>NC_080188.1:34824454-35451727 GCF_030028045.1 Hippopotamus amphibius kiboko
GAACTCTTTATAAATGTACCAAACTTTCATTCTTAAATAAGCACCATAAGGTTTTTTTCAAACTCATTGTTCATGCTGTTAGCAACGAAAAAGCAGCACATTATTGAATGAGAAGCTAATACAATATAAATGAGTTTGTGGTGCCACAGGCCATTTTTAAAAGCATGATGTTCTTTGGATTGATGCTTTTACATAGTAAGACTAAAGCTGATATACTCGCAGCAAGCTTACTAATATCACAGAAAAATAGGATGAGATACTAAACGTTCAATTTATAGATAATCATACACTGTCTGATATAATTTTTAAATATAACATTAATATAACCTAAAACATGACAAAGTGTGGTGCTATTGTAATTTTTTTAGATTTATGAACCAGACAGAAAAAAATTCTCTAAGGAATGCAAACTACTTGATCAGCTCTCTCTGGCCACTAGAATCTTAACTATTAATGTCAGTCTGGTCTGTTTGTCTCTTCTTAAAAATATTTAAAGTATTTTAAAATTAAAATTTTAGAAATATTTAAAAATATTTGTTAGTTTTTTATTGATGAGTTGAAATTAATAGAGCCATTACAACTCATTATCTAAATAATAAATTGTAATGTTAGTATACTGGTATATATAAAGACCACAAAATATATGTGATATAAAAACCCATTGTTCTTATGTGTTAGTAAAACTTACATGCATGAGCCATTAAGGGAACTGTCGGATTTTTCTCTTGCATTTTGCTTAACTTGAGTTGATCATATCTTTAAAATAGAACTGATATGCTAATTTCAGAGACATCTCAATCTATTACAGAACACCTAGTCCTTAAGATAGAGATTTCACCATGTGTGCTTATATGACCCTAACATTTTATTTATGTTCCTACTGATCCTGCAGGGATTCCTTTAAATACCATGGTTGTATAAGATTGCCTGGGAATGACTTCTATGATGAGATGAAAGAGAATTTATAGATTTTTCTCAACTTTCAATGAGAGTAAAACACCTTCCATAGATAGTGTCATAGAAGATGTTTCTCCTATTCTTAAAGGTTATGCCATCTGTGATTATATCCTGTGTTGAACTATTATTTCTTCTAGTTACAGTAAATAAAACTGAAACGTGCTCATTTATTGCCTCACTGTTTTTTGGTTTACGTTTTCTTGTTTTATATCATCTTAGCATAGTTTATATAATAATACAATACACTACAATAACTGACATTTGTGAATAGACGCTATAGATAGTCTACACTGAGAGGCAGGCAAAGTGATTACAAGCATCAGCTCTGGAGACAGGAACTGATTGTAATTGGTTGTGTCACATGACATTGGACAAACTGCTAATCCTCTAAGACTAGATTTTTTTTATGACTAGATTTTTTCATTTGCAAAATGAAAAAAAAAATAGTACTTGCCTCTTAGAATTGCTATGAGGGTTAAATGAGTGAATAACATAAAACTCTTAGAAGGTAAGCACCATAAAAGTGTTTGCTAGAATATTATTCAGCTATAAATAAAGAAGGAAATCTTGCCATTTGCAATAACAAGAATGGACCTTTAGGGCTTTATGCTAGGTGAAATTTCAGAGAGGGAAAGACAAATATTGTATGATCTCACTTAAATATGAAATCTAAGAACAAAATAAAACAAAAAACTGAATTCATGGATACAGAGAACAGATTGGTGGTTTCCAGAGAGGGGGTGCTGGGTGCAAAATGGATGAAGGGGGTTAAAACGTACGAACTTTGAGCTATAAAATAAACGTCGCTGGAATGGTGATGTACATCATGGTGACTATAGATAATTCTGCACTGTACATTTGAAAGTGGCTAAGAGAGTAGATCCTAAAAGTTCTTATCACAAGAAAAAAATTTTGGAACTATATATGGTAATGGATGTTAACTAGATTTATTGTGATGATTGTTATTCAATATATACAGGCACCAAGTCATTATGTGGTACACCTGAAATTAATATGTCATAGGTCAACTACAACTAAGTAAATTTTTTAAAAGAATATTTGTGGGCAAAAAAATGTTTGCTTTTGCAACATACGCTGGTTTGTCCTTAGTGTGAGATTATATTAGAACGAGTGGAAAGTGTGAATTAGAGACTGTTTTATAATATAATACATAATGTAACTACTAAAAAGGTATGTAGTTATTTAAAATATTGAGTAGAAACCACTACAAATCTAAATTTCATTTGGGTCTTTAATATTCCGTAGGAAACTTTCTTTCAGGTGTCTCTCCTATTCATTTGCCTTAGTGGATATCCCTAAAATGTCAACTGTCTTTTCAAAGCACCTATATTAGCTGTTCCTTAGCCTCAGGTTACTTTACTCAGTAAATCAAGGACAGCAATCAAGCACTCTTTCAACTTCTTACAGGCCAAGAACAAATCTATTAGAATCCACACTTTCCCTTTCTTTCTTTCTTTCTTCCTCCTTCAATGAGACAATATTCACCAGTTGTGTTTTCTGTGTCATCACTCAACTTCTTGGAGACTCTGCTCTATCATCAACTCTGTATGGGAACAAATATCCTTGGAGCTTTGCTCAAGCTCAGCATATCCCAAATTGGATTTGATTATTAATCTTAGCCAATTTTCTTCCTCTTTTTCCTACCTTAGTGAATGAGACCACTATGTCTCCAGTTACCCAAACTTGACCCTGAAGTCATCCTTGAACACTTTTACTCCATAATTTGCCACTTTTAATCTAAAACACTTTATTTTTGCTTTATATCCAAATATTCTTCCTACTATCCCTAAAATTGCACTACCTTACCTACCATCATCCATATTCTCTTGTTTGAATAACTGCCACAGCCTTCTACCTGGATGTCCTACCTCTAAACCTGAGGTATTGAAAAAGAAAAAAACAATAATGATAAAATTCCATTCTCTAGCTAGAGGTGTATTGGAGATAGCTCTTACTGGTTCATGAGAACCAATTGTTAAATATTCAGGGATATTTTTTAGTGAATTGTCATACCATCAGTAGCTTAAAATTGGCCATGGAGCAAGTATTTGCATCATAGAAATTACTAAACACTTTAGTTGATTTAGCACACAACAGGTCTTCATTCTGAAGCAAGACTAATACTTTTAAAGCATAATGCTGATGATGTCATTCTCATGCTTAAAATCAGTTAGTGGCCTTGCTCTCTTCCTGCTCAACCCTGGTGGTTGCAGTGGAATAAGACATCAACCTCCACAACTTTATTGTTTTTCTACTTAGCAAACCCTTCTGTCCCTGTGAGCAGACTTATCACCCTCGTGACAGGTCAACAGAATCACAAACTTCAAAGACTTAGAATCATCACCTGCATCTCACTAGCATATATATCCCTCTTCTCCAGTGGCCTTTTGTCCCATAATTTGGGTAATGTTATCATATGACTCAGGTCCTATACACCTTTTGTAATCTGAGCTATTCTCTCCTCCCATCCCAACTCCTTCTTCCTTCCAGCATGGCTGGGGCCCCAGCTACACTAGGGTGACTTTAAAATACCTGACATTATTTTTTTCTAGTCTAGTTCAGTCACTGGGGACAAAGGAGGCACTGGGTCACCACTTGTCATCAAGAACCAGAGAATAAAAATATATCTGACACTCTGAGCAAATGTAGGTTTTACGTACTCATATAACTATAAGATAAAGTTCAGATAAACTTGTCTATCTGGAGTGCTTAGATATAGGGAGACAAAGAATCACAAGATTAAATAGCTCCTGCAGCAGAATGTGGCTCATTGTCTCATCCTCCCCACCACCACTAAAATAAAAGTGACCAAATTATGAAAAATTACTGAAAGGGATAAAGAATAGTCTAAGAAGGATAACCTAAATGACAAAGAAAGAAAACTTAAGATCTTCCCACAGTAACACTACTTGCAGTCATTGTGCTGAGTAGAGCTCTAACGATGGAAGTGAGAATCTTTGCCAATGCCCTACCATTCTGTCATCAGTGACTGTTAGACACTCATGTCAGCAGATGACCTCCTAGCACTTGTCCATCAGTATTAGAATCTTTAGTTCAATGACAAAGGCTCTCTGAGTCTAACCCATTCTTGTCACATATCTGGTGACATCAACAAAGAGAATGACAAGAACAAAGTCTTGCCAGCTTACCAGCTTGTGTGCACAAGTACTAAAACTGTCAAAAGAGTTGATTCCCTGAGGTCAAATTACTTTTGACCACATGTTTGATATTCAGACCATAAAGAGAAATGTGACAATTTGTGATGTCCCTGTCTTTTAAGTAATCACAGTTGAATAAGTCATATGTCCTAATAAATCATTAAAACTTGGTCTATAGATGTGCCACGGAGATGAAGAAATGAAACTAACTCTTGGAGCAGTTTAACCAAGAGTGGACTCCGTCCCAGTGGAGACTTTGTCCTTGATATTTATTTGCCAGTACCAGGAAAACATGAATTTGTAAATATCTCAAGAGAAGGAGCTTACATTTGGACAAGGAGAAGAAACAATTCTACTTGTTGAGCCTAGCAGATAAACATCTCCTGGGATCCAGGCCAGGGGGTCTGTTCCCTAAACTCATGCTTCAAAGCATGTACTCCCTACGCATTATGCTGTTTGCAGCATTTCTTGGAGCCATGTGCTGCTCCCTTAGCCTCCCTGGTCTTGTTTTCCTCTGACTGGCGCCCATCTGGCCTGTTTCCCAAGGATGTCTCCCAGGGCTCTTTTTCCCACATAATCTGACCTGTTTCCCAAAGATGTCTCCCAAGGCTCCTTCTTCCCACATAGATGTTTATTTCTGAATAAAACAAAATTATAAACTCCAAGTGGGCAGAAACTTTGTCTTTTTTGGTCACTACTCTATCCCCTACACCTAAAATAATGCTTGGCATATTTTAGGGGCTCAATAAATATTTTTTGATTTAATGAACACATGGCAGTATGAACGCATTGTTAGAGGGATGCAGAGAAGAATTGATAATTATATTTCAGAAGCACCAGGCACTATAATCCCCATGATACAGAGTAAATCACTAGTTCTACCTTCAGGGCACTATCTGGTAGGATAAGGCTCTAAAACTTGGAACAAGATCTTGGTTTTGTCTCCCTTTCAATGTGCAACATAGAATTCAAGTGTCTATGCTCTGACCAATGTTTTAACTAAAGCAAAATCTCTAACTGTATCTAAAGTCCTTTGTTTGAAATAGAAAGAAATATTGGGTTGGCAAAAAAAGTTCGTTAGTGTTTTTCCACAAGATGTTACAGATAAATGTGAACGAACTTTCCGGCCCATCCAATAGTTCACTAGTCTGGAATGTACTTATAATGAAAAGAAATGCATCCTGGCTATTGGAAGTGCCCAGGCATTGGCCCTCTGTGTCACTCTAAGCCATCAATCAGGACTCTGGAGCTGGAGATGAAGCTCAGCATACCAATCATTGCAGGAAGGCAGAAAGTGGCATCACTCTGGCTTTGACACATGACTCAGGCATATTTGTTGCCAACACAGACATAACTGGGGAACGCCAGATTTAAAAATTTATATTGCCTCTTACAATTTTCCAACAGAATAATTTAGGTCAAGAGTGATATAGAGATAAACCGCAGCTGGATAAAATCTCATTGGGACCTCATGTAGCTTATAGAAAGAGCCACCATATAACCAAGCAAAAAGGCCAAACTCACTTTCCTGGTGATAATCCATTCTCTGAACCTGGGGCTGTGACCTTGATCTGGGGATAATGAGACTTCTGACCACTGGCTCTCATGCTTTCTTGGTTCTCTGGCCATGGGGTTTCATATTCAAGCCATCTGAATTGAAAAGACTGAACATCAACTCACAGTTCTCTTTTATATGAGTCAAATGCTAAATGGTCCCTGGTGTTGATTATGCATTTAATGAAGACCAGTAATATGCATAATTTATTGAGCCTGCCATTGTATTTTTGATGTCATCATGTTTGTGACCACAGTGAAGGTTAAGTACTAGAAATTGATCAAATAATCTCCAGAAATACACATTTCAAAAGGCTTATAAGAACTGCTAAGCTTTTCAGCTTCTCATCTTGGTCACTATAATAGATCATTTAATGTTTCTGAAATAATTCTATAAATATGTCAAGATTTTACAACTGCAAAAAATTTAAAGCAGGAAGATTGGCTGAAAAATGAGGAGAAGTTGATTTAAAAGAAGAAAAATCAGAAATAACTAGTAAAAGAACGGGCAAAATGCATGATGATTCATGAAGAGATGCAAAAGACCTTTACATGTGCCAAAATCAGTGTTAAAAACATGACTGAGTTATTTTTGCAGTGATGATGGAGACAGAAAGGGAAATGGAATACCAGGTGTTTTCAAAGTAATGTCTGAATGACTATAATAGTAAAATGTGGATTTTAAGCTGGTAATGAGGGAAAAAGAAGATGGATAGTTAGGGAGTTTGGGATTGACATGTACACACTATTATATTTAAAAGGGATAACCAACAAGGACCTACTATATAGCACAGGGAACCCTGTTCAATATTCTGTAACAACCTAATTGGGAAAAGAATTTGAAAAACAATAGATACATGTGTATGTATAGCTAAATCATTTTGTTTTACACCCAAAACTAACGTAAAATTGTCAATCATCTGTACTGCAATATAAAATTAAAAGTTAAAGGAAAGATAAAATGGAGCTGGGTGAAAATATGAAGGTATTAAAGATTAGAGGTCACGACTTGGTTGAAGAACCATTGTAAGTGTACAGTGCCTATTAGCATTCATTAAATGCTGAATGAAATTTAATAAAATATCAAGTTCAGAGTTCTTATGTATTGCCAAGCTCTACTGTAATCAATGGAGACTACAAAATTGGAGGTATTGCAAATTGGAAACTTGATCTAGGAAGCCATTTCTCAGAACTACATAGAAACTTCATCTTGTATAATGAAAACTGAAATATTAAAATCATGAGCATACCTACTTACAAAATACTGGGTTCAGGTACTCATGAGAAATTAACAGAAGAATAAAACACTTTAATAAGTATTTTGGTTCCCTACATATTCCTTTTGCATAAGGAAAATACTTTAAATTTTAATGTTTCCTGAGTTTAAGGAAAAAAAGTGTCCTCTAAAGCAGAAGTTAAACATTGTTAATCAAGCACTTCCCTGGCATTCCAGGTCAAAAGATAAAATACTCAAAATGCACATAAAGAAGAGAAACGACATTTGGAGAGAGTTGCATTCTTAATTTTTAGTTGGAACTTTCTAATTTGTTTTTCAGAAAATTAATAAAATTATATTTTAAGTATAAATAGAAAACAATCAAAGCCTATAACTAGAAATATTGATTTTCAAATATTCATTTTAGACATATTATCCAGTTGACCAATATGCTTTTGACCAAATTATTTTTGGCCAAATCACCTGGTGCTAGAAAACAGGCAATTACAATGTATTAGGAAATACACCAAGAGCTGGGTAAGTGTAAGATGCCATGGAAGCTCATAACCCAATCTGCGTGGGAGGCACCATGGGTCAAAGGATAAATTCCAGAGGACGAAACACATAAGGTGGAAACTGGAGAAATAAATAGGAGTAAACAAGGTAAAAGTGGAAAAGAAGAAATAAGAGGATACCACATGTGCAAAACTCTAAGATGATAGGAAGGAAGCACACCTCTCTTTGGAGCAGAAAAGGCAAGAAATTGTCAACACACACCATAACACCTCATATGTATTAGGCATACTGTAAATATTTGTGAATAAATTATTGTATTTTGCTTATCTATATGTTGCAAATTGAGTATGTACTACTTTTGCACTGAAAAAAATACAAACATTAAAAGGAAATGACAATACTCAGTTTTTTGATAAATCCTATGGTGCCCCAAATTAACAGCTTTTGCAAGACAGATGCATAGGGATGTTCATTTTTACCCAGTCAATTCAAGCATATTTTTAATGGGCAACAATTTATGATTGTACCCCTAAACATTGTTCTCATTGCCCAGCAGACTGTAAGCAATTTGAGGACAGGTGTCTAGTTCACCATTGTCTCATCAGCATCTAGTTCAGTACCTACAGTACACTGCACACATTTGATAATCTGGACTGAATATCTGCTCTTTCCAATAATTGTGTACTTAGTTTAGAATTCTCTGTTGATCTCAATCTGTACATTCAGTGGCTTTTGAACATTTTTCTCTTAGGTGTCACATAGATACCTCAAAGTTTCAAAGCATGTGCTTTTTCCATGCTCCTTATATTAGTAAATGGCACCACCACAATTGATGTCATTAACTTTTGATTACCCTATACTTCCCCCTCCTTGATTATTGACTCCCTTCATAATTAATAAAGACCTATAGTTTCCTCCTTTCTAAATACCGTGAAATCATTTCACCTTTGCTATTTCTCCTGTTATTCTCTAGGCTCTCATTCCTTATTAACTGGATTACAGTCATACTCTTCTAATTCCACTAACTTTCATCTTGTTACTACAGTGATCTCTCTAGAATGAAATCTGATTAGTTTTACCCTTTTTAGAATCCTTTAATATATTGGGATATCTTTTAGGATAAATTTTAGATGGTACTTTAAGGTACCTTCTAATAATCTTTTAGATTAAGAATATCCAGCTTTATAAAGAATTTATAGCCCCCAAGAAAATTTATAAATATTCCCCAAATTTTATTATGATGAGGTATCTACAATGTATATATCAAGAGTTATCTACTAAAAATAAATTGTAGGGTAATTTCTTCCATGATTCTAACGTTATCATCAGATTCACTCCCTATTACAACTATTCATAAAACCTATAAATTTTTCATGTTTTTTTGCTCACTCATCTTTTTTGATCAATGCTGATTCTGACATTCCTAGAGATAACAGAACTTTTGGCCTAAGTAACATGACACCTCAGCATTCTATGTAGCACTATAAATCATAGATACTGAGGAAGGATTAATAATAATCCCGTATATATTTTTTCCAAAATTCTTCTCTCTTTTCTTTCACTAATTTCCAAAATGTTTCCCTGCCTCATTAAGTATTTAAGCTGCAGGGGACAGTCAATATTCTTGCTTTGTTTGTTCTACATTATACTTGCCCATGTCTCTTAACTGCAAGCTCTCTGGGGCAGCAACCTGTTATTTGCCTAGGATTGGTCACCATGTACATTTCCTGCCTTAAACAGTAAATAATAATAACCATCTGATGCAGAGAATGGACTGGAGGACACGGGGTTGGGGGGGCGGGGGGCAAAGGGGAAGCTGGGACGAAGTGAGAGAGTAGCATAGATGCATATACACTACCAACTGTAAAACAGATTCCTAATGGGAAGTTGCCGTATAACAAAAGGAGATCAACTCAATGGTGGGTGATGCCTTAGAGGGCCAGGACAGGGAGAGAGGGAGGGAGTTGCAGGAGGGAGGGGATATGGGTATTATATGTATAAATAAAGCTGATTCACTTTGGTGTACCTCAAAAACTGGTACAAGACTGTAAGGCAATTATATTCCAATAAAGAGCTTAAAAATAATAATAATAATAACAACCATCTGGTACTATAAAGTAAAAGAACAGCATGTACAGAGCTACAAAGCAAATTACGATTCAGAATGTCACAATCATTTTGAGCACTCACATTTGCATCAACGTGGTAGAAAGTTCAATTTCCCTGTCCACCTCATCTAAAATAGTCATTATATCTATTTATTCCTATGTGCTATGCTATATAGTTTTTTTTCCTACTACATACTAAAATCACATATAGTTAATTCAGTTAGTTTAGGTATTTCATTGCTGCTGGTGTATTTTCTGACAATAATTTCTAGCTTGATTCTATCGGTTCTCATGTTTTTTTTTATGTGATGAGGCTCCAATTTGGACAGACAAGCAGTTAAGTTCATTCAACTTCTGTGTCGTTTCTTCCTACGGATACATTATAGGTGTTTCTTTTTAATGAAATCAAAATTTACTACTGAGCATCTCATTTTTAATTGATTCAAAGGTCTTAGCCTTTATCTTACTTTATTCATAACATTATTTTATCCCTATACTTTCTTTTGCACAATATAGATTAAAATACGGGGAAGTTCCATTAGAATGTCTACAACTACAAAAAAAAAATGCCCCATATAATAAAACTAGATTCAGATCCCAGCTGATTACCCACAAAAATATTGTTACAAAAAATGTATAAGTAATTCTATAGAAGGAAAGTGTTCTATTGTGTTTAACCATATGTTGGGAGATTACAAAAAAGAAAAAAAAAAAGGCCACTAATTCCTCTATGCATCCATCTTTGCATTGACTTTACTCTCAAATGGTGAACTGTATTTCTCTACCTGTTGCATCAGCATTTGGTCACTTATTTTAACTAATTGGATAATAGCAAGTAGGATGTAAGAAGACTCTTTAAAACTGCTTTTACACTGTGGCTTGTTCCATCTTGCTCTTGGGAACCTTTTAATCACCCTGTGAAGAAACCCAGGTTAGCTTAATGAATAATAAGGAACTACATGAAGCAGAAACAAGCCACACCACTTTAGGCTCCCTAGCCCCGCCAACTGCCAAAATAAAAGTCAAAATCATCCTAAACTCTTCAGCCTCAGTCAAGTCACCATAGAGATCAACTATGCTAACCCAAACCAGTGGAATTGCGTAGAAGCTGGCCCAGAGGATTGTGAACAAATGAAATGGTTGTTTTACATTTTGGGCTAGTTTGATATGCAACAATAGATAACTGACATGAGAGATAACTGCTTGCTTTTTGTATTATGGGCAGGTAGAAAACACAATGGTGCTGTGTACAGCTTCAAATTAACAAGTTATATCTTGTTTCTTGCCACCAAGAAGTAATTATCCTTTAACTTTCTTTATTCTCCCTTATGTGTTTTCTTTTTATCTCAACCATCAAAAATGTCTATCCAAAAAAAAAAAAACAAACAGAAAAAACAAAATAAAAAAACAAACAAAAAAAATGTCTATCCAAAATTTCAAACCACCCAAGAAAGCCCAATGAAACGAGGGGAAAGTTCAGAAACCAGAAAAGAAGAGTTGCTAAGTATATATTTTAAGTGCTATCATCGTCACTGATCTAATACTAATTCTGATCATAATGCCTATATATACTTCTAGGACCTCAGAAAGCAAATGTGCTTTATAGAATCATAGCAATTTTAAACAATAACCATTATAAAAACTAGCTATCTCAGAAAGTTATAATAGAACTTAACAATAGAAAATGTACATTTATAGAGTTTTGTAATTTAAAACCATTTTAGCTTTTGATAGTCAGAAAAATATTTAAAAATGATGAGTCTATAGTTTAACAAACTTAAGAAAAATAACCAAATCACTTCATTTGATTATATCTTCTTCTGCCAGGTAAAGTTTCACAGACATCTAAGTCTTAGATCAAGTCAATAAATATCAATTATTATAAACCATGCTGTGAATCACACACATAATATCTACTGGTATTTTTCATAATTATAATTGCTTATGGTCACAGCACCAAGAGGTTCTTAAAAAAAAAAAATCAAGAAGCTGTCTATCTAAAGTGCTACAGTAAATCTCTCAGAGAAAAGAAAATCATATCCTTATGTGGTTCATTTTTGCAAATCAAAGTATTCAATTCTAATCCTTTTAAATGTAAAATGAACTACAATAGTCTTAGTTGCAAGAAATATCTTTATCTAGTGTCTTTTTTCCCTTGGAGAAAATTATTCACCTGTACCAATAGATTGCATTGCTCAAGCAAGCTTTGTTTCTGTTCTGGATGGAGAAACCCCGGAAAATAAATATGTAGGTAATAGTATATTTATAGCCCTATCCAACAGGGTTTGCTTTGTTTTCTGTGTTTTTCATTCTTGTATTTGTGATAGGCTATGAACCAGCCTACCTTAGGTCAAATGATAGCATTAAGAAACGGAATACAAAGCTAGATATCATTGGCAAAGCAAGAATGGTAGAATGACCTTACTGGTAACAGAGGAAACCTTTAACTATAATCTGGACCTGTCTCCAGGCTAATTTTTTTTTTTTAAAAAGTCTGCTCTCGTGATCTGCTTTAACATGGTAGATTCCTTACTCTTTAGAAGCTACACTGACCACTGAACTTGGAGTGCACCCTCAGGAGGAATACGGCAAGCAGCAGAGCTGGCCCACACTTGCATTTTGATCTGTTTTACAGTTTGCTTGCTAAGTGATTTATTAAAATGAAAGAGAGCATCAACCAAGTATACATGGTCATTGTAAAGTGTACTAACCTGGATCCTCCACCCCCACCTAGCAAAAGGTATCCTCACATGCTACCTTAGCACTACTTTGCAACTTCTTCAATTAGTTGGACTTTGTGCTTTCTAGCATCTGTTTCCATGGCATGACCATAATCACGGTGAGCACATTAATAGCATTGTCTAGCCCTAAAACATATCCAAATGTAGCACTGCATTTTTTTAACCCCTTCCTCTCAAAATAATAATTTATAAACTTTATATACTCACTATTTTCTGTGTCTGTGGAAATTAACAGGGACTCTAATATAATGTATTATTTATATTGCTCCTAGAATTTAAGCCCTCTGGTGCTTTGAGTGTCATAATATACAAAACTATTTTTCCCCAATATCGTATGACAAATAGGTCACCACAATCCTAAACTCCTAAACTAAGTAATGTGAAAAATGAAACAAGATAGTACGACTTAAGACCTGAGACCTATAAGAACCAGACTGAGAGGGGAATCAAGCCTTTTGCTCTAAAGTTAACTGTCCACTAGTCCTTGAGTTGAATATTTGTTTTGTATAAAAAACTTAGATTGTGAAAGTTATATGGAAAATAAGCTCATATAACAACAATTACCAATAACAATTTTTTGTTAACAGCAAGTGCCTAAGATACACTAGAAATTTTGTGCATGAGCAAGACAGTACAAAACAATCAGGGACGTGGGATAAATTACTTAATGCAAGTAAGCTCTGGGTTTAGCTCCTATTTTTCCTGGCAATCGAGGCAATAAGGAAAATACAGTAAATACAGATTCATTATTGGACAAATGGGAACATCAAAGTGCATTTTGACAGCAAGCACATTCTTCACACTAAAGTCTGAGCAGCACCCACACTGCTTTGCAATATAGGTTATCATAATGAAGTGTTTTCAGATTTGATTTTGTAAAAGATATATAATCATTCTTCAAAAGGCCATGTCTTATAATAAGCCTTGGAAGATAAAGTCCAGGATGTGAAACTAAATGATAATATAAAAAAGGCCTTTGTATAAGCAACTAAAATAATACCATCCAGGTATTTTAATTATCACGCTCTAAATTAATAGAAGGAATGTATTTAGATAAACTACTCTCAAAAGAGGATGACATAGTTGACCTACTCCTCAGACTCTTTTTAAGACACCAGATGTCTGCACAGAGATTTCAGCAAGTGCTAGATTATACATGATTCAAGTTCAATTTTCTACTTCTATAGAATTTTATCCTGTAAAATAGTTGCAAAAACAATCATATCTTTATAGATCTTTATATTTTATAAAACCCCTTTGATATCATCTCATCTTATCTAAAAAATCTTGGATTATAGACATTTTATTTTCCATTTTACAGATACGAAAACTGAGGCCTTTAGAGAAAAATGAATTGTCCAAGATCAGTATATTTATCCAGTTGGCATTAAGTATCTATTCACTATCTTTTTCCTCCCCCCATTCTAGGCACTGTGTTTACAATGGAGATACACTGATAAGTGATGGCAAGACAGACGTAGTCTCTAAGGCAGGCCCACATAAATCATTCCTTCCCCTACCAGTTAATCTGACTTCTGTTGCAAGGCCCAGCACTCCCTTCATCTCTAGGCCAAGACAAACTTCTACAGAGAGACCTGAGATACAGTACCAAAGAACATGTACTGAAAATTTGTCTCTAATATTGGTAAAGACCAGTCCCCTTGTTCACCTGATTTCTTCGCATCATTGTAAATGTAAACATCAAAATCTCTAGAGGTAAATTCTTATATTCAAGTCTGGTCAGCCACTAATCAGCTTTCCAAAGTATGAGAATATTACTTTACATACCCAAGATTCAATGCCCTCATCTGTAAAAAGTAAATATGAAAAATATCTTTCTCAAAGGATTTTAATGAGTATCAGGTCTAATATTTCATTTAAAACACTTACAACATTAGGCACACAATAAATGCTCATTAAAACAAAGTGCTTATTATTACATTAGTCCCTGCCAGTATCACAGCAGCACATGTGAATCTCAGCTCACATTAGAACTTAATTTTCTCCAGCTCAGCTTAATTACCTACTCCAAATCTATTCTGCTCAGATGGCTAAGCACTTAACTTCAGTTCTCATCCCTGTACTAGGGTTATGCTAGGGGCCTGGAGCCCTCTGCAGTGGCAAGCTCTTGGTTAGGAAGGATGCTGGAGAAATAAGATCCTCTGTCATCAGTGACTCTATTAACTGCCCTTACCTTCTATGCTACACTTGTGGCTGGGAAATCATGGTCATGGCTACCTTGGATTCTATCTTCTGAGAGGTCCCCTGACACCATCCCTCTCTTGGGCTTCCCTTTCTCTCTATTTTCTCTCTATTCTAGGACCCACATATTTCCATGTGCTCTCTCTTCTGTTTTTCCACTGACCAGACTGATTTCCTTTTAGATAAGAAAAATATCCTTTTCCTCTTCATCATATTAGTTTTAAATCCTCTTCCTAATTTAGGGTTTAATTTTTTAGTGAAAAAAAAAAAACCCACAAAAACTCTGTCCCTCTTTCCCCATCCACCTTCTAAATAAATGAAAGGGGGAAAACATAAACTCTACTTTCTCAAAATGTTATTAGATCTAATACTTCTGCTCCTTCAAAGCTGAGACCCGGTGGCTGAGTGCAGTACTATCTGTGGATAGGTTTCCCCGACGCCTGTTAGTAACAGGAACACAGCACCCCCTTACCTCTGAGAAGTCTGTCTCCAAGCCAAGATTCTGTGTAGGCGTTTTCAGGCTAGATGATAGGCAATGACAAAGGCCTCAGCAGGCAGACCCCGCGAGAAAGCTGCCCTCCTCACACAGGACTTGTGCACAGTCAACTCATCACAGCCCCTGGAGTTGTGGCCACGCTCTCCCGTATTGCTACGTTCCTAGCCCAGGCGCCTGCATTCAGAGGCCTCGTTATAGGGCGCCCTCAGCTGCAGCCTCTCCCAGGTGCCTCTGCTGAGTCCGCCTTATGGGGAAGGGGGAAACGTGAAGACAATTTTTTCCACTCTGACTCAGCGCTCAGTGCTTTTCCACTGTTGGTCCTTCTGTCTGTCTGTCTGTTTCTCCTCTCTCTTCTCAGCCCACAGCCATGTAAAATCTCAGGAGCCTTTTGTTCAGAACCCCATTGGGAGTGAGACATCCCTCCCCACATGGGTGCTGTTCTACGTGATCCCCACCTGGTGACATTCCGTGGGGAAAAATGAAACACTGGGAAAGCCGGCACTCTCCTGTTTAGCCTCTTGCTTACACGATCATAGTAAGGGAGGAGAGGTGTGACTGCTACTCTCATTTTGGTTTGTTGACCACTGGCAGCTCTGGCTCAGCTCAGCTCTTGAGAACCACCAGATCTTAGATCAGGTCTGGACTCCTGTCTATTGCTATATTCCCCAGAACCATATTCTTTCTACTTTATTCAAGTTCTTTTCACCTGTTACCGCTTCTGTGGCCTCTTTATCACTTGCCTGTGTAAATCTGAATTCAGTCCCAGGTTGGTCTGCCCTGCTCCTCTGCAGAAATAGGGACCTCAGCAGTGTGGCCTTGAGGTCACGATATGTCCTAGAATAAGGATGCTCTCCCAATTCCACCATTGTTCATCTACAAAAGAAAATACATGTCCTTCAGATACCATAAAATTCCCTTTGTGTTTTGGAAACAGAGGAAACAAATTACATCAGCCTATTATCTGAGAGAGTTTCAATTTGTTTTTCCTCCAGGGAATTTCTCATGCAGTTTTTTGTGTAGAATTTTGTATTTGCTTTGAAATCAGAGAAATGTGGGTTCTGATCTCAGCTCCTCCACTTCCGAGCTCTAACCTACCTGAGTTTCCATTTTTAATGTAAAAATGGTTATTAATACCCCCACAGGATTGTAAGTAAAATCAGCATAGCATATGTAATGTACCTAGGACTGCACTTACCCCATGGTATACACGCAACAAAGATTAATAACATTTTGCTTCCTTAAGAGTGAAAAAAAATGCATAAAAGAAATGATTAGAATTTTACCTGGAGAAAGGAGTGTTATTAACTTATTAATTATCTTATCAATAAAATAACCTGTTGATCTGTTGATTTCTTTTAAGAACTTTTATTGAGATACAGTTAACAGACAATAAACAGCATATATTTAGAGTGTACAATTTGGTATCCCAATCTCCCAATTCATCCCCCCCAACCCTCCCCGCTTTCCCCACTTGGTATCCATGTGTTTGTTCTCTACATCTGTGTCTCTATTTCTGCCTTGCATTTCCTCTTTCATAGTTGTTAGCATTTGCCTTGTGTATTAAGGTGCTCCTATATTGGGTGCATATATATTTATAATTGTTATCTCTTCTTCTTGGATGGATCCCTTGATCTTTATGTAATGTCCCTTCTTGTCTTTTGTAACATTTTTTATTTTAAAGTCTATTTTATCTGATATGAGTATTGCTACTCCAGCTTTCTTTTGATTTTTGTTTGCATGGAATATCTTTTTCCATCCCCTCACTTTCCGTCTGTATGTGTCCCTAGGTCTGTAAGTGGGTCTCTTGGAGACAGCATATATGTGGGTCTTGTTTTTGTATCCATTCGGCCAGTCTGTGTCTTTTGGTTGGTGCATTTAGTCCATTTACATTCAAGGTAATTATTGATATGTATGTTCCTACTACCATTTTCTTAATTGTTTTGTTTTTGTTTTTGTAGGTCCTTTTCTTCTCTTCTGTTTCCCGCTTAGAGAATTTCCTTTAGCATTTGTTGTAGGGCTGGTTTGGTGGTGCTGAATTCTCTTAGCTGTTGCTTGTCTGTGAAGCTTTTGATTTCTCCATTGAATCTGAAAGAGATCCTTGCTGGGTAGAGTATTCTTGGCTGTAGCTTCCTTCCTTTCATCACTTGAACTATATCCTGCCACTCCCTTCTGGCTTGCAGAGTTTCTGCTGAGAAATCAGCTGTTAACCTGATGGGAGTTCCCTTATATGTTGTCATTTTTCCCTTGTTGCTTTTAATAACATTTCTCTGTCTTTAATTTTTGTCAGCTTGACTACTATATGTCTTGGCGTGTTTCTCCTTGGGTTTATCCTGCCTGGGCCTCTCTGCACTTCCTGGACTTAGGAAGCTATTTCCTTTCCCAAGTTAGGGAAGTTTTCAACTATAATCTCTTCCAAGATTTTCTCGGGTCCTTTCTCTCTCTCTTCTCCTCCTGGACCCCTATAATGTGAATGTTGGTGCATTTAACATTGTCCCAGAGGTCTCTTAGGCTGTCTTCAGTTCTTTTCATTCTTTTTTCCTTATTTTTTTCTGCATCAGTGATTATCACCATTCTGTCTTCCAAGCCACTTATTCGCCCTTCTGCCTCAGTTAATCTACTATTGGTTCCTTCTAGTGTATTTTTCATTTCAGTTATTGTGTTGCATATCTCTGTTTGTTTGCTCTTTAATTCTTCTAGGTCTTTGGTAAACTTGTCAATCTTTGCATCCAATCTTTTTTCAAAGTCCTGGATCATCTTCATCATCATTATTCTGAATTCTTTTTCTGGAAGGGTGCCTATCTCCTCTTCATTTAGTTGTTTTTCTGGGATTTTATCCTGTCCCTTCATCTGGTACAAAGTCCTCTGCTTTTTCATTTTCTCTGTCTCTCTGTGGCTGTGGTTTTCAGTTCCACAAGACAAAATACTGCTGATACTGCTTCATCCTGCTGTCTGCCCTCTTGTTGATCTGTTGATTTTTGAGGGCACTCTATCCTAAAGTGTCTAGCACAGTGAATCATAAATACACTCTCAAATGGCATTTTTTAAAAATTGAGATGTAATTGACATATAACATTATGTTAGTTTCAGGTGTACAACATAGTGACCCAAAATTCGTATATATTGTGAAATTATTACCACAGTAAGTCTAGTTAACATCTATCACTGCACATAATTACAATTTTTTCTTGGGATGAAAAATTTTAATATCTACTCTGTTAGGAACTTCCAAATATACAGTGTTATTAACTATTAATAAATGGCATTTTGAATTACATTTTAGACAGATTATTTTGCTTATTCAGGTGTTGAAGAATAATTCAAAAAAAAAAAAAACAAAACATTGTTAGTAGAGTTGCCATGAAAATTTTTTTATGACACTGATAAGGTGACAACTATAACTACATTTTAAATCCACATTTATTTCTTAATAATAAAGCATATCATCAGCATACAGAAGAATCTAGGCCTTTCTATATACTATGATATGGAGAAATAATTTTGGTTACTGTATGTCAGTTATGTCAGTACCTACAGATAGAAGTTGAAAGAAAAAGAGAATCAGAAATCACCCAGTTCTGTACCATGCTAAATTAAAACACGAAGTCTAAAAGATCCCTTTCCGACTCTGAATCCTGATAGTATTAAGATAATGGATTTGAAAAATAATTGCACCCTTAGCCAAAACTATAAAGCTTGAACAAAAGACGTATCTAATACATGGAATTGATGAAATGACAGCAAATGTTTTAAACAGTTTTATCAGCTTTGTCACTGAGATGAGAAACAGAGTATGGTGGTCATCCTTTTTCCATCTAAAAATTTAATTGCAACCAAGAACACTATAATCATCTCATTAACAAAAATACCTTGCTAGGAAAATAATATTTTAATGGATATAAATTAAAATGATTCTAAAATTTAATGTGAGGTGTCAGATATTAACTTTTGGTAGCCAAACTCACATCAGGCTTTCAGCTCCAGGGAGAGAATGAACTTTCTATCACTACTGATCTCTGGATCATACTTCCTTTTCACTTTTATTCATCTGGGAATAGGCACAGTAGGGGCTTCCTGTAATTATTGAAATCTAAGTAAAGCCAATTAGATTTCTTAAATTTGCTTCTTTTTTTAAAAAATTTTTTTTAATTTTATTTATTTATTATTTTTTGGGGGTACACCAAGTTCAATCATCTGTTTTTATACACATATCCCCGTATTCCCTCCCTCCCTTGACTCCCCCCCCACCCTCCCTCGAGTCCCCCCCACCCTCCCCGCCCCAGTCCGCTAAGGCATCTTCCATCCTCGAGTTGGACTCCCTTTGTTATACAACTTCCTACTGACTATCTATTTTACAGTTGGTAGTATATATATGTCTGTGCTACTCTCTCGCTTCATCTCAGCTTCCCCTTCACCCCCCCGCCCCCTCCCATACCTCGAGTTCTCCAGTCCATTCTCTGCATCTGCATCCTTCTTCTTGTCACTGAGTTCATCAGTACCATTTTTAGATTCCGTATATGTGAGTTAGCATACAATATTTGTCCTTCTCTTTCTGACTTACTTCACTCTGTATGACAGACTGTAGGTCTATCCACCTCATCACATATAGCTCCATCTCATCCCTTTTTATAGCTGAGTAATATTCCATTGTATATATATGCCACATCTTCTTTATCCATTCATTTGTTGATGGGCATTTAGGTTGCTTCCATGTTCCGGCTATTGTAAATAGTGCTGCAATAAACATTATGGTACATGTTTCTTTGGGGATTATGGTTTTCTTTGGGTATATGCCCAGTAGTGGGATTACTGGATCATATGGAAGTTCTATTTGTAGTTTTTTAAGGAACCTCCAAATTGTGTTCCATAGTGGCTGTACCAACTTACAGTCCCACCAACACTGCAGGAGAGTTCCCTTTTCTCCACACCCTCTCCAACATTTGTGGTTTCCAGATTTTGTGATGATGGCCATTCTGATGGGTGTGAGGTGATACCTCATTGTGGCTTTGACTTGCATTTCTCTGATGATGAGTGATGTTGAGCATCTTTTCATGTGTTTGTTGGCCATCTGTATGTCTTCTTTGGAGAAATGTCTATTTAGGTCTTCTGCCCATTTGTGGATTGGGTTATTTGCTTTTTTGGTATGAAGCTGCATGACCTGCTTGTATATTTTGGAGGTTAATCCTTTGTCCGTTGTTTCATAGGCAATTATTTTTTCCCATTCTGAGGGTTGCCTTTTAGTCTTGTTTATGGTTTCTTTCACTGTGCAAAAGCTTTTAAGTTTCATGAGGTCCCATTTGTTTATTCTTGATTTTATTTCCCTGATTCTAGGAGGTGGGTCAAAAAGGATCTTGCTTTGATGTATGTCCTAGAGTGTTCTGCCTATGTTTTCCTCTAGGAGTTTTATAGTGTCTGGCCTTACATGTAGGTCTTTAATCCATTTGGAGTTTATTTTTGTGTATGGTGTTAGGAAGTGTTCTAATTTCATTCTTTTACATGTTACTGTCCAATTTTCCCAGCTTAAATTTGCTTCTTAAATCCTTCCAATACTATTACAACCAATTTCTTGCAATAAATTCTTATCTGTTTGAATATGTACAATAGTTTCTGTTGTCCTGTCTGGACAATGATTGACAGATGTACCATGGAAGTCTGTGGGTGATATCTACCATCGTGTGATCTATACCTACCAGAAGGGGATTACATCTAAGAGGTTAGGAATAATGCTTGCTGATTTGAAATTAAATGAATTTAATCTTATTGGTTTACAAAGTAATTTCCCAAACATTATTTTGATTCTTACAATGCTTGAAGAATAGGATAATAAGTAACATTTACAAATATGTAAATTTATATATATGAGCATCGAGAGTTTAATTGATCTGTTAATGATCATATAGCTAATTCATTCATGGTATCTGCTGATACCATAGTTATCATAGGAGGAGAAGAAAGAGAAGGAGGAGGAGGAGGAGGAGAAAACAAGAAGGAGAAGCAGAAGAAGAAGGGGGGGAAAGGCGGTGGAGGAGGAGAAGCTGAAGGGGGACGTGAGAGGAGGAGGGGAGGGAGAATGAAAAGAAGAAAGAAAGAGATAAATGTCCTCCATAGCTACATGATACTGAAGCCTGGGTTTTTATCTGAGGATGAAAAAGTGAATAAGACATCATTACTACATATTAACAGCAGGCATTTAGGAGTAGGAATGATACCTTTCTCATCTTTTACATGACCAAATATTATGGCCAGCCCATAATTACAGATTTCCTTTAGAATTCATATGCAAGTTCTGCATGTGGATGAACTTTTAACAGATTAGATTGCGTTTTTCTTTTCTCTTTTCGTTTAATACCTAACTGTACTCAGTTTCCCCATGTTTCTGGATGCTAATAAAAAAGAGCTGATAGACATAGTGAGTCAAAATAGAGAACTTCTTTTCTCATGCAACAAGCAGCAAACTCAATGCATCAAGTATAATCGTTGGGTAATACATTATTCTCACCTGGAAGACTACTTCCTCACATCAAAGTTTTCGGTCCAGCTCAGTTTTATTGCACATAAATAGGACTTAACAACTCTCATTCTCTTTTTTCAATCTCTTCTCCCAATATATGAAACTGATAGGCAGTATCTTGCATTTATAGCACATATGCACAAAATGGGACTCTATAAGGATGTCTCATTTATTTACAAACATAATATTACTTAAATATACAAATAAGAGTTCTAACAGTTGTTCCCTTTGAAGTCTATACGTTATTTTAATGATGCTATTTGTGTTTGATCTCATCTGGAACTTTCAGAAACCGCATTCTCGGTTTACAGCCTACAGAGTTATTCTCTTTTCTCTAAATGAAATTTTATTTTTTCACCAACCATATAAAAATATTACCAATAATAATATAATGTTTAATTATATAATTTATTAGACTTGGTTGTGTATACTTTTGCATTTTTAAAAAAATTCCAATCCATATTATAAAAGTGATTTTCCCCTAAAAAGGATTTTTTAAAATAGTATTGGCTTTGGAAATAATTCCTAATTATACATTTTACTGTGTGACTTTTTGAAACCAGTGTCATTTGATTGTACCAAAATTTGTGGTTGTATTATTCATAACATAGAAAATGAATCTCTTCCTTAACACACATACAATCTGAAACTGCTTTGTTTAAGGTCATGTTACATCCTATGTAATCCATTCCTTTAATTCCAGTTTCTAGTTATCTTACAACACATACTTACCAACAAGAGAAATATAAAATACATGGCAAGAAAGAAACGGAAAGAAAATGGAGTAGAGAAAATAAATGATACAGTCCCACTATTACATAGGCAGCTATTTAACCCCAGAACCTTCACGCCTCCTGGCTAGATTTCTCTGAGACAACATCTTGAAAATTAATCCCATTTCCTTAGAACTCTCTAAAAGCTTCAATTAAATTGTGTACGTACACAAAAACCGAACCAAAGGTCACCTACCCAAGCAAACAGGGAAAACACATAATTGTAAAACGTTCAATAAATGTGTTTTAAACAACTGTGGAATGTGCCAGGTTAACCTCCAAATTATACAGTAGAGCAGGGAGCTAGCCTAGAAAACTGGCACATATTTGTTTTCCCAACTCAACCTCCCTCTTTCTAATAGAGGCTATGATGTTTCTTAATCATTAAGAAATTCCCATTATTATTTAATATGCTTCTTTAAATTCCAATGAATCATGTCCATTAGCTTCATCTAGATAAGCACATTAATGAATATATTATAATTATAATTGGGTTAGGACTCTTAAAACCGAAATAAAATAATAATAAAAAGTCAAGCATTAAATGAATCTTTAAGTACCTGAGTGTCCTATATTGTGCTTAGGTCACTGAAATATGTACCATTCCATAATCAAACAAAAACCCACTTCAACAAATCTAAGAAGGAAGAAAAATAAATGGATAGGTAGAAAAAAACAACAATGTCATTTTACGGCAATTGTTCCTACAATATTTGGGAGAGCAGAGAGCTGTCACTTTCTCCAACTTTATTTGCAATACTTCTATAGCCAAACCTATTTTGTCTACTTTATTTGTTGAAGTGTTTGTTTTTGAAAGGCCATGACAATAAAGACAAATAAAATATAACTATAGTGCATCACATTGCGGGCCTACTGTCTTATCATCTCACAAGTGTGACAATAGAAATACAGCTTATGTTTTAGGAAGTTAATTCATTTTTTAACATGCATAAGTATGGGCAGTTTTACAAGCAAATATTGAACACTCATTGTCCAATGACTAGAAAAAAAATGAGGGAAAATGTTGAGGAGAGGTTTAAGCAACATTTTAAAAATAAATCAAAGCCTAAATATGTGAAAATGAAAGGTCACATTGTTATAAGTTGATATGTTCAATTTATAATGTGTTCCCTAAAGATTTTTGAAGGTCTGGGCACTCCTATATTTAAAGAGTAAGAGATCATACAAGATAATGAACTGGCATGAACTGCTTGTTTCCGCTTATGAAATTAATCCGGAGAAGCTATAGAAGCCAAAGAAAGCTTGGACTTAAACCAGGAATTAAAATTAAAAACAACAACAGAAGACTCATAGCAGCAATAGAAATGTCAAACCCTTGGGGAGATAGACCTTTTTTTTAAACTGGTGTGTACTAGATGCAGGAAGAATGAGCATCAGTGTGCCAACCTAGGATGATCATAAAGGTTTACATTCTGTTCTCGACTCTCGCCCAGCACAGATTCTAGGAAATCTTACTGGGCCTTTCACCAGAGCAATCCAGACGTAAGCACAGAATTCCACAGGACATTTATCAGGTGAACAAAAACCCTGCTCCCTACTGAAGAAGTTGAAGGAAACAGAAGAGGACTGACCAGAAAACCATGAAAATTCACTCCGACACTATGTCCCATTCAAAAACCAGTATGACTGAATTACAGCCTGGAGACAGTGGCTCTCACAAAGCTGCTTCTCTTTAAGGGTTTATAATGACAACCTCACCCAAGACAATTCTTGGCATATTATGGCTGTGGAGTCATTCATTCCAGCACTCAGTGTTCGGTTCTTCCTAAACACCACGAGTCCAACGCAGACTAAGGCCTGTCTTTAGCCCTTTTCATACACAGTCCAGATAGTGCAGCTAATACTCCTCCAGAGAGGAGCATGAAGTCACACTTGAGGTACATAACTACCTTAAATATGAAATAATTTACTGGGGCTTCCTAGGTGGCGCAGTGGTTAAGAATCCGCCTGCCGATGCAGGGGACACAGGTTTGATCCCTGCTCCAGGAAGATCCCACATGCCGTGGAGCAACTAAGCCCGTGCGCCACAACTATTGAGCCCATGTGCCACAACTACTAAAGCCCACGTGCCTAGAGTCCATGCTCTGCAATAAGAGAAGCCATGGCAATGAGGAGCCCGTGCACCGCAACAGAGTAGCCCCTGTTCGCTGCAACTAGAGAAAGCTTGCGTGCAGCAACAAAGACACAACACAGCCAATAAAAATAAATAGATAAATAAAATAAAATAAATTAAATTAACTTACTGGAGGGGCTTCCCTGGTGGTGCAGTGGTTGAGAATCGCCCTGCCATTGCAGGGGACACAGGTTTGGCCCCTGGTCCAGGAAGATCCCACATGCCATGGAGCAACTAAGCCCATGCGCCACAGCTACTGAGCCTGCACTCTAGAGCCCACAAGCCACAACTACTGAAGCCTGCGCGCCTAGAGCATGTGTTCCACAGTAAGAGAAGCCACAGCAATGAGAAGCCACACACCACATCAAAGAGTAGCCCCCACTCGCCACAACTAGAGAAAGCCCACACGCAGCAATGAAGACCCAATGTAGTCAGTAAATCAATGAATCAATAAATAAAATTTAAAATAAATTAATTAATTTAAAAAAATAACTTACTGGAAAACATATCATTCAAAGTAGAGTTACTGAAATCTACCCACAAAAAATTTTAAATAATAATGACGTCATTTATTCTTAAGAGATAAGAAACAATATAAGCAAAATTAAATCAGAAAGAAAATACAATAATCAATCAAAAAGAAGAAAAATTAGGTGAAATAAATGAAACAATGTATTAGACAAGTAAGTAGTTAGATGGAGCCTGATGAAGAACAGATTGGTGAGTTAGAAGATCAGATGCATGACAAAGGTAGCAGAAAGCGACAAAAAGATATAGAGACATACAGAAGGAGATAGATGTGCCAATATCAGATACTATCATTCCCAGAAGATAAGAAGCATAAGAAGAGACAGATAAAAGAAGAAAAATCCCAAATTTAAATGATCTATACATTAGAAAAGAGGATAGATAAGGTGAAATGTAAAAACACTAAAGACAAAAGAAAATTCTATAAGTCTACTGAAAGAGATTATCTACAAAAGTACAGGGATCAAAGAATTTCAAAAGTCAGTGGATACAGGAAGAGAGTATAATATTTCTAAGACATTAAAAGGAAAGGATACTGAGCCAACAATTTGATATTGTAATTTACGTGGATGATATAATAACAACAACAAAAATCTGTAACATCCAAGACAATGTGCCATACAGAGCCCTGAACTGGAAGTGCTTTTGGAACAAAGACTCAAATAATAAAGAAACTTAGAAAAAGAAATATTTTAGCTGGCATTTGAGCCTCAATCAACGTGTTTATAAAGTCCTATTCTTTTCACTCCACCATACTGACTCTAAAATTAATAATAATGTTATCTATTTTTGATGTCTTTTTATTAGAAGTATGGTAAAGCAGCAAAAACTTAAACAGTGGTTTTAAGCTCTTAGTAGGATTTAGATAATTTTTTAAAATTCAAGTTACTTAAACCATATAATGTCTTTACATATTACTCAGAACACTTTCCATTATATTTATAAGATTATATAACTTATGATCATTGTATAAATCAATATGTGTCTGATAATGAATATGAGATACCCAAAATAACTAGGGGCAGCTAACTTTCCAACTGAATTAACTATAGTATTTATGTACCCTTATCATGTGCAAGACATTGTGACGGTACTTAATGTGAATAAGGGGAGATGATGGTTATAAAAAGGACAAAAGGATAAATAGTGATTTTAACTATCTCCCAGTCCTCGTAAGTAAATCCGATTTGTTCATCATCAAAATAAATCTAAATACAACTACTTCTCACAACTCCACTGGAACCATTCTGTTCCCTTATCACTGCTTCTATAGCAGTGGTCTTCTTACTCTCTACACTTCTCTTCCTTCTATGTAATTTCCCAGAGTGATAATTTTAACACTTTGGACAGATGGGAGCATTCTCCTACTCAGTCTACTCAGTGGCTACTACTACTCTGTGGCAACTACACAGTCCTGCTCAGTGGCTTCCCATACATTGAAATAAGCATGTTTTGCATGCACAGCACTGTTCTAAGTGCTAAGTGCACTAATGTATTTGTCTTGAACATACTGTTGATCTGAGTGATACCTGTGCTCCTGATGAGTGCATTAAGGCACAGAAGTCACCTAACAGTAGTAGCATTAGCCAGTCCTCTGGAGTTCAGAGCCTTTCTAGTAGCTTCAGCTCTGGTCAAGACTGCCTGACTGATGAATGTATGCCTTTCCACTATCTTTTTTCTTTTGCGCTCTTAATATTAGACTCTCATCCTTAGCTAGACACATGCATCTTTCAGATAAAGATCATACTGTCAAAATGGTACTGATGAACCCAATGACAGGACAAGAATAAGGATGCAGATGCAGAGAATGGACTGGAGGACACGGGGTTGGGGGGGCGATGGGAGAAGGGGAAGCTGGGACGAAGTGAGAGAGTACCACAGACATGTATATACTACCAACTGTAAAATAGATAGATAGTGGGAAGTTGCTGTATAACAAAGGGAGATCAACTTGATGATGGGTAATGACTTAGAGGGTTGGGTTGGGGAGGGTGGGGGGGAGTTGCAGGAGGGAGGGGCTATGGGGATATGCGTATAAATACAGCTCATTCACTTTGGTGTACCTCATAAGCTGGTACAAGAGTGTAAAGCAATTATATTCCAATAAAGAGCTTAAAAAAAAAAAAAAACCATACTGTCCAGCCTCTCTTAGGGCTAGTTGTGGTCATTAGCCTGAGTTATAGCCAAAACAATGTAAGAAGAATTGTTTTGAGGAAGCTAAAAGAGAAACTTTCTCACCAGATGTCTAGAGGGTGTCTTTGACCTTTCATTTTATTTTTTTATCTTTCCTGATTGTTGGGATGCAGACATGATGGTAGGTGCTTAAGCGGACATCTTGGAGCTTGCAGCAAAGACCTACTCTTTAAGGAGAAAGGAGAAATTTAGAAAGGGCTTGGGTCCCTGATCATAACGAGTTCTGGATAGCTTACCTCCAGATTTTTCTTACTTCAGGGAAAAATGAACCTTATTTTGTTTATGCACTGTTATTTGTGTGTCTTTTGTCACATGTGGCCTAACTAATTCTACCTAAAAAAGTCTTCAAGTAAAAATGTTGAGTATTTTAATTAGATATAAGAGGAGTTGTGGCCATTTACATTAGATATGAGATATATGAATAGCCCGGAGTTATAAATAGCACATAGATACTACTGAAAGGCATGAAATGGATGAATAATTAGAATACATACAGTCATTATCACATTTCTTAAATTAATCAGTGAGATAAATGCATGGGTGAGTTTGTTACATATAGGATATTATAGGAAAGCAAGATGTTTGTAATATGTTTCCAACTTCTGAGATTGATTATCAAAGCTAATAATAATAAAATGTATATTAAGGACTTACTATGTGCTGGGCACTGTTACATATATCACAGGGATTGATTTATTTTGATATTCACAATAACCTTAAGAGGCAGGTACTAATTTTATCTTCATTTGAGAGAGACAAAATTGAGGCTCAGAGAGGTGAATAATTAACCAAAGATCAAAGCATTTGTAAGCACTGGAAACTGGAGTTGAACCCCAACCATCTGACAGTGTATGCACACATATTTGATGCCTCTGTCGGAGACTGCATAATTCTGTTTTACCATTATTACTTGTTTAGTGTTGGTCTTCCCTTAGTTTGTGATATTCTCCAAGCCAAGAAACAAGTCATATGCAGCAGTGACTTTAGAGCCAGTGAAGTGCCTGGCACTCAGGAATCACATTGATGGATTATTAATTGAACTGAGTGTCTCAATTTTCACCTTAAATACAACCAAAGGGATAGATTCTAAAGCCAGTTCTATTCCCAACATTAAACACTTAAATTTTCACCATTTACATTCCTTTTTTAGGCTGAAGTAAATCTATTCCTCACCATCAGTGAAATGAACTAACAAGTAATTCATGTAGTACGCTGTATGACACAATAAAAAAATTATCCTGGAATTTTCTTTTAAGAATGTAAATCTGTATATATTAAGGTTGAAAGTCTGATTTTAATTAAAACATGAAATTTGGTTGCAAAATAATGTAAAGGAAAAGTTTCCTTTGGATAAAACCCTGACAATAACACTTCTGTGATGCTTTTAAAATGTTAGAGCAGCACGGTGAAAGACCAGCTATTCCATTTGGGTTTTGTGGATTTCTATCACATCAGCTTTCTTCCCCTTCTGAATCTTTTTTGTTTTGTTTCATACCGAGGGCACTTCATTTATTTCAGCCAAGATCTGAAAATGCTGCGATTTTTGTTCATTGTTGCCCATTTGCTCAGTTTTATACCCACTTCCACGCATATAACCACAGAGTCACACAGCTAGAATTTTGGAGATGCCAATAAATTGCACAGTCCCTTCCTGGTAAATAAGAGGCCACAGACCACTCACTCCTTCTTTCTCTGCGTCTGTTTGCAGAGTTGCATATGTGGAAGCACAGATGACTGGTCTGTGTTGTCAAAAGTCAAATGCTTTCAGCAGTTGCCCTGGCTCAATTCCTACCTCCCAGCAGATGTATGAATATTTCCCCAGCCCTCCATCACAAATTGGAACCTGCATTGTGCCAAACAGAGCCAACACATTCCAGACACAAGTTCTGAAGAATCAGAGACTCATAGAATTGAATAAAACTGAAATAAATTCCTGGTGAGATATTCTAGCCATTACCAAGGTTCACCTGACCCATTCCAGGAACAAAGATCA
This sequence comes from Hippopotamus amphibius kiboko, assembly GCF_030028045.1. Lineage (NCBI taxonomy): Eukaryota > Metazoa > Chordata > Mammalia > Artiodactyla > Hippopotamidae > Hippopotamus > Hippopotamus amphibius. The sequence goes on from NC_080188.1 coordinate 34,853,553, forward strand.
CTAACAAGTGCCAGAAGCTGGGGGAAACACTGATGGAATGGAACAAAAAGGCTTCCCACAACCCATTCAGAAAACCCTAATAAAATCCTCATGACTCCCACTTGGCAAAACATGAGTGCGATGAATGAACGTGATGGATTATACACATTTAGAAGAGCAAAATTTCCAAAAGTGAGCACATAGGAGAGATGGTTGGCATGACAAGATTTCCATTTTTTTTCTTTCTATAATGAGTTGTTTCAAGCTGGGACTCTCCATGGATCCCAAGACGAAAGACATTTGATTTTATTCAGGCCTGGACTCTTTTCCTTTTTTCAATTTGGACATTGGGCATACACTGCCAATCTCCACTAGTATCATTATACACATACTTCAGATTCCCCAGTGGGACCCCTTTCTATAGTGTTTTGGACAGACTGATACCTAATCTGTAGTAGCAGCAATACTTTTAACACCAGCTCTTTCCCATGTTTCATACTTTTCACCAACCTCTGAAACATTAACGCCATTAATTACAGAGGAAGGGAGTCCAGGCCACCTCCAGAAAAGGTAAAAGCAAAGGAAGGGGCCTCTTATTAAGCACTTAAATGCACCAGCTCCATCTTAGGCATTTTACATGCATCAAGTAATTCACACCTCTGAGCAACCTCCTAATATGGCTGTCATCAGTATTGAAATTTTTTCCACAGATGAGGAAACTGAGTCCCAGAAAATTTTTTTTTAAGCTCTTTATTGGAATACAATTGCTTTACATTCTTGTACCAGCTCATGAGGTACACCAAAGTCAATCAGCTGCATTCATACACACATCCCCACATCCCCTCCCCGCCGCGGCTCCCTAAAGCATCACCCATCATCGAGTTGATCTCCCTTTCTTTTTTTATTTATTTATTTATTTATTATTTTTGGGGGGGTACACCAAGTTCAATCATCTGTTTTTATACACATATCCCCGTATTCCCTCCCTTCCTTGACTCCCCCCCCCTCAAGTCCCCCCCACCCTCCCCACCCCAGTCCTCTAAGGCATCTTCCATCCTCGAGTTGAGTCCCAGAAAATTTAAGCTAGCTGCCTAAGATCGCAACAAGTAAGCAGGTATGTCAGGATTCAACCCAGACTGTCTCATTCCAGAGCATTGTCTCTTAACTCCTATACTCTGCTTCCTCTCATTAATAATGATAGCCAACATTATTTAAGCACTTTCTAAGTACTCTGCAGAAGTGGGGCCATGAGTAGTTGTCTCTTTCCAATGTGCTCAGCAGACTGGGAAAGAATATTACTTTCCCAGATATTTGAGTCATGTAAAAGTGGTGGAACCCAGTATAGCTGTCAGTCCACTTTTCCATGATGGACTATAGGAATGAAGAGGCAAATATATGGTGTAGCTGGATGAAAGCAGAGTCTTTGGTTCACATCACTAAGGCTATCAGTTAACCATGCCCCTTACAAAGCTAGGAAACATGGTACAAGATTGGTATTTCAATTCACTATGATTTACTATCTTTGGTAAATTTTAGTAAATTTACTATTAGTAAACTTTTACTAATAATTGTTTTATCCCACTGGGTACTTTCTTCTTGTATGCCCAGTTTAATATTTAAAAATGAAGGGGAAACTACTTGGACCCAACTGAAGGAAAATTTAATCTGAATACAATGTGGTTCATATTCACTGTTTCTCTTTTTACTGAGATTATTCAAAAATGATTTAGATCATTGAGTTCACAGCTCTGATTCAAATTATAATTGGAATGAAGAAATGGATAAGCAATCTCAATAGGTAGGTAAAAAAGGTAAGGATATAACTAGAGATGTAGCAGGATCAAGCATTGCTTTTAAAAAAGAAAATGGATGTAAAAGAATGAAATTAGAACACTTCCTAACACCATACACAAAAATAAACTCCAAATGGATTAAGGACCTACATGTAAGGCCAGACACTATAAAACTCCTAGGGGAAAACACAGGCAGAACACTCTATGACATACATCAAAGCAAGATCCTTTTTGACCCACCTCCTAGAATCATGGAAATAAAATCAACAATAAACAAATGGGACCTCATGAAACTTAAAAGCTTTTGCACAGTGAAAGAAACCATAAACAAGAAAAGAAGACAGCCCTCAGAATGGGAGAAAATACTTGCCAATGATGCAACTGACAAAGGATTAATCTCCAAAATATATAAGCATCTCAAGCAGCTTAATACCAAAAAAGCAAATAACCCAATCCACAAATGGGCAGAAGATCTCAATAGACATTTCTCCAAAGAAGACACGCACATGGCCAACAAACACATGAAAAGATGCTCAACATCACTAATCATTAGAGAAATGCAAGTCAAAGACACAATGAGGTATCACCTCACACTGGTCAGAATGGCCATCATCAAAAAATCTAGAAACAATAAATGTTGGAGAAGGTGTGGAGAAAAGGGAACCCTCTTGCCACTGTTGGTGGGAATGTAAGTTCATACAGCCACTGTGGAAAACAGTTTGGAGGTTCCTTAAAAAACTAAAAATGGAACTACCATATGACCCAATAATCCCAGTACTGGGCATATACCCAGAGAAAACCATAATCCCCAAAGAAACATGTACCATAATGTTCATTTCAGCACTATTTACAATAGCCAGGACATGGAAGCAACCTAAATGCCCATCAACAGATGAATGGATAAAGAAAAGTGGCACATATATACAATGGAATATTACTCAGCCATAGAAAGGAATGAAATTGAGCTATATGTAATGAGGTGGATAGACCTAGAGTCTGTTGTACAGAGCGAAGTAAGCCAGAAAGAGAAAAACAAATACTGTATGCTAACTCATATATACAGAATCTAAAAAAATGGTATGGATGAACCCAGTGACAGAGCAAGAATCAAGATGCAGATGCAGAGAATGGACTGGAGGACACAGCAAGGGGGTGGGTGGTGCGAAGGGGAAGCTGGGATGAAGTGAGAGAGTAGCATAGACATATATACACTACCAACTGTAAAATAGATAGCTAGTGGGAAGTTGCTGTATAACAAAGGGAGATCAACTCGATGAGGCCTTAGAGGGCCAGGATAGGGAGGCAGGGCGGGGCGGGGGGAGTCATGGGAGGGAGGGGATATGGGGATATATGTATAAATACAGCTGATTCACTTTGGTGTACCTCAAAAGCTGGTACAAGAGTGTAAAGCAATTATATTGCAATGAAGAGCGTAAGAAAAAAAAAAGAAAATGGTTTTCATGGCTTTTAGTGTATTAAACACTTAGTAGAAACCTGCTGAGTCCACAACGTTAGGAAAGTCGAAGGTCTCAGGGTCTGTCTGAGCATGAGTGAGAGCAAGACAAGAAGATGAAGTTGCTCTGCATGGGAAAGTAAGAGCAATGTGGACATTTGGAGTTTGGTGGCCTAGTGCAAGTAGCAAACGATATCAGGTAGAGAAAGAAGCCCAGGGAGTTGGTGATAAACTAAGCTCTAATGAAGAATATACAGCCAGCAAGAAATTTCTTAGAGCATGGAAGAGATGATAAATGTAGGACAGTGGCTTCTATTTAAATTTGAATTTTGTTCTTCTTTGAGCTCTAATTACTCTTTGTTACCTTTTTCATAAGTGTCTGTCACACACAATAACGCTGCGTGAGTTGTGATTTAGGTAAATGAAGGGAAGGCTCTAGCCGGCTGGGTCTGACATGATGGCTGTTGCAGGAGCTTAAAGTGCTGATAAGAATGAGCTTAAGTGGTGAAGCCAGATGCGGTGTCTTTTAGAAGAGGATTGCCAACCGCCTGAAAGTGATGGGGATGTAGATGTGACCCTAGAAAGTCAGACTGAGAAAGAGAAAGAAAGAAAGAAAGAAAGAAAGAGGGAAAGAAGAAGGGAGGGAAGGAAGAAGGCGGGGGGGGGCGGAGAGAGCGAGAAAAGAGAGAGAGTACTTCTTTTTTTAAATGAATTTAAATTATTTTAATAAAGGGGCTACAAAGGAAGATGTCCACCCTCCCACTTCACCCCCACCCCCATGAATAACTATAGAAAGAGTCAGAGCAAATGACTTCCACAGTAGTCACTGCATGAAAATACAGACCCAGATCCCAAACTAGAAATATGATAATAACATTATCATCTTTTCTGTAATAAAAACAATGACCTCAATCCAATGGTTTTATTCAAAACAGAGTGGAAACAATATTGCATTAGGCCTGTAATTGTTTAGCTTTGTCTGCCAAGGATGAATAGAAGTATCATATACACGAAGGAAAGGAAACAAATTTTAAAAAGAGTTGACACTTTTAAAGTCTGGCTGTGCATCAGCTTTCGTTTCGGGACCAGGATGCCCATGAGTCCATGCATAAATGAAGTAATAGGAATACATTTTTGAGTTGACGGTGGAACTTTTTAGATTTATTAGAAAAAAAAACAATCATACAGACCAAACAGTTTTTATCTAGAAGAAAAAAGAAGGGAAAGGGACAGTGCTATAAACATGAGAAGATATAGATAAAAACCCAGATATAGATCTGGGTTTTCATCTATAGAAGGTATAGATAAGGAGGAAAAACCTTAATTAAGGTTAGTAAAAAAGAAGAAATTAAAAAAAAAAAAGAATAAGAGAGGAGAGGAGAGAAAGGAAAGAGTTTATTATCTGCAAATGTCCATTTTTCAAGACTCACAGGGAGACAAAGATAATAAGCAGAACTATCAGGCCATAGCAAATACACTTTCCTGAGCTCTATACATTTGTATTAGAAATGCACATCTTAGACTTCCTGTAAAATTTGGCTCCATTCTTCATTTGGGATTCCTGTAAAATTATCTCACTAAAAATATACTGACATCTGGGTTTTGCTATTCTATCCTGCCCTAAACAAGATTTCCTTGATTTTAAGAAACTTTCCACACCCCAAACTTTTAGATTATGCCCTGCTCAACCAATATCTAGATAAGAATGGTGGGAAATTAAATCTCTATGATTCCAAACCTGCTTCTCTTGCAGTTTTCCTCATCTATGTAAATACTTTCCATTGTTCCTGCCAAAATTTTTGGAAACACTATGACTCTTCTCTTACATCCCACAAGTAATCCATCAGGAAATACTCTCAGTTCTGCCTTCAAAATATTTCCATACTATTGTCATGTAGTCTACTGTTCTTTTCTTAATGCTGTACACTGAAGTTAAAGAATGACGTCATGATTTTTCTATAAAATACTTTTGAGTTCAGCTAAAAAAAAACTGAATGTGTGTAAAAAACATGCTTACATATATACATAAATAGAGGGATGCAAAGCAATAATAGCAAAATAATAATAGGTGAATCTAGGTGAAAGATATGTGGTTGTTTATTTTACTAGTATTTCAATTTTTTATGGTTTTAAAATGTTAGAATAGGAAGTTTTGGGAAAATGCCGATTCTAAAATATACAATTTTTTTCCAGAATCTAACCACTTCTAACCACCTCCAACCAACCCTTCCTGCTCATTCTTAGCCACTCTCTTCTCCTGCCTAAGCTATCAAGGTAGCCTCACAACTCTTCTCTTCTGCTCATGTGCCCCCATAATCTATTCTCAATAGAATCAAGAGTAATTATGTTCAAAACTATCACATTATTCTATGCTTAAAATTTTTTTCAGTGGTTTCTTATTTTTGTCATAGCCAACATCTTGACCACTTTAACTAATAGGCTCTAGGATCTACCCTGGTAATCTCTCACCTTTGCTTCTCTGACTCTCTCTTTGACCATTGCACACCAACTACATCGACCTTCTTACCATTACTCTGAAACAGCATTCCCACTTGCCTGCTTAGGATCTTTACATTTGCTATTCTCTCTGCCTTAAATGTCTACATTTAGAGAGCTATGTGGTTTACTTTACCATTTCCATCAAGTCTCTGCTCAAATGTTAACCTCTTGACCAAAAATGTCTTGATCTCATGCAACAAAGAGAGCTAGCTCTCTACCAAAGATGGGTTTCCTCTTCTGTGATGTAGAGCTATTGTGGCTATCCAGACATGGACTACATTTCCCAAGTACCCTTACATCTAATGGGACCATGCGATTGTATAATACTCAGTGAAATCAGTGAGGGAGGAAGTAAAGTCCATCACATCTCTGCTGACCCCATAAAATCTCCTGTAGGATCACTGCACCCTCTCCTCTTACCAACCACCTAGATGTTGATGTTCCAGGTGATATCAGGAGCCACTCTTTGAAGACAGTGGAGTGTAGAGAACGACTTCAAAGAGCAGAGCACCCCACTGTCACCACCATTTATACTTATATATGAACAAGAAAGTTCTATTTGTATAAGCCACTGATGTTCATCTGTTACAAAAGCTACTGTATACTTCAAATGATACATCATCCTATGTACAATAGAAAGCCCCTGATCTGCATCTAATACACTCCATTTATCTGCTGTCTCTTTCCCCCAGCAGATCACAAATTGAATGATGCTAGATAACCTCTTTTGCTTCTGTTTGTTGTTGTTTTGCCATTACTTGAAGCACGTACTTGCGTGCACTGTCCACAATGTGCTCCTATTACAGTCTAAACATGGCACTTCCTTACTTTTGGTTACTTGAAGTCATCCTTTACTTCTCACATTTTCCTCAAATCCCACTTCCCATACATCAAGAAATCTATTGGTTCTACCTTCAAAATATATCCAACATATCACTACTTATTACTATCTCCACTGTTACACCATGACCTTCTGGTGGATTACTGCAAGAGCTTCCAGTGCTCTTTAAGCTACTGCCATGCCCCACTTCATTCTATTCTTAACAAGATAACTTAAGATATTCAGTTAAAACCCCAGTTCAATCATACTACCTCTCTGTTTAAAACCACACCATCTCAAGAGTAATGATTCATGCTTACTATGGTCTCCCAAGCCCAGGACCTAAACCCATTTTTTTCTTACTTCATTTCTTAATATGCTCCCCCAGTCACTGCTCTAGCTATAGTGGCCTCTTCTGTGAATGTGGATTAAATCTGTTGGGCTCTCTGCTGAGGGCCTTTTTATTTGCTATTTCCTCTTCCTAAAAAGCTCATGTGTCAGATCACTGCAGGGCTTGCTCCCTCACATTTTTTGAGTCAACTCAAATGTCACCTGTAAATGAAGGCCTCCCTGGCTACCCAACATTTTCTAAGCCCCTTCCTTATTTATTTTTCACATGGTATTTATTGCTAACAAAAATATTACATATTTTAGTTTAAACCTTTATCTTCTATATCTCTGGGCTAGAATTTTAGTTCCATAAGAACAGCGATTTTTGCATGTTTGTGTATGCCTTATCCCAGTGTGTAAACAGTATCTGCTATAAAGCATATGCTCCATAAACATACACTAAATAAAACAACTATAAAACTTAGGAAGAAATATAAAGCAGTTAAATATAGAGTGACAGGAAGTGATATCTTAGACAGGAGGGTCAGAGAAGGCCTCTAAATATGTGCAGAGACTTGAATCAAATAATGGACAAAGCCATTCAGATATCTAGGGGGTGAGAGCTCCAGGGAGAGAGAATGGAAACCACAAGCAATGAGGCAGGTGTGTGCTTGGTGTTTTCTAGGAATCCAGCCAAGAGTAAAGTATAGTTACAATTTCAGAGAGAGAAAGAAGCAGTAGGAGACACAAAGTTTTTGCCAGATTATATTAATCTTCTAGGATATGATATGAAATTTGGATATTAATTCTAAGGATTGACTACTTAGTTTCAGGAGCTATGTTAGTAGATAGAAATATGATAGTGACCAAAATTCCTCAAGCCCTGATCTATTGACAACCTAGTGGGAAAAACACATATAAATGAACCAAATCACATGCATACATGTAAATTACAACTATATTATAACCTCCTCATAGTATACCTTGTTTACCTCAAATAGATTTGCTCAGAGGGGTAAAGAGGTATAAAGTTCTATCCAGGGTCTTTTAATTAATTGACTTTGAGAGAATTAATTAGTTTTTTGCTGTTCTTTTTTCTTTCTAGAAATTTCAGGATAATATTTCTACAGTGAGAGAATGTGAAATAAAATATTGAAATTATATCTAGAAATTAAAAAGAAAACCACTATTTTCATGCCATGTTATATATATATGAAAGAATGCTCTTGCTTTTTTTTTTACTTACAGGAAGTCCTCTTTGCCTCCACTCTCTCCCAATGACCCCATTTGTCCCCATAATTCTCGTCTTCTCTCCTCACTGCTCTTTGTAACCCAGAAATATCCTGGAACCCATCCCTTCCAACTTTCAAAGGACAGTATGCTTTAGGCCATTATTCTCCAAAAAAGTTAGGAAAGAAACAATCCATTGATTAAAAGAAAGCATAATTATATTTAAATTTTATTTTATATAAAAATAAGAGCAATATTTGTTTACTAATACTAAAATATTGAATGAAAACAGTACATTATGTAATTGGAAAAAAATACACATATACTAAGGAGGGTTGCCTTTAAAAAAAACAACAACAAATAAACCAATGAACAGAAACTGATATTGTATATGTATCCAAAGAATAAGAAGACTACTTTTACACCTGCAGGCATAAACAGAATGCTCAGTCTTGTTTCTTCCATTTGGAACACTACTCTCTCAACATTATAAATCTTAACTTTTGCTCCTGACTTCAATCTACTTACTCTTAATTATCACTGGGAATATCTTTATAAAATTATAATAATCCATCTGCTATCACACTGAACCTTTCAAACAAGCCCAAAATCTATGGACCATTATCCCTATCTTATAAATGAGGAAACTAGAGCTCAGAGTGACTAAGTCAATCAAGATAAGATGGCTACAACAGGGAGAGCTTATGTCTGTTTGATTATTTTATCTTCAGCCTTCAAAGTGCCAGGTATGCACTAGGTCACCATAAATATTTGTTGACTAAGTGGTTATGCTTAGATCTAGTCCTGTAGACATCAAAAGTTCACTATCTCTTGCAGTACATGCTAAGATACTTTAGGTTTTATTTTGTAAAAATAGGGGAATATCTCAGATAAATTTGAAGTGGGTGGGAGTACTGTTTGATCATTTTATCACTAGATATGGCATCTGAGTAATGAATTTTATCACATATTGGTGGGCAGTCAGAAAACATTACTAATGATGCTTATAAAGATGCCATATAGTAACTATTTATTATAGGTAATATCTACATATTTATGTTTATATATAGAGCCATTTTATTCATTCTTACATTCTTTAGCAGTAAGTACCGTTTAGTAAACTCTTTAGGATCCAACAGACATTAAATGGCTGTGCCAGGATTTATGACTTGGGCTGTCTGACTTGGAGGCAGTTATGCTAAGGGAGTGTTTTCCTGGTCCAGGTGAGATACAATGAGGCTAAGCATTAAAGTAACAGAAATGTGTATGGACAGATAGGAGAGGATTGATTAAACAGGTAAATTGGTGACATTGTTGGAAAATTTTGAAGAACAAATAGATATAGAAATAAAAGATAAATTAATGTCAAAGATGAACTTAATGTTTTAACCAGAGTAACTGCGACATCATTGGCAGAGATCACAAGAGCAGAAGGATTAAGAGGATGGAGGTGAGGTGGATAATGATTTAAAATATGTTTCTCAGAACATTCATTCCAGAAGAAGTGGGATGTAAATTACAATAGGGCAGTAGGAAAGAAAAGGTAAAATTGAAGAATGTAAAAGAATAGCTTGGAATATTATTAATAGGTTATGTAAAGATGAAAGCGATATAAAATTGCTATTGCTGAGATAATGTACTTGTACTTATCTGAAGAGGAAAATCATAAATCTTTTCTCTGAAAATTTGTTTATAAGATGTACTGCCTTACAAGTAGCATGAATAGAGTAAACATTCAGTATGATTTTTGTGGTTGATGATGATACATTTTTGGAAGAAACATCTATATCCAATATTTCCTTCAAAAAACATCTTGGGGACAAAGCTTTACATTTTTCTCTCCTCCAACAAGCCCTGAATTCTAGCCTTAATTTCCTACACAATAGATCTACAATGATTAAGTTTAAATGTTTGAGATTTACAAAGTTAATTCATTGTTCAGCTAAAGTGGTAGGTCATATCCCCTCAGCCACAGGGAGCAAGATCGTACACCAAATGCTGTTTCCATACACACTGGTATCAATGTGCCTTTCTTAGTCAACAAATACAACATACATTTTGGCTCTTGAACTTGCTCGCCCAGGTCCATCTGCTGTGATGGCAGCGTGCCCATTCATAAGATGCTCTGCCAGGTTTAGCTGGACAAAGGTACAGCCAAAGAGGGGTTAGAAAGGGAATCTGCTTCACATGAAAATGAACATGCTAAAGTCAGAAAATGTGCCTGATCCTGGAAGACACCACATCTGAACCGTGAACACTGAAAACATTTCACACCATTTGATCAGCATAATCAATAGCCTTCAAAAGACCTGAAGATTCAGTTTGCTCCCCAAAGTGTTAATAATAGGGCTCTTTCATTAAACTGCGGGAACTAACTGCTGACTCTTCAGCACACTGCTTAGACTTTAAGAGCAATAAGTCCTTGTGAAAGGAAAGTTTATGTTATAAAAGAAATGTTAATATGTAAAATTAGTAGTGTTGTAGAAGAATAAGAGAAAACTCAATAATCACAGCCTTCTTGATAGTGGTTAAATGATCATGTTCAGAGTGGTCGTTCCATATTCTACATTCTTTTTTTTAACACATCTTTATTGGAGTATACTGCTTTACAATGTCGTGTTAGTTTCTGCAGTACAACAAAGTGAATCAGCTATATGTATACATATATCCCCATATCCCCTCCCTCTTGAGTCTCCCTGCCCCACCCCTCTAGGTTGTCACAAATCACCAAGCTGATCTCCCTGTGCTCATTTTGCTATTTATAATTATATTAGTTCTTCACCTTATTTTTCTGTCACATGATATTATAGGAATTCCACAATCATAAAATGACACACAATTTCTAATGAAAGTATGACATTCACTTCAGTAATATTTTTTCAGAGAATCTAGTCATCTGAGAGATCATCACCATCCCTTTTCTTTAAGGAAAAAGAAGAGGTTCTTTATGGTATTTGGATATAATAATTACATAGGTAGTGAGTCATCAGAAATAAATTATTATTGCTGGTTTTGCTGTGTCATCAGAATTACATTTAATTGACTTATTATCCATCAATTTCTGCCAAGTTATAGGTTTTACTTATTTAACCACTCTTTTATTCAACTATCTGCTATATTACTGATGAACATAAAATTCACCAGAAGTTCTTAGGGCGCCAAACACATTTTTCACCTTCAGACCTACAGATATGTGCCACCTGAATTATTGCTAGCTGGCTTTTTTCATAAACCTCTTCTGATGTAAATAGGTATTTTTTTATATCGCTTCATCTCACTGATTTCTTCTTAGGATAATTATTATTTAAGCATAAATTCATTTATTTATTTACTTGTTAATTATGTCTCTCCCAACAGATTTTAAATTCCACATCTAGGACTACCTGTTTTAATTCACCAGTTTATGTGCAGCATCTAACCAAGTATCTTATGCTCAATAACTACTTTGAATGAATACATATATGAATAAAGATTATCTTATATTAATAAAATTTAATGAAGCACCCTTCTTTCAATGTTCAAAATTGTTATATTATTTTAGAATTCCTAGTTGCAGATGAGTCCATTATAACTGATTTAAGCAGAAGAGCACTTATTACAACCTATCACTAACTCATAGAATTGGAGGAAGTCCAGGGAACTAAACTTGATGCTAAACAGTCAAAATAACCCAACCAGGAGATATATACAGTGTTACCATCTGAAATGTCACTGATTTTACCACCTGCTGTTCAACAGCACAAAAAGCAAAGGTTCATACATTCAAACATCAGAATCCTTTTAATAGATGTTATAGAAATAAAAGGACTCCCAGACTATGCTCATGAAAAGAAACAATTAGGTTTTGTCCCCCAGTATTTATTTTTGCCTTCCTAGTCTCACATATGTGTGTCTATTTGGAGGAAAAAAGTCTCCTTGGAATTCTGACGACTGATCTCTAAGAAATGTAGTTTTAGCTTTTTAGCATCTGGTTTAAAGGAATGTAGCCTATAAGAGAGATAACTGCGGTTGAATGAGCCAATCTACAATAGTGTTCACAATGTCTGTGGCTGAAGAGAGTGTAATAAAATCAAAGAATGGAAAAAAGCCAATGTAGCTGAAGCACAATGAGGGCATGCGCACTCTATACACATCTTCCCACTTGATTCTCACCACAATCTGCTAAATCAGGTAATTAACTCTTTAAACCCACCTATTTGACTCCAGAACTAAGTACCTAAAATTTACCTGCATTTCTTTTACTATTATTACCAAATATTGAACAGCACAAACAGTTAGCAGGTGCTTCCATATTACATATAAAATGTAAAAAAAAAATGGATACCTCAGGATCTTAATAACTTAAAAAAAATTCCCATAATGTTAGAACTCATTTTCCTGTACCTTAGCTGTCTTTTATTTTAGAATCTAAATTTTAAAATTCCCAATATTGCCCATTTGTAAAGCCCTGAGTTGCCCCACATGATTCCAGAAAATGAGCTGTCAATGTTAGTCCGTCTTGTGGGAAACTGTCCAAAAGTATACTGTTGGTCTACTTAAACTCAGTCATGCATAATTTACTGGATAATCACTAGTGTCCTAATCAATATCTCTATCTACCTACTCACTAATCCAGTTCAAGGTGCACCAGACTCAGGGCTAGCCCTTGGCAAAACTGAAATCTGTCTGTGGTGTCTTCACTTCTCTCTTTACTAACTATTCTTTCTGAAACTCAGACTGTTGTTCTCATAAAAAAATGACTTTAAAGGTTTTTTTTTCACTTCTTCTCTCTATATATGGGGAAATTGAGGCTTTAAAGAGAAAATGACTGATGTAAAACCACGAAATTAAACAATAATGAGGTCAAAGCTAACAACTTTTGTATAAGGCATGCTGGTTCTGCATTCCATGAAACTGCCCATGATCTCTCTCTAAAATATTCCTAGGACTGCCTGTGAGTCCTAGTCGGCTCTATCAGACAGGTCACTAATTTAAAAAAGAGGAAAAAAGAAAAAAATCTCTGCCAGTATGTGATGAACTAAGTATGTGATGTAATAAATAAGGTTCTATCCATTCCATTTAATTCCAACTAAAGAAATAGACATTTGCCTTAAAGCCACCTTGAATACCTAAAAAAAAAAAAAAAAAAAATCACTGGATTTCTAGTCTATCTATAGTGCTAACCAGATTTTATCTTGGGCAAGTAATTTTTATCTCTCTGTGCCTTAAAAATAAATAAGAAATTGGAATTCATTGCCTCTAAATTCCCTTCCAGCTTAAGAGATTCATGAAGTAGTAGCACTGCTGCTGTATCCACTAAATGACCTCAGGCCAATGATGGCATATTCACATTTTATATATGACAACCATCTGTCGCAGTTTGACCAGGACAATGTTAGTTTATGCCTGTGGTCCCCAAGTACTGTAATTAAACACTTTTACTCACAAAATTATTCTGGTTTGAAAAATAAACAGTAAAAATAACCTTATACATGTAGGAGAGGTCAATGCTGGGTCAGACCGAGATATTTATATATCATGTAGCGCACAGATAATGATAATAACATTTCTACACTTATGAGAGCAAATATAATATGCTTAGACACATTTTCTACATTATGGCATTCCAGGAATGCAGTGTTATTGCTAAGAGGATGATCTCTTGAGTCAGATTGCTGGATTTGAACTTAGCTGTGCCATTCATTTACTAACTATGTAAGTTAACAGAAATCTCAATTCCTTATCTAAAAAGGGAGGTTGGGGGGTCGGGGAGAGAGAGAAAGAGATCTTGTTATAAGATCTAAATGAGAAAATTCAGAACAAGTGCTTAAAACAGTACCTGGTAAATAGGATTTCTCAATGTACATTAGGTATGATTATTCCCAAAGAAGTTTATGGTTGTTTGTTTTTTTGACATAGAGCCTCATGAGCTGTTTGTATATTTTGGAGACTAATGCCTTGGCAATCAAAAAATGGGTAGAAGATCTAAATAGACATTTCTCCAAAGAAGACACACAGATGGCCAAGAGGAACCTGAAAATATATCCAACGTCACAAATTATTAAAGAAATGCAAATCAAAACTACAATGAGGAATCACCTCACAGCAGTCAGAATAGCCTTCATCAAAAAGTCTAGAAACAATAAATGCTGGAGAGGGTGTGGAGAGAAGGCACCCCTCCTACACTGTTGGTGGGAATGTAAATTTGTACAACTACTATGGAGAACAGTATGGAGTTTCTTTTAAAAACTAAGAATGGAACTACCATATGATCCAACAATCCCACTCCTGGGCATGTATCTGGAGAAAACCATATTTCAAAAAGATACACACACCCCAATATTCATTACAGCACTGTTTACAATAGCCAAGACATGGAGCAACCTAAATGTACATTGACAGAGAAATGGACAAAAGATGTGGTACATATATATAATGGAATATTACTCAGCTACAAAAAAGAATAAAATAATGCCATTTACAGCAATGTAGATGGACCTAGAGATTATCATATTAAGTGAAGTGAATCAGACAAAGACATGTCAAATATCATATGATATCATTTCTATGTAGAATCTAATTTTTAAAAATTATACAAATGAACTTACTTATGAAACAGAAACAGACTCACAGATTTTGAAAACAAACTTACAGTTACCAAGGGAAATTTTCTTTCATTCAGTTTTCTTTCATTCAGTTTTCTAACATGCTCAGCTCTTTCTTCTCATGGGGCTTACAGATTTCACTCCCATTGTCTCAATCACTCCTCCTCCCAGGTTCCAAACAGCTGCCTCCACTACCTTTCAGAGCCTTTGTTTTATGCCCCTTCTTCAGAGCACTGTCTGATGCACCAATACCAACTGGGCTACAAACCACAGGTCCCATTACTTTCTGTCACATCCCTCTTCTTCATAGCATAGATATCAATGTTTGCTTATATTTACCTTATTGGTTGCCAGCTTATGCCTGTTTTCTCCACTAGATTACTTAGTGAGGTCAATACTCTTGTCAGTCTTTTTCATTATGGTATATTAAACATTGAATCCAGTACCTGGCACATAATAAGCACTTTAATGAACTTTTTTAGTTTTGTTATGCATTTGTTCAATGAATGGACAATGTGTAAGTGCTTAACTCAGGATTTACATCTATATCCACTCAGTTCAAGTTCTCTCCTTACTATGATACATGCTTTTTGGTCCCTTCATTGCACTGCACCTCTGTGTTAGCTGATTCATTCAAGAAATGATATGGAACAATTACAAAACCATTAAATAAACTTGAAGCTAAAAGCCTTAAAATACAATTTCTAGTCATTCTTCCAGTTTGTAGCTTCTCAGGGCAGGAAAAGCAATATTTATATTAGTTATTAGCCACATGAAGGTGTCATTTTTGTGGGTCAGTATCAGTTGAATAATTTCTAGCCCCAAAGAATCATTCATCCATTTATAAAAATGTGTCTTCTTGGGTTATAATTTCCCACTGTGCATAGCTGAT
Source organism: Hippopotamus amphibius kiboko (assembly GCF_030028045.1). NCBI lineage: Eukaryota > Metazoa > Chordata > Mammalia > Artiodactyla > Hippopotamidae > Hippopotamus > Hippopotamus amphibius. The sequence continues at coordinate 34,869,133 of NC_080188.1, forward strand.
CTGGTAATAGCAATAAAATGATTTGGAGGCAAATAATTGACTAATACATAAGGACAAAAGGAAATTCTGCAAAGTTGTATATTTATCACAAGTGCCAAGGAATAGATTAAAGAAACTGGTTTTTAATAAATCTTGTTTGAGGATCTTACATCTATGAAAACAATGCTATTATCAATCATAATTTGTTTTATTTGATGTAGGCTAGACTGAGACTGCAAAGTCTGTATTAATACTGGGTTTATAAAATTCAAGAATCATTCAAGGAAAGACTGAAATGAACTAAGGCAATTATATCTGGGAAAACAATATTTAATGACTAAAAATAAGTAATATGTGAGATGGTCATGATTCTACCTATTTTTAGCAAAAGTTACTTTTCTTCCTTTATTTTTTAGCAGGCAGTCTGCAACCTAGTTTCACGGTCTCTCAGGGACTGGGGTTCTTTAAATAAAGATTAAATTAGATACCACAGCTGATTCCAGTATTTAAAAAAAAAATATTTCTATGTTTTCTCTAATTCTCATTGTATTCAGTTTAGAGCTTAGCATCTTGAAAGCTGTACATTTTATATTTTAAACAGGTAATTGAATAAAATTGCAAGCAAGAATTAATTAAATCTTTGAAATCATCTCTCTCCTTCCTGTTCTTGCATGAATCATACACTGGAAGAAACATCATCTGCAAGATTGGGAAGATTAGCAGGAGAGACTGTTTAGTCAGTTTTCGCTTTAACAGGCAGACCAGTTGAAATGACTCCCCAGACTTGATTTGGCCTGCAGCCAGATGGTTGATACTGTTAATAGAGAAAACATCTGCTTACCCTAATGTGTTAGTTTACTGTGCTTGGAGCCATCAACATGAGCCACTGTGCACAGGTATTATTAAAGGAATGAATAATCTTTTTTCATTTAGGAGATAGAGGAATCTTATTTTATCATCCCCATATTAGGCCGTGCTCAGACCCTAAAGATAAAGAATTACAGACAAACTAGGAAGCATACAGTGCTCTCATTAATTCTAATACCTATTTCCCTTCCTTTAGTCCTGAGTGAAATCAGAAGACTTTATATTCTTGTTCAATTGGCTAAAATGAAGCAATTAATAAAGAAAACATATACACTGCATGTAGCTAATTAGCAAATTCAACAACATCACCTATTATTTAATTCTGTAACTTGTTGTGAAACAGCCTCAAAGCATCAGCCTGGAATTGTTTTGCATCTAAAAGAGAAATACCTGATTTACATGTTTTATGGAGGCTATATCAAAGTCACTGATGGCACTAAGAAGCCATCTCTGCAAATAGATGAGAACTTGCAAACTGTACGAACGTGTGAGAAACACAGAAGTGGGGTATCTATTCAGAAAGTTGGAAATAACATGTTCAGAGACGTTCTTATGAAGGTCATAACATGACCTGTACTATCTTGGGTAATTATGCAAACCTTCATAAATAATTATTGGTTATTGAAGCACAAGGAAAACAACTTTGAGTTTATATGGAGAAGGTCATTACTTAAATGTAGACCGTCTCATCGCTTTGTGGGATAGGCTAATGAAAAATGTACTTGCTCACCACAGTAAGAATCAGGGCATGAACTAAAGCCATAAAACTTTTATGGAGCTTCTCCACAGATACCACATTGCTTTCTTTGCCTCAATCTCTGCAGTGCACTTGATAGGAAAAAGCTAAGTGCAGTACCTTCATTTCGAAAGGACTGCTCAAACTTCTTTGGGACCAAAGCAAAGAGTCCTTCTGAAGGTTTAACTGGCTGCAGGTTTGGTGGGAGGTAAAGCTGTGCTTCACATAGTGCTGCAAGTGTGAAATATAAATCAGATTTCATAAATATGCCCATTTGATGTACTCAATTGACTGTAAAATAATTATGCTCTGCTGTGTAATTGTTGTGCTGTAGAAGAAAGCAAGAATTCTAAACAGTTAACAGAAAATGATTATGGGACCTGAATTAAGACTGTATTTTCTCCCACCATCTTCTGTAGTGCAACAAAAGCATTTTGTAACAATTTCATTTTAAATCTATGTGTGCAAGGCTGCCTAGGTATTAAGTGTTGTTGTTGTTGCTGTTGTTGTGTGTGTGTGTGTTAATTTTTTCTGATGGTCTATTTGTCGTCCTGCCCCACCATTTGAAAACCAAGGTACAAATGTAGCACATTTCAGTGAAAGTATTAGGAATTTCATCTTTTCTAGCAACATTTTACTGACCAACTAAAGAGTGAGACACAAGGTTTGGAGAGAAAATACTTATTAGCTGAAATATTTTGTTTCATCTTTTTGTTCTGTTTTAAGCTTTCGCTGGAAATTTGGTAGTTTATGTTTCAAAGTCTACTCCACTTCTGCTTTGGACATATTAATAATATAAACATTTCAGATACACCTTGAAAGGTATGTTCAATCATATAGCAGCATCCATTTCCCTATCCTGGTATAACCTAACAAAAATGTTCAAGTTCTGTATCCTTTTTTATTTTTCCAGATATATTAAGCTAAGAAGAAAAAAAATTACATTAGAAAATGAGTTTTGAGTTTTCCATTATAATATGTTCAGTTCTGTACTCTACTCTGTTTAGAAAACCAATAAGTGCTCATTGTGTGAAACTTATGACAGGTTACCTACAATCCTATTGTTAACATTTCCATTTATCAAATGTACATTTTAATATGAAAAGATTTCCCCACATGAAATCATCAGGGTTCTGACCTTTTGTCAGTCAGTATGTGGACATGTTTCTCGATACACTGAGTAATGATCTGAATGTCAGCCACAGTGTGGTAAGTACTACTTTATATATGCTATTATATGCCTGTATCAAAGTTCCTTTAGAAGCATTATATCATTCCCTAGACTTCGTACCTAAATGTGTCAGATTTTTAATATTTGTCTCATGAATCTAGAAAAGAAAATTAGGAAAATATTAACTGTGAGCTCTTAAGTCCATCTTTGTTAGTTTCCCTTTTAAAAAACAGGGTTTGCTCCAGCTTGACTTTATCAGCTTTATTTACAAAAGTCACAACCAGTTTAATACAGGAATCTCAGGGCTTTGACATTTAATTGCTCCTTATATGAAAACCTATCTCATCATCTTTTCCTTATTCAACTTAAATTTTTCAGTAGCTGAAGAACTTTAGAATGTCTAGGGTGAAGCTATTATTCTTATGTCTAGGTTTCTTCAAAGACTATCACAATCTATGGAATAGTACTTTGAAGTTTATCTTTTTTTCTACTTGTCCTTTGAATCTCCAGGGGGCAAGCATTTAATATTTTTTTAATCCAGAGCCAAAATGACTTCCTGTTCTAATGCTGGCCTCAATTATGGTGCTAGAAAATTATCCTCTCTTAATTAAGGGAATCAGTGCTGTCTTCAAGCACTGAACATTCCAATTCAATGAGGGTGTGTGACTAAATTTACATCTTCAGGTAAATACAAAATATTCTGTTTTTACATGGGTTCTGGCTGGATTTTTTTGAATAAAGGTTATTTCCACCTACTTCATATGTAAATAGCATATGTAAGTATCTACAAACTGTCTAATTAGAAAGACGAAGACTATAGATTCAAAAGAGGACAGAGTCGATAAACTAGTTATAATGGCAATACTTAATTTATGTAAAATTATTGAATTGAAAGTGATGTTTTTTACAGAAAAAGAGGATAAGGCTAGAGTACCTTTCAATAAAGTTATTAGAATAATTTGGTGATACTACAAAATTTTCTCATTTAGATGTCATTCATTAATTTATAGAAGGTTTACAATATCTAAAGCATCACCTAGTATTAAATCGTTGACTAATTTTCCTCCATGTTATTCCCTTAGGTGGATACATGTCCTTAGATAACCTTACTTTTTATAAGTTCCCCGTCCCAATTCTCTATTAAAGTTCTATGAAGTGTAGTCATACTGAATATTTCTGTTAAAACAGCACTCTCCAATAGAACTTTTTGTGATGATAGGAATGTTCTGTAATCAACACTGCCTGGTACAGTAACCACTAATCAACATGTGACTATCGAGCACTTGAAATGTGGCTAATGCAACTAAGGAACTAAATATTTAGCTTTACTTAATTTTAATTAACTTTGTTTTAAGTTTAAATGGCCACATAATACTAAATTGGATAGTGCAAAGTTAAGACATCCATGCAAATTCTCAGCAACTCATTCAGGCATGATTCTTAACACAAGTAAAAATCTTCTGTGTGCTTAATCATATTTATGCAAATAGATATTCTGCAGCAGTTACATTTATTTATTTACTTCATATTATATTACTCTAAATGCAAAAATTGATGACAGTTTAAAAATCTCATCTATGCCTTATCATACTGATACCACTTTAGGAACTGAGCAGCTCAGAAAAATTACTAGATCAGAATACTTGTGTATAACATTTTAAATTGAAAATTCAGATGTCTCATTAAGCTTGGGTGAATTTTAATAACATAAGGATAAATTCACATGAGGTAAAATTTAAAGTAAACATGTTTAAGATCAACTATGTCTAAGAGAGAGTAAAAACATGTCATCGATATACAAAGTCAATTCTTAATTCTCCTCCATCTTCCTTGAACACAAGATCCCACCACAGGGCCTTTGCACTATTTGCTGCACCCTTCCTCCAAAGAGCCAGGGGCCTCATTACCTTAGTAATCTTCTCCAAGTGGATAGTAATATCACCTTCTCAGTCTGGTCAACTCTACCTTATTCGAGATCACATCTCACTTGCCCCTCAACACCCCCAAATTTCCATTCCTTGCTCTGTTTTTCTCCATATCATTTATTGCTTACTGACATATTATAAAATTTATTCAACTTATTCACTTACTTCTTTTATTTTTGTGCCTTCTAAATAGATGTGAGTTTCATGAAAGCAAGTAATTTGTATCTGTTTTGCTTACTAGTGTGTTACCAATTCTAGGACATAACTAGGCAGTTGGTAGCCTTCAATAAATTTTAGATAACATCCAAAAGACAATGAATTATCTAATTCACAGACTGGCAATAGTGAACTTTTTCTATAAAGTGCTATTTAAGTATGTATTTGAAGCTTTATAGGCCACATATAGTTTCTGTTTCAAATTCTTAAAAATGTAAAAATTCCTTGGTTGGCAGACAGTATAAAAACAGACTATAGGCCAGACTTGGTCCACAGGCCATAGTTTGCTTATCCTTGGTTTGACTGAATGGAAAGATGCAACCGAACGATACTCATAAGATGATTAGTCCTAGAATTATTTTTATTTGATATTATGAAAAGTTTTGTGGTTTGTCATATTGTATCCAAATTCCTTGAACTAAAGAGGAAATACTGTTGTGGTAAATTTAGTCAGACTGGCCAGAAAGTGATGTATTTGGCAACCTATGGCCTTTGCATTCCCCAGTCTACCAAAATTGTTATTCTCAGTCCCTTATAAAATGTTAATACTAATGTGATATTTTTAAATAGATCATGAACCTCATTTAAGAAACCAATAAAGGTTATATACAATTTTCTTGTCAAAAATATGATATACACATGATTTTGCACAGATTTTTCAGGGCTTATGAAATCACTGAGGCCTGTAAGTTAGAATCCCTTCTCTTCTTTTTAGATTTGCTATCTCTGGCTCACATTTGTTTTGTGGTAATAGAATGCAAAAATCAGCTTTAAATGGCTTTTGTATCTAACTCACTGTTAAATGACATAGTAGAGGCTGTCAAAGAACTTTAGTCAAACACAGCACCTAATAATTCACCAAATGCTTAAAAGCATACTTTGCCTGAGATATTATTTCATGCAGATAATTCCTCCAGTAATCAGGATTTCATCATAATGAGGAAACTTAACTTTGTATTGCTTTTGTTTGTTTGTTTTTAGTGATCAAGACCATTCCATCCCTAAACTCCTCCAGGTTAAGATTCTCATTCTTTTATTTTAAGTGTTGAAAGTCATAGTGTAAACAAAAACAAAAGCATAATGTGTCAATATCCTTTCATTTCTTTAGTGGTGTTATCAAGAAGTCTAGGAACTGGATGTTTACCCATCTTCCTCACATGAATCATTACCAGTGTCATAAGAGCATATTCTATAAATGAGGTATGCAAAGATAGCCATTTACCAATCTCTGAGTTGTCAATGTTGAATTCAGGCCTAGATATCATCTAGAACAGCAATTCGCAACCAAGATACTGATATCCATGCTGGTAAGAGAAAGGCATGTTAAAAGATTTGTTGCTGATAATATTTAAAACATTGCTTTTCCCAAATAATTTACTTTGCCAAAAAAGTTTAAAGTTGGTTGTAGTTATTCCTACAATAGTACTTCACTGCCATTTAGTTGAGGATTTCTGAACAAGTGGAAAACAGTGGACTCACAAGGGGGATTGAGAGTCCTCCAGGGTAAATCCATGGGAGCATGCTGGTTATGAGAGCATCATCTTTTAAGTGTTTCTGCAGAAAAAAAAAAGAAAGTGAGGACAATTGATCTAGAGAAACTATTCCTCCTTATTGAAAATATATACTCAGCATCCTTTTTAAGGAAAATTTCTACACAAAGTCATTAATATTGGTGGGCATCCTGTTTAATAATTCCCAGGGACTTAAGAGGCACATCAACTGCTTAGGCTCAAATGAATATAAGCTGAAAATTATTCTGTTGCCTAGTTAAACACAATCTACTTACTGAGGATGTTTGGAAGGAAATGAAGACAAAGTTATGGCAAAGCACATCCAGGATTAACAATGTCAAGGTCAAATTCACACATATTATTTGGAAATGATGGAAATTATAATAAGAAGAAAAACTATGACAGATCTAGGATAATGATAATCTTTTAAATAGAAATGGATTGTTTCCAAAAAAAGAAAAAAAACAATAAAAAAGAGAAAAGTGATTTACCTGTTTGATGTTTCATAAATCCCATCGCCCTTCAATAAGACATCTTAGTCTTATTTTGTCACATTTGTAGATAAAGAAAAACCAAAATGCATCCCATTCGCCAAATATTAGATAATATAAATCGATCAGAGTTTGAGATGCATAGAGTAGTAGGAGGCCCAATAAATTATGGATAGAGGGAATTCTGAACAAGCTATCTCCTCTCTCTTCCACATATAATAAATTTTTTAAGATCAGAATGCATATCACATGAAGTTAATAAAGTAGAAAATGACACTATTTACCTTCATCAAATAATATGTCAAAAAATTTATAGCTTAGCTCCTTGAAAATCTGTCTAATTTAGCCTACTATTTTGTGTAACATTTTAATAGCCAAAAGCAAATGGGGAACATAAAGCATGTTGGCCCAAGAAAAGTTGTTAAAAACCCTTTTACTTTACTTGCAGATTCCTCATGAAATATCAGTTTATTTTTTCCTGTGGGTGGCATCTATAATACCACAAAAACTAATGTGTAGTATTAAGCAGTGGGAAGTGACAGAGAGTTCCATGATGAGTAACTAGCTAAACCACCAAAGGAAGGATAATTGGCAAGATGATTTCATGAATGTGAGTTGTTCTTATCCCAGGTTTGTCTACAGATTATTGGATGTCCCCAAGAACACCAGGCTAAAGGTCATATTTCAAAGAATGCCAGTTTATCTGAGCATAAAAGGAAAGGATTTGCTATTCCAGATCATACTAATGATCTGTTTAGTCTAGCATGCTTCCTAAGGCAGGGATCAGTTTTTTAAAAGGAGATGGCAAGGGGAGAGGAATCATATAACCCCTTTTCCCCATTGTCAGAAAGGAGTGGATTCCATCTCAACTATGCAGGGAAAGATGAATTAATTGTTCCTGCCATGAATTAAAAGCAATTTTTTTTGTTTTATCTGACATTGCTAATAACAACAAAAAAACACAAAAGCAAACAAACTCAGTCTCTCTTAGTATTATATCAAATCATGTAAATACTACATAATGTTCAACAAATATAAGAAACTCCTATAGTTGATAAACATTTAAAATCAATCTTTAGAATTTATGTGGCATTTTTAAACTCCAGTAGTTTTGTTTTGTTACTTAATCCACATTACCTGTGCATGTGGTAAATGCTTTTCAATACCAGTTTTATAAATGCAGACATTGAGACTGAAACAGACTCAGAAAAATCTTTACATGTAAATAATACTCTAGGAGGTTTATTTGTGCTATATCATAAAATTTCAAGATTCTATTAGTAATCATATGATGACTAAATGCCCACTAAGTGGCATTGTATGCTTTGTACAGCTGAAAATTTCTTGAGGTGACCACCCACTGCTACCTGAAAATTCATTCACTCTTTTGGCAAAGCTGAATTTTAAGTTTTTTTTTTAATTTGAAATTGTATTTAACTCATAATTTTAATGCCATCCCTTAGTGTCATACAGAAGTAAAAACTTTCTTCTAAATACTTTGTTTTCATATATTTGAGCTGCCTACATTTGGTAAAATAATAATCAGGAATTTTCTGTATGATTTATTTGAAGGTGTACCTTTTTAATATGATGAAACATTTCATCTGAAATGTGAAATGATTGTAAGATACAGCTAGACAAATAGATCATCTACCTACCTACCATCTATCTAAAGAAGGTGTCACATCATAATATAATTGAAAGCTTCTAAATACTTTTGCTTAATTTTCTCTTGTCCTCCCCAAATTATCTACTCTCCTGAATATAATGTTTATCCTTTACATGCATTCTCTCATAATGTTAACGTATGCATATTTATCTTTAAATAATATATAGCACTTTGGCTATTAAAATTTATATAAATGGTATTACACTGCAATCACTTTTCTTATTGGCTTAATATTCTGTGCCATTCATTGATACTGATATATGCAGCTCTAGTTCACTCTTCTCACTTTTGCATCATATTCAATTTTTTCAACTTTTAAAATTTATCTTTAATATACACAGTGAAAAGGACACAAATCATGATTGTACATCTCAGTAAATTTCCCAGAACTGAAAATATCCATGTAACAAGCATCAGAGTAATATCAGGACACTACCACATCCAAGAAGCCCTTGTTGTGCCCTCTCTGGTCATATGCCCACCACGATGGCAACCACTATCCTGACTTCTATTACAACAGTGTAGTGTTACATACTTGGTTTTCAACATTATATAAATGGATTCATACTGAATGCATTACTTTGTGTCTGGCTTCTTTTACCTAATATTATGTTTGTGAGATTCATCAGCATTTTTCTTGTTATTGAAGATTGCTCATTCTCTAGATATCTTCTTAGAAATGGCTAATTATTCTATTCCACAAGTACAGACAATTCTTATCATTCACAGTATTTATTTTATAAAGTTGTGGCAAATACAGAACTATCAAATACTGAATCATTACCTCAAAGGAAAAACAGATTCCTGTGAGCCTCAGATCAGGACATTTTTAGTACTCAATAAATGCATAACCTTGTTTTATGCATCTTTCAGTTTAAAGACACCTTATTTAACATATATTTTTGATTTATTAACATTGAACTTAACAGCAACAGTACTATACCTCACTCCTAAATAAAGCTTATCTAACACATGCATTTTCTGTTAAGGCACACCACAGCCTTCTTTCACTTAGGAAAGATAGATAGTACTTCAGTACTACACTTGGGAATTATTTTAGACAGCAAAATCATCAACAAAATCAAAGAAATGTAGAAAACATGGCACTAAATAGACTGTGAAAAGGATACTTGTTTGCAGCATTAGAGCTGAAACCAAAAGGCCAAGGTCTCCTTATTTGACTTCAGGTGAGAATGTTTGCATTAGGTGCCTCAATTTTTTTTTTCCTCTTCTATACATGTGCATGTCCCTGAATGACTATGAGAGAATCATGAATACTGATTTCAGTGCTACAAATATAAATTCTAGTGATTAGGCAAACTCACAGATATAGACTCCACAAATGAGGATGAACTGTATTTTCTCTTAAAATCAACTTCACAAAGGGAAGATAGATTTTCTGGGTATAGAAATCAATAAACTCAAAAGTTAAAAATCATTGCTCCATATCATCCAAACTTTTGTTACCATATCAGATACCTGAATTCAGTCCGGATCTCAGTTTCTTTTATATTTGTTTGTGTGTTTGTTTGTTTACTAAATGGGATTTTGTAGAAATTTTTTCTGAATTTATCTGAAAGAACTATTTTATCTAAAAAATAAAGACATGACATTAGAAAATGTCTAGTATAGCTATTTTTATTGTCAATCCTGCCCAGCAACTAAAGAACTAAAGAGCAAGTCCTTTATTTTTTTTTAATTTTTTGTTGTTATTGTGTAATGTTTTCTCTCATATCTTTTATTATGGTCTGTCTTCCACTTGATTCATTCCTTCTTTCTTCAAAGTACATAAATAACAAATTATCTGGTTCTAAATTCCATGCTTTTTTTCCTTTTGTTTAAAATTTCTTTCTTTTTTTTTTTTTTAATCTTTTCTTCAAGTAGAATTCTACTATTTCTTCCTTTAATTTCTTCACTCTTCAGGATTATTTATTTCATTATTCCCTATTAATGTCACTTTCCAATTCACAAAACATATTTTATATTTTTAAAACAATTCACCATAGATCCTGAAGTTATTTTTCTGATATTCAATTTATGAGTCAAATATTTCTAAGAATAAATACTGTAATTATTTTTAATTTTTTCTCTTTTGTCTCAATGGAAGGCTTGTTTAGATTTTTTTTTCTTCACTTGTTTTTCTTTGTTCATATTCATAAATTAAGGTCTAGGTTGTTTACTATTGGTAGATATCATAAGCTCCATTAGCAATGTGTAAGTCACATTTTAATACCTATTACCTATTTTAGGTCAGTGCTATAAGACCATTTGTGTCCCGCTCTAAATTCATATGTTGAAAACTCACCCTCAATGTGATGTTATTAGGACATGGAGTCTTTTGGATGTGATTAGGTCATGAGGGTGGAGTCTTCATGAATGGGATTAGTGCCTTATTAGAGATGACAGAGCGCTCCCTACCCCTTCCTTTACGTGAGGTTTTAGCAGCAAGAAAATTGCTGTATGTGAACAGGGAAGTAAGCTCTCACCAGGCATTGAGTTGGCTATCATGCCGATCTTAGACTTCCCTGAGTGCAGAACTGTGAGAAAGAAACTACTGTTTAAGTCACCCAGTTCATAGCATTTGTGTTATAGCAGTCCAAACCTAAAAGGACAGTAGGCATTCAGATTTCTCACAGGCACCTCCAACTCAGTGTATCTCCTCCAAACTCATCTCTCCCTTTGCTTCTATACTGCCCAAGACAGGAATTTAGGAGTTCCTAAACATCTCACACTTCCTCAACAAATTAACTGTATCTGTAATGTACTACTATTGATATATATACAGTGGGGTTTTCTCTTTATAATTTAATTAATTTTTATTGGAGTATAGTTGCTTTACAATGTTGTGTTAGTTTCTGCTGTACAGCAGAGTGAATCAGTTGTATGTACATATATCTCTGGTTTTTTAGACTTCCTTCCCATTTACATCACCAAAATGCATTGAGTAGAGTTCCCTGTGCTATACAGTAGGTTCTCATTAGTTACCTGTTTTATACAGTGTAGTGTATATATGTCAATCCCAATCTCCCAATTTAATCCACCCCCACTTTCCCCCTTGGTATCAATAAGCTTTCTCTCTACATCTGTGTCTCTATTTCTGCTTTGCAAGTTCATCTGTGCCATTTTGCTAGATTCCACATATAAGCAATATTATACAATATTTGTTTTTCTTTTTCTGACTCATTTCACTCTGTATGACAGTCTCTAGGTCTAACCACATCTCTGCTAATGGCACTATTTTTTCCTTTTTATGGCTGAGCAATATTCCATTGTATATATGTACCACATCTTCTTTATCCATTCATCTGTTGATGGACATTTAGACTGCTTTCATATCCTGGTTATAGTAGATAGTGCTGCAGTGAACACTGGGGTGCATGGTATCTTTTGAATTATGGTTTTCTCTGGGTGTATGTGCAGGAGTGGGATTGCTGTGTCATATGGTCACATTTTTAGTTTTTTGAAGAACCTCCATACTGTTTTTCATAGTGGATGCACCAATTTACATTCCCACCAACAGTGTAGGAGAGTTCCCTTTTCTTCACATTCTCTCCAGCATTTACTGTTTGTAGATTTTTTTTTTTTTTTACTGTTACAGTTTTTAATGTATGAAATCTGAAAATTCAGGTTTATCACTGACAAAGTGATAAATACATACCTAGATCAATTTCTTAGGTTAAAGTTGTTGCTAAATTCACTTTTAAGTTCAGGGTTCTAAGTGGCTGGGGGAGTCCTCTGTACCTTGAACAGCCTTCCATCCCAATGAGATGAGTCCCTGCTGTAACAACCTGTGCTAATTCCATCATATTTATCACACTGTATTTTAGTTAACAGTTCATCAGTCTCCCATCAAATTGGGGATTCCTTCAGGGCAGAGACTATCTTGTTCACCTTGTCTTGAAATAGGTACCGGGGGGGGGGGGGAGTCAAGGAAGGGAGGGAATATGGGGATATGTGTATAAAAACAGATGATTGAACTTGGTGTACCCCCCCCCCAAAAAAAAAAGAAAAAAGAAAAAGAAAAAAAAAAAGAAATAGGTACCAAATTATTTGACAAATGAATAATGAACAACACTTTAAATGGTATGTATTTATCCATAATTATTGAGTATTAACCTATAAATATTCTATAATCTGACTTAAAATCCTCAAATTTAAACATTTATACCAATGCTTTGATTTGGCTTGTGCTAAATCATTTTTAAAATTTGTAGCTTTGAGGCATTTTATTATAAAAAGCTGGTACTCATATACATCAATGAATTAAGAACTTAAAATTCATCATACATTTACTTCATTTTTTAGCTTGACCTTCTAGTAAATCTTTAGCTTCATTGATTTTGGCTGCTATATAAGGAGATCCTCCCTTGTCTGGGTGATTTAAAAGCATAATTCGTCGATGAGTGTCTCTTATTTTTCCTTTATTGGCAGTAGGGCTTACACCTAGTATTAATGCTGCTTCCCGTTTTGTCATTTTGGGTTCAAACCCACCTCTGTAGTAGCCACCACTGAAGGCAGATTTCGGTAGACTTCGAAAAACTTGTTTTACCTGAGGCTCCATATGCTTCATGGCTTGCAAAGCATAAAGGCCTGCAAATCCTGCAGCAGCAATGGTCAATCCAACTGCTACCACTGTACTGGCCATGGTTCCCGCTCGGCTCCCTTGCCTCCACCGGGAGCGCAGTTCATCCCAGCCCACTAACTCGATGCCTCTACCACAAAGCAACGAGGCTGCCACCAGCTGTTACAAATCGCCCAGGCCTGTTTGTAGACTTTTTAATGATGGCCATTCTGACTGGTGTGAGGTGATACCTCATTGTGGCTTTGACTTGCATTTCTCTGATGATGAGTGATGTTGAGCATCTTTTCATGTGTTTGCTGGCCATCTGTATGTCTTCTTTGGAGAAATGTCTGAGTCTTCCACCCATTTTTTTCATTGGGTTATTTGGGTTTTTTGTTTGTTTGTTTTGGTTTTTTTTGGGGGGGTTAATTGTGCTGCATGTATATTTTGGAGATTAATCCCTTGCCAGTTGCTTCATTTGCAAATATTTCCTCCCATTCTGAGAGTTGTCTTTTCATCTTGGTTATGGTTTCCTTTGCCATACAAAAGTTTTTGTTAATTAGATCCCACTTGTTTATTTTTGTTTTATTTTCATTACTCTAGGAGGTGGGTCAAAAAAGATCTTGCTGCGATTTATGTCAGAGTGTCCTGCCTATGTTTTCCTCTAGTATCTGGCCTTACATTTAGGTCTTTAATCCATTTTGAGTTTATTTTTGTATTTGGCATTAGGGAGTGTTCTAATTTCATTCTTTTACATGCAGCTGTCCAGTTTTTCCAGCACCACATATTGAGGACACTATCTTTTCTTCATTGTATATTCTTGCCTCCTTTGTCATAGATTAGATGACCATAGGTGTGTGGGTTTATCACTGGGCTTTCTATCCTGTTGCATTGATCTATTTATCTGTTTTGGTGCCAGTACCATACTGTTCTGATTACTCTAGCTGTGTAGTATAGTCTAAAGTCAGGGAACCTGATTCCTCAAGCTCCGTTTTTCTTTCTCAAGATTGCTTTGGTATTTGGGATCTTTTGTGTTTCCATACAAGTTGTAAAATTTTTTGTTCTAATTCAGTAAAACATGCCATTGGTATGATAGGGATTGCATAGAATCTGTAGATTGCTTTGGGTAGTGTAGTTATTTTCATGATAATGACTCTTCCAGTCCAAGCACATTGTATATTTTTTGAGATGATCATATGGTTTTTATTCTTTCAGTTGATATGGTGTATCACATTGGTTGATTTGCATATACTGAAGAATTGTTGCATCCCTGGGATAAATCCCACTTGGCCAAGGTATATGATCCTTTTAATGTGTTGTTAGATTCTGTTTGTTATTACTTTGTTGAGGATTTTTGTGTCTATGTTCATCAGTGACACTGGCCTGTAATTTTCTTTTTTTTGCAACATCTTTATCTGGTTTTGGTATCAGGGTAATGATGGCCTCATCCTGGGAGTGCTCCTCCCTCTGCAAATTTTTGGAAGAGCTTGGGAAGGATAGGTGTTAGCTCTTCTCTAAATGCTTGATAGAATTTGCCTGTGAAGCCATCTGGTCCTGGACTTTGGTTTGTTGGAAGATTTTTAATCACAATTTCTATTTCATTACTTGTGATTAGTCTGTTCATATTTTCTGTTTCTTCCTGGTTCAGTTTTGTAAGGTTGTATCTTTCTAAGAATTGGTTTATTTATTCCAGTTTATCCATTTTATTGGCATATAGTTGCTTGTAGTCATCTCTTATGATCCTTTGCACTTCTGTGGTATCAGCTGTAACTTCCTTTTTCATTTCTAATTTTGTTGATTTGAGTCCTCTCCCTTTTTTTCTTTAGGAGTCTGGCTAAAGGTTGATTAATTTTGTTTATGTTCTCAAAGAACCTGGTTTTAGTGTCATTGATCTTTGTTATTATTTTCTTCATTTCTATTTCATTTATTTATGCTTTGGTACTTATGATTTTTTTTCTTCTACTACCTTGGGTTTTGTTTGTTCTTTTTTCTCTAGTTGCTTTAGGTTTAAGGTTAGGTTGTTTATTTGAGATTTTTCTTGTTTCTTGAGATAAGACTGTATTCTATAAAATTCCCTCTTAGAACTGTTTTTGCTGCATCCCATAGGTTTTGGGTCATCACGTTTTCATTGTCACTTATTTCTAGGTAGTTTTTGATTTCCTTCTTGATTTCTTCAGCGATCTCTTATTTAGTAGCATATTGTTAGCCTCCATGTGTTTGTGTTTCTCACAGTTTTTTTCCCATAATTAATTTCTAATCTCATAGCTTTGTGGTTGGAAAAGATGCTTGATATGATTTCAATTTTCTCAAATTTTCCAAGGCTTGATTTGTGACCCAAGATGTGATCTGTCCTGGAGAATGTTCCATGTGTACTTGAGAAGAAAGTATATTCTCCTTCTTTCAAATGGCATGTCCTATAAATATCAATTAAGTCTATTTGGTATGCGTCATTTAATGCTTGTGTTTCCTTATTAATTTTCTTTCTGGATGATCTGTCCATTGGTGTAAGTGGAGTGTTAAAGTCCCCCACTGTTATTGTGCTACTGTTGATTTCTCCTTTTATGGCTCTTAGCATTTGCCTTATGTACTGAGATGTTCCTATGCTGGGTGCATAAATATTTACATTTGTTTTATCTTCTTTTTAAATTGATCCCTTGATCACTATGTGGTGTCCTTCTTTGTCTCTTGTAATAGTCTTTATTTTAAAGTCTATTTTGTCTGTTATGAGTATTGCTATTCCAACTTTCTTTTGAATTCCATTTGCATGGAATATCTTTTTCCATACCCTCACTTTCAGTCTGTGTGTATCCATAGGTCTGAAGTGGGTCTCTTGTAGACAGCATACATATGAATCTTGTTTTTCTATCCATTTAGCCAGTCTGTGTCTTTTGGTTGGAGCACTTAGTCCAACCAAATATCAATATGTATGTTCCTGTTGCCATTTTCTTAATTGTTTCAGGGTTTTTTTTTAGGTCTTTTTTCTTCCCTTCCTCTTTCATTCTTTTCCCATGTGTTTATTGCCTAGAGAAGTTCCTTTAGCAATTGTTGTAAAGTTGGTTTGGTGGTGCTGAATTCTCTTAGTTTTGCTTGTCTGTTACACTTTCCAATTCTCCATTGAATCTGAATGAGAGCCTTGCTGGGTAGAGTAAGCTTGGTTGTAGGTTTCTCCCTTGTGTTAAATATATCCTACCACTCCCTTCTGGCCTGGAGAGCTTCTGCTGAAAAATCAGCTGAAAACCTTATGGTGTTTCCCTTGTATGTAATTTGTTGCTTTTCCCATGTTGTTTTAATGTTTTTCTTTGTACTTAATTTTTTTAGTTTGGTTCATATGTGTCTCAGCATGTTTCTCTTAGGGTTTATCTTGTATGGGACTCTCTGCATTTCCTGGACTTAGGTGACTATTTCCCTTCCCATGTTAGGGAAGTTTTTGACTATTTTCTCTTCACATGTTTTCTCAGATCCTTTCCCTTTTTCTTCTTCTTTTGGGACCCCTATAATTCAAATGCTGGTGCATTTACTATTGTCCCAGAGATCTATGAGACTGTCCTCATTTCTTTTCATTCTTTTTCTTTATTCTGTACCACAGCAGAGATTTCCACCATTCTGTCTTCCAGGTCACTTATCCATTCTTTTGCCTCAGTTATTCTGCTATTGATTCCTTTTAGTGTACTTTTTATTTCAGTTATTGTCTTGTTCATCTTTGTTTGTTTTTTCTTTAGTACTTCTAGGTCTTTGCTAAAATTTTCTTTTACCTTCTTGATCCATACCTCCATTCTGTTTCCAAGATCTTGGATCATTTTTACTCTCATAACTCTAATTCTTTTTCAGATAGATTGCTTATCTCCTCTCCATTTAGTTGTTGTTTTAGGTTTTTATCTTGCTTTTTCATCTGCAACATATTTCTTTGCCATCTCATTTTGTCAGACTTGCTATGTTTGTGGTCTCCTTTCTGCAGGCTGCTGGATCATAGCTCCTCTTGCTTCTTGTATCTGCCCCCTGGTGGGTGAGGTTGGTCTAGACGCTTGTGCTGTTATCCCCTTGATAGGGCATTTGATTGGTATTGTGTTGATCAGAGCCTGTCTTAGATATTGAGTGGGGCCTCCTCTTTGCTCTGTGGTTGTCACTGACTCAGGGGCGGGGTCTCCTCCCTGGTTGTTAGAGTAGAGGCCCCTAGATCTGTTCCTTAGCTGTGATTCTGATCTGTGGCAAAAGGTAGGTGGGATTACAGCACTCCCACTGGGAGAGCAGCCACTGAGTTTTCCTCCTCTGGAGATGTTCACTTGTGACTGTGCTCCATTGAGTTCCCTGTCACAAATTGTGCGGACTCACAAAGTATACTGTTGCTGGTACTGCTCTTGGTTCCGCCTTAACTGTAGGTATGCCAGCAGTTGGCTCTGGTGACTCTCAGGCATTGTTTACACCCAACCACTGGTACAGGTCCACTGAGGTTAGGTCCCAGTACTGCAGTAACTGTGCATCTGGAATTTCTGTGGCAGCTATGTAGGCAGCCCAAACTCTGGCCTGGCCCAACCACTGTGTGTACGTACCCACAGGGCCCACAGATACTAAAGCCAGACCTGTGATAGGGGGTTTCACTGGTGTTTTGGTGACCAGAGCATGCCCTGGATATTGAGCAGGGCCTCCCCTTTGCTCTGTGGTTGTCACTGGCCTGTCAGGGGCAGAGTTTGCCCTCTAACTGTTGGAGTAGAGGCCCCCAGATCTGCTGCTTAGCTGTGTTTCTGATCTTCAGTGCAAAGTAGGCGAGTTTGGAGCACTCCTGCTGGGAGGGAAGACAATGAGTATTCTTCCTCTGAAGCTATTCCTCTGTGGGTGTGCTCTGTTATGTCACCTTTCACCTGTTGTGCGAGCTCTCAGATTACAAAGATGCTGGCACTGCTCTCGGCCCCACCTTAACTGTGGGTGTGCCAGCAAGTGGCCCTGGTGTCTCTCAGACATTGCTTTCATTAGGCCACCAGAGTAGATCCACTGAAGTCAAGTTCCAGGATTGCAGTAATAATGAATCGGGAGCTGTTGTGGGTGTTATGGGGGCAGCTCAGACTTTAGCCTGGCCCACATATATGTGCCCACAAAGTCTACAGCTGTTAAAGCTAGGCCCATCTTGGCTGTGGGAACACTTATCCACTCAGATGTTTTGTAGACACTGAGTTTTTACCAAGCCAGTCATGGGGGTGTTAATTCAAAATTTGCTCAGCTGGGAAAAGAGATTTCAGCTTTTCTTCCTTAGCTGCACAATCCAAGGCTCAGCTGTGGTTTTAGCTCCATCTCTCCATGTGGGCCACCCACGGGGGACTGCTCCCAAGGCTGCACTGGAAGTCCTTCTTTGGCAGTCCAGGTTTCCTCCACAAGCATTCCAGTTGAGTATTAACTCACTCCCAGCCCTTCAGGCTGTCTCCTCACAGCCAACAGCAGTCTTCTCCCTGGATTTGCTCTCTGGTCCCCACATTCTAGCACCCAGCACCCCATGCACACTGCTGGACACACATCCCAGGTTGGGGTGTGCAGGGCTGTGGCACACAGGGCTGTGGCACAGACCTTCTGTGTAGGTCACACTCTGCCCTGCTTGCCATAGACTGGCTGTCTTACTCTCCTTCTACAGCCCCAGATGCTTTTCTTCTGTCCCGACTGATCTCTCTGTTGGTGAGGGGGCTTCCCCAGATGTGGGAACCTCTCCTCTCCTTAAGCTACCCCTCCAGGGTAGCAGGTCCCATTCTGCTTCACCTCCTCTTTTTCTCTTCTTTTTTTCTTTTGTCCTACCTGGTTACACAGGGATCTTTCTTGTCCTTTCCAGTGCCCAAGTTCCTCTGCTAGTGTTCAGCTTGTGTCCTGTGAGAACTTTTCCATCTATAGATATATTCTTGATGCATTTATGGAGAGAGAGGAACTCCACATCCTCCTACTTCTTCACCATCTTACTTTCTCTGGTGGCTTTTTTTTTTTTTAATCTCAATTCTTCCTTTTCTTTAAACTTCCACCACTAGCCCCCACTTTCATTGTTTCTCACCTAAATTCTTGCTGAGGTCTCGTAATTGCTTACTACTTTCCCAGGAATTGCTATTTACTCCCTCTTTACTGTTCTCAAAAATTAAGATGTTTAGAAACAGCTCAAGAGGTAGGGAAGGCACACAAACATCATAGCTAAGACTTTTAGACACTCTTGCTTGTAAAGACAATTGGCCATAAACTCACTTGTGTTTGTGTCTCAGTGCTATCCACCTCCCCAATTTTCTTTGAGATTCTAATGTAATTTACTATGGAAGTTATTGTTTTTCTTTACAATTTGTCTGTTGAGAATACAACAGAATCTATTGGGGCAGAGCTGTTCATTCCAGAACTAATTTATCACTATCCATTCCTTCAAATGCCATATGTCACAGTGTATGTTAAATCTGTTCCTTTTTTTTAAACTGTTTGTCATCACCATTATTGTATGATTTTCTTGAAGACAAAAAAGTTTTTTCATTTTTATTTTTGTGGCCTAACTAATCAATAAATATATAAAATAATGAATTAATGATAAAGAAAATGAAAGTGGCAATTTCCTAAGTGGTATTTCCTTTTTTACCCACTTCTACACACCACGATATAAATCAAAAGCAAAAGTCAGCTTCCAAGGATATCTTGTAAACAAATTTTTCCTCATATAAAACTCCTAGAATTTTCATGTTCATATAACTGTACTTGCCCAATCAAATCACATATTATACCAGAGAGGTAAATTTTAACAGTTTAAGGGAGAGAAGTTTTTATTAGTTTGGTTGTCAATATACTATTTCTGATAATCTTTATACAAATTAATAAACTGTTGTTCTTTTAAGGATCTGTTTTAATCCATTAAGACTTAACTTCTATTTACCTCTTTTCCTGTTGTTTCAAGTTGTTTTAAACCCCTTCTGTCTGTTTTTAAATTAAAACTTTATAATGGACCAATAGGTTTAAACTCTTTCCAGTTAGCATTCTCTTAGCTCTGGAAGTTGATTTAAATTAGTAGAAATCCACAATATTCCCAGACGTGGTAAATGGTTAGGGACAATAGCCAACTGTTCTCTCATGTAAGAGAAAAGAATAAGAGTAAAAATGCCGAGGGAGAGATTTATGTAAAATAACTGAAAGAAATATCCCTGAGAGTTATATGACAAAATGAACTTTATGAGCAATTGATACCATAGACTAGAGTCAAAATTCTGAAGATATGTAGGACATCGGATGGTTGCTAGTTTTCTGAAATTATGAAAATATAGCTTAAAAATAGGCTCAAGTTGTGTTCATCCTGAGAATTCCTTCCATCTTCCTGAAAGTCTTGAAAGACTTTTGTTGTCTTCATTTTCTCACCTCTCCCGAAAGGAATTTCCAGTTCTTTCCACTTTAATTTCCATATATTAAAATTAATTTTACCATCTTCACCACCAGTTTCTTTCTACACTCATATTACTTGAAGTATCTGCTACATTTGGCATCTTATCCCTTATGAACTCTCCTTTCTTAAATGTTCATGACATCAAATTCTGCCCTTTTTGATTCTCCTGTTAATTTTTTTGATTTCTGATGTGGTGATACTTATCATTCCCACTGATTTGTTTTCCTTGCTGTGTCCATAAATATTTGTATTCCCTCATATATATCTTCAATCCCTCTTCTTTCTTCTCCATAAATTTTCTTACTGTGAAATCTCATCTACCTCTGTATGTTCAACTATCATAGCTATGCTTAAGGATCCTCTTTCACAAAACACATAGCTGTATTTAAACTGTCAATAAGTTCTTAGCCAAATGACTCACAGACATCTCCAACTCAATAAATCCAAAGTGAATTATCCATCTTTTCTTTTGTGAAGCATTACACCAATCAATCACCAACTGTGGCGACTGATTAAGAAGTTGGTTCTAGAACCACACTCTGCCCAAGCTGTCCCACCATCTACTAGCTTACTATCACCTTGAACAAGCTTTTAACTTCTCTGGGCCTTAGTTACTATATCTGCAAAGGGCAGAAAGAATAGCACTAACTTCATAAAGTAGGTGTGATGTTCTAATAGCTTAACACATACAAATTGCTTTGCATAGTACATGTTAAGTGCCTTATAAAAGAGAACAATTTTCATTTTTATTGTTCTTATTGTAAACTTCCCTTTCTCACTGAAGACCATCAATATCTGCACATTTACCCAAGCTGAGACCTTGAAGTAATTCTACCAACTTCATCACTTCCCAGAATCATTTCCTTACTAAATACTTCCTCTTTCACTTTTAAAGATTTCTTACTGATGTCTTTTCCTCTCCATTCTTTTGTTGATGCCATAATTCCATCAGTTACTGCCAGAATATATATTTTTAAACTTCCTAATCATGCTCTCTGTCTGTATTCTCTCTTCTTCCATGAGTGTGATATTTCTCAAAACAGAGCTAAATCTGTTACTTCCTTCAAAACTGTTGTCTACTGATTGACTTTAGAATAAATTCCAAACATCATAGTGTGGTACAAAGGTCACAATCTGATCTTTTCCTAGTGTTATGTTGTTATTTCCCAGTCCTGTTCACTTAGACCATGTCCGTATAACTCTGTACCTGAACACTTTGTCTAAAGTGCCCTGTCGAGTTGGGAAAGTCCTATTCATTTTTTACTCCCTATCCTAAATACATATCCTCTCTGTATAGCTCCCTGACTCTCTTGACCTACCCTCACTCTCAGAAAAGCTGATTGCTGGTCTGCATTTTTCACCCTATTAAAAGGCTTTTCATATTTTATCATCATTATTTCTACTTCTATTTAGTTTACTCTTAAACTTTGGTATTCTTAAACAAGAGAACCAATGCCTTCTTCTGCATATTTTAGTACCAAGTACATTGTTTTGTACAATAATAATTAAAGCTAGTTAATCATAACAAATAGTCCTAAATTTAAATAATGGCTTAAACACAATAGAAGTTTGTTTCTTGCTCACAAGGAATTTCCACTTCAGCAGGGAGGCTCTTCTCCACACACTGATTTAGGGACATGAATGGAAGAAGAGACTGGAATCTTCAAAGCATGGTAATACAGGTTGGTCGTGGAAAAAACATCTAACTGACAGAAAGGGGAGACAGTGGAAAAGCCTCAATAGAAACATCTTTTTTGTTGAAATCACAAATCACTTCTGTTAATATCATATTGGCCAGAATTCAGCCACATGGCCACACCTGACTATAAGGGAGACTAAGAAATGCAATCTGTCTGGAAGAAGAGAACAATGATTCTGGTGTGTAGCTGCTAGAATTTATTGACTGTACCTTACATACACACACACACACACACACACACACACTCTCTCTCTCTCTCTCTCACAAAATGAGTGAACTGAATGGTTAACTGTCTCTTGGAATCAGAATTCTCTATGGAACATTTCTTTTTAATGAAAAGACCTGAACCACTATACTAAACCTTCTTAATATAGCTATAGAATTAAGGAATCTGTATTTTATAGTTACACAGATGATTATGCTATATAGGCAGGATAATTTTTCTATAGCTACTAACTAGACTACTGAACAGACCTAATAACATACAGAAATAGGAAATGGGGACAGTCGTTATAGCACAGACTAAATCACGAGATTTTAAAAAATAGGTTAAATTCTAAAAAAAACACAATAGTTCATCTATCTGATTAAAAATCCAAAAATTGAATGCTAGACTCAACAATTTAGAAATGCTACATTGTTTTGCACATTTTCTTAAAGTTTCTCCTATAATAAATACATATTACATATGATCAACTGAAGTATAAATGCTGAGAGACTTTTTTTCTCCTCTAAGAGAGCCTCCAACAATAATTAGTACTTACTTGGGATCAATAAATATCAAAGGACAAAGTTCCATCATTTGCCTTTTGCTTTACAATAGGTTTCAGTAGAGGACTACACATAAATTAGTGAGTTTCTTGAGGAACAGGTAAGTGGTTTTACTTTACAGATAATATCTCTTTGGCTACATATCTATGTGCAAATCAGACTTCATATTTGTTTTGACTTTAATCTTGTGTTCCTCAATCACTTCAGGGCCACAAAATCGGTTTATAACCTGTAATCAATTTAGCCTTTCATTACCCAATGTGAAAATATTTATTCACAAGTGGCAATGATTAACAAAGTCGTACAGAACCCTACATTACACTATACTCCTGTTTTCGAGTTCTCTAAACTTCTGTCAGTTCACCGGAGTAAATATCAAATCTAGACAGGCATGAACACACAAAAATGCAATGGTTTTAAAATAATAACAAATCAAGCATAAGTCTAGATGTGCAATTCAAATAATTTTGTTCACCATACTGAAAACCATGAATCAGTAACTAGTTTATTTGCAAGAGCAAAAGTGAGGTTTCAAATTTTCCAAACGATTATTTTATTTCTTATCATTATGAGCTTATTTCAAAGCCTTCAACAGCATTTCTTGACATGGGAACATTTTACTCAGGTCTACACTGCTTTTGGATTGGTCCCAAACTTACATAAAGATGGGGTAGGTCAGGTCCTTTGTGAAAACACTGTTAAGATATACTTGTTTCATAGAGATGTGGTATTGATTTGTCATTGAAGCTTGAAGGCTTACATGGCAGTGGATTTCTACTTTTTGTCTAGATGGTACTAAAGCTGTAGCCATGGAGGCACTTTTTGTAAAAGGCTAGATGTTAACAATAATGGAAAGGCTAAAGGAAACTGTAAAAAGATTACTATAATAGGAGGAAAGAGAATCACATTTATTATACATCTACGTACCAGGCTTTAGGATAGTATTTTGCTTTGTTTTGTTTTTTAAAAAACTGTTACAGGTATAATGAAATGAACCAAAAATAATATCTAGGGAGACCAAATAACACTCTGTTAAAACAACAAAAAGTAGAGGGATTTTGGTTGGTTTCCTCATTTAAGAATCTAGTCTTCAGCTTTGCAGTTCCAGAAATTCAACTGTTGGATCAAAGAATTGAATAAGTTTACAGAAATTACTCATGAAAAACAAGTGAAAATGGCAGCTAAGTGAATAACTGACTACAGCGGTATTTTTTCCAGTGGCTACCAGTACAGGAGTACTGTAACAAAGCAATTAGAGTCTTAAAAATTTATTACCCAGAATATCATATGGTATGTATGTATGCAATATTCTTTCATACACTGTTGGTATAACTACTTGCAAAAACAGTCAGTGTCTACTAAAACTGATCTTATAAATGTAGATATATAGATAAGGATAGAGGTATAAAGATTTGGCCCTCCATCAATTTCAGCTTCAGCTGTGTACCCAACAAAAATCTATGTATATGATCACTAGCAACAACAAAATGTACAAGAATATTCAGAGCAATACTATGTGAAAAGTCAAAAACTGAAAACAATCCAAATGTCCATCAGTACCAGAACTGATAAAAAAATTGTGGTATGTTCATACTATGGAATAAAAAACAGCAATCAGATGAATCAGATTTACCATATGAAACACCATGGATAAATTCATAAACATAGAGTGAACCAAAGAATTGAAACATAAGATAGGACACACTGTATAAATCCATTATAAATGTTTCACCACAGGCAAACTTCATGAATGGTATTGTAAGGAAAGAGAGTCCTTTGAGGACATTAAAGGCCATCTGGGGAGCTGGTACTATTCAAATGTTTGACTGAGATTCTGAATATATAGACATACACACAATAAAACATACAGTGAAATGTTTTCACTGTGAAAATTTATTTAGCTAGACACGTGATTTGTAGATTTCTGTGTAACATCAATAATATGTGTTAAAAATATTAATAACTTGGGAGTATGTGGAAGTAGGAAGGAATACCGATGAAACAAGATTGGCCATGGGTTGATAACTGTTGAAGAGGGGTGACGAATACATGGCAGTTCATTACACCAGGTTTTCTTTTGTATACGTTTGAAATTTTCATAATAAAAAAATCAAATTTCTGGAAAAATCATGGTAGTCTTCATCAACTTGTATTAGGTTTTTATCCAAGCTATTTACAATATCAAAAGCACAATTCACAAAAAAATGATAAATTGGACTTCATAAAATTAAAAACTTCTGCTCTTTGAAAAATTCTATTAAGTAAATGAAAAAACAGACACCATTAAGAGAAAATACTTGCTTAACACATATTTGATAAAGGACTTTTATCCAGAATGTATAAATAATTCTCAAAATTCAATAAGACTATAAACAATCCAACTTAAGAAATGGGCAATAGATTTGAACAGACATTTCAGCAAAGACAACATAGGGATGTCAAATTAGCTCATGAAAAGATGCTCAACACAATTAGACACTAAAGAAATGCAAATTAAAATTACAATGACAGGTAACTACTAATCTACTTGAATAGCTAAAATTTAAAATATTGACCATAACCAAATTTTGGTGAGGATATTGACAACTGGAACTCTCCTATGTTGTTGACAAGGATGTAAAATGTTACTAGCCTTTGGAAAACATTTTGGAAATACTTTAAAAAATTAAATATATACCCATCTTTTAACTCAGTATTTTCCTAGGCATTAAATAAAAAAAATAAAATCATATAAAGACTTGTACCTAAATCTTCATAGTGGCTATATTTGTAATAGTTACTGAAAACAACACAGATATCCACCAACAGGCAAATAGATAAAAACATTTTGGTAAATCTGCACAATTTAATATTACTCTGTTATAAAAATAATGAAGTACCTACACATGCAACATAATTATGATAAAATTTTAAAAGCCAGGTAAAATGAATAAATTTAATAAATGTAAATTTCACATTTATGTAAATTGTAGGAGATGCAAACTAATTTATAGTGAAAGAAAACAGGATTTTTTGAGGATTGGGAGGGAAGAAAAGGGGGACAGAAGAGAAGGGACAGAAAAGAGAGATTACAAGTGAGCATGGGGCAAATTTGGGAGGTGATAATGTTCACTTTATTGATTGAAATGATGGTTTTAGGGGTGCATATATGTCAAAACGTACCAAGGTATACACTTTAAATATTGCAGTTTTTAGTATGTCAGTTAAAATTCAATGTAGCTGTTAAGAAAAAGAAATAGATATACAATATGTTATTTTTCTAGTATGAACTTACTCATTATACATCTCTTAACTTGCAATAAAATATATTAGCCCTGAAAAACTTAGCTATTTTATTCAGGCTATAGTGTAGCCTGGTTACCTATCCCCACTTCTCAAAAATATACACATCCTCAATGCCCAGAATATTTAAATCCATTTTTATAGACTAACCTGAAAAAGTGAGAGTAAATTTTTCTTATTTCAATGGTTGAATCATTCTGTGGATGCTTTCCCTTGTATCAATTTGTTTTTCTTTTAAAGAATGGCTACAAACTGGAGAGTCTACAACTTGATTGGAATTAGAATCTTCCAGTATGCTCCAGCCACCATTAAATTATTCTATTATAAGCACTTTCATTTCCTCTGATAAATCTTACTTACATGTGAATGGTTCATAATTTTATTTTCATAATGTAACCTTATCCTCAAGTTTTGAGGAACTGCACATTATGTCCTTATGTACTGTCAAAATATGTGTAATTTAAACTTCACAAACTCTCAAGTAGTTATAATAACAAACTTTTGCTGATGAGGAACTCAGATTCAAAGAGTTAAAGTAATTTGCCCAAAATTATACACATTAAGTTGCTAAGCAATGACACAAACACAGATCTGATATTTTGTCCTATTACACCACTCTCTAACAGATGAATGCTATGGCATTTCTAATATGCTAGAATTTTTTAATTTTTTCTTCCTTTATATCATTTTCTCTCAAATAAAAATTATCTTTAAATGACCCAAATCTAAGGGCACTTATATATTGATACATCATCTTTCACAGTGGAGAACTCAGTCACTGACAATGATGGCATAAGAGGAAAAAATTCAGCTGCCAACAATGTACGTGAGTTGGAAGTTATCTCAACCCCCTAGATTTCTAATTCCTCAATCTGTAAAACTGTGAAATAATACTTAACCTAGCTGACCACTGCCAAGTTTCAAGGTCATGTGTAGATAGTGTGTAGCATCAAAGTGCTCAATAAATGGCTGCTCCAAAAAACAGGACTGCTGAGTAAAGATACTACTTCAGAGGAGAGAAAAGATGGCGGCGAAGTAGAGAGACGTGGAGTGCATCCCTCTCCACAGATGCATTGGGAATGCACGGAAGGACGCAGTCATTCCCACAGAGAACCAGCTGAACACCAGCAGACGGCCTCCGACACCAGAAAGGGCTGCAGGGAGCCCGACATAGCCGGTAGGGAGGCATCTACGAGGGCTCAAAGAGGGTGAAGTGGCCGAGCTGTGGCAGACGGGAGGGAGTGAGAAACATACGGAGGGTCCGCAGCGCAGCTCAGCGTTCCCGGACCGAGACATCGATCCGCGGCTGAACGGAGGGTCCAGGAGCGGGAGCGTGGGAACCGGAGAGCTGGTTCAGGGGGAGAAACATTGTTGCCAGTAGGGTGACGGACCGAGAGGACAGGAGGGAGGAGGTCTGCGGAGAGGAGTGCCCGTCCCTGAGAGCTGCCCTGCCATGATGGCGGCTGGAGGCTGCAGGCTCCCGGGCGGCGGGGAGGAGCCGCGCGCGTAGCCTCTCCCTCTCTTTCGGAGCCTCTGCAACAGGCAGTGGAGAGACGCCCTGCTGGCCACCTAAGGCACTCAGGGATAACAAGCACCCTCAGGCGCTCAGGCGGGGCTAGATTAAAACCCCTTGCAACTCCAGCAGCAGGGAGGCTTCCGAGAGAAAAAAAAAAAAAAAAAACAGCATCAAAAAGAAAAAAACCCCAAGAGAGGCCCAACTCTAAGACTTTCTGTGTACGCCTGAGCCACCAGCGCCCTCTGCAACAGGCACCTCCAAGCCTGACTGAAACAACAGTGCGCCACTGCTCACTCACTCCCAGCAGAAGGAGCTACTATTGTACCCTCTCCCTCCCCACACACCAAGGCTTACAGATGAACAATAAAGGAACCTCTGCTGGTCACAGAATAACGCAAAAAAAACCCAAGGCAAGGAGAAGGACACTTACAGCTGAGACGCTAAGGAAACAGAAATAGTAGTATCAATACCTATTGAACTGGTCCATTCTGGAATCAGTTCTGGATTTTTTTTTTTTTCTTTCTCTCTCTCTCTTTTTTTTTTTTTTTTTTTTGATTTATTAAATACGATCTTAGCCCTAAGGGATCCACAAGTTTTATAACATAATTTTTTAATGTTTTTTTTTTTTTTGCCTTTTTATATACTTCTATATCTAGTTAAGTTTTTGGTAGTACGGACAATATATCTCTCATACTTTCCTTTCATCCCTATCTTTTATACATTTCTATTCCTTTCTTTTTATTTGCATATTTCCAACCACATTATGCTCTTCTGTGCCCCTTTCTTCCAGCCATTTTAAGTTTATTTTATCTTAACATACTTATAAGCAACACTATCGGCCTGCTCAGACTCCTTGCTCTATTCTCCAGATGACGCACTGCCTTGGTATTTAATATTAGGCTTTTGTCTTTATCTTAGTTCTTAGTACAGTTGTCTAATTACATTCTGAGAATCTCCATTCTCTCTGGTGGTACTCTGGCTCTTTTCTATATTTGATCCTAGCTTACAAAATCTCCCTGGATTGATGTTTGTATGTGTAGGGTGTTATTTGTTGTTTGTTTGCTTTTGCTTTTGTCTCTGATTTGTTCTGTTTCAGTTGTCAATTTCTGCTGGGTTTGTCTTTGAATATCTGATAGCACACTGGGGTTCTGTCAGGTCTTTCTAGAGCCTCATGTCCTAACGGATTCAGTAATTGTGTGTCTTATACATGTATGTGTTTCCTAGACTGAATATTCGTTTAATCCAATACTTGGACATTAGTGTGAGGCTTGGACAGTCTTCTGTAAACACCTCTGTCGCCAGGACAAGCAACCCCAAAAGTTTGGACAACCATGAGGAAACAAAGAAACACCATGCAGGCAAAGGAGCAAGAAAAAACCCCACAAGACCAAATAAATGAGGAGGAAATAGGAAAAATGCCTGAAAAAGAATTTAGAGTAATGATAGTAAAAATGATACAAAATCTCGATACCAAAATAGAGAAAGTACAAGAAACAGTTCATAAGAACTCAGAAAAACAAACAGCAATGGATAACAAAATAACTGAAATTAAAAATACTCTAGATGCTATAACCAGCAGAATGACTGAGGCAGAAGAACGAATAAGTGAGTTGGAAGATAGAATGGGGGAAATAAACGCCACAGAGCAGGAAAAAGAAAAAAGAATAAAAAGAATAGAAGACAGTCTCAGAGACCTCAGTGATAACATGAAGCGTACCAACATTCGAATTATAGGCATCCCAGAAGAAGAAGAAAACAAGAAAGGGTCTGAGAAAATATTTGAAGAGGTTCTAGTGGAAAACTTCCCCAACATGGGAAAGGAAATAATTCACCAAGTCCAAGAAGCACAGAGAGTCCCATACAGAATAAACCCAAGGAGAAATACACCAAGACACATATTAATCAAACTAACGACAATTCAACACAAAGAAAAAATATTAAAAGCAGCAAGAGAAAAGCAACAAACAACATATAAGGGAAAACCCATAAGCATAACAGCTGATGTTTCTGCAGAAACTCTGCAGGCCAGAAGGAAATGGCAGGATATACTGAAAGTCCTGAAAGAGAGAAACCTACAGCCAAGAATACTCTACCCAGCAAGAATCTCATTCCGATTTGAGGGAGAAATCAAAAGCTTTCCAGACAAGCAAAAGTGAAGAGAATTCAGCACCACCAAACCAGCCTTACAACAAGTGCTAAAGGAACTTCTCTAAGTAGGAAACACAAGGAAAGGAAAACACCTACAAATACAAACCCAAAACAATGAAGAAAATGGTAATGGGAACACACATGTCAATAATCACTTTAAATGTAAATGGATTAAATGCTCCAACCAAAAGACACAGACTGGCTGAATGGATACAAAAACAAGACCCTTCTATATGCTGCCTACAAGAAACCCACTTCAGACCAAGGGATACATATAGACTGGAAGGAAAGGGATGGAAAAAGATATTCCATGCAAATGGAAGGCAAAAGAAAGCTGGAGTAGCAATACTCATATCAGACACATTAGACTTGATAGTAAAGACTATTAAAAGAGACAAGGAAGGACACTACATAATGATCAAGGGATCCATTCAAGAAGAACATATCACAATGGTAAATATCTATGTCCCCAATATAAGAGCACCTCAATACATAAGGCAAATGCTAACAGCTATAAAAGGGGACATCGACAGGAACACAATAATAGTGGGAGACTTGAACACCCCACTTACATCAATGGACAGATCATCCAAACAGAAAATAAATAAAGACACACAAGCTTTAAATGACACATTAGACCATCTTGACTTCATTGATATTTATAGGACATTCCATCCAAAAACGACAGACTACACTTTCTTCTCAAGTGCACAGGAACATTTTCCAGGATAGATCACATCTTGGGTCACAAATCAAACCTCGGCAAATTCAAGAAAATTGAAATCATATCAAGCATCTTCTCAGACCACAACGCCATGAGACTACATATCAATTACAGGAAAAAAACTGCAAAAAATACAAACACATGGAGGCTAAACAATTCACTCTTAAACAACCAAGGAATCACTAAAGAAATCAAAGAGGAAATCAAAAAATATCTAGAAACAAATGACAATGAAAACACAACAACCCAAAACCTATGGGATGCAGCAAAAGCAGTTCTAAGAGGGAAGTTTATAGCAATACAGTCCTACCTTAAGAAACAAGAAAATGATCGAATAAACAACCTAACCTTACACCTAAAACAACTAGAGAAAGAAGAACAAAGAAACCCCAGAGGGAGCAAAAGGAAAGAAATCATAAAGATCAGAGCAGAAATAAATGAAAAAGAAAGGAAAGAAACCATAGCAAAAATAAATAAAACTAAAAGCTTGTTCTTTGAGAAGATTAACAAAATTGATAAACCATTAGCCAGACTCATCAAGAAAAAAAAGGGAGAAGATGCAAATCAACAGAATTAGAAATGAAAAAGGAGAAGTCACAACGGACACCTCAGAAATACAAAAGATCATGAGAGACTACTACAAGCAACTATATGCCAATCAATTGGATAACCTGGAAGAAATGGATACATTCTTAGAAAAATACAATCTTCCAAGACTGAACCAGGAAGAAATAGAAACCATGAACAGACCAATCACAAGTACGGAAATTGAGGCAGGGATTAAAAATCTCCCAACACACAAAAGCCCAGGACCAGATGGGTTCATGGGCAAATTCTATCAAACATTTCGAGAAGAGTTAACACCTATCCTTCTCAAACTCTTCCAAAATATTGCAGAAGGCGGAACACTCTCAAACTCATTCTACGAGGCCACCATCACCCTGATACCAAAACCAGGCAAAGATGTCACAAAAAAAGAAAACTACAGACAAATATCACTGATGAATATAGATGCAAAAATCCTCAACAAAATACTCGCGAACAGACTGCAACAGCACATTAAAAAAATCATCCACCATGATCAAGTGGGGTTTATCCCTGGGATGCAAGGATTCTTCAATATACGCAAATCAATCAACGTGATACATCATATCAACAAATTGAAGGATAAAAACCATATGATCATCTCAATAGATGCAGAAAAAGCTTTTGACAAAGTTCAACATCCATTTATGATAAAAGCTCTCCAGAAAATGGGCATAGAAGGAAATTACCTCAACATAATCAAAGCCATATATGAGAAACCAAAAGCCAACATCGTTCTCAATGGGGAAAAACTGGAAGAATTCCCTCTAAGAACAGGAACAAGACAAGGGTGTCCACTCTCACCATTATTATTCAACCTAGTTTTGGAAGTTTTAGCCACAGCCATCAGAGAAGAAAAAGAAATAAAAGGAATCCAAATTGGAAAAGAAGAAGTCAAATTGTCACTCTTTGCAGATGACATGATATTATATATAGAAAACCCTAAAGACTCTACCAGAAAACTGCTAGCACTCATTGATGAGTTTAGTAAAGTATCAGGATACAAAATTAATGCACAGAAATCTCTTGCATTCCTATACATGAACAATGGAAGAGCAGAAAGAGAAATTAAGGAAACTCTCCCATTCACCATTGCAACAAAAAGAATCAAATACCTGGGAATAAACCTGCCTAAGGAGGCAAAAGATCTGTATGCAGAAAACTTTAAGACATTGATGAAAGAAATCAAAGATGACACAAACAGATGAAGGGACATACCATGTTCCTGGATTGGAAGAATCAACATCATGAAAATGTCTGTACTACCCAAAGCAATTTACAGATTCAATGCAATCCCCATCAAATTACCAATGGCATTCTTCACAGAACTAGAGCAAGAAATCTTACAATTTGTATGGAAACACAAAAGACCCCGAATAGCCAAAGCAATCTTGAGAAGGAAAAATGGAGTTGGTGGAATCAGGCTTCCTGACTTCAAACTATACTACAAGGCCATAGTGATCAAGACAGTATGGTACTGGCACAAAAATAGAAAGGACGATCAATGGAACAGAATAGAGAAGTCAGAGGTAAGCCCAAGCACATATGGGCACCTCATCTTTGACAAAGGAGGCACGAGTATACAATGGAAAAAAGACAGCCTCTTCAATAAGTGGTGCTAGGAAAATTGGGCAGCAACATGTAAAAGAATGAAATTAGAACACTTCCTAACACCATACACAAAAATAAACTCCAAATGGATTAAAGACCTACATGTAAGGCCAGACACTATCAAACTCCTAGAGGAAAACATAGGCAGAACACTCTAGGACATACATCAAAGTAACATCCTTTTTGACCCACCTCCTAGAATCAGGGAAATAAAATCAAGAATAAACAAATGGGACCTCATGAAACTTAAAAGCTTTTGCACAGCGACAGAAAGCATAAACAAGACTAAAAGGCAACCCTCAGAATGGGAGAAAATAATTGCCTATGAAACAACGGACAAAGGATTAACCTCCAAAATATACAAGCAGCTCATGCAGCTTCATACCAAAAAAGCAAATAACCCAATCCACAAATGGGCAGAAGACCTAAATAGAAATTTCTCCAAAGAAGACATACAGATGGCCAACACACACATGAAAAGATGCTCCACATCACTCATCATCAGAGAAATGCAAGTCAAAGCCACAGTGAGGTATCACCTCACACCGATCAGAATGGCCATCATCACAAAGTCTGGAAACCACAAATGTTGGAGAGGGTGTGGAGAAAAGGGAACTCTCCTGCACTGTTGGTGGGAATGTACGTTGGTACAGCCATTATGGAAAACAATTTGGAGGTTCCTTAAAAAACTACAAATAGAACTACCATAGGATCCAGTCATCCCACTCCTGGGCATATACCCAAAGAAAACCATAATCCCAAAAGAAACTTGTACCATAATGTTTATTGCAGCACTATTTACAATAGCCAGGACATGGAAGCAACCTAAATGCCCATCAACAAATGAATGGATACAGAAGATGTGGCATATATACACAATGGAATATTACTCAGCTATAAAAAGGGATGAGATGGAGCTATATGTAATGAGGTGGATAGACCTACAATCTGTCATACATAGTGAAGTAAGTCAGAAAGAGAAGGCCAAATATTGTATGCTAACTCACATATACGGAATCTAAAAATGGTACTGATGAGCTCAGTGACAAGAACAAGGATGCAGATACAGAGAATGGACTGGAGAACTCGAGGTATGGGAGGGGCCGGGTGGTGAAGGGGAAACTGAGACGAAGCAAGAGAGTAGCACAGACATATATATGCTACCAACTGTAAAATAGTCAGTGGGAAGTTGTTGTATAACAAAGGGAGTCCAACTCGAGGATGGAAGATGCCTTAGAGGACTGGGGCAGGGAGGGTGGTGGGGACTCGAGGGGGGGAAGTCAAGGAAGGGAGGGAATACGGGGATATGTGTATAAAGACAGATGATTGAACCTGGTGTACCCGCCCCAAAAAAAAAAATTCCAAAAAAATATATATATATAATGTAAATACAGTTTCAATATACATCTTTCTTTCCTTATCTATTTATGTATCTCTCCACCTGTGTATAAATGTTTTGATAGTACCTTTATCTGATTTCTAACCACTGAATCACATGCTATAACATCTGACAAGCAATTGTACCTTTTCATAGAGAAAATGTCAAATAAAGCTGTAGGTACTATAACATCAAAAAAAAAAAAAACAAAGATACTACTTCATATTGGAGTCATTAGATGTTGCTACCACATTGAAACAATTATTTACATTGCTGAAGACACATTTCTGAAAATACATTACAAAAACACTTGAAGAGGATAAAAAATTCTAAGTTCTCTGTGTGTGTGTATATGTGTGTGTGTGTGTATGTAAAATACTTGTTTGTTTACAGTAAGCCAGAAGTATGTTTCCCAAAGATGTACTTGGAGATTTAGAAGACTCACAGATGTGAATCAGTATATTTCATTTACTCTACATATTTATTAGGAAAGAAGTAAAGAAGTTAGGATAAATGATGATCATATTTCCAAAACCTCTCTACCAGCTCTGACTGCTTTGTGTGGCTTTGGGCAATTCACAGCCATTTTTCTACCTATTATAATATGAGACAATGGAACTAGATGTTCTCTAAGTTATATTAAAACCCCCAAATTCTCTCCTTACTATATTACTCTTCCTAGTTAAATAATATAAAATTAGCACAACTTTGACTATTAATTTTATCCCACAAAATTAGCACTCTGTAGGATAGTAAATTAATCTATGCCAACCACATTCACCGTGCCTACTATTGTAGAAATATAGTGAATCACATTGGCTTGCTTTTTTAGGGTTAGTTGCTATGGGATTAATGTGTGCTGGGCAATTCTGAGTTTTTTTCTTAATTTTGCAGTGTACAAGCTTAAAATTATCAATTCAACCAAAAGAAAACAAGTCCCTGGGATTAGATGTACTTTGTAAAACTTAAACTCTGTAATGATTCTCTTTTCTGCAGCAGCAATTTATCTCTATGGGAGCATTGTCAGCCCACATGCAAACAACCTTGAATAAAATAAACCCTCCCTAGACCCCGTGTCCTATAACCATTACTCCGTTTCCCTCCCCATTGGTGGCAGTATCACTTCTCTCTGTCTATATGATTTGGCCACTCAGCAATATTTGACACTGCTGGCCATCCTCTTTTTTTTTTTTTCCCCTCATAATTTTTTTCTCTCCAGACATCTAGGATACCTTTTTACTAGTTCTCTTCCTTCTTTATGGGCTACTCATTCTCAGTCTCATGTGCCAGCTTCAGTTCTACTAGACTTCTCAATGTTCATGGATATGATCTAGAACCCATTCTTTTTTCCATATCTTCCTTGACAATCCTATTCATCTAATAGCTTTAAATACACTGATATGCCTTTGATCTCCAAATGACACATTTAGACTTGAGGTCTTACCTGAACTGCAGACTCATATACCCAAATGTTTATTTGATATATCCATATGGGATTCCAACAGACATCTCAAAATTAACATGTTTAAGGAAGAACTGTTTTTACCCTCTTCCAGCCCCGCTCTCCAGCAATGCTAATGAACTTAATCTCTCATTACCTTTACACTTTTCACCCAAACCATTATCTTTCATCTAGATTATTGCAAAAACTTTCTAATCTCTCTGCTTCTATTCTTGTGATCTTCCAATCCATTCTTGACAGAGCAAGCAGAGGGATATTTTTTTCAAGCTGTAAATCAAATTATATTGTTCCTCTGATTAAAATCAACCAAAACCTTCCCTTTACATTTAGAGTATGGTATATGTATATACAATTGACCTCAATATCTATCCCCTACCAACTTCTGACCACATCTGCCACTGCTCTGTCCCTTTTTCAGGACACTCAGACTATTCTGACCTTCTTTCTGTTCATTAAATATATCAACATCATTCATATACTAGGGTCTTATCCTAGTGTATTTGAATGGCTTATTCCTCAAAATTCCAGAATCAGTTGAAATGTTATCTCCTGTCCACTTAACCTCTAGCACATCATCCTGTTTTTATTCAACATATAGTACTAATCATTTTACATTCATCTATTTGTTTACTGTCTGCCTTTCCCTGTTAAATAAAATCTTTAGACAGAAAACATCTATCTTATTGAATTTTTTATACCTGAGGCCTAAAATAGTGTTTGTCTCAGAGGAGGCACTCAATATATGTTGAAGGAAAAAGTATAAGTATATATAGACATATCTATTCACAATAAGCATGAAAATGGTATCAGATATTTGAGCAAGGCTTGGATAGTCTCTAGGAAATTAATAAAATGGCAGCTTGGCTTAGGCTAAGGGGAGATTTATGTAATTTGGTAATAATCAGAAATCAGTAATTTTTAGTACCTGTGAACAGCATAGACATAATGAATTTTTTGTCTTTGGAACCTGTATATATCTTCTGAACAATGTCTTTTCCAAGCCAAAGCAATTCTACAGGTAGGCAGCCACTAAAAGCAATAGGTATTAGGGAAAAGCAGTGTCTAAAGGTCAATAACTTTTGGCTTGTTAACAGTTATGCTACTTGGCACATAAGTGTGACTTCTTAGTTAAGTCTCTGGCTCTAACTTAACCTGAACAGGAAGAAGTGGATAAGACAAGTCAGTACACCCATTTCTACACAGATTGCACTGATAAGTTCAGTTTTGGAGAGTTCCAGGCACAGGCCTGATAGTTCCATTCTTTCAGAGGTCATTATGTATGGACACAACACAAATCTTGGGGTTTGGGATTAGGCCATATGTCCTAGGCCAATAGTCAATTCTCCTATTGTTTTTCAAAAATCTAGGCTTGCCTCTAATAATTTATATCATTGTGGGCATATCTTTAAGGATTATTAATGTTACAGGACACTATTCCTTAGAAATATTCAAAAGAGTTACCACAGTTAGCCTTAGGTATTTGAAACCATATGTGATCAACCCTGAGTGTCTTTAATAAGCACAGACAAATCCCTTCCCTGCTGTGTAATTCAGAGCCACACTTGGCAAAGAAAAGCACTGTTAAGGAAAGATTAGTCTTTAGTGACCTGAATCTTCCAAGTACTTGCTTGAGTGGCAGTCATCAGACAGAGGCTGCATTGCTGAGGGTCCAGGGACACTTGCCTATTTGCAGATTCTCATCCCTTAGATGGCTCACTGTTAGACCACCAAGTGTAACAGGGCATGGACACCCCTCTCTGGGTTTCACAGAAAAATTCTCTTTCCTTATTCTTTTCCTTACCAGCACAAAGAAACTGCTAATGACACAGTTCTTTAACAAGTCTAACCTCATTTATCACTATATGTGGTCTAATTTGGTTTCTTTAATTATTCTCCATTTTGCTAATTGTGATTATCCAGAGTACCACAATTTATCATATTTCTCTACCTCTTAAAAGACTCATTTACAGTTCTTGTTCTTTCATGAATTCTTATTAACATTTTTAATTGCAGCTGCTTTAAAGGACCTTCCATACTTCCCTCTTCTTCTCAAAGTGTAGCAGTATTTATCTTTAATGTCTCTAATTATTTTTTCTAATTTATGCTATTCCATGTTGCCTTTGTAAGTGTATTTTCTTAATGTAGGCTTTCTACAATGGATATTTAAGTCTGTCATTGACTTTCTGTTAAGACAGTAATGGCATGAATGTCACCTTGTAGGAAACTAAAAGCAGATAACTTGAACGTTTTATTTAACAACTAATAAAATGCACTGGACTCAACTCAATGAGTTGAATTTAAAATACACCCAAAATAAACAAATAAATAAATAACACTAAGTTCTGCAAAAGAAACACAGATTTTTCAGAACTTAGCATACATAGGTTCTAACATCACTTCCTGGCTTTCGCCCACATCTGTATTCAAGAAATATATATTGTTTAACCACAAGATTTAGAATGCTATTTTAAGGGATGATAAAAGCCAAAGATGAGTTCCTACATTAAATATGTAGCATCTTATAGATGTGTAAGATATGTATGGTAATACAGGAAGATGCAATGTGCCTTAAGAAGTAAGCAGAAGTTTCTTCTAACTAGGAAAATCATGGAAGACTTTTAGGAAGAGATGACATTTAAGTTTCAACTTAAATAAGACTTGGAATATTTTATATAATGATTAAAGCTTGTATTCCAATAAAGCATAGAAGCAAAAAAATATGGAATGTATTTTGAGACTATTAATATAGTAGAGAACGAGAAAAAGACTCAAATGGATGGTGTGAGATCCAGTTTGAGTGTAAGTTGGGCTTCGATCACAGAAAACCTGAAATTAAAATTTTATCCTAATATGCAATAGATTAGCATTCAACAATTTAAGTTTGAGAGGAATATGGCTGCCTGTATAATGGTAAAACTAATCTTATAATTAAAGGCACACAAGTTATAAGACTACTAAGATGGCAGGAAGGGAAATGGAAGCAAGCTTGATTTAATGCTAAATTTAGAGATAAAATTAATATATTGGTAACTAATTAAATGAGAATAAAGCTGAAGCCAAAGCAAGTCCAAGATTCTGTAGCCAGGTAACTAACAATAATAAAAACAATAATACCAAACACTTTCTGAGAGGTTATTAAATTATAAGTGCCCACAAATGTATTCACTTATTTAATCCTGAGACCATTTCTATGAAGCTAAGAAACTAGCGTGCCATTAACAGAAATTAGAAATTTTAATGGGGGAGTAGGTTTGTAGTGAAGATAATGAGTTCTGTTTTAATTTTGTGCTTTTAGATACAGTTTTAGTCAAGATAGGGTAAGCTAGGCTGTAGAATGTTATCTCCCATATTTTACAAATCAAATCCAATGAAGGTTTATTTCTCCACTCATTAAATGTCCCACACAGATTCTCAGGGGACTCTGTCTATACAGTCCCAGGATGATAAAGTTTCTGCCCTCTTTTACCTTACATCAGAAACAGGGCACCTGAAGAGTTCACAGAAGGAGAAAATAGGAATGGAGTAGGAACGTACTTTATAATGTATCAGCCCAGGCAGGACAGGTATCATTTCCTCCCACAGTTTTTGTACAAATCACATGGTTTTAACACACTAATTGCAAGGGAGGTTAGGATATGTAGGTGAGCACATGGACTACTTGGTGAACATTACTATCTCTGCTATAGGCATCATCTGTCCCTCTAAAAGACATAGAAGTTTAATAGAAATGGGGTCCAGAACTAAGTATAGAGTTCCAAACTAATTTTTCCACCTGTGTGTTAAATTATTTATAGGCCCTAGATCCCACTGTTTTCTTAATTGTGCTTTTGTCTTCCACCATGTGATTGCGTTTGCTGAAAATCCCTTCCCTTCCTTGTCTACATAGTTAATTCCTATTCATGCTTCAAAATACAGTTCAATATATTTAGAAAACAGTGCTCTGGTACTTGGTTATCTATATCAAAGACAGAACATCTCAAATAAAAATAGATTCTGAATAAAATAAAGAGTAAACATCAATTTAAAAATATATTAAACACTAGAAGAAAACATAAGTTAATATTTTGAGTTTAGGTATAGAAAGAGTCACAAGAAAGATCAAATGATCTAACTACATAATTATAAAATTTTTAGACCTAAAATATATTGAAAGATAAAAATAAATAAGTAAAAACACTTGCAAGAAATAAATCTTAAAAATATTTATACCTCCAAAAGAAAAATTACAAAGAACAAGCCAATTCACAAAATAAATGTAAATAACCACAAGAAACTCATAAAATAAAAAATTAATAATTATTAAAGAAATTTTAAAATGTTCATGGCAATGAGGTTTACTATGAATATTGGCACTGAGAATTCTAAACATAAATAATGAAAACTCTGACATTTTTGTCACTATCACTACTAGAGAACATTTTTGGAAAGTATTTTCTAAGTTCATTAATTCATTCCATAAATATCTGCACATGTACTCTGCACCTGATGCTGTTATGGGCATTTGAGATATGGCAATTAAAAATACTTCTACTACTAATAATAATAATAAAAGAAAAAATCCCTGCCTTCATGAAACTTACACTATAGTTGATGTCTTAGTTTGGGTTCCCTCAAAAGCACATCCTGAATAAGATATCTGAGTGCAGATAATTTGTTTAGGAGTAGATGATTTGAGAGATACGATAGCGGGTAACTGAATTAGCAATAGAAAAGCAACTAATTAATGATGAATATTTATGTCAATTATTATGATGGGAGATTGTCACTTAGTCTTGTATAGAATATCTGGGAAAGAGTGCAAAAGATAAGCATGAGAATTATCCACAGGAGGACTGAGAGAGCTCACATATTTGTGAACTAACTCATGTGAATTGGTGGATAGCTGCTTTGGGGGTGCTAATTTCTCTACACATTCTGTTTGCCACACATAGAACAGACTTCCACAGATCCAGAGCAAAGTCATAAAGCCCAGAGATGCAGATACTGGCACCTGGGTATGAGTAGAAATACAGCGAAAGATCTACTAGGTATAGGTAGGACACTGACAGATATGCTATACTAAGAAAGACAATAAAGAACAAACATTATAAAAAAGGAAGTTACAAGTATGTTAGAAGGAAACTAATGTTATTGGCAAACAGAAAAGAATAGAATAAGGTAAGAGAGATTGGTATTTCCAGGCAGAGGAAATGCCAGTTTCTAGTATCTAAATAGGGAGATCAGGGAAGATCCCACTGAGCGGATGAGACATATGCAAAGACATGAAGGAGAAGGGAGAATCAACCAAACAGACATCTATGTAGGATTATTATAGACAGAACATTTCAGCAAAGGACCCATTGGATTTTGCCTGGAAAGTTTGAGGAACAACAGTAAGGCTAATGTAACTGAGATAATGGCAACAGTGGGAGGAAAAGTAATGAGCTGGCTAGAAAAAGATAGTACGTGAATTGCGTAGGACCTTAGAGGACTTGTAAGTCTTTTTACTGTAATTGAAATGGGGGTCCACAGCAAGGTTTTGAACAGAGGGAGATATAAAACATTTTCCCTTACAAAAAGATTGCTCTAGCAATTTCATTTCTGGTCACGAGAAAGTAACTGGTGTCAGACTTACCCTACTGGAATAAATAAAACACTAGACAAAATAGATGAGGTAACTGTTTTCATATGTTAGAAAAGAGGCAGCTCAAGGCCCTGATTCTTGAGAGAAAAGAAAATTACAAGCTCATATAAAAACACTTAGGAATGGATTTAATGAATGACAAGCACAACCTCTATAATGCAAACACTATTAAGAGAAATTAAAGGAAACCTAAATAAATAGAGAAATATATCATGTTCATGGATTATAAGACTCAATATTGTTGAGATACCAGTTTCCCCAAATTGATCCAAACATTTCCATATAGTCCCAATCAAAAGCCCAACACAAATTTTGGTAGCAATTTAGAAGTGAATTCAAAGTTTATATAAAAATGCAAAGATATATATAAAACTACCTTTAAAACATTTTGCCCAGCTTTATTGAGATATAAATTATACATAACATTGTGCATTGTGTATGTTTAAAGTATACAATATGATGAATTCATGTATGTATATGTTGCAAAATGATTACCATAAGTTTAGTTTATATATCCATCATCTCATATAGTTACAATTTGTGTGTGCATTGAAAACTTTAAAATCTACTCTCTTAGAGACTTTCAAATATATAATACAGCATTATTAACTATAATCATCATGCTGTACATAACATCCCCAGAATCTATTCATCTAATGACCGGAAAAACTATTTTTTTAATATATATTTGGAGAATTTTCATTGCCTGATTTCCAGAATTTCTGAAAAGGTACTGTAATCATACAGTAAAGTACTGCTATAAAGACAGAAAAGTAATTCAGTAGACCTAAATAGAGCATTCAGAAATAGAATTTGCAGAAACTTGATTTTCATCAGAGGTGTAATACAATTCAGGGGGGAAGGGAAATCAACAAACGGTACTGGAACGACCAGATAAATATATGAAAC
This sequence comes from Hippopotamus amphibius kiboko, assembly GCF_030028045.1. Lineage (NCBI taxonomy): Eukaryota > Metazoa > Chordata > Mammalia > Artiodactyla > Hippopotamidae > Hippopotamus > Hippopotamus amphibius. The sequence goes on from NC_080188.1 coordinate 34,911,342, forward strand.
AAGATAAACTGTAAGAGCTACATCACACTGTATACAAAAATTAATTTGAAATTGATCACAAACCTAACCATGAAAAGTAAAAGTACAAAATTCTTGGCGAACACATATGAGAATAACTTCATGAACTTGGAGTAGGCAAAAATTTTCTTCGGAGGATACTGAAATTTATAACCACAAAAAAAGATAAATTGGGCTTTATCAGAATCAAGCACTCAAATTTCTAAGTATAAAGTGGTACTACTTGGAAAACTAGCTATTTCATCACCTTCACTATGCCCTAATAATTCTACTCTTAATTATTTACTCAAGGGAAATAAAGACATATGTACACTGAAAGAGTTGTGCAAAAATATTTACAATTGCTCTATTCATAACAGTCACAAACTAGAAAACTACCCAAATGTCCAACAAGTGAATGGACAATATAGGTAGTATATGTACATATTATAAGCAGTTTATAAACTGAACTATTGATTCTGTCAACAGAAAAATATCTAAAATATTATGTTAAACACAGAAAGGAATGAATTGTCATTGTGGTTGAACAATAAATGCAATAAGAAGGAATGACCTATCATTACAATTGAATAATATATGTGATAAGAAGTCAGAAGTGTCTGTGGCTAAATTCCCCTTAATTGTAGATTTACACAAGAGAGGCAGACGATAGCTATACAGTATTTTCTAATGTTCTTTTAGATCAGATTATTCAGAGTACAATGCTTCTCATCTCTGCAGTCATGGTGTCATAAAAAGTACTGAACTACCTAAGAGAAAGGTAGAGTCATATGTAGTTTAGTTGCTTTCTCTCAGTATGATGATCCTTGCCATGTCTAAAACCAACTTTGCCACCTGAATGTCATTTAGGAGTGACCCACAGGACATCTGTGCTGTTCTGCAGTTGCAGGTGCAAACATGAAGTGTAAGGGAGAGAAAGGCAGGGAAGGAGGCTAGATGGAGGATCTCCAAGAAGAATCAAGAGTTAAGTGTTGAGTTTGGAGATCTGGGGCTTCCTTGCTGAGATATATGCTACTACTTAATTCATTTCACCACAATTCATGTTTGGGTTGGCTTTCTTTTTTTTTTTAAGAAAAAAAAAAGGAAGATGTAATCTTCTTGGCTCATGAGCCTGTGATTCTTTGGCATAGCTCTTATCACAAAACTTAATTCCAGATGGACAATATGACATTTTTAGAAAAAGAAATGACTGCTGAAGTTGGAAATAAAAATCTTAGTGAAGTCCTATTTATTGTGCTTAGACCTTTCATACCCATGTAACCATGCTTAAAAGGGGCAGCTCTGTTAGAAACTGAAATTTCCTTTATACCCATTGTCTTCCACTTGTTTAACCAATGATCTGAATTGGGTGAAGCTATAGTTAACGTAAGCGATCCTAAACTTGAGGGACAAAAGTTAACAAACAGTCTATGGACCTTCCCCAAGGGTTTAAACTGAGCATAGTTCTCACTAAAATCAATAATTCTCCTAATCTTCCCAGTTTTAGTAACTATAGATAGGAGTCAGAAGGTAAATGGTGATTTTGTCAGGTGTGTCCTGTGGCTTTTCCCACCAAACTAAGAAGTCTCTGAGGATCTCAATTATTTTTAATTACAGTAACTTTGGTCTTTCCACCATTCCCTATATCTTTCCATTAAAAACCTTCATTATATAAAGCTTCCACAGGAGGCCCACATAATCCTGAAAATTTAGGCAAATATGACTCAGCTCTCTAAAACTTTAAATTCTTAAAGGAAAAAAAAACTCACATGGAAAGAAATAAGAATCCAATGCTGCAGCTGCCTATAAAATCTGGGAAAGTGTGTTAAGTAGGTGTCCTTACAAGAAGTTAGATGGAAACACAAACTGTGAACACAACAGGATTTGCTTTTGATTTCCATGTAGTTTTGGCTGTGCTATTTTTAGGCCCTCAGAAACACACACAGGTGCTGCATCAAGGAGCAGCTGAACCAGAAGGGGTCCAGGATTTACTGGAGTGTATCAGTAAGGATCATAGTTCCACAAATAGAATGTGGAAATTCTGATGGCTTATGACTGTTAGTAGTCTTATTGTCATTGCTGAAGATTCCAGAGGCAAGCTATTCATCTTCTTAGGCTTCTCTCTTCCTTGTTCATTATATTTTTGGAATTCAAGGTCATTGTCATTGGTGAACAACATTCAAGGTGATTTATTATTTTTCAGCTGATATTCAGACTTTGGCTGCTGTGTATTATTTCCAAAAGCACAGGTTTCTGTATGTTTTTGTATTCTGATGTTCAAAATGACCAGAACCAGAAAGGCAGAAAAAGTGGGCAAAATAGTCTCATGGGCTATAAAAGGCAATTTTAACCCTCTGGTTAGGGGCTGCAAAAGTTCATCATCCTCTTTTGTTGAAACAGAACTTAATCTAAAAACTGCATTTCTCACCTAATAAAAGAGTCTAAGGGGACTTTACTGGTGGTCCAGTGGTAAAGAATCTGCCTTCCAAAGCAGGGGACGTGGGTTCAATCGTTGGTCGGGGAACTAAGATCCCACATGCCGAAGGGCAACTAAGCCCACGTGCCACTCTTACTGAGCTCCTGCACCTCAGCAAGAGAATCCATTTGCCACAAACTACAGAGCTCACATGCTTTGGAGCCTGTGCGCCACAACCAGAGAGAGAAAACCCGCATACCGCAACTAGAGAGAAGCCCACAAACCAAAACAAAAAGCTTGTGCGCTGCAAAAAAAAGATCCTGCATGCCTTAATGAAGATCTTTTGTGCTGCTACTAAGGCCCGACACAGCCAAAAAAGAAAAAAAAGAAAGAAAGAAAGAGTCTAAGGACTTTTAATAATCAGTAATACTATCTACCACCTCTTGTCAATCTCAAAGTCTCTACACCCAGCAAACTCTAATTAAATTTCTGCCTGTCCTTCTCTTTCTGCGTGTCCCTCCCCTGGGGAACATGTGATTTAAGTGTTCACCAACTTCATTCTTTCCCTCTGTCTCTCTCACTCTCTTACACACACGTACACATTTCTGTCCAAAAATGTTATAATATTCTCCTGAACGTTGGTAGTATAATATCAGTATCTCCAATAGCATTGTTCTAAAAAAAAAAAGTATATCTAGGAATAGATATGTGACCATATCTCAATAATCTCCTTTCACAATAAAAATAAAGAATTTCCCGTCTTTGCTTGTGCAACACCAAACTCCCAATAGCATTGTTCTGGTTTTCCTCAAAAGGTGGCGGCAAATGCAGTGTTATCATCCCTCCTATTAACTCCTTGATATTGTGCTAGGCTAAGACATACTACATGAGGTTGAGGATGGGGAATCATGCCTGATCTTGGCCAGTGTGGATCCCATTACAGGGGATTAGGTTGACACTAATGGGGTTGATTCTGCAGCCTGTTCATCCTTTGTCTGCCAATAGTCAGAGGAGCAGCCAGAGAACAGAATAGCTGAATGTTCATGCCAAGACAACTGCAATAACTGAGGCTTGCTGCTATCAGGGCCTCTCCAGAATGGAAGCAGAAGGGAGCTCAGACAAAGGGATGGCAGCAGTAGGGTTTTCACAGTCACCTGGCAGGAAGGAGCCGAGAACATCAGGTGTCATGCTCTGTTGTCAATGCCTCTTGTTTAGGAAGTGTTGATTCTCACCCAAGTATGCCCCTAAGACTATAAAGGCTGATTTGGGAAAAGGTATGGAATTATTACAAGTTCAATAAATAATGTTTTCTGCTATGCTTAGGACAATTTTTTCCTATATGCGGTGTGCCATAGATAAGGTTGCATTCATATTTTTTTCTTGGCACAAAATCTGGCAAAGAGGTAGAATTTGTGCTCCAAATGGCAAGTTTCTATATATTTCCACATGAGCTTTCCATGGTGCCAGTTAGTGCAGCCACAGCTGATATAACAACAGAGACCAAGAGCCAATTACCAGAAGCAGGATGGAGGTAAAATTATGTCCAAAAGCAGCTCCTAAATGTTTAATCCCCTAAACTCTCAGAATGGCATATAAGCATTTGACAGCCTATAATCTTTGATTTATTTTTTGAAGAGAAAAAAATAAGAGGCTTTTTTTTCCCCCAAAATCAGTATTAATGTCTTGATTGGACAATTGGCATTATTGGTTTAGGTACTTAGATGTCACTATATTGTTGTCCCACCTACCCAACTTTGACAGCAGGGTTAAAACTGCTATACTGCCGTGTTTCTTCAAATGAGAACAAAATATAAAAAATATTAGAAACACATTTTAAGTGTTTTTTAAAGTGTTTATTATGTGCCAATTACTTTACAAAGTACTTCAAATTCATTAATTTTGTATTTAATTTTGGATCTAAACGTTTACACATTGTTTCAGTCATTTCCTGGAAACAGTTTTAGATTTCTGAAGCCCCCCACTCAGTTCCTAGTATAAGTCATCATAACCAGGACAAAACACTTGTCTTTTCCTATGATGCAGAGGGTATTATTCAAGGATAATTGAATAAGAATGTGAGGCAAAGTCCCTGATTTCCAAAGACTAGCATTTCAAATAAGAAGTCATGCTACACTCACAATTCAAAATGGTATAAATGTCTATATGCATTTCAATATGGAAATATGCTAAATACAACTGTATTTGTAATTCTTCCATTTGAAGTAAGAAAAAATAAACACCGTCAACAAAAGGTTAATAAAATGCCTAGACCCTTTCTTATACAATTTAAATTTTTTTCATTGACATACATCTAAATAGCCTTTATTAATGTAGCAATTCCTATTTCTCAAAATGTTTTAGATGGATTATCTCTGTCTAAACACACCTGCATGTAAGTATGGCAAAAATAACTAATTTACTGTTTTAGAAGAAGAAACAAACAAATATAAATTAAACATATGTATATAAGTTTAGAAATAGTGCACACTACTGATTTCTCTTTTAATACTACAATCTCTTCATCGTGCTTTCTTCTGCACTGCACTCTTATTATAACATATGCTACTCATTACTCTGCCTAGTCTGCAATGAAGAACCTCACCAGGCAATTCAAGAATATAGGAATGTGTGGCTGGGATAAGATTACTATAAAGAAACAGGTTTTTTTAAGAGTTGAAGTCTGTGCCTTTAGGATCAATATCAGAGAGCCACTTAACTTTTTCCTTCCGTAACTCTGAAGGACCCATTAGAAACTGCAATGTAGCCTTGTTTGTGCCTTAGACATTTTAACTAGCCAGTGCCAATGGTTCAGTCCTATATTTTTAGTCAGCACCCAGTCATGAAATAGAAGCCACACGTTATGTCAACAGAGAGAATTTAATATTAATAATTGTTAACCATGTATTAGAGAACTGGAAAGGAAAAAAGGAACGCGGGGTATTATGAAGTAGTAACTGCAGGAAGCAGATGCTAACCCAGGGCTGTGAGAACAAAAGGTTGGAATCATTAAAGTTTAGAATCTTGGAGAATAGGCCTCAGGGGAACCAGAACTCAAATCTCTAAGCAGAGAGTGAGCACTGCTTGGATTTTATTGGAGCCTCAGGAACTCAGAGGGACCCTAAGGAGTTGAGATTCAAACTCAGAAAAGGATGTCTCTAACGAGGCTGGTTCTAGGATTGCTAAGAAAACCAGAACCTGGAATGCGCTGCTTCACCACCATGAGGTGAAAAAGTGTTGCACAGGAGATACTAACAGTACAGAAAATCTCTTCTGCCCCAACCCTCTAGTCTCCCTGTGGTGTCCCCACTGACAGAACCTAGCAGGAAATAGCTAGCAAAAGGGAAAACGTGATTTGCACTGTCTCAGCCCCAGCATCAATAAGCAGAGTATGAAAGTGTAGGTTTGAATCTGAGACACAATAGTTTCATAACTGGGATATATAAAGAGATAGTAAAGAAATAATGAAAATCTTCTGATAGATTGTTTCACCAGTACTTATTCTCACAATTTCATAGAGGGATTCTCAAATCTGAAGCTGCATGTATAAGAACACAAACTATTTATTAATGAATTTCAGTGGTTCTCAACCCTGGGTAAAAATTATTAATCCTTGAAGTACATTTTTTAAATGCCAGGGTCCACACTGAACAAATTAAATCAGAACTTTTAGAAGTGGGATCTAGATATTATTGTGTTTTTAAAACTTATAAGGTGATTTTCATGTTCAACCAAAGTTAAGAATCATTCATAATAGTAGATCAAAAGAAGAAATAAACTAGCAACAAAAATTAGACCACAAAAATAAATAATAAATAATTCAACCTCAATAATAAAGAATATTCAAAGTGTATAAGACATCATTTTTTACCTAAGAAGTTGACAGTGTTTCTTTTTACTAACTTTTTATTTGATGAATGTTTGAAAAACTGTTACTCCTATCCATTAAACTAAAATTTAAAACAATCTTTATGAAAGAAATTTAGCTGTTTATTACAGGAAATAAACTTTTTACCATTTGGTCCAGGGATTCCACTTCTAGGAATTCATTCCAAGGGTATTCATCCATTTATTTACCAAATATTATTGAAATGTTATTATGTGCTTGATAGTGTTAGAAGAAATGGGATGATAAAAGCTCTCCAGAAAATGTGAATACAGGGAACTTGCCTAAACATAATACAGGCCATATATGACAAACCTACAGCTAACATCATTCTCAATGATGAAAACCTGAAAGCATTCCTTCCAAGATCAGGAAAAAGGTAAGACTGTCTGACATTATCACTTTTATTCAACGTAGGTTTAGAAGTCCTATCTATGGCAGAGAAGAAAAAGAAATAAAAGGAATCCAAACTGGAAAACAAGAAGTAAAATTGTCACTGTTTGTAAATGACATGATACTATACATAGAAAATCCTAAAGATGCTACCAGAAAACTACTAAGCTCAAAATGAATTTGATTAAGTTGTAGGATACAAAATTAATGCACAGAAATCTCCTGCAATCCTATACACTAACAATGAAAGATCAAAAAGAGAAATTAAGGAAACAATCTGATTTACCATAGCATCAAAAAGAGTAAAATACCTAGGAAAAAACCCATCTAAGGAGCCAAAAACCTCTACTCTGAAAACTATAAGATGCCAATCAAAGAAACTGAAGATGAAACAAACAGTTGGAAGGATATATCATGTTCTTGGATTGGAAGAATCAATATTGTGAAAATGACTATACTACCCAAAGCAATCTACAGATTCAATGTAATCACTATCAAATTACCAATGGCATTTTTGACCACATTAGAACAAAAAAATTTTAAATTTATATGGAAACACAAAAGATCCCAAATAGCCAAAACAATTCTGAGAAAGAAAAATGAAGCTGGAGGAATCAGGCTCCCTGACTTCAGACTATACTGCAAAGCTACAGTCATTAAAACAGTACGGTACTGGCACAAGAACAGAAAAATAGATCAATGGAACAGGATAGAAAGCCCAGAAATAAACCCACACACCTATAAGTAAAAGAACAAATTAGAACATTCTCTAACACCATAGACAAAAATAAACTCAAAATGGATCAAAGACCTACATGAAAGTCTGGACATTATAAAACTCTTAGAGGAAAACACAGGCAGAACACTATTTGACATAAATCACAGCAAGATCTTTTTTGAACCACCTCCTAGAGTAATAAAAATAAAAGCAAAAATAAACAGGACCTAATTAAACTTAAATGCTTTTGCACAGCAAAGGAAACCATAAACAAAATGAAAAGACAACTCACAGAGTGGGAGAAAATATTTGCAAACAAAGTAACCAACAAAGGATTAATCTCCAAAATATACAAACAGCTAATGCCGCTGTGTCAAAAAAAAAAAACAAACAAGCCAATGAAAACATGGGCAGAAGACCTATGTAGACATTTTTCCAAAGAAAACATACAGATGGCCAGAAAACACATGAAAAGATGCTCAACATCACTAATTATCAGAGAAATGCAAATCAAAACTACAATGAGGTATCACCTCACACTGGTCAGAATGGCCATCTTCCAAAAGTCTACAAACAATAAATGCTGGAGAGGAGACGGTGTAGCAAAAGGGGAACCCTCCTACACTGTTGGTAGGAATGTAAACTGGTACAACCACTATGGATAATGGTATTGAGGTTCCTTAGAAAACTAAAAATAAAGCTACCATATGATCCAGCAATCCCACTCCTGGGCATACACCCGGAGAAAACCAGAATTTGAAAAGATACATGCACCCCAGTGTTCACTGCAGCACTATTTACAATAGCCAGAACATGAAAGCAACCTAAATGCCCATCAATAGAGAAATGGATAAAGAAGATGTGGTATGTATATACAATGGAATACTACTCAGCCATAGAAAAGAATGAAATAATGCCATTTGTAGCAACATGGATGGACCTAGAGATTGTCAGACTGAGTGAAATAAGTCAGACAAAGACAAATATCATATGATATCACTCATATGTGGAATCTATTTTTTTTTTAAATACAAATGAACTTATTTACAAAACAGAAGCAGACTCACAGATCTCAAAAACAAACTTATGGTTACCAAAGGGGAGATGCTGGGGGAAGGGATAAATCAGGAGCTTGGGATGAACCCACACACACTGCTATATATAAGATAGACAACCAACAAGGACCTACTGTATAGCACAGGGAATTGTGTTCAATATTATGTAACAACCTAAATGGAAAAAGAATTTGAAAAATAATAGATACATGTATATGTATAACTGAATCATTTTGCTGTACACCTGAAACTAACATAACATTGTAAATTAACTCTACTCCAATATAATTAAAAAAAGAGGAAAGTCACTTTCTCAAAAATCTGTATACAGTGGAGGCTCACAATAATATGATTACTGACTTCACACGGATAAAAGGAAAATGAATGGGGGAGGAGAAGTTTAGCCATTAGTCTAGAATAAAAATCTGTAGTTAAAAGTAAAAAAACAAACAAACAAAAAAAAAACTGGGAAGGTGGCAGGAGAAAACAAAGATAATGGAATAGATAATATATAAAATTTGTATTCAAGAGGGAAGAGTCAGAAAAAATGCATAAATATACATAATCAAATAATATAGCAATTTAATAAAAATCAATTCAAATAATCTGTGCAGAATGAAGTTACTTTAGGTAGAATAGTTAGGGATGATCTCTGAGGAGCTAATATTTATAGACTCAAACCATAACAAACTTGTTATACTAGCTGAACAGTAAGACGTTCAATGTAGCCAAATTCAACAAACGGCAAAAGTGATAGAAAAGAAAGAATTATTCAGGAACCTGTTGAAGTAGAGCCTCAAAGGCCACCATAGCGGGGAGTTTGAACTTTGCTCTAAGACCAATGAGAAGTAATCTGGAGAGTTTTAAGAGAAAAATGACAATCTAATTTTGATTTTAAATGTCACTGTGAATGCTGTGGTGAAGAAGAAGGGGCTGTGAAGTATGTAATTAGGGGAATTAGCAAGAACAATATCAGAGTTATCCAGGTGAGAGATGACAGTAGTTCAAACTAAAATAGTCTTGCAGAAGTGAAATAAGTGGATAAATATGGAACATAATTTTGAAGTAAGGGATTGGATATTGAATGAGTAAAAAGGAAAAATACTTATGGTTTGACTAATTAATTAGATGGTGTTACTTTTTACTGAGATGGGATATTGAAGCAAAAAGAAAAAGCTTCAGAAGAAAAATTAAGAAATGTGTACTGTAGGTTTTATGTTTTAGAGCATATGTCAATACGATGGCTGGATAAAAGAGTCTGTCAATGGAGAAAGCAGAGTTAAAAGTCTATATTTGGGAATCTTTAGCAGATAATGGTAATCAGAGATGATGACAAATGTCTTCACAAAGGCATTCATTGCAACATTGCTTTGTAACTGAAAATGTTGAAAATAATATGATAAAGATTAGTAAAGTCATATAGTGTCCATAGAAAGAAAATCAGGTTGACTTCTATCCTCCTGATATCATCACATTTTCTCTAATTAGACAAAGTGAGAATGCAATGATACCAACCATTATTTGGCTCTGGAGCAACATTTATGACTGTGATTAAGAAAAAAGATATGTGGCTTATAAATGGTTCATTTATGCTCGTATAAAGATTATTTAAACACTATAATCAGAGGCATCCACGATTCACAGGAAAAGTCTTCTATAAATAGAAAACTACTCTATACACTACTGCATCAGGATTAGGAAGATCTGGCACATCTTGGTTAAGTTCATGATTTAATAGCAGTTAAATTAAGACAATTTTAGACTTTAAGTATAAAGTATGGGCCCCTCTACTCATTAATATTTAGACCTAACTGTTCTATTTTGTCCTTATCTATTATCCAGTGTGCGTTATTTGGAATTATTCCTAAACAATAGGTTTCAAATGCATGGGATTAACTATTAAGGGCCAGTATATATTACCAACACAGAGCATCAGACATTGGAGTTCTCACAAATGTTTTGGGTTTTGGTTATTCAGCAGCTTAAAGTAATGCAAATTTATCATCTCACCATTCTTTAAGTCAGAAGTCTTGGTTGGCTTGGCTGGTTTCTCTGCTCCAAGTTTCATAAGATTAGAATCAAGATGTGGGCCAACTGGCCTCATTGGAAGAGTCTGCGAAGAATCTGCTTCCAGACTTATTCAGGGTGTTGGTAGAATCCATTTCCTTGTGACTGTTTCTTTGCTGGCTATCAGCTGGGAGTTGATCTTTGCTCCTACAGGCTGCCCACATTCCTTCTAACGTTTTCCGTGTGGTCCTTCTCTAGCAATTGATTTTCTCTCATGCTTCACATCTCTCAACTTCTGAAACACCTCTCTGACTCTTGTGCTTTTCTCATCTGCTTTTAACTGCTTATTTGATTACATTTGGCCTACTCAGATAATTTGAATTAATCTCCCTATCTTAAAGTCAGCTGATGTTTTTTGATAGTGATGGAATTCACCTTGTTTGACTTTAAAATCCATGCCTGACCTCAAAAGTAAATTACTTAACAATCTGAAAAAAACCTATGGTTATGGTTACTGAGGGGAAGGATGAGGAGAGGGACAGATTGGGAGTTGGGAATTGACATGTACACACTGTTATATTTAAAACAGATAACCAACAAGGACCTATTGTAAAAATAATAATAATTAATTATTTTTAAAAAGTATTTGTTGAAAAAAAGAAAATAGGAAAAAATCAATGATGGATAAATAATATCTAGCTCGTAATAGAAATAATTAGTAAAGAACTAAAATAAACATGAAACATTGGAAAAAATTCAGAGTTTAAAAGAGAATTTTTTTTCTGATAGCCTTTCATTCCCCTTTCTCTTCAAACGGCCCTAAATCAATCTTATCCTCAGACAAGATAAGAGGAAAACAAGAGAGAAGGAAAAAGTGGAAGAAAAAGGGTTTGTTTTTTTTTTAATTTGGTATATTTTAGATAGGACAGAAGCAAGTAAGGCAGGACCAAATTATCCTTTTTTAAAACTACTCTCCCTGTTTCTAACATGTGAATTTAAAAACACAACTAACAATAGTGTCATTAATTAACCTCAGGGCTCATACACTTTAGGTATCATATTTCCTGTAACTTGAAAACTACCTAAATAAGAAGCCACCTTCTATCACTGGTAAAGAAAAAAGTACACACATTCATATTCAGTGACCTCACTATACATATAGAACTATCCAATTCCTTAAATTAGCCCTGCTTCTCTATCACATATTAGATATATGATAGTTTTTCCTGAGATATTTTTTCATATATAGAAGAGAGAACAATGAAAATTCCATATAAATTGATTCAAAAAGAGAATATGATATTCTCCTCATTATATCAAAAATATTGAGATTACAATTCATGGCCGTGAAGATATTACACACGGTAAATTCCTAAACAATAGTTCAGTCCCACAATGGTATAATAATAATTCTCACCAATTATTATATAGATCCCTAAAAATTCTGGGTTTACCCCAATGTTGTGAAAACACTGTCACAGTTCTCTTAACGTAGTGTTAAAAGGTGCTCAATATCTAAAACCCTCATACAGTGAAGAAGAAACTGCTGATGATATTTTAGAGCTAATTTCACCAAATCACAAATAAAGCAGAATTACTAGGAAAAGAAAGAACTGAGAAGCAATTTTCCCTTAAGTCAGCCTCAAACTCTTGAATCTTTTTTTAAAAATGAATTATTTAAGTAAAGCTTTTAAAGAAGTGAAATATTCATTTTATTTTTTCACTTTTTGAATGAATTCAATAGTGACTATTGAGGTTATTTTCTGTGCACAGTGTTTTGGAAAACACAAAGAAGTAGGAGAAATTTCTTGCTCCTGGAAAGTTTAAAATCTGGCTGAAGAATCAAAACATTGGAACATGAATGAATCAACAAATACAAAACAAACTGTGGACACCATAGAAATACATATAAATGTATATGAAATAGAGAAAGGGTGATTAGTGCAGGTTAAAACTCAAGATAAAAAAAAATTGGCAGAGGCAAATATAAGATTTATTCATTCGTATAACCTACCTCATAAAGTACATGTAGGTTTTCTGCTAATCCCAGAAAATATCAAGATGAAAAGAAAGCAATCCCTACCTTCTGCATGTAAACTAATTCTTAAACCATTTTGTCGTGTGCTATATTCGAGTGTGAACCAGGCGTTAGAGCATTTCAGGGAAGAAAACCTAGTTAAGTCAGGAGATGGCAGAGCATGTATCATACAAAAAGTGACATTTGAGTCACTGTAAATGATGAATAAGAGAGCATCCTAAGCAGAAGAAACCATGAGTCAATGAGCACGCATAAAATATTGGTCATTTCCTGTGGGTGTCTCCTAGGAGAAATGTTCATGAGGACCACAGATACTGCAAAGATAAGCAAGAATTGGAGCATGAATCCTTTGTATTTGATATTAAGAATTTTTAAATTTATCATATGAGCTTTGTTAAATTGCAGAAGAACTTTAAGACTGGATTGGTAGGATTTGCAATTTAAAACATCCAGCTGGTGGCATTGCAGAAAATAGACTAGATGAAGTAAAGAAGTAAAAGGAGTTAGGAAATGTGTTAGACACCTCCAATGAAACAATTTAGATCCTCTCAGGCTCAGCTGTCTCTACATGGCTCTGTCTGATCTCAGACATTTACAACCTGACAGCACTTTCCCACATGGCCCTGTCATCTTATGCTTTGTACCTCTAGTCCTGAGGCTTTCCTGTTGACCTTTGTGGTCCCACTTGATAACCACATATGTGCAACCTAAAGGCATGAGGCTATAAAAGTCCTGGGACAAATCTTTGACTAACAGGAGATGGGAACAAGTTGATAAATTCTTCCAACATTTCCTTAACCTCTCTCCTTCCCATAAATGTAGGTTATAGGATTTCTCAGGGATGGTTTTTCAAGGTCTAGCAGTCACATTTAGTGGCAGCCAGCTAGATATTGTGTCCACTGATTCGTTCTCTTTCCTTCTCTCACTCTCACTCTCACTCTCTGTATTCCATAAAAATTTTTACTAGGTAATTTATTTTAACTGTAGCAGTGAAGGAAGGAAGAGAATTGGATTCAAAAGGTATTAAGAAGATAAACTAAACATGGCCTTGTGACCGATTGGTGGTAAATGAGTAGTAGATAGTAGGCTAGAGCAACTTCTAAGACAGTAGTCTGGGTGATATTTTGGAGAGTAGTGCCATTGAATATATCAACAAACACAGGAAGAGAGGCAGGTTTTGGAATGTAGAAATATATTCAATTTTAGATATAACATCATTTATTATTGAGAAGGAACAATTGAAAAGACTATTGGAAATACGAGTATAGAGCTCAGGAAAAAAATGTTTAGTCTAGGAGCTATAATTTGGAAGTCATCAGCTTTAAATTGGCCAGTTAAATTCATAATTGGAGAAGAGGACCAAGGATGATACTCTTAAGTATTCTATAATTAAGGGATATAGAAGGAAAAAAGTCATAAAGAGTCTTCCAAAGAGTTGTGAATATGGAGGGAAGAGAGAAGAAATAATAAAGGCTTGGAAGCCAAGGAAAGAAGGAGTTTCAAGAAGAGAGGAATCAACTGTGTTAAATGTGGCAAAGAGATTAAATAAGATAAACAGAGTGGAAAGTGTGAACTGGATTGAATGTTTAAGTCATTGTTTACTTAACAAGAGCATCTTCAGTAGTAGAAAAGGGTAGAATTAAAATAAAATAACTAGAAAAATGAAATGAGCCAGGAAAACTATGTGCTTCATTTATAATTGCCAAACTTGGAAGCAACCAAAATGTCCTTCAGTAGGTGAATGGATATAAACTGTGGCACATTCCAGACAATGGAATATTATTCAGCACTAAAAATAAATGAGCTATCAAGGCATGAAAAGACATGAAGGAAATTTCAATGCATATTGCTAAGTGAAACAAGCCAATCTGAGAAGGCTGTGTGATACTGTATGAATCCAACAATATGACATTCTGGAAAAGGCAAAATGGTGGAAACAGTAAAAAGATCAGTGGTTACCAGAGATTGCAAGAAGGCAGGGAGAGATAAATAGGTGGAGCATAGAGGCTTTTTAGGGCAGTGCAAATACTCTGATACTATAATGATGGATTCATGCCATTCAACACATGTCCAAAACCATAGAATGTACAACACCAAGAGAGACCTCTAATGTAAGCCAGGGACTTTGGGTGATAATGACATATCAATGTAGATTCATTGATTGTAACATATGTACCACTCTGGTAGGGGATGTTGATAATGGGGGAAGCTATGCATGTGCAGAGGCGGGGGTATATGGGAAATTTCTGTACTTTCTTCTCAATTTTGATGTAAACATAAAACAGCTCAAAACAAATAAAATCTTTTTTAAAATTCAAAAAAGAAAAACCCATGCAGGTAAATACGTATGTAATAGGCATTTTTCAGCCTGTCCCAATCTTGGTTCCATCAGGATTTCCTCCACCAGTAACTTGCAGATACTTTAAACAAAAGAGGCCTGGCTGGCAAATCCCCACTAAAATATATAACATGGACTTAAGCCTTTCATTGTTCTCCTGGAGATTCATGACTGCTTTTATTGGCAACACTTTCACGTCCTATTTTCCACTGACAAGAGTCCTTGTTTTAATCCCTTTACTGAAATGGTAGAATCAGGAAGACTTACTCATTGTTTCACTTTGAAGGACTATACCATATTTTCACTGAAATATTTATCCATGACATTTATTTATCCATTTATTCATGGGAAATATTTTCACAGAACACTGGGAAACATTTAACCCCTAGAGCAGAGCTACACTGAGATAGGCAGAGCCATTTCTCACAACTACACTGGGAACACACACCCAGGATATACATAAATCTTGGGACAAACAAGTCTTCTCCAACTCTTACCCACCTAAAAACAAACAAACAAACAAAAAACAACCCAACAACAACAACAACAGTATATCTCTCCCCTTTCCCTTCTCTCCTTTTCCAGGACATATGTTGCTTTTCACAGTTCTAAGTCAAGCATTCCTGTCCCATTTGGGAGTTCAGTCACTAAGTATGAAAGAAGAGTAAAAAATAATAAGAATCATGTATTAACATGCTTGAATTAGGTTTATCCTTTACTAAGCAAGGCCTACATTTCTTATTGAATAAGAGGGATTTCTAGTATTTTAACATGACTCAGAACAATAAGAAAGTATCTTTATGCAAAATGAATATTATGAAAAGGTGATTCTTTATTACTGCAAAGTTGTTGTTTCAATAACAATTACGCAAATTTTATTTTGTCACTGAAAACATTGGATTGATTTGGGATATCATTATGAATGTAAAAAAAGGCAGAAGAACATTAAAGAATACCTGCACAGTTTATTTTCCCAGCAAAAGCAAACCCTGAACATACCAGTATGTTAGAAACTATGTATAGGGCATGCAGGATCAAGTTTAGTAATAATTTGTAATGAGTAAAATAATATTGCTAGGTTATTCCAATAAAAACAAAATAAGTTGGCCCTGATATATACAGATATATTCCAACACGTTCTGAGACTTTGGCAGAAATGAGAAAGAAAACCCAAAGTACAGATAAAATAACAGGAGAGGGACACAGAAGTATGATAAAGAGGTTTGACCTGCTAAGTAATGGAGAAGAAAACTAAATTCTAATAGGTCTGAATCATACTAAAATACTAGAAATCTATCTGGTTCAATAAGAAATGCAATTCTTGCTTTGTAAAGAATAAGCATAGTTCAAATTAGTGACATACAGATATGGTCAACTTTGTTCACTAAACTAAGACTAAAAAAAACTGAGCAGCTCTTAAGAATTGTCAGTTTTGAGGAGCTACTTCTGGAGGGGTTAAGTAAGGGCCTCCAAAAATATCCCTTGTGAATATGGCTGCAAATAATATTCAACAAAATACTAGCAAACCTAATTCCAACAACATAAAAAAGATTATACACCATGATCATGTAGGATTTATCCCAGGAATGCAAGCTTTGTTCAACATACAAAATGAATCACTGTAATACACCATATGACTAAGCCAAAAAAAGCATGATCATCTCAATAGATGCATAAAAAAAAATTTGATAAAATCCAACATCCTTTCCCCCAAAAAACAGTGAACAAACTAAGAATAAAGAGTAACTTCCTCAACCTGATTGATAAAGGAGCACTAAGGAAAAACTCATAAGTGAACATTATATTTTATGGAGAAAGACTGCAACATTTCTCTTTATAATCAGAAAAAAAAATTATGTCTGTTCTCACCACTTCTATTCAGCATTGAATTGGAGGTTCCAGCAAGGCCAATTGGGCAAGAATAAGAAATAAAAGACATCCATAAAGAAAAAGAAGAAGTAATATTATCTCTAATCACAGGTGACATAATCTTGTATAAAGAAACTTCTAAATCTACATTAAAAAACTGTTAGAACTAATCAAAAAGCACAGCGATCTTGCAGGATATTTGATCAATATACAAAAATAAACTATTTTTATACACCAGCAATAAATAACCTGAAAGTGAAACTAAGAAAGTAATTCTATCTATAATAGCATCAATAGAATTAAAAAATAGGAATAATTTAACAAAAGAAGGACTTGTACACTGAAAAACTACAAAACATCATTGAAAGATGATAGAGAAGACCTAAATAAATGGAAAAATATTCCATGCACATGGATGGAAGACCAAATATTTTTAAGCTGGTGGAATGGCATGTCCCCTTAAAATTTCTATCTTGATGTTCTAACCCTCAGTGGAATGTGATCTTATTTGGAAATAGGGTCATTGCAGATGTAATTAACTAAAGTAAGATGAGGTTATATTTGAGTAGAATGGGTTTCTAATCGAATAAAACCTGGTGTCCTTATAAAAAGGATGCCATGTGAAAAGACAGAGATGTATATAGAAGTCATGTGAAGATACAGGAAGAATGCCATCTACATGGAACCTCAAAGTTTGCCAGCAAACCACCAAAAGCTAGGAGAGAGGCATGGAACAGATTTTAACTCATATTCTTCAGAAGGAACTAATTCTGCTGACACCTTGTTCTCATTCCTCTAGCTTCCAGAACTGTGAAAAAATAAATTTCTGTTGTTTAGGCGAGTCAATTTGTGGTACTTTGAAGAGCAATCCCAAGAAACTAATACAGTTGGCAATACCCTCAAAATGTATCTGCTAATTCAATATAATTCTAATAAGTATTCCAGTTGCCTTTTTTGCAGAACTTGACAAACTGATCCAAAAAGTTAATAGAGTAATTCAAAGAACTCAGTATATCCAAAACAATATCGAAAAAAGAGGAACAAATTTTTTCCTGATTTCAAAACATACTACAAAGTCACAATAATTAAGAACAACGTGGACTGGCATAAGAATAAACATATAGACCAATGAAATAGATTGAGCATTCACAATAAACTCATATTCTTGATCAACTGATTTTAACAAGGGTACCAATATAATTAAAAAGAGATAGACCAGTCTTTTCAACAAATAGTGCAGTGACAACTGGATATCCATCTGTAAAAGAATGAAGTTGAATCCCTTTCTCATACCTTATACAAAAGTAACTCAAAACAGATCATGGAAGTAAATATAAGGGCTAAAATTATAAAAATATTAGATTAAAACATAAATGTAAACCTTCATGATCTTGGATTAGGTAATGGTTTCTTATCTATGACACCAGAAGTACAAGCAAAAAAAGATAAAATAGATAAATTGGACAACATTTTTTAAGTTTTTACACTTTTGCTTCCTTATTATATTCAGTCTTCACATATGCATAGATCTCTCAGATTATTTTTAATCATATACAAAAAATTATTATTCAGAAAAAATGTTTAATTACTCATCATTCCACCACCATAACATAATTATTTTTATTATAACATCCCATTCCAATTTTATGCCTATCCATACAAGTAAAATTATGGTACACATAAATTTACATATTTTATTATCATAACAATTGCAATGAAGTGAACTAAGAAATTGAAATGAGAACCCAATAAATGGGAGAACATACGTACAATCAGATATCTGATAAAGGACTTGTGTCTACAGTATATAAAGAACCACTGAAACGCAACAACATTGGCAGAACACACTTTGACATAAATCGCAGCAAGATCTTTTTCAATCCACCTCCTAGACTAATGAAAATAAAAACAAAAATAAACAAATGGGACCTAATTAAACAAAAGCTTCTGCACAGCAAAGAAGCCATAAATAAAATGAAAAGACAACCCAGAAAATGCAAATGAAGAAACTGACAAGGGGGACTTTCCTGGTGGCACAGTGGTTAAGCATCTGCCTGCCAATGCAGGGGACATGGGTTCGAGCCCTGGCCTGGGAAGATCCCACATGCTGTGAAGCAACTAAGCCCGTGTGCCACAACTACTGAGCCCATGTACTGCAACTTCTAAAGCCCACTAGCCTAGAGCCCGTGCTTCGCAACAAGAGAAGCCACCGCAATAAGCCCATGCACCACAACAAAGAGTAGCCCCTACTTGCAGCAACAAAAAAAAGCCTGTGGACAGCAACAAAGACCCAATACAGCCAAAAATAAACAAATAAATAATTAAATAAATTTATAAATTTATTTAAAAAAAAAAGAAAAACTGTAAAGGAATTAATCTCCAAAATACACAAACAGCTCATGTAGCTTGATATCAAAAAACAAAAAATGCAATCAAAAAATGGGCAGAAGAGCTAAATGGACATTTCTCCAAAGACATACAGATGGCTAAAAAGCACATGAAAAGATGCTCAACATCACTAATTATCAGAGAAATGCAAATCAAAACTAAAATGAGGTATCACCTCATACCAGTCAGAATGGCCATCATCAAAAAATATACTAACAATAAATGCTGGAGAGGGTGTGGAGAAAAGGGAACCCTCCTACACTGTTGATGGGAATGTAAACTGGTACAGCCACTGTGGAGAACAGTATGGACATTCCTTAAAAAACTAAAAATAGAGCTACCATATGATCCAGCAGTCCCATTCATGGGCATACCTCCAAAGAAAACCATAATTCAGAAAGATACATGCACCCCAATGTTCATTGAAGCACTATTTACAACAGCCAGGATATGGAAGCAACCTAAATGTCCATCGACAGAGGAATGGATAAAAAAGATATGGTACATATAAACAATGGAATATTACACAGCCATAAAAAAGAATGAAATTATGCCATTTGCAGCTACATGGATGGACCTAGACTTTGTCATACTGAGTGACGTAAGTCAGATACAGAAAGATAAATATCATAAGATATCACTTATATGTGGAATCTAAAAAAAAAGGTAAACTTATCTTCAAAACAGAAATAGAGTGACAGATATAGAAAACAAACTTGTGGTTACCTGGGTGTAAAGGGGGAGGGATAAATTAGAAAATTGGGATTGACATGTACAAACTACTATATATAAAACAGATGACTAATAAGGACCTACTGTATAACATAGAGAACTCTACTCAATACTGTGTAACAGCCTATTTGGGAAAAGAATCTAAAAAAGAGTAGATATATTTATACATATAACTGATTCACTTTGCTGTACACCTGAAACTAACTCAACATTGTAAATCAACTATAATCAGATAAGAATTTTTTAAAAAACAAATTTAAAAATTGACATTGAATTAGACATTTCTCCAAAGAAAATCTACAGATGGCCAATAAGCATATAAAACAATGTTTAACATCATTAGACATAAGGAAAATTCATATCAAAACAACAAAATACTACCTCACATGCATTAGAATGACTATAGTCAACAAGACAGATGATAGAAAGCATTGGCAAGGATGTGAAAAAATTGGAATTCTCAGACATTGCTGATGGTAATGTAAAATGCTACAGATGTTTAGGAAGACAGTTTGCCAATGTCTCAAAAAGTCAAACACAGAGTTCCCACATGACCTCACAATTCTACTTCAAAGTATATCCCTAAAATAATAGAAAATACCTGCTCCAATATATGTTTTGACATGAATATTCATAGCAGCATCATTTATAAGAGCTAAAAAGGTGAAAACAACACAAATGTCCAACTGATGAATAGATAAACAAAACATACAATGAAATAATATTCAGCCTTAAAAAGGAGCAAAGTTCTGATATTTGCTACATCATGGATGAACCTTGAAAACATTACGCTAAATGAAAGAAACCTGACACAAAGACCATGTGTTATATGATTTCATTTATATGAAAAGTCCAGAATAGGCAAATCCATAACAACAGAAACTTAGATTAGTGGTTGTCAGGAGCTGGAGGAAAGGGAGGATGGGAAATGTCTGCTAATGTGTGAGAGGTTTCTTTTGGGGGTGATAGATGTGTTCTGGAGTTAGATGGTGATGGTTGTACAACTTTGTCAATATTCTACATTTGTACACTTAATACAAGTGAATTATATTTGTTTGTTTATAAATAAATTAATAATAATGGTAATAAATAAACTATTAAAAATTCCAGCATTGGGCATGACCCAGACTCTTGAAATCAGAATTTCTAGAAATAGGCTTTTAACATTTTCCAGTGTGTACACATTTATATATTTTAATTATCATATAATTGCAGTGTGCTGAAATTAAAAAGTAAACTATCAATAGGAAGTTAATATTTCAACAGTGATAATGCTAAAATTAGAATCTTGGTACACACAGATTTTTCCTATTGTAGACTTTTTCCTTAAGATTATCTTCCAGAAGTGATTTTTGAGCCAAGGGCTTTAGTATTTGTATGGCAAACAACTCTCCTTCCCAGAAAGCGCAGTACTAATCTATACACTATCGGTATTTATGTAAAATTTTTGCCACCCTTCACAAGTGTATTATATTATCATGACAACCAATTTTTTTTTTGCTAGTTTAATGTTGTTATAACACAGTGTTTAATGGTCAAAGTTGTATCATTTGCTTTGTTGTTGTTGCTTACACAGAAGTCAAGTTAGGCCCTCCTAGAGGGTTGCTCATCTAGTGTCAGGTGATAACATGCAACTACAATAGTAGGTTAATTAAACTAGCAGTTTAACCTTCATACTACATTCACAAAACCTTCACAAAATAGTTCAGAGTAAAATTATGAAAACTATAATAAATGATGTCTCCCATAAGGACCCTTCCCACTTAATTGCCCTGTTTTCCTCCACTCTACTTTTGATTTTCATTCTTCATTACATTTTATTAAAATTCAAACATATATATTATAACAAGTAAAACACTGCAAAAGTATATAAATTTAAAAATTGCTTATCCATCCCTCTCAACCATCATGCCAGTCAAATCCAACTCCATGATAATCAATATTAACAGTCTAGTGTGTATCTTTAATTCTTTCCTTGATTTTCATGCAAGCATATACAGAAATGTTTAGCATCCATTTTTCTCTATGACTGCTAGGACTCATAACCATTCCACAAGCTTCCCACTAAAATGTGTCCTCCATTTTTTTTTCATTTACATGAATGACTAACCACTTGAGGTATTCATCTCCCAATAATAGTTTGTTGTTAACAGACCAAAAAGCTATAAATTAGAAATTGAATTCTGACAGTAGAATTGCACACATACATCAGTTAATAAAAGAGGACTGTGGATAATTGGAGTAGGGGAAGGGGCAGAAGGTGTTCTTCCAAAACCTCAGAAATATCTTTAAGTTCTTATACTCTCTTAAATATAAGACCTATATATATAAAGTAGTGTTTGAGTAATTCTTATTCACCAAGCATACATGACCTAGAAGGTTTCAGTTTACAGACAAATGTTGCCATAACCTCACAGTCACATACACACATAAATATGTACCTGGTTATTCTTTCATCCATTTGCAGAATATACTAGTTCTTGCATGTTACTGAAGAGCAATACATGTTCATCAGTGAAAAGTGTCTTTGTGGTTTATGCCCTGACTTTTTATGAGGACAAACCAGGAGGAAAATAACATGTAATGTATTAAACAATAAAGATGATTATGAAATAATAGAAAGTAATGAGGAAAGGATGAGGTAATATAACAGCAATGTTTAGGTAACTCCTCTTACTCTATCTGCCTCAGGTAATATGTGGGCGAACAGAATGCAAGGAACACCTAAGCTTTGCTTTTGTCTGTATCTTTGAAGTTCATACTGCTCAGTACACCACTATAACTAACTGTATAGCTTAGTTGAAGCATTAATTATTGGGATTAGAGAAAATATAAACTCTGACTACACTACATAAAGAACAATAGTTTTTCCTGTAAAAAAATTAAAATTCCAAAATACCATAGAAAAAATACCATGGTTCTGGAAACAATAATGAAGATGGTTTAAGCATTAAAATAAAATCTTACCAAATGTCATGGGAACATTGTTTAGAGACTTTCAAGATAGATAATATTAGAAGAGAGATGACTAACATTTCATACATTCCTCTAGGAATATTTTTACTTACATTTCCCTGGAGAAGTCACTGAGACCATTTCATGAAATAATAAACTAATTTATTGTGCCACCACAAAATCAATATAAATTTTTGACATTAAAGGTAGTTAAGTTCACTTTGGTCATACATGTTTGCATTCTAAGTATGGAAGCAATATTTCAACACTGGAAGCCTGTGATTTCATTTTGTGTATTATTTCTCTAAAAGTATTGTTCGGTGTTTCAATTCTGCTTCCATTTTCTCATCTTTCTTGCTTAACACAAACCTATTTTATTTCAAAAAAACTAGTACAAATCACAGCCAAAGAGGAAAGCCGAAGATGAAGAGAAGGAAAACAGTAGTAAAACCCAGGTTTTAGGGATGAAGTAAGATCCAAGATATTAAAAGTATTCATGGTAGGAGTGTCTGAGGATTTTAGAAACAGTTTGGAACATAGAGCACAAGGCAGAATAAGGTAATGGTTACCAGGTCTATGACAGAAGAGACAAAGAATGGATTTTATTGCCTGGCAGCTAACCACCCTGGGATGAACCTTCAAGGTTAACATACTTATAAAACTGGATTTCTATGTTACATTAGAGCACTATTTGTGAATGTCCAAAGCTCACTTGACCTAAAATTTTACAGTCATTAGCATATTAAAAATGATTTATTATGTAATCTTTGGAAAATGGGGCACAAAATATGTGGTAGAGGTAAAGGTTAAGGCCAGAACATAAATCATACATAAGGTGAGACATCTAAAATATGGTACCTGGTAAGTCCTGGGGCAGCATGATGTAATTGATATCTCAAAGGAGAAAATGTAAACATGATTACAGCCATCTTTTCTTCTTGTAAAATTACATATTTTACTCAATAAATTTTCTTAGATATTTTTAGAACAGAAAATGGGCTTGATAAAAGTCTTATCAGATTACAAAAAGATCTTAGGCAAATAATATTTTAAGAAAACTAACAAATTTTCAAACATGTTTTTAACAAGTGTCAGACTTAAATACATCCTCAAAGTTTCAACAGACAATATTGCAAAGGTTTCAAATGCTATTGCAAATTGTTCTCCAAAGAAAACAAATAAAAATATGCAAAAAATCTAGTATAATCTTGCCTTAAATTAGGGAACTCATGATTTGAAAAAAACTTATAATTTAACTAGAAGATACATGTCCATAGTCTTCACGTATAAAAATACACTAGCATTATGTTTTACAGGAAAAGAAAAATATATACTTCCTTATCCATGGGAGGGAAATGAACACCCAGAGGCCAGTGAAGAATTACAACAATTAGAAATGTTAAAGCTTTGACACGGCTATTAGATTTTAGACATTAATCTATGGACTATTATGATGACAAATATGATTTGTTAAATCTTTGAAGCAAAAGAAATATTAATTATACAGACCTATTTTAAAAAATTGTAAAATATTTCTACTTTTGATTAGCTAAAAAGGTTAGTCTGTATATTTGAATTTAATTTTTCTTAGGTCTATATGTTATTTAAAGAAATTCAGTTGTGTAACTTTTCAGAAAAAAATAAAATAAATTAACAAGAATTACAGCTTACTAAGTTTAAAAAAATATTTTATCATACCAAAGTACCATCCTGCCACTCAGGATCTGATCACACTAAAATGACTTAAAATGCTTATCAGTAATGGCTTCATTCCTGAGTAAACAGGCTGCTTGACATAGCCTTAGGCTATTTGCTTTATTGTTTTATTTTTTTTTTTAATTTTCATTAGAGTACAGTAGATTTACAATGTTGTGTTAGTTTCAGGTATACAGCGAAGTGAATCAGTTATGCAGATACACATATTCACTCTTTTATAGATTCTTTTCCCATATAGGTCATTACAGAGTATTGAGTAGAGTTCCCTGTGCAGTACAGTAGGTCCTTGTTAGTTATCTATTTTCTATATAGTAGTGTGTATAGGTCAATCCCAATCTCCCAATATGTCCCTCCCCCCTCCCCACCTTACCCCCTGGTAACCAGCAATTTGTTTTCTACATCTCTATTTCTGTTTTGTAGATAAGTTTATTTACATCCTTTTTCTAGATTCCACATATAAGTGATATTCTATGATATTTGTCTTTCTGTGTCTGACTTACTTCACTCAGTATGATAATCTCTAAGTCCATCCATGTTGCTGCAAATGGCATTATTTTGTTCTTTTTTATGGCTGAGTAATAATTTCATTATATATATGTGTGTGTGTATATATATACACCACATCTTCTTTATCCATTCCTCTGTTGATGGATGTTGAGGTTTCTTCCACGTCCTGGCTGTTGTAAATAGTGCTGCAATGAACATTGGGGTGCATGTATCTTTTTGAATTATAGTGTTCTCTGGGTATATGCCCAGGAGTGGGATTGCTGGATCATATGGTAGCCCTATTTTTAGTTTTTTAAGGAACCTCCATACTGTTCTCCAAAGTGGCTGTACCAGTTTACATTCCCACCAACAGTGTAGGAGGGTTACCTTTTCTCTACACCAGACTGGTCAGCTACATGTAAAAGAATAAAATTAGGACACTTCCCACCACCATACACAAAAATAAACTCAAAATAGATTAAAGACTTAAGTGTAGGGTCAAATAGTATAAAACTCTTAGAGGAAAACATAGGCAAAACAGTTCTTGACATAAATCGCAGCAAGATCATTTCCAATTCACCTCCTGGAGTAATGAAAATAAAAACAAAAATAAACAAATGGGACCTAATTAAACTTAAAAGCATCCGTACAGCAAAGGAAACCATAAACAAAATGAAAAGACAACCCACAGAATGGGAGAAAATATTTGCAAATGAAGCAACGGACAATGGATTAATCTCCAAAATATACAAACCCCTCATGCAGCTCAATATCAAAAAAACAAACATCCCAATCAAAAAAAATGGGCAGAAGACCTAAACAGACACTTCTTTAAGGAAGACATACAGATGGCTAAAAAGTGCATGAAAAGATGCTCAACATCACTAATTATTAGAGAAATGCAAATCAAAATTACAATGAGGTATCATCTCACACCATCAGGATGGCCATCATCAAAAAATCTACAAACAATAAATGCTATTTGCCTAAAAAGCCACCTCTTCATAGTTGGCCCTCAGTAAACCATAATTTAACCTTTGTTCTCATTATTACAAACAGAAAAGATTCATGTCACAGTTGCTGCTAAGTAAATTATAATCTAACCCATGTTCCCATTATTACAATTAGAAGTGCTTGATGTAGTGAGAAGGGCACTGAAAGGAAACGTGAGACGAACACCTGAGTGCACGTCATTGCTTACCACTAGTTTGCTGTAATGCTTTGGTCTCATCACATAATCTTTGACTCTAAGTATTTTCACCTCTACAGTGAGGGAATTGAATAAGAGAATTTATTAGGATTTTCCAGCTGAACTGATAAAGTACTAATTAATGAAATATTGCTGTACTAGACTACTACATGATTTAATAATCTACCATACATTCATGCTTTAATAAATCAATCAAGACAGTTGAAAATAAATACAATGTAATTTAAAACATGCTTAAACTAAGAGAGTTGTTTGGTATATTTTTAAGTAAATATTTAATTGTCAGCTCTTGTTACTACTATATAACTGTAAGCTTTTTAAAAATATCTAAGATAGAGATTAGAAACCAACAGTCTATGAGTTAAACTCTTCAGCATTTGATGTTTAGTGCTCACTGCTTTTGTTTAAAAGAAAAAAATAAAACTTTTTAAATTAGAAAACTTATGATTAAAAAATATGGATTCTCACTTCTTTAGAAAAAAAAAAAAGATTTGGAAACACTGGTCCAGTAATTAATTAAGAGAAACACTTGGCAGATCGAGGTAACCGGGGCCCTTTGACAGAGCAGGGCTTCTCACCTCAGTCCCCACCCAGCCTCACTTTCTCATTTACTTGGTAGGCTTTGTAAATCTTAATATATCTCAGATATTCAAGTGATTAATCTGAATTGAGAGAATAAAATAACATGACACTTGGTCCTAGAGTATTTCATTAGAAAGAGTGATGTCCTTCAGGAATTCTAGCAGAAGACATGAAACTAGCAATCTTGACTATTTTTCTATTTGCCTCTAAGAAACATATCATCCTAGTAATATGTCCAAAAAATTTTTGCCCCTAAATATGTGCAGACAAAAGGGCATTATCCCATTTTTTTTTTTTGTTGGATAGAATATACAGTGCCTGAGCTGTATATAGTTTTGAAGTGTAGCACTAAAAAATTAGCTGTGTGAACAGGAATCAAAAGACAGACTGTGCACTATATTTCCTGTTCATATGTTGTCTCAGCTGTTTTGCACTTTACAGTTTCAGCTGAAGAATGTCCATTTATCACGTAATGCTAATCAGTTATCATTCTACTCTACATTTTGTACAAAACATTGCTGGGAAGTCTGTTCTGGATTTGATGGATAGCCAGAATGGGACAGCACATAACCAAAAAAGGCATAAATACTCACAGATGTCTGGTCATACAGATGAGTTAAAATCAAAGAAAATTAGAGCTGGATAAGACAGACGTGATCATAGAGCACATCAGGGGAGCATAAACTTGCTTTTTCTTCACCTTTTTCATCCAAATGGGCTTTTTTCTCATTAAAATAAATATTCAAACCATAAGTTCTTTTATTTGTTTCCTTAAACTAATAGGTTTTTTTCTCCTCAAATGTAAACCCCACATCAAGAAGACAAAAAGCAGAAATCCTGTTTATTACCAAAGATATCCAAAAAGCCGTCCAAGTCCAAATTACAGCATATGGTGCATATTCCCCCCTTTCATATCCTCCAGCATTCCCAGTCTCATCCCCTCATCTCACTATTGTTCTGGTTTGAAAAATCTGTATTTTTTTTATTCAAGATCCACCAAACAAAAGTCATTTTTGATGCACCCAAATAATTGGCTAGCTGAAAATAAAGCAGTAATTTTACTGTCTCCTTACTCCATCAATGATTTTTTACTTTTGTCAAGCAATACTTGATTATTTAAATGTTTCTCTCAATTTTTTGGTTGAATATTATTATTTTCATGTATCTGTGCATCAGCCTTTTGTTTGTTCATATTGCTGGTATCCTTTTAACACTGCCAACCAACCATTACTCTCATAGCCACCTCTGAAAATTGTTCCATATGAACTAGACTCTGCCTGAACTTATTTCCATAACTGTAATATTTTTGCCTATAAAAATAGTTATTGCTGTTTTCTCTTGTATACTTTCAACTAATGAAAATTTAAAATTAAAGAATAGTAGTTGTTTTCTTCTTGGGAATTGTCTTTTCATATTGTGATACTTCAAAAGTGCAAAAGTAAATATATTTTATTCAGATTTTATATCATATGATTAATTTTCAATTCATCCATAAATATGAATTCAGCCCTCTCAAAGTTGTATTGTTTTCCAAATTTCTTGATAGATTTATACCATAATAATGTTTAACAATATAAAAAATACTTTTAAAATATTGGATATTTGTTTAACATATGTCAAGATTTCAAATCAAGTGGTAATGGCAATCCAAGAAAGAGGTTTGAAGATTAGAAAACTTTCGCAGATTTTTAACTGCTAACACTAGATTTTTAAAGGGTAATCTGGTCACTTGAGCAAACTTGTAAAGGCCAAGGTAAGGGGTGGAAGGCTCAAAGTAATCATCCACTTCAAACTGATGTCTTCTGAAGTCATTTTTCAGCATAGATTTTGGGATACACATTTCTTTATTGTTTATTTTGAGTTGGAATTGCTAGAAGGATATCGACTTAACTTACACATGATTATGCTTTCTTTCCAAGAAAGAACAATGTCATCATATTATAAAGCAGAAAAAAAGTGCATTTCTCAAATCTAGCAGTCTATTCTTCACATACATGACCACTAATTCTATTTCAATCCTTTTTTCAATAAATTTATTTTATTTATTTATTTATTTTATTGGCTGTGTTGGATCTTATTGCTGCACATGGGCTTTCTCTAGTTGAAGCAAGCAGGGGCTACTCTTTGTTGTGGTGCGCGGGCTTCTCATTGTGGTGGCCTCTCTTGTTGCAGAGCATGGGCTCCAGGCACGTGGGCCTCAGTAGTTGCAGCATGTGGGCTCAATAGTTGTGGCTCACGGGCTCTAGAGCACAGGCTCAATAGTTGTGGCACACAGGCCTAGTTGCTCCATGGCATGTGGTATCTTCCTGGGGCAGGGATCAAACCCATGTCCCCTGCATTGGCAGGCGGATTCTTACCCACTGCACCACCTAGGAAGTCCTCTATTTCAATCTTTAACAGAATTGTACTGAATACAATCCTTGCCAACACTTTTAAATGATCTAGCAAAGAAAGATCATCCCCTCTTCTTCAAGTTCAAATATTTTAAAAAGATAAAGGGAAAGTTATGAATTATAAAATGTTGATGGCATATTCTACCTCATGGGTAGCAAATGAGAAACATAGCAAATAAAAAGAATCATATAAAAATTAAAAAATAAGCAAAAAATGATGAATTTGGAACATATCTTTTCAAAATTTAAAATAATCATCTGATGATTTATATATAAATTTAAGACAGAATCTACTTAGCTTATTCATTTATTCCATATAAAAGTTTTATTTATTCAGTACACAATTACTGAGTAACTCCTATGTCTAAGACACTTCACTAACATATGAAAACATGTTATTAGAATCTCAGGATTCTAGAGTCAAGGCAAATTAATTTCAGCTTGATATGAGGGCACAGAGGATATGCCTTACAGCTCCTTATTTGACAAAGGCTAGATTTGGGGCAACTGATCACATAAGTTCAGGATCCATATTAATTCACTAGTACTGGACATGTCACCAATAAAGGTTAACAACACAATTTCCTATGCAAAGAGCAGTGCAATTAACTCTATCATAAAATTGAAGGAAACATGGATAACCCCAATGCTTTATAACAATACTTTTTGCTATTTTGACAAACATCTTAAATGTATTAATTCATCATTAATTTATTTCATAAATGGTTATGGAACACCTATCATGTGACATATTTCTGAGCTAGCTGTGGTGAATAAGCACAAAGATCCAACAAACTAGAGAGGAAGACAGACAAGCAAACAAGCAATTTCAATATAAGGTGATGAATCAAGGGAGGCATCTGAGAGAAGATGGAGAGGAGGGGCCATGCTTAGGGGTTTCAGGGTCTATTCTGACACTGAGGGTATATAAGCTGGGAAGTAACTTAATATGCTTTGCATTTTAAAAAGATCATTCTGGTTGAAAGTTTGAAAGGACGTAAAATATAATAGATAAATAAAAGACTAGAAGCAGAACGGCCAGTTGGAGGATTCTTTCAGGAAATAAGATAAAAAAGAATAATGTCTGGAACTAAAACCATGATTATAAATATGGAGATGTAATTTAATGTGAGGTAAAACAAAAGAGTTAGCAAAGATATGCTAAAGTGATTGATTTGATGTTGAGGTTGGTGAAAAGAATATTATAGCTGACATGAAGAATCTGTATGACAGTTCAAATTCACCATATGTAAAACTCATTCACCTCCATGAACATTCATCACATATATTTAATATTTTTATATCTAAAATTGTTTTACTAATTTGATACATGGGTTATTCCCTCCAAAAAATTGAAATATTGATCCATTCTTTTTTTTTTTAAATTTTTTTGGGGGTACACCAAGTTCAATCATCTGTTTTTATACACATATCCCCGTATTCCCTCCCTTCCTTGACTCCCCCCACCTCGAGTCCCCCCCACCCTCCCCACCCCAGTCCTCTAAGGCATCTTCCATCCTCGAGTTGGACTCCCTTTGTTATACAACAACTTCCCACTGACTATCTATTTTACAGTTGGTAGTATATATATGTCTGTGCTACTCTCTCGCTTCGTCTCAGTTTCCCCTTCACCCCCCACCCCCTCCCATATATTGATCCATTCTTAATTTATGTATTCATTCAGTTATTGATCTGTCAAGTATTTATTGAGAATCTTCTGAGAGTTCGACACTTAATTAGGGTAAATAG
The DNA here is from genome assembly GCF_030028045.1 of Hippopotamus amphibius kiboko. NCBI lineage: Eukaryota > Metazoa > Chordata > Mammalia > Artiodactyla > Hippopotamidae > Hippopotamus > Hippopotamus amphibius. Next base: position 34,942,267 of record NC_080188.1, read on the forward strand.
GACATAACTGATTGAAAAGAGATAGAATAATAAAGATAAAACCATGTGCATGGTTTGTACAATGAACTAAAAATGTAGAAAATTAGAACTGAAAATGCAAACGAAATACAATGCAAGTAGGAGCTGTTGAAGAGACCATGCCGAGTCCTATATTCAATATATTAATTACCATTAATCTAAGAAAAACTGGCAAACTTCCAAAAATTTTAAGCAGAGGGGAAAGGTAGTACCATTAAGACATTTGTGTTTTGAAAAGGTTATTCTGGTTGCAATGTGGAAAAATGGATTGAGAGTTGTTAAGGAAATAAATAGGAAAGTGCTTTTAGGGGATACATTTAATGGTATTAAGCAGCAGGATAGTGAAGTGAAGAATATGGAGAAGAACAGATAAATATATTTGGAAGACATAAACTACAAAGCTTACTGAAAAATGTAAAAGGAAGGGAGAGAAAAGAGGTTAGCAAGATTTCTGGCTTGAACAATACTCTATGGACAGAATTATCATTCACTGAGACAGGCAACATTGGAAATGGGTAGTTTCATTAGGGTAAAAATCATATTTTTGAGGTTCCTTTAAGACTTACATGAAGAAGATCTCATAGGCAGCTGCATACACAATGTATTCCAAATAGACTGGTATGCCTGACCTTAAAAAGATGAGTGATTCTATTTTCTCTGTGAAGTGGAATACAACATTAGGGATGGAACAGGAAATAAAGGAAGTTGGAGTTTGTAAAGAAAACAAAAGTTTTAAATAGTTGAATAAATGAATTGGCCAAAGAAACATAATAAGGTTGGCAAGCAAAGTGGAGATAAGTACCAACCATTTATAGTGGAACTTGTTTCCACTGGACTTTCTCTTTCAGTGTTGGGACATAGACAAGATATAATTAGGTTCATCCATGGCTGGGGAGTTATCACACAGGCATGATTTTTTTTAAATGAGAAACAAGGGTGTATTTGTAAGAGTACAATTGAAATTATTAATTATTAAATTATTTTAGATACAAAGAAAAATGAAGGAAGAAGAAACCTTAAATACTGGGAAAAAATAGAGTTATAAATGTTTTCTTATGGTGCTGAGGAAGAATTAAAATGGCAATTGTAGAATAAGCCAGGTGGAAGAGAACAAAGTAACGTTTAAATGAGAGATTTTGGAGATAGAGCAGTTATGGTTAATGGCAGGGTCCAAAGTGCGACTGTGGAAGAGAGAACCTGAAGAAATTAAATAACTGCATGAAACAAATTTTTGGAGAGTGATACATTGATGTGGCTTTGAAATTATTCAAGATGAAGGCAAGGCTCATACATAACGTGCTTACATTTTTGCTAGATAAGAAAGAATAATCAGATCAGAGATTATCAGCAACAAAGAGGGAACAGACATTTGATTTTCAAAGACGCAAGAATAAGTAGGTGGGTATCATGGGCTGAATTGCTCCCCCCCTTTCAAATTTATATGTCGAAGTCCTAACCCCTAGTACCTTAGAACGTTACTATATTTGGAGATAAGTTCTTTAAAAAGGCAATTAAGGTTGAATGAGGTAATTAGGGTGGGCTCTAATCCAAAATGTCTTTTGCCCTTATAAGAAGGGATGATTAGGTCACAGATGCCCACAGAGGGAAGATAATGTGAAGATATAGGGATAAGACAGCCATCTATACATCAAGGAGAGGCCTCAGAAGAAAGAACTCTGCTGACACACTGATCTGGGACTGCTAGCCTCCAAGAACTGTGACAACATAAATTTCAGTTGTTTAAGCCATTGAGTGTGGTACTTCGTAGTGGCAGCAAATTAACACAGGGGAGTTAGAGCAAGAATGACGTGCAAGCAGCAATAGAGAGCTACCAACTCTTATTCTTGGCCCTGAGGTTCATAGAAAATGGTTAAAAAAAAAATGACATTCACTTAAAAGTACTACAGGGGAGGGACTTCCCTAGGCTCCAGCTGTTAAGAATCCGCTTCCCAGTGCAGGGGACGTGGGTTTAAACCCTAAGCCCACGTGCCACAAACTATGGAGCCTGAGCGCTGCAACTTAGATGCCACATGCCACAACTAAGACCTGACACTGCCAAAGAAATAAATAAAAATTAATTAATTAATTAATTAATTTTTTAAAAACTGTAGGCAATGTCTTAAACATTAAAAAAAATACTACAGGGGAAATTAGAACTCAGTTTCAATTATGACAAGGAAGCAGAGTAATACCAAATAAAACACTTGAGGATACAGAGGGTAATATGGATACTTTTTTATTTCCAATAATTCAAACTAAATTCTAAGCAAGAAAGCAATCAAAGGAGATCAAACTCTCCTAGCAGTGAGGTCAGGATGTAAGCCAGTAGGCATTAACCCTTCTAATAGGTATTTGTAAGTACAAACTACATAGTTTAAGTGCACCATTTAGATCAATCCAGATTTAGATAGCCAATTTAGATAGCAGCTGGTCTGGCCTAGAAGAGAGAGAAAACCAACAATCTTTTTCTTTCACATTTCTTATATTTTCATACTGACTAAAATATACTTTAAAAAAAGAGAGATTTGTTGTACATTCTCAATAAGAATAATGAGAAAGGGAAAGGAAAATGAAGGCAGACACACTTATTGAAAAGTTAGAAATTTCCTTAGGAGAAACTTTGAGATCTTAGAGGGCTAGCTAGACATTAATGAAAGAAAAAAATGATATACCCAATTACAAGTCCTTTTAAAGATGAGTATAGAAAAGTGAAGATATCCGAATTGCTTTCTTAAAGAATGTGCCCAGAACTCAAGTTGATTTCAAAGAATAATAAGATTTCCCAAAGTAAGCTGAATTGACTTCCCAAGAGTGAGACAAGCTGAAGACAATTTTGAGGCTCTCTCTGAAAGCACAGAAGAGAGTTTGTAATTGGAGTAATTGGGGAACTTATTTTTCATGAATAGAACACTTTCCTTAGAGATGAACAAATTTGAAAGAGGGAAAGCTAGAAAATCATGGATGAATACTTCTGAACCCATTCAGTAGTTTCAAATAGCGTTATTGTACATGGGGAATCAGGTCTTCCTTGTGTGAATTTTCCAGGAAGGTGAAGACAGAGGAATGACCAAATCCACTAAAAAGAAGCCAGGTGAAACAATTTGTCAAAAACTAGTATAAAAGTTTTTTTTCCTGTGTGAAAATGCCACAATCAGGAAGAGGATAAAGAGAAGGTGTTTTGTTTATTTTGTTTGTTTAACATAACAGATGCTTTGGAGAGACCTACTATTCATTAGCTTTCAATGAAACAAGGCAGAATATAGAAGAGTGTGCTCAGGGAATAAATGTCTAAACCTGAAAAAAAGAAAAAAGAAATGTTTTAAAAAATTCTACCAGGAATATGGTATTCTTCCTATCAAAAACATAAAAGAAAAACTTAAAATTAAAAAGTAGATTGGAAAAAAAAAAGTAGACTGGACTTCTTTAAATTTAAACCTTCGAGCAGATTGGCAGCATAAAACAGGGTAAAGTGGAAGCCTTGGGAAATGGAACCCTTGCTTTAGAAGTAAAGAAAGTAAACAGTGTTTTTCTGATACCTCTGAAATAGCTAATAAAAGATGTTACTGCTCGGAAAATTAAACTCTGAAAGGAGGCACAACTTTGTGAAGCAGCAAAAAATACATAGTTTTCATTCCCTGAGTCACTGAACATGTAAGTTTAGAAATGTCAATAACCGCACCTTAAATTCAGGAATCTGTTGAGAATGGCCCTCTAGTCACTCCACTGAGAATACCAGGAGAAAGCTTCCTTAGAGAGTAGCAGCAGTAGGCTCTACAGCAGAAGGCAAACAATGGGGGCTTCCATTTGTGTTGAAAAAATACAGATAAGAGCATTAATTTGGGCTTGTGTTGAATAATGACAACTAATGTCACTTGAAGAGTTGCCTGCTACAAAAGTGAACTACTCTACTCACAAGTGAAAATAGAAGATACCAGAAAAAACTCAAAATAAGCCCAGATTTGAAGAGTGGAGCTGATGCAGAACTGTTTTTATTTCTTATTCACTCATGTGAATTTTGGAACAATGAAAAACAGAAAAAGTTTGGGGTTAGAATAATTCTTCTTAGAAGGGGAAGAAGGCTCAGAATAAAGCTACTAATATTAGCATATAACCAAGACTTATATTGCTGAAAGGGTTAATATATATGGATGAACTCAGGGTTTAACATCTTTGAAATTGAATTTCTCCAATCAGGAAGAGAATTTCATTTTGTATTATAATTTCCCTCTGAAAATGTTATAGTGAAGTATGATTCATGTTGTGAATGGCCCCTGTTACATCGTATAATTGGATCCATTTTCTGAGCGCTCAAATCTTCTGGTGAAGCAAGATGGAGAGCAAGTTTTTGTTTTTGTTTTTAAGTTGAAATATTTAATCAAATGGGTTAAAATTTCAGCCTAATGCACAAAATTTCTTTGAATTTGCTTTAATTAATGTCCTATTACGATCCATGTCAAAAACTTCTGAGAACAATAAAACTATCCATTTTGGTATTTCCGTGTGTGTGTGTGTGTGTGTGTGTGTGTGTGTGTGTGTGTGTGTGTGTGTGTGTGTGTTGATAACCAGAAGTCCAAGGTGGACCCACGACTGTCTTTAAAGACTAGAGGCTCCTCCCCACCAAAAGGAAGTGCCACATGCCAGATGACCTTAGTCTCTCTGGGTATCCTAGTGAGCTAAGAGAGGACAGGCATCAGGGAGCTTTGGGAAAGAATACTTTCCCTTTCTCATAGCCTACCTGAGCAATCTAGCATGGTGAATGAAAACAGCTATGATTCCTAATTTCATAACTTATCAACTTTTTGACCTTGGACAAGTTACTTAGTCTCCTTCTGCTTTGATTTTTCAACTTCAAAATAGGGTTAATAAATATATACGTAAAACAATTGTTGTGAGGATTAAATGAAGGTTTGAGTATGTGATAAGGACTCAATCAATTTTGGATGTGATTAAACTTATTATTTCATGTCACATTAAACACCCTTCTGTCAACCTATACCAAATACTTCTTCATCTGTTGCACTCTCACATTCTCCCTTAGACAAAAATGTATAGCAAAATGGTGAAGAGCATTGGCTTCAGAACCAGAGTATATTTAAATCTCAGCCCATAATATGATTTGGGAGCAGATACCCCCATTGGACCTCAGTTTTCTTCTATGTACTTACTTTGCATGGTGGTTATGAGGATTAAATGAGTTGCTATATGTGAGGAACATAGAAAACTACATCTATACAACATGTGGGTTTTTTAGAGTGCATGAGAAACACTATGTAAGCATTACTTTCATCAGTATTTTTTTTTTAGAACTTGTATTGAGATACAGTAAACATACAATAAACTGCATATATTTAGAGTGTACAATTTGGTATCCCCATCTCCCAATTCATTCCCCCACAACCCTCCCCACTTTCCCCACTTGGTGTGCATATGTTTGTTCTCTACATCTGCATCTCTATTACCACCTTGCAAACCGGTTGACTTGTACCATTTTTCTATAGTTTGCATATATGTGTTAATATACGGTATTCGTTTTTCTCTTTCTCACTCATTTCACTCTGTATGACAGTCTCCAAGTCCATCCATGTCTCTAGAAATGTCCCAGTTTCATTCCTTTTTACAGCTGAGTAATATTCCATTGTATGTATGTACCACATCTTCTTTATCTATTCATCTGTTGATGGACATTTAGGTTGCTTCCATGTCGTGGCTATTGTAAATAGTGCTGCAATGAACATTGGAGGGCATGTGTCTTTTTGAATTATGGTGCTCTCTGGGTATATGCCCATGAGTGGGACTGCTGGATCATATGGTACTTCTATTTTTAGTTTTTTAAGGAACCTCCATACTGTTCTCCATAGTGACTGTATCAATTTTCATTCTCACCAACAGTGCAAGAGTGTTCCCTTTTCTCCACACCCTATCCAGCATTTACTGTTTGCAGATTTTCTGATGAAACCCATTCTGACTAGTGTGAGGTGATACCTCATTGTAGTTTTGATTTGCATTTCTCGAATAATTTGTGATGTTGAGCAGCTTTTCATGTGCCTCTTGGCCATCCATATGTCTTCTTTGGAGAAATGCCTATTTAGGTCTTCTGCCCATTTTTCGATTGGGTTGCTTGTTTTTTTGATATTGAGCTGGATGAACTGTTTATATATTTTGGAGATTAGTCCTTTGTCTGTTGATGCGTTTGCAAATATTTTCTCCCATTCTGAGGGCTGTCTTTTCGTCTTGCTTATAGTTTCCTTTGCTGTGCAGAAGCTTTGAAGTTTCATTAGGTCCCACTTATTTATTTTTGTTTTTATTTCCATTACTCTAGGGGCTGGATCAAAAAAGATCTTGTTGTTATTTACATCAAAGAGTGTTCTTCCTATGTTTTCCTCTAGCAGTTTTATAGTGTCTGGCCTTACATTTAGGTCTTTAATCCATTTGGAGTTTATTTTTGTATGTGGTGTTAGGGAGTGTTCTAATTTCATTCTTTTACATGTAGCTGTCCAGTTTTCCCAGCACCACTTATTGAAGAGGCTGCCTTTTCTCCATTGTATATCCTTGCCTCCTTTGTCATAGATTAGCTGACCATAGTTTATCTCTGGGCTTTCTATCCTGTTCCATGGATCTGTATTTCTGTTTTTGTGCCAGTACCATATTGTCTTGATCACTGTAGGCTTGTAGTATAGTTTGAAGTCAGGAAGCCTGATTCCACCAACTCCATCTTTCCTTCTCAAGATTGCTTTGGCTATTCGGGGTCTTTTGTGTTTCCATACAAACCATAAAATTTCTTGTTCTAGTTCTGAGAAAAATGCTATTGGTAATTTGATGGGGATTGCATTGAATCTGTAAATTGCTTTGGGTAGTATAGTCATTTTCACAATGTTTATTCCTCCAATCCAAGAACATGATATGTCCCTCCATCTGTTTGTATCGTCTTTGATTTCTTTCATTAGTGTCTTATAGTTTTCTGAGTACAGGTCTTTTACCTCCTTGGTTAGGTTTATTCCTAGGTATTTTATTCTTTTTGTTGCAATGGTGAATGGGATTGTTTCCTTAATTTCTCTTTCTGATCTTTCATTGTTGGTGTATAGAAATGCAAGAGATTACTGTGTGTTAATTTTGTATCCTGCAACTTTACCGAATTCATTGATTAGCTCAAGTAGTTTTCTGTTGGCATCTTTAGGATTTTCTATGTATAATATCATTTCATCTGCAAACAGTGACAGTTTTACTTCTTCTTTTCCAATTTGGATTCCTTTTATTTCTTTTTCTTCTCTGATTGCTGTGGCAAGGACTTCCAAAGCTATGTTGAATTCATCAGTACTATTGATGAGAACCTGGGCACTCTGCAGATCTCATTTTATCACTGTGCCTTGAAGACCAGAGTCCTGCTCCACCCTTCCTCTTGAACTTTGTGCTCACTATGGTCTGGCTATAGGGGAAGTATGCTTAGTTCCTAGCGCAGCTCTGAATCAATCTTTCTTAGATTTCTATAGATAGCAGTAGAGGTTGGGCAAAGTAGGAGATCCCATTTTGACCCTCAGGCCTATGCCAAAACTATGATTTAGAATTTTCCCCAATAAGCTTCATTAGAGGATTAAGAAATTACACAGCTACTGAATAGTTGGTTCCAAACAAGTAATTTAATTAAGCAGCTTCTGTAGGATCTCATGAAGTATGAGGAGAGATATTTGGCAGGATTCATGGTTAAGGCATTTCTGAGTTCTTAGGGATGACAGCAATACAACGACATTAAAATCTCATTCTTCACTTTGATATAAAATCTCTGATATGAAGCATATTTTTCAATATATGTAAAATTATGAAATGCCATAGAGAAAAAAATAGTACAAAATAATACATAAAGTTTAAAACCATTAATAAAATAAACTTCTAGTCCTCATCACCTACAAAAAGAAATAGAATATTATAAGTACCCTATGTAACAAGATTTTGTTAGTTTCCTTCCTTGAAGAAAATGATGTTTCTCATCATAAAATATCCTCTCCTTTTTTTCTTTTTTTAATGAAATCACAATACTCAATATATTCCTAAGTAATATAGTCCAGTCAGAAATACTATTATTCACCACTTCATAACTTTGAAACATCAATTTTGGACATTCTGGATTTCTTGTTGTAGATATAATGTACTCTGATAAGATTCCGCAAGTGCTGCCATCTTTCATTTTACACAGTGTATACTTGAATAGGTAAAATTCATTCATAGTCAAAGAAAACATTTAACGCCTGTTATACTGACAAGTTCTATGCTTGGTTTTCTCTGCTGAGTTTCGCCTTCAAGTCCAGGGACTTTTTAATAGTCAGCAATGTGTAAAACTAAAGATCAGTTAACCTCTGAAAGCTTAATTGCAAAAATAGATCTAGCACAACATGTTGCCTTGAAGTTTCTTGGCTTGAGGACACTGTCTTCAATATGACAAACCTCCCTGCACATGTACCAAATAGAAAAGAGAAGTTGAAGGTTAATCCTTTGTCCGTTGCTTCGTTGGCAAGTATTTTCTCCCATTCTGAGGGTTGCCTTCTTGTTTTGTTTATGGTTTCTTTCACTGTACAAAAACTTTTGTTTCTTTAGGTCCCATTTGCTTATTCTTGATTTGATTTCCATTATTCTAGGAGGTGGGTCAAAAAGGATCTTGCTTTGATGGATGTCATAGAGTGTTCTGCCTATGTTTTCCTCTAGGAGTTTTATCATGTCTGGCCTTACATTTAGGTCTTTAATCCATTTTGAGTTTATTTTTGTGTATGGTGTTAGGAAGTGTTCTAATTTCATTCTTTTACATGTTGCTGTCCAACTTTCCCAGCACCACTTATTGAAGAGGCTGTCTTTTTTCCATTGTATATTCTTGCCTCCTTTGTCAAAGATAAGGTGTCCATATGTGCTTGGGCTTACCTCTGAATTCTCTCTTCTGTCCCATCGATCTTCCTTTCTATTTTTGTGCCAGTACCATACTGTCTTGATCACTGTGGCTTTGTAGTATAGTTTGAAGTCAGGAAGCCTAACTCACACCGGTCAGAATGGCCATCATCAAGAAATCTAGAAACAACAAATGTTGGAGAGGGCGTGGATAAAAAGGAACTCTCCTGCACTGTTGGTGGGAATGTAAGCTGGTACAGCCACTATGGAAAACAGTTTGGAGGTTCCTTAAAAAACTAAAAATAGAACTACCATATGATCCAGTCATCCCACTACTGGGCATATATCCAGAGAAAACCATAATCCAAAAAGAAACATGTACTGTAATGTTTATTGCAACAAAATTTACAATAGCCAGGACATGGAAGCAACCTAAATGCCCATCAACAGATGAATGGATAAAGAAGATGTAGCACATATATACAATGGAATATTACTCAGCTATAAAAAGGAATGAAATGGAGCTATATGTAATGAGGTGGATAGACCTAGAGTCTGTCACACAGAGCAAAGTAAGCCAGAAAGAGAAAAACAAATACCGTATGCTAACTTATATACATGGAATCTAAAAAAAAAAAAAAGGTACTGATAATCCCAATGACAAGACAAGAATAAGGATGTAGAGGCAGAGAATGGACTGGAGGACACGAGGTTGGGGGAGCAGGGGGCAAAGGGGAAGCTGGGACGAAGTGAGAGAGTAGCATAGACATATTTACACTACCAATTGTAAAACAGCTAGTGGGAAGTTGCTGTACAACAAGGGGAGATCAACTCGATGATCGATGATGCCTTAGAGGGCTGGGATGAGGAGGGTGGGGGGGAATTGCAGGAGGGAGGGAATATGAGGATATGTGTATAAATTGACTGATTGACTTTGGTGTACCTCAAAAACTGGTACAAGAGTGTAAAGCAATTATATTCCAATAAAGAGCTAAAAAAAAAAAGAGAGAGAGAGAGAAGTTGAAAGGGCACGACCAACATTTATTTGCCTTACCTTTTTGGTTTACCCTTGTAAACTGCTTTTACTACTTGGCATCAAATATCCAATAGGGTTCTAAAAAGTCCTTTGTCCAAAAAGACCACTGAAAAAAATTTTTGCACATAGAAGGGTAAACGGAGGAGACTCTCTGGAAGGCAAATTGATCATAAGTAACAAAATAAGCATTTTTTTATCCAAGTATACTTGATTACAACATTGTGTTAATTTCATGTGTATAGCAAAGTGTACAGATATATATATGTATATATCTATATTCTTTTTTATTCTCTTCCATTATATACTTTCATATTTTAATATCCTACAATTAAGTGCATTTATACACATATATTTTTCCAACAGAGGGGAAAAATGAGAAAATAATCATTCTCTGGAGATGATTTTCTCCAGTCTTCTGATATTCACTGCCATTCTAACATTCACTGCCATTCTAACATGGATTATGTGAAACTAACTAGTCAATATTTACAGTACTTTTATAATCTCAGAAAGATGAAGGAATGTATGTAGAACAAGTCCTTTTATAAAAAGGCAGGAAAATAGAATACTGGATAGTGCTTAGTGAAGAAGAAAGAACTGAGGAAGAGATGTGTAGTGGGGTTAAGAGAAACTTGGACAATAATTTGCTTATGTCCCAATTTTTGCAGGCTAGGCTCACTATTCAAAATTTTGGGTGTCTTACAACATTTAAGGTAACCTCTGACAAGCCAGAATTAGGAGGATCACATCAAAACAATAAGCTGATATAGCTCTTCTGTATTTTCCTACACCAATGTTAAAATTAAGTAAGTTGATATCTTGCTCTTGTACCTGTTAATAGAATAAAGTATCCAATTCCTGGCATTTTTTTCTGATATCCAGAGTTAGCACAAGCCGTTTCTGCAAGCAGTTTCAACAATAAAACAACATCAAGCAATGTAATTGCTGCTTGAAAAAGCCAAAAGATACAACCAAGAAAATAATCTCACACACAAAAGCAAATGGAAGGCAGTGGTTGGGGAGGGGTGGGAACTTCTCCTTCCCAACCACCAGCCTCTCTCATGACTCATTCATGTTCCCCTTCCCTGTTGTTATCCTACCACCAAAAGTTCTATATCTGAAATTCAAAGCAACCCTAAATTAAACGATATACAAGCAACTAAATGCTACTCTTTCACTTCCCATGACTTCCACATTTTCTGCATTTTCCTTTCTAACAAATGGCTTTCATTTATGCTAAATACTAAAATTGAGTTCTCCTTGTTAATCATACTTGTGTGTGTGTGTGTGTGTGTGTGTGTGTGTGTGTGTGTGTGTGTTTACTGCATAGAGCAGCACTGAGTATGCAAGAAAAAATATTCTGGTAATCATAAGGTCTTTAAAAGCCACTGGATCTAAAGTAAATGGTTAACACTTTCTCCTGTATGGTGAATAAACTTTGACTGGTATTAATAGACCTTGTACATATCTACTCATGAACTGGTCTTTAAATCTGCTTTCCCATTCCAAACTCTATGGATATGCAAAGGGTTTCTTATTTGGAAAGATGGAGTACATTACTGAGTAACTATTGAGCTGCCTATGATGTAGCCAAAAAATACAAATAGTTCCACTTACTGAGGCCTCTCCTGAGGATTTTAAAGACCACAATTTTGCTGCCTTCTAATTCTGGATTTCTGGAATAAAAATAAGATATCTTTGGAATGAAGGAGGCTTATAATGTATCCATAAGGCTATTACCAGAAAATAAAGCCTATTTAATTTCATTTAACATTCAGAGTGGCATTTCTTTGTAAGAAATGTAGTCATACTGAAACTATATGGCAATGTTTTGTTGAGTTTGAATCCTGTAGGAAGAACTCATTCCCCTGTACATTCGTCTAATTGAATATTTTCCACTGATAGTCAAACTAAGATTGTATTATTTGGCCAACAGCCAGATGTAAACTTTAGAAGTATTGTAAGTATCCTGTTCAGAGTACTCCAAGACTGCAGTAAATTTGTGAAGCCATGACTGACTGACATGGGCTCAGGAAATCCATTGTTGAACCTTAGTGATGTGTAACTACTTTCACTCTATTCTCAAGACATAAGCTGCATGACTCTAGACAAAGCCATTTGTTATATCAGGTGATTATCATTAGAGGTACATTCCAATAATTAAAGGAACATGTATTCCTGAACTACAAAAACACACTTGTATATATACACACATCACACATTCATAACGTGCACATGAACAATGGAGTGGCGATACTGAAATACATATGTACTTATATATTGTATACTTCATCATATTTTTCTCAAATATACATTACACACTCACATACATATACAAGTCTGTAAATGAAGAGATAATTCTAGAAATATACATTAGAAATTATTATGTAGAAAATACTCTGGGAAGTGTGACTGGGGAGTTGGTAATTTATGAGGGAAATCTTTGTTTTTCACCATATGCTTCTTTGAATTGTTAATTTTATTTTGAGCAGTATTTACAATTTTATAATTTTTTACACTAATGTAAGTATTTATATATAGGATTTAAAAAATGTTTCATAATCTTGATTTCAGATAAACATACAATTAATTTTCTATAAAAATCAAGAAAAATTAATTCCTAGAGAAATTTTTCTCATATTTACAAAACTAAACCTATTAAAAAAAAATTTAGTCTGTTTTCCTTATGTTGTATATACACACTAATGCAGATTTAACTTTTTTTTTGGGGGGGGGGGTACACAAAGTTCAATCATCTGTTTTTATACACATATCCCCGTATTCCCTCCCTTCCTTGAATCCCCCCCCTCGAGTCCCCCCCACCCTCCCTGCCCCAGTCCTCTAAGGCATCTTCCATCCTCGAGTTGGACTCCCTTTGTTATACAACAACTTCCCACTGACTATCTATTTTACAGTTGGTAGTATATATATGTCTGTGCTACTCTCTCGCTTCGTCTCAGTTTCCCCTTCACCACCCGGCCCCTCCCATACCTCGAGTTCTCCAGTCCATTCTCTGTATCTGCGTCCTTGTTCTTGTCACTGAGTTCATCAGTACCATTTTTAGATTCCGTATATGTGAGTTAGCATACAATATTTGGCCTTCTCTTTCTGACTTACTTTACTCTGTATGACAGATTGTAGTTCTATCCACCTCATTACATATAGCTCCATCTCATCCCTTTTTAGAGCTGAGTAATATTCCATTGTGTATATATGCCACATCTTCTGTATCCATTCATTTGTTGATGGGCATTTAGGTTGCTTCCGTGTCCTGGCTATTGTAAATAGTGCTGCAATAAACATTATGGTACATGTTTCTTTGGGGATTATGGTTTTCTTTGGGTATATGCCCAGTAGTGGGATGACTGGATCATATGGAAGTTCTATTTGTAGTTTTTTAAGGAACCTCCAAATTGTTTTCCATAGTGGCTGTACCAACTTACAGTCCCACCAACAGTGCAGGAGAGTTCCCTTTTCTCCACACCCTCTCCAACATTTGTGGTTTCCAGATTTTGTGATGATGGCCATTCTGATGGGTGTGAGGTGATACCTCATTGTGGCTTTGACTTGCATTTCTCTGATGATGAGTGATGTGGAGCATCTTTTCATGTGTTTGTTGGCCATCTGTATGTCTTCTTTGGAGAAATGTCTATTTAGGTCTTCTGCCCATTTGTGGATTGGGTTATTTGCTTTTTTGGTATGAAGCTGCATGAGCTGCTTGTATATTTTGGAGGTTAATCCTTTGTCCGTTGTTTCATAGGCAACTATTTTTTCCCATTCTGAGGGTTGCCTTTTAGTCTTGTTTATGCTTTCTGTCGCTGTGCAAAAGCTTTTAAGTTTCATGAGGTCCCATTTCTTTATTCTTGATTTTATTTCCATGATTCTAGGAGGTGGGTCAAAAAGGATCTTGCTTTGATGGATGTCATAGAGTGTTCTGCCTATGTTTTCCTCTAGGAGTTTTATCATGTCTGGCCTTACATGTAGGTCTTTAATCCATTTTGAGTTTATTTTTGTGTATGGTGTTAGGAAGTGTTCTAATTTCATTCTTTTACATGTTGCTCTCCAACTTTCCCAGCACCACTTATTGAAGAGGCTGTCTTTTTTCCATTGTATACTCGTGCCTCCTTTGTCAAAGATAAGGTGCCCATATGTGTTTGGGCTTACTTCTGAGTTCTCTATTCTATTCCATTGATCTTCCTTTCTATTTTTGTGCCAGTACCATACTGTCTTGATCACTATGGCCTTGTAGTATAGTTTGAAGTCAGGAAGCCTGATTCCACCAACTCCATTTTACCTTCTCAAGATTGCTTTGGCTATTCGGGGTCTTTTGCGTTTCCATACAAATCGTAAGATTTCTTGCTCTAGTTCTGTGAAAAATGCCATTGGTAATTTGATCAGGATTGCATTGAATCTGTAAATTGCTTTGGGTAGTACAGACATTTTCATGATGTTGATTCTTCCAATCCAGGAACATGGTATGTCCCTTCATCTGTTTGTGTCATCTTTGATTTCTTTCATCAATGTCTTAAAGTTTTCTGCATACAGATCTTTTGCCTCCTTAGGCAGGTTTATTCCTAGGTATTTTATTCTTTTGGTTGCAATGGTGAATGGGAGTGTTTCCTTAATTTCTCTTTCTGCTCTTCTGTTGTTAGTGTATATGAATGCAAGAGATTTCTGTGCATTAATTTTGTATCCTGCTACTTTACTAAACTCATCAATGAGTGCTAGCACTTTTCTGGTAGAGTCTTTAGGGTTTTCTATATATAATATCATGTCACCTGCAAAGAGTGACAATTTGACTTCTTCTTTTCCAATTTGGATTCCTTTTATTTCTTTTTCTTCTCTGATTGCTGTGGCTAAAACTTCCAAAACTAGGTTGAATAATAGTGGTGAGAGTGGACACCCTTGTCTTGTTCCTGTTCTTAGAGGGAATTCTTCCAGTTTTTCCCCATTGAGAACGATGTTGGCTTTTGGTTTCTCATATATGGCTTTTATTATGTTGAGGTAATTTCCTTCTATGCCCATTTTCTGGAGAGCTTTTATCATAAATGGATGTTGAACTTTGTCAAAAGCTTTTTCTGCATCTATTGAAATGATCATATGGTTTTTATCCTTCAAGTTGTTGATATGATGTATCATGTTGATTGATTTGCATATATTGAAGAATCCTTGCATCCCAGGGATAAACCCCACTTGATCATGGTGGATGATTTTTTTAATGTGCTGTTGCAGTCTGTTAGCTAGTATTTTGTTGAGGATTTTTGCATCTATATTCATCAGTGATATTGGTCTGTAGTTTTCTTTTTTTGTGACCTCTTTGCCTGGTTTTGGTATCAGGGTGATGATGGCCTCGTAGAATGAGTTTGGGAGTGTTCCGCCTTCTGCAATATTTTGGAAGAGTTTGAGAAGGATAGGTGTTAGCTCTTCTCGAAATGTTTGATAGAATTCGCCCGTGAATCCATCTGGTCCTGGGCTCTTGTGTGTTGGGAGATTTTTAATCCCTGCCTCAATTTCCGTACTTGTGATTGGTCTGTTCATGGTTTCTATTTCTTCCTGGTTCAGTCTTGGAAGATTGTATTTTTCGAAGAATGTATCCATTTCTTCCAGGTGATCCAATTGATTGGCATATAGTTGCTTGTAGTAGTCTCTCATGATGTTTTGTATTTCTGAGGTGTCCGTTGTGACTTCTCCTTTTTCATTTCTAATTCTGTTGATTTGCATCTTCTCCCTTTTTTTCTTGATGAGTCTGGCTAATGGTTTGTCAATTTTGTTAATCTTCTCAAAGAACAAGCTTTTAGTTTTATTTATTTTTGCTATTGTTTCCTTCCTTTCTTTTTCATTTATTTCTGCTCTGATCTTTATGATTTCTTTCCTTCTGCTCCCTCTGGGGTTTCTTTGTTCTTCTTTCTCTAGTTGTTTTAGGTGTAAGGTTAGGTTGTTTATTCGATCATTTTCTTGTTTCTTAAGGTAGGACTGTATTGCTATAAACTTCCCTCTTAGAACTGCCTTTGCTGCATCCCATAGGTTTTGGGTTGTTGTGTTTTCGTTGTCATTTGTTTCTAGATATTTTTTGATTTCCTCTTTGATTTCTTTAGTGATTCCTTGGTTGTTTAAGAGTGAATTGTTTAGCCTCCATGTGTTTGTATTTTTTGCAGTTTTTTTTCCTGTAATTGATATGTAGTCTCATGGCGTTGTGGTCTGAGAAGATGCTTGATATGATTTCAATTTTCTTGAATTTGCCGAGGTTTGATTTGTGACCCAAGATGTGATCTATCCTGGAAAATGTTCCGTGTGCACTTGAGAAGAAAGTGTAGTCTGTCGTTTTTGGATGGAATGTCCTATAAATATCAATGAAGTCGAGATGGTCTAATGTGTCATTTAAAGCTTGTGTGTCTTTATTTATTTTCTGTTTGGATGATCTGTCCATTGATGTCAGTGGGGTGTTCAAGTCTCCCACTATTATTGTGTTCCTGTCGATGTCCCCTTTTATAGCTGTTAGCATTTGCCTTATGTATTGAGATGCTCCTATATTGGGGACATAGATATTTACCATTGTGATATGTTCTTCTTGAATGGATCCCTTGATCATTATGTAGTGTCCTTCCTTGTCTCTTTTAATAGTCTTTACTATCAAGTCTAATGTGTCTGATATGAGTATTGCTACTCCAGCTTTCTTTTGCCTTCCATTTGCATGGAATATCTTTTTCCATCCCTTCACTTTCAGTCTATATGTATCCCTTGGTCTGAAGTGGGTTTCTTGTAGGCAGCATATAGAAGGGTCTTGTTTTTGTATCCATTCAGCCAGTCTGTGTCTTTTGGTTGGAGCATTTAATCCATTTACATTTAAAGTGATTATTGACATGTGTGTTCCCATTACCATTTTCTTCATTGTTTTGGGTTTGTATTTGTAGGTGTTTTCCTTTCCTTGTGTTTCCTACTTAGAGAAGTTCCTTTAGCACTTGTTGTAAGGCTGGTTTGGTGGTGCTGAATTCTCTTCACTTTTGCTTGTCTGGAAAGCTTTTGATTTCTCCCTCAAATCTGAATGAGATTCTTGCTGGGTAGAGTATTCTTGGCTGTAGGTTTCTCTCTTTCAGGACTTTCAGTATATCCTGCCATCCCCTTCTGGCCTGCAGAGTTTCTGTAGAAAGGTCAGCTGTTATGCTTATGGGTTTTCCCTTATATGTTGTTTGTTGCTTTTCTCTTGCTGCTTTTAATATTTTTTCTTTGTGTTTAATTGTCGTTAGTTTGATTAATATGTGTCTTGGTGTATTTCTCCTTGGGTTTATTCTGTATGGGACTCTCTGTGCTTCTTGGGCTTGGTGAATTATTTCCTTTCCCATGTTGGGGAAGTTTTCCACTAGAACCTCTTCAAATATTTTCTCAGACCCTTTCTTGTTTTCTTCTTCTTCTGGGATGTCTATAATTCGAATGTTGGTACGTTTAAGGTTATCACTGAGGTCTCTGAGACTGTCTTCTATTCTTTTTATTCTTTTTTCTTTTTCCTGCTCTGTCGCATTTATTTCCCCCATTCTATCTTCCAACTCACTTATTCGTTCTTCTGCCTCAGTCATTCTGCTGGTTATAGCATCTAGAGTATTTTTAATTTCAGTTATTTTGTTATCCATTGCTGTTTGTTTTTCTGAGTTCTTATGAACTGTTTCTTGTACTTTCTCTATTTTGTTATTGAGATTTTGTATCATTTTTACTATCATTACTCTAAATTCTTTTTCAGGCATTTTTCCTATTTCCTCCTCATTTATTTGGTCTTGTGGGGTTTTTTCCTGCTCCTTTGCCTGCATGGTGTTTCTTTGTTTCCTCATGGTTGTCCAAACTTTTGGGGTTGCTTGTCCTGGCGACAGAGGTGTTTACAGAAGACTGTCCAAGCCTCACACTAATGTCCAAGTATTGGATTAAACGAATATTCAGTCTAGGAAACACATACATGTATAAGACACACAATTACTGAATCCGTTAGGACATGAGGCTCTAGAAAGACCTGACAGAACCCCAGTGTGCTATCAGATATTCAAAGACAAACCCAACAGAAATTGACAAGTGAAACAGAACAAATCAGAGACAAAAGCAAAAGCAAACAAACAAACAAATAACACCCTACACATACAAACATCAATCCAGTGAGATTTTGTAAGCTAGGATCAAATACAGAAAAGAGCCAGAGTACCACCAGAGAGAATGGAGATTCTCAGAATGTAATTAGACAACTGTACTAAGAACTAAGATAAAGACAAAAGCCTAATATTAAATACCAAGGCAGTGCATCATCTGGAGAATAGAGCAAGGAGTCTGAGCAGACCGATAGTGTTGCTTATAAGTATATTAAGATAAAATAAACTTAAAATGGCTGGAAGAAAGGGGAACAAAAGAGCGTAATGTGGTTGGAAATATGCAAGTAAAAAGAAAGGAATAGAAATGTATAAAAGATAGGGATGAAAGGAAAGTATGAGAGATATATTGTCTGTACTACCAAAAACTTAGCTAGATATAGAAGTATATAAAAAGGCAAAAAAAAAAAAAAGAATAAAAAATATCATTAAAAAATTATGTTATAAAACTTGTGGATCCCTTAGGGCTAAGATCGTGTTTAATAAAGAAAAAAAAAAAAAGAGAGAAAGAGAAAGAAAAAAAAAAAATCCAGAACTGATCCCAGAATGGACCAGTTCAATAGGTATTGATACTACTATTTCTGTTTCCTTAGCGTCTCAGCTGTAAGTGTCCTTCTCCTTGCATTGGTTTTTTTTTGCATTATTCTGTGACCAGCAGAGGTTCCTTTATTGTTCATCTGTAAGCGTCGGTGTGTGGGGAGGGAGAGGGTACAATAGTGACTCCTTCTCCTGGGAGTGAGTGAGCAGTGGCGCACTGTTGTTTCAGTCAGGCTTGGAGGTGCCTGTTGCAGAGGGATGCCGGTGGCTCAGGCGTAAACAGAAAGTCTTAGAGTTGGGCTTCTCTCAGGTTTTTTTTTTTTGTTGCTGTTGTTTTTTTTTTTCTCTCCACAGCCTCCCTGCTGCTGGCGTTGCAAGGTTTTATTTTTTTTTATTTTTTATTTTTTTTAATTGGGGGGGTACATCAGGTTCAATCATCTGTTTTTATACACATATCCCCGTATTCCCTCCCTTCCTTGACTCCCCCCCCTCGAGTCCCCCCCACCCTCCCTGCCCCAGTCCTCTAAGGCATCTTCCATCCTTGAGTTGGACTCCCTTTGTTATACAACAACTTCCCAGTGACTATTTTACAGTTGGTAGTATATATATGTCTGTGCTAATCTAGCCCCGCCCGAGTGCCTGAGGGTGCTTGTTATCCCTGAGAGCCTTAGGTGGCCCACGGGCGTCTCTCTAATGCCTGTTGCAGAGGCTTGAAAAGAGAGAGAGAGGCTATGCGCACGGCTCCTCTCCCCCCCCCCCCACCCGTGAGCCTGCAGCCTCCAGCTGCCATCATGGCTGGGTAGCTCTCAGGGACGGGCACTCCTCTCTGAGGACCTCCTCCCTCCTGTCCTCTCGGTCCGTCACCCTACCGGCAACAATGTTTCTCACCCTGAACCAGCTCTCCGGTTCCCACGCTCCTGCTCCCGGACCCTCTGTTCAGCTGTGGATCAACATCTTGGTCCGGGAACGCTGAGCTGCGCTGCGGACCCTCCGTATGTTTCTCACTCCCTCCTGTCTGCCACAGCTCCGCCGCTTCACCCTCTTTGAGCCTTCGTAGATCAGATTTAACTTTTATATAAAACTTTTTTTTTCACATTTAACCTGGAGAGCACAGACTCACAAATATTTAGACATACTGATGACAATGTTCTCCTGCTCTCAGCTAATTTAGCCATATTTTCTAATAGTGAAGTAGTTACTTTTGATCAACACTGGAAACTTCATCTCCTTGCAGAGCACTTACAAATGAGTTAAAGAGAACTACTGGTGTCTCCAAGATAAAACTAATCTGAAAACTGTTACCATAAGAAATTGGCACAAGAGAGAGATATATATGGTAATAATTGAGATACAAATGGCAAATTCAAGGTATCTCAAATATTTTAATAAAATCACCTCATAGGTAGAGTGCATAAGGAAGTCAAAGGGGTGTACCTCAATTTCATGGAATATGGCCTTTGCTTTAAGAGATTAGTGATGGACATAAAAATAATTTTCCTTCAGATAATCTATGAAGAGAGTGTCCAAAGCACAGTGACAAAAAATTGAGGAGAGTAACATCCCATGAAGACAAGAAATCAGGCTCCATGACAATCCTTCACAGCAAGATTATTTCTCCCCTAGTATCTCATTCCTTTGGTAGAGTTCAGAATCTGTCATTCCAGTGTTCAACTCTGTGATTAGGACATTATTTCCAACTAACAAGATCTTAGATCTACTCATTTTTTTTTCCAGAGAATTTCAATATACCTCTTCTTCTCCCTCACAGTTTGCCTTATTATTAACATGCATTAGTTTGGCACATTTGTTATAATTGATTAACCAATATTGATACATTATTATTAGCTAAAATCCATAGTTTACATTTGGGTTGTGTTTTTTGCAAATTGAAGTTCTGTGGCAACCTTGCACCGATCAAGTCTATCAGCCCCATTTACCCAACAGCATTTGCTCACTTTGGTCTCTGTGTCACATTTTGGTAATGCTTACTATATTTCAAACTCTCCACCAGCAGAAAGATTGTAACTTGCTGAAGGCTCAAATGATGATTAGCATTATTTAACAATGAAGTATTTTTTAATTAAGGTATGTACATTAATTTTTTAGACAATGCTATTGAATACTCAACAGACTACAGTATAATGTAAACGTAACTTCCATATGCACTGGGAAATTTAAAAATTCCTGTAACTCGCTTTATTTCAGTATTCTGGAAGTGAACATGCAATATCTCTGAGGTATGCCTGTATGATATTTTAAGCCACTAAATTTATGGTAATTTGTTACAGCAGCAATAGAAAACTAATATAAAAAATCACATCCACCAGTTACTTGTTTGTTTCTTCTCAGAGCTACCTTATGCTCTACTTTATCTCCACTCTTTTTCCTCCAGCTTCTAGGAAAATGTAGCCAACTGAAGGATGGGTGGGTGACTGGAGGATGGGAGGCAAGGAGGATCCAAAGTACTGCCTTCTTTGATTCAGGAGAGCTCTTTCTGAGGTATGCCCCCTCTATGATGCCAGCTCCTGCTGGATAGCTCTTTCTTGTTTATTTAAAACTAGAAGTAATCATTCATATATCCCAGAAATATCAATATCTTGAGAACAGATATTTTAAGACATATATAGATTTTCTTTTAGTACTAGTTTACTAGCCAGCTTATAATTATATGTTGAAAAATGCAAATTGTTAAAACCTTCACACTTTGTTCAAAATATTCTCTTAAATGTGTCCCAGTCTCCTGCAATCTGCTACCAACACCAGATCTTTCATTATCCCAAGCTCAGATTCTTGTACTACCTAATGTTGGATTTTTATAACTTGCTACTATTTCTACCTTACGTTTTTAGCTTGAAATTCCCAACTGCCCTTCCGAGTTGGATCTGAGCTTACATAACACAGCAATCTCATCTTCTTCCTCTTTAATGCCACCTTTTAATAGTCATGACACTTTCAGGCTTCCAGTCCACTGAACATTATTTCCACCTTTCATTCCAGGTGCTCCATCAAGGCAATTGGTCTTAAAAGCTATGACACATGCAATTTTTAAAAAGTATAAAGATATTTTTATATTGTACATGCTGTTAATGAAATTCTAGAGCAACATACCCATCGAACTCAGAAAATTAAGATAAGTGATGAAAAGTGTCACTAAATATTTCTTGATATTTTCATAGATAGCTATTAAATAGAAATGTAATAGACATTTTAATAGAAAATAATTAAGAGCAACAAAATTAAGAGGGCAGTAAGTCTGCAGATGTCAATGAGCTGTCCAAGTCCTACATTTTTGAAGACAGCTTATTTAACCTTTTTATTTATAATACTAAAAAAATTCCTGAGTTAATAATTTTTGAGTAAATTTTAGTTTTAATTTTTTTCATAAATCCTTAAAAATGAAATATTCACCTATCATATGAAAGAATGTACATAAAAAACAGGTAATTTTTTTTCTACTCACAAATGACTATTACACTTCCCAGATATGACTTACAATTCTGTAATATCTTCCTAATATGGAAGAATGCATTACTCACAGACTAAATACATCATCAACGCCCTCTCTACTTCCTTTCAAAGTGAATTCAGATTTCACGGTAATAAACTTTCACAGTTTTTTTTCTGCATAAGCCTATATGAATGTATTACTTGCAGGAAAAGAAAAGAAGCATTAAGCTATATTAAATTTGAGTCCAATTTGAAAAAAAAACATCAGAACAAACAGTACTGCACAATCTGCATAGTGCTTTTGGAAAAGCAGCAAGATGTCCAAGTATGATTGAGATTGGTCCCTAAATCTAAAATTACATCAATTCCAGGAGTTATGGTTACTTTCATCAGAAAGGTGAAAGTTGCCTGCTCAGTCAGATTACTTTCAGCAATATGCCAGCGCTTGTTGGCCATATGTTTCAAGTTGTAAGATGTCCTGTTAGAGTTATGGATGCAGTTTTGCAGTCAGGAAAATGACAGATTTCTCTCCCTTGAAGACATTAACTTTATTCCACTTTGTTCTAACACTGTGTGCAGACAATGAGAATGATATAGTAGTCCCCTGTTTTCTCAATGAGTATAATTCAAGATGAGCCTACTGCTACATTCTCACATGGCTTCTGTCTGACCTTTTGAATTCCAACTTACTCTCAGCCTTGTCTTCTACCAGTGCTGCCTCACTTATGTTGTTCTCTGAGTCATTTCTCACTCATTTAGTAGTAATGAATCATTATTTATTCAATAATAAAACATTATTATCACTGCATGCCAAAAAAATATTAA
Source organism: Hippopotamus amphibius kiboko (assembly GCF_030028045.1). NCBI lineage: Eukaryota > Metazoa > Chordata > Mammalia > Artiodactyla > Hippopotamidae > Hippopotamus > Hippopotamus amphibius. The sequence goes on from NC_080188.1 coordinate 34,965,121, forward strand.
TCTGTTCATCTAGTCACCTGAGAGTTACTGCATAAGTAAACATCAAGTATAAACTTAAATAGACAACCAAAAAACACAATTAGTGACCATTGTCATATAGGACACTTCCCACTGCAATGAAATTTCAAAATATACAGATATTTTAATACCATAGCTTGCATTTATGTATTAATCCATAAGAGGACTCTTTCTTTCCACCCTAAATGCTGGAATGTTTTGTTTAATCCAAATGTATCTGACCCTTTAGCTTAAGATTTTACGTATTCCTAACAATTTATCCTCAGACACACACTTAAGGATTGCTCAACAGCTCCCCAATCTTCCTGTTCTACTTAAGCATCTTTTCTTGTACTTTGCTGCAAATTGTGCTTCTTTAGTGCATATCAATAACACATAAATTTTTGTTAATTTTTAATAGACCCTAATACAAAATTACATCTCCTTTTCTTTCCCCCCATCTTTAATGAGCTATAATTAACAAGTAAATTGTATTTTTAAAGTGTACAACTTGATGTTTTGGGATACATGTGTTCTATTTTCTATGAGGAATATTCTCTCTCCTTTTCGTAAATCATTTCTTCATATCTGTAGGCACTTGTTTTATCCATTTAAAATCATGAACAGCTAAAGAGCACAACCACGCATTGCTTTTCTCCTCAGAGTCCTGTGTTTTAGCAAATAATTGACGGAGTATAATTATGGTGAAAATCTTTCTTTGGAAGGAATATTGAGTCCTTGTGGAATTTCATTTATTCAGCAAATACTGAGCACCTGATATGTGTCAGGCATGTTGGAGGCATGAGACATGGCGGAGAAGATGCCCTACCCTCACAGAGCTTACACTCACTCTTACATTCTAGTTGTAGAAGACAGGCAATGAACAGTGAATCGCACACAATCGTGATGCAAAGAACAGTTCAGATAGTAATCTGAAGAACATAAAGCAAGATATTATGATAGAAAGTGAATGAGGCTGTGCAACTATGTTAGTCTGTGGATGAAAGCAGGCCTCCCTGAGAAGATGACATCTAAGCTGAAACTTAAATAAAATGCCAGCTATGCAGAGCTTTTGCAGATTAGCATCCAGGTAGCAGGAAAGCTAACATAAAGAGCCTGAGGCAGAATTAGCAATGGTTTTAAAACAACAACCAGATGCAAAATAAATAAACAAAAATCTGTTTTGTTTCTAGACACTAATAACAAACTATCAGAAAGAGAAATTAAGAAAACAATCCCATTTACAATCACATCAAAAAGAATAAAAACCTAGGAATAACTTTAACCAAGGAGGTGAAGGCCTGTAAACTGAAAACTGTAAGATGTTGATGAAAGAAATTAAAGACACAAGTAAATGGAAAGCTATTCCATGCTTATGAACGGAAGACTTAATATTGTTAAAATGTTCATACTACTCAAAGCAATATATGTGTTCGCCGAAATTTCTACCAAAATTCCAATGGAATTTTCGACAGAAATAGAAAATACAATTCTAAAATTTGTACGGAACCACAAAAGACTTCAAATAACCAAAGCAATTCTGGGAAAAAAGAGGCATCATGCTTCTTGATTTCAAAATACCGTATATTATATTACAAAGCAATAGTCAAAAGGGTAACGTATGTGCATAAAACAGACACACAGGACAATGGAAAAAAATAGCCCAGAAATAAGCCAAGACACATATGGCCAATTAATTTATGACAAAGGAGCCAAGAATATACAATGGGGAAAGAACAATTTCTTCAATAAACAGTGTTGGCAAAATTGGACAGCCACATGCAAAAGTATGAAACTGGACCACTATCTTATACACAAAAATTAACTCTAAATGGATTGAAGGCTTGAGTGTAAGACTTGAAACCATAAAACTCTTAGAAGAAAGCATAAGCAGTAAGCCTCTTGATATCAGTTTTGGCAATATCTGGTAGATTTGACACCAAAAGCAAAAGCAACCAGAGTAAAAATAAATAAGTGGGATTACATCAAACTAAAAAGCTTCTGCACATCAAAGAAACCATCCCCAAAATGCAAAGGCAACTTACTGAATGGGAGAAAATATTTAGAAATCATATATTTGATAAGGGGTAATATCCAAAATATATAAATAGCTTATTCTACTCAAAAGTAAAACAAAAAACCAACAAAAAACAAACAAAACAACAACAATCGATTAGAAAATGGGCAGAGGATCGAATAGACATTTTTCCAAAGAAGACATACCAATGGCCAGCATGCACATGTAAAGGTGCTCAACATCACTAATCATCAGGAAAATGCAAATCAAAACCACAACGAGATGCCACTTCCAGCCTGTTAGAATGGTTATTAACAAAAAGACAAAAAATAACATGCTGCTAAAAATGTGGAGAAAAGGGAACCCTTGTGCACCATTGGTGGGAATGTAAATTGGTGCAGCCACTGTGGAAAACAGTTTGGCAGTTCTCAAAAAATTAAAATAGAACCTCCATATGATCTAGCAATTCCATTCTTGGTATTTATCTGAAGAAAATGAAAACACTCATTCAAAAAGACATATGCACAATGGAATATTATTTAGCTATATAAAGAAGGAAATTTGCCATTTTTCACAATATGAATGGAACTTGAGGGTATTATGCTAAGTAAAATAAGTCAGAAGGAGAAGGGCAAATATTGTATGATCTCACTTACATGTGGAATTTTTTTTAATGAGCTCATAGATACGGACAACAGATTGGTGGTTGCCAGAGGCAGGGGGTGGAAGGTTGGAGAAAGGGTGAAGAAGGTCAAATGGTACAAACTTTCATTTATAAGACAAATAAGTTCTGGGGATGTAATTTACAGCATGATGACTATAGTTAACAATACTATATTGCATATTTCAAATTAGCTAAGAGAATAAATCTTAGAAGTCCTCATTAAAAGAAAAAAATGTTTGTTACTATATATGATGACAGGTGTTGACATTGTGGTGATCATTTTGCAATATACACAAATATCAAATTGTTATCTTGAAACTAATACATTATCTGAAACTAATATAAAGTTAGATATCAATTATACCTCAATTAATTGATTATTTAATTCATTAAAACAGTTACCAGGCAGCTATTTCTACATTGTAGGAAGCGAGGGAAGAGTGGCACTGGAAGAATAAGTAAGTACAGTTCCTTATAGGGTTGCAGCCCCTGGTAAAAGTGTTGGGTTTACTCTACATGTAATAAGAAGCCTATAATAAAGCAATGTGATTTAATTTGGTTGACTATTTAAAAAGATCATCCGGAGGATGAAAGATATCCTGGCAAGACTGAAACAAGAAGGTCAATGAGGAGGTTATTATAACAACCAAAAAAGTTCAGTTACAATAGAGACTGAAAAACAAATGGAGTGTAAATTATATTTCATTGCAACACTTTTCCAAACTCTTTATATCCTCAGTACTTGACTATATTACTCTCCAACTTGGAAGAGTTTCATTGATTAACATACCACTAATTCCTCCAAATCCCAAATGAACACTTTTTGGTTGGTTTATACATCTATCGTTGTTGTTTTTTCAATAAGATAAAGAGTAGAAAATGTGTTATTTTACTTGATGCATTTTAAACCTGCAATACCCTACTTTTCTTTGATGCAAGTATTTTTTCTTTCTATATAGTTACATTGAATCAGTTAAGTGATAACAAATCATAGGGAAAGCACAACTGGAAAGAGATATCCTACTGAGTCTCAGCCTTCAAGTGGAGAACTTACCATATCTATCCAGATTTGAAAGCTATGTTCAATACTCTATTTTGTCTATTTTTATCTATACATTTGTGTATTTTATAAACAAACTGCCAGAATCCTGACTCTGCCTGTTAAGCTACTGTAGATATTATTTATTAAAGGGTCTTTTATATAGAAATTACTTTCTTAGAAATTTGTGTTCTTGCAGGAATTCCCAGCAGTTAGGACTTCGTGCTTTCAATGCCAGTGTCCAGGTTCAATCCCTAGTCAGGGAAGTAAGATCTCTCAAGTCATGGGGCGAGGCAAAAAAAAAAATCGTATTCTTGAAAAGAAATGGGTCTTCATACCAGATGGGGAAAACAGGTTTTTTTTGATCCAACACTCAAGATGAAGATTGGTTTAATGTAGTGACATCATTATGCTTTCAAAAACACAGGATTTTTAATATATGGTTTTGAGAAAAAGGAAAGTGATTTGTTCATATACAAACATATATCTGCTGTCATGCACAAACCTGAAGTTTAAAAAAAAAAATTTTCTCAATTAACAATTTAAGTTTCTTGTGAGGTTAGTTTTTTCTTTTCATTTATTTTCTTTTTTTGTTTGTTTTTGTTTTTCATTGGAGTATAGTTGCTTTACAAAGTTGTGTTAGTTTCTAATGTAAAACAGTGAATCAGCTATATGTATACACATATCCCCTCCCTCCTGCCCCCACCCCCCCCATCCCACTCATCTAGGTCATCACAGAGCACCAAGCTGAGTTCTCTGTGCTATACCTATCTATTTTACACATGGCAGTGGATATATGTCAATCCTAATCTCCCAGTTCATCCCACACCCCCTTCCCCCTCTGTGTCCACACATCCATTCTCTACTTCTGTGTCTCTATTCCTGCCCTGCAAATAGGTTCATCTGTACCGTTTTTCTAGATTCCACATATGTGTGTTAACATACGATATTTGTTTTTCTCCTTCTGACTTACTTCACTCTGTATGAAAGACTCTAGGTCCATCCACAACTCTACAAGTGACCCAATTTTATTCCTGTTTATGGCTGAGTAGTATTCCATTGTATATATGTACCACATCTTTATCCATTCATTTGTTGATGAACATTTATTTTGCTAAGGCATGTTAGATAATCAACTATTCAATCCTGAAACTAGTATGAAGTTTTCAACTTTCATTTAAATCTTCCAGTCTCATCTGACAAGATGGGGGAAGGAGGCAAGCACTGTATAATGCATTAAAGCCAAGATATAACCCCCCAACATTTACGGTGATAACTGAAGCAGAGTAAGTTTCACATTCTTGTTAGAGGAGTAAAACTGAGTAGAGTGATATATTTGGGAATCAGGGCCAAACTAAGAGGAAGGGCCTTTGTAGTGAAGGAAAATGTGACTGGATTTATCCATTATAGTTACAAAACTATAATGAGTGCCAGGAGTCTAGGTGGATGTCAGTTCAAAGGAGCAGTAATAAGTTATATTATAGGATTTCCATAGCCTCCTCCCTCATACTGCAATAAAGAATTCACTGCAGCTAAAATTCAAACAAGATTAAAGCATATTCAGCCCTCTCTGAGACCCATCATCACTCTATTTTACCTGACAAATACTCAGAACCCAATCCTCCCACCCAGTCCACCTCATTGACAGACGGGGAGAAGAGACATTCCCCGTTCTTAAGTTCAACAGTTATATGCAGATCTGAAGGAAAAATGGACAGCAGTAACTATACAGAACTGCTTTCCAGTATGGCAAGCACATCAAGTTCAGAGCTGACATCTGCCTTTGTTTCTGCCCTGAATTTTTTTAATCTTGATAGCCTTTTTTTTTTTCAGATCTTTATTGGGAGTATAATTGCTTTACACTGTTGTGCCACTTTCCACTGTATAACTAAGTGAATCAGCTGAATTTATATGTATTCCCATATCCCCTCCTTCTTAAGCCTCTCTCCCACCCTCCCTATCCCACCCCTCTAGGTCATCACCAGTCATCGAGTTGATGTCCCTGTGTTATGCAGCAGCTTCCCACTAGCTATCTATTTTACATTTGGTAGTGTATATATGTCAATGCTACTCTTTCACTTTGTCCCAGCTTCCCCTCCACTCTCCCATGTCCGCAAGTCTGTTCTCTACATCTGTGTCTTATTCTTCCCCTGCCACTGGGTCCATCAGTACCTTTTCTTAAATTCCATATATATGTGTTAGCATACAGTATTTGTTTTTCTCTTTCTGGCTTACTTCACGCCATATGACAGACTCTAGGCCCATCCACCTTACTACAAATAACTCAATTTCATTCCTTTTTATGGCTGAGTAATATTCCATTGTATATATATGCCACATCTTCTTTATCCATTCATCTGTTGATGGGCATTTAGGTTGCTTCCATGTCCTGGCTATTGTAAACAGTGCTGCAATGAACGTTGTGGTACATGTATCTTTTTGAATTGTGGTTTCCTCAGGCCCTGACTTTTAATAAACAAACATAACTAAGGGGTTTGTTCATTCACCATGGTTAGCAATGTATGCTAACTCTTTTGAAAGAAAATTATAAGAAAGAAGAAAAGTTGCTGGAATAGAATAGTTTTATTGGTATGCCTTATCTGGAAAGGATTCTGAAATATGGCTGTGACTTGATTCTGCTTATAAAAAATTCATATTCCTGAAGTAAAGGAAGGAGAAACAAATGTTCCAACAATTTTTCTTTTTCTCTGGTTGGTACTGGTGGGAAAGGACCATTATAAACTACTGCAAATTAGCTGCTTCCACAATGGTGACTAAAGTTGGTCGGGTTTTATAGCAAAAAAACACACAAAAAACTAATAGGTTCATAAAATTATAAAACCAATACTTACTCATGGTAAATTACAGTACAAATGTGCAAGTAATGTTAAGTACACATTCTCTTTCTTTCCTGTTCTCTTCACAAGACTCTAGTCACATAACCCAAACAGTAGTCATTAATAACACTTTCAAGTATTTGCCAAAATTTGCTATCATGTACAACATAAATAGGAATATTGTTTCATCTAAAGAATGAAATTTAAAACACTATTTTAAACTTACTTTTTAAAATAACATTTAGAAACATAAATGCTTCTACACTTCTATTAAACTAAATTACCAAATAAAAGGCTGCATTTAGTTATGGTTGTATCAAAAAGCAATGTTAGGGCTTCCCTGGTGGCACAGTGGTTAAGAATTTGTCTGCCAATGCAGGGGAAAAGGGTTGGAGCCCTGGTCCGGGATGATCCCACATGCAGCAGAGCAACTAAGCCCATGCGCCACAACTACTGAGCCAGAGCTCTAGAGCCTGCGAGCCACAACTATTGAGCCCACGTGCCACAACTACTGAAGCCTGCACACCTAGAGCCCATGCTCCGCAACAAGAGAAGTCACCGCAGTGAGAAGCCTGTGCACTGCAATGAAGAGCAGCTCCCGCTCTCCACAACTAGAGAAAGCCCGCGGGCAGCAATGAAGACCCAACACAGCCAATAAATAAATAAATAAATTTATTTTTTTAAAAAAGCAATATTAGAAACTCACAAATTTAACTGAAACACAGATCTTTTCAATATTTCAGACTGCCTATGCAGTTTTTAAGTTAGTAATAAGTTGAGGGAAAATAAAGAAATTTGAACTTTTGGCTCAGAAAATATCAAAGAAGAAAACATAAAAATCTAACTCCTCACCTAAAATATGTGTATATATATTGGTAAATGTGGAAATAAGTATCATATGGCATTTTTAAGAGGAATACTATTTTTACTGGGGTTGAAAAATAGTTAAAAAGAGATACTGGCTAAATGAAGTGAGGAAAAGCTAATGACTCCATTGGTTAGATTCTCTTAGTCCATAAGTTACTCTCCAGAAATTTAAGTGTTTTGACAGGAGCATAAACTCAGCATCCTGCAGCTGGAACATAGTCCCAGGAGCGAAATTTACACACAGAATTTCTGGCTTACCATCAAGAAAACTTTTATCCAAATAAATCAAAAAAATTATAGTGCTGGAAGGGACAACAGAATTCCCGAAAGAGATGGAGTCTATTCCCCTGTATCGAGACATTCCATACCTTCCAAAAGAATTTACCTTCCTTGCTTTTAAAAATCACCAGTGTTGGTAATTCTCCAATATCTTTGTGTAACGCAGCCCATAGCCTCACATCCTTATGTTTAGAATCGTATGGTTTTCTGGAAGTCTAATTGCAAATTACTTCAGCTATAATTCAGTCAGTTCATCTTCTGTTGTTAATGAAAAAGAACTGAATACAACCTCACAGTTCATTTAGTCTAAGAAGATTATTAGCATGTGTCAGTCTGCAATATTCCCTGGAGAAATTTTTTCCAGTTTTTCATAATGCACCTAAAATTTTAGCACTAGCTTTGTAAAGGTGTCAGCATCATTTGCATATACTGTACACAGCTGGATGAAAACATGATTTTGATCACTGCTCTAGTATCGCTTTACATGGCAGGATGCTGGAAAGAGTGTATAAAATGAGAGATCTCATCCTTGCTTGAGACTGTTTACTCTGTGGTGAGGAAGAGGTAAAAGCCATTTTGAAATGTTTGCTGCAGCGTCACAACAAATAGGCTTGAAATAAAATAAAACAGCTGAAGTTCTTTCATTCTGAATGGTATCTGGATCTGTTGGTCCCAAAACAAAAATCCTGCACAAGGTCCCTAAAGAGCAACCAAAAAAAAACCCCAGGAGGAAAAAGACACAGTGGGATAAATGTATGTTCTGCTAAGGGAAATACATTGAATAATGGAGCTGTAAGGGGGATAGAGCTGAGGAGAAAACAAAGTATTCACGGGTTGATTTCAGGGAATTCAAAGAAATAAACTTTTATGTGAACTTGTAAATGAGCCATATGAAAGACCAGGGAGATGGAGAAAATGATCAAAGACCAAAAAAAAAGAAAGAAAGAAAGAAAGAAAAAAGTACATAGGATATTAACCTTGCAGAAACAGCCGGTTTGATTATAGAACACACGAAAACAATCCAGAAAGTAAATGCAGAAAACAAAATGGGGAATACAAAGAGCATGGAGATAGAGGGTAAAAGGTTTTACAGATAAGTAAAGCACCAATAAGCTTGTGAGAGCCACTGTTGCCTCTTGAGAAACCAAAAGGCAACTGTGTAATGGAACAAGGAAATAGGATGGAGTGTGTTTATCCCCCTTTTCTCCATCAGAGAGCAGAAGAAAACATGCTGAAAACAGACTTATTTCTTCCAAAGGTAAAAAGACACTGAAAAAAGTGAAAATTGAGAGTAGCTCAGAAATATGTTAAAAAAATTCTTAAGCCAGCTAAAACTAGAAATCTGCAGAAATTACTAGTGATGAAAAAATAAATATTTGCATGTACTAATACAGGAAAATAAAATGTACAGTTAAAGTACGTGTTTATATAGACTAATGATTCAGAGTAAAATTTGCTTTCTATTTAAAAGAAATGGAAATTTTTAAAAAAATTGATGAAAACATGTTGTATAGAAACATCATTTTTTGAAGTTCACTCCTGATATAATTTTACTTCATGTTTAATAGAGCTCTTTTTGCACCCATAACAACGGTACAATCTTGTAACAATGTGGAAAAATTAAATTATCAATGTAAATCATGCAGAGATATCACAGAGACATGCTTACCAAATATCTTTAACTGCTTGCTAAACGTTATTACTATTACACTGAATTCTTCAGAAAATGTCTTTAAAATACCTGAATACTTTCTTAACGTTCCTCTTTAAATTCACCACAAATAAAAGTAAAGATAGTACTGTATGTCAGTATGGCAAGTTATATAAAAACATATTCACTTTTATTCATTGTGTTTCATTTCTGTCAAATGCACACATATGACCAGAAAGCAGTTAGGCAGTTAAATCGAATACCAATTGCGAAAGTCAGAATATGTAGGTTAGATGCATGCTCTCTAGTCCATATCTGCATATCCCATAGTTCTCCATATGGCATCACATTTTCCTTCTGGTTTTAGAGGAATTGTCTACATTAAATCCAGTGTTGTGCACAACACTTACTTGATCCAGGTCATTGTAAGGTTGTCTCTTTATTCACCAGACATGTATGGTTGTCTCTTTATTCACCAGAAAGCAAGAAAATAAAAAGAAGTTTAGAAGTTTTAAAGTTCTCACCACTTTCTCAGATCAAAAATAATTTATTACCTCATTATCACATCATGTAAGTCCAAGAAAGATTTATTGCATGATATTCTGATATTTTAAATGTGTGACATCAGTAGCATTTTCTTCACAACAGCATGAGAGTACTGCAGATATATATCAGAGTTAACAGAAAACTTGGGAAAATAACTTCAGTGTATTCTCCAACGAATCACCTCAAATATCTGTAGAACATTATCTGAAGGAGTGGCTTTTCTTTAATGATAAATTTTATAAGCTTTAGGGTGAATGCTTCTCAATTGCAGCATAGTTGTAATAGAAATGCAGATAACAGGACATCAGTCCTTTCATCTCCTGGACACGAATAATTTCACTAATACTCAGTAGTGTTACACTAGAAGAGAAGACCTCTGTTGACCATTCAATTTTTATTTCCCATCAGTAAGCACTCTATTGAAGTAATACAATTTAAACAATCTACACAGCAGCATAGTGTTGATTTTAAACTGATTCAACTGTATAATGCATACATTACCATCAAAGCAAATATTCCAGAATGGGTAGGCTGATATAATGCAATACTCTGCTGATATAATTAACAATATAAACAATTTACCTTGCAGTGTCTTGCCATGCAGCTAGTAGATTCTAAAGATATAAACTGATCTTCCTCTGCGATGGACAATAAGCATCTGATTTCTACCAAATATTAACTACTAGCATTAATTACTGTGCCAAAATGACACATAGCACCAATTCTTTAGTTACCTTCATTTGTCTATTACCTTACTATCAGGAATATAAATGGCTGAGGAAGCTGTATCTCTTGCAGTGAATGGTATCATTCAGATTTCTCTGATTTTACTTTGCCTTTTAATCAAAAGGTTTAACTCTAGCTTATAAATAACATATCAAAAATGAACTGGGTTGTAGGATATCTTATTCTCATGGTTTTCTAGCCTCAATCAATTTAATAAGATATAAGTCTGGCCTTGTCAAATTACCTAATACTCAGGGAAATGAATGAAAATCGAAGGATTTCTGCTAAAACTAGATTTTTTGCCATAAGCAAAATATTTAATATCATAGTGAAGTAGAAAACCCAATCATGTCTCATTATGTTATTGAAAATTAATCTCATCAGAAATAATGCTATTAGCCAGGGGAAAAGACAATGGAAATTATCATATTTTCACATCAAATTTTGTCCTCTTTCACTAGTATCAAGATTACCTCTAGTTTATAAAGATATATTTTAAACTAAATATATTGTCAATTTTATATCACTCCTACCTTTGGATTAATTCACCCTCAAGGAAACAAGACAAAAATGTTACCACAGTAATTTTTTCTAAAGCACAGGCATCTTTGCAATGTGAAGCAAATCTATGGTTCAAAATATAGAATCTGCCAACTGGTGGGCTCCACGTGGTATAAGCCATGTTCACCAGCTAGTTTGCGAAGAGTCCAAATAATTATGGCTTGAACAGAAGCATGTATTTTAATTCTATAAGACAAATTCTAAGTAATTCCTGTGGTATTTCTAAAATTAAAATTGTTCTTGAATGGGAACACCCTTCATTGCTTTTGACATTCTAAAGGTTAAGTTCACTATTTTGCATACCATGCTCATATGTAAAATTAATGAGTAGAAAGACCAGATGTATTCTTAATACCAGAGGGGCAATTATCTAGGAAACTATAGTTAGATACATAGATAAGGATAAGATAAAGGTAGAGACACACCTAGGCAGTTCAGAAAATAACTACTGCAGAAATAAACAGCATACACAATTTGTTCTAAGCTAAATCTATAGAAAGTATACAGCAGCACTATTTCTTTCCAAAGCTTTGTGGTTAAAAGTATTCCTTTAACCTAAGTCCAACTTTCAAATGCCAAACACAGAGAGTGACATTGTTTCCAGATGTAGCTTTTAGCAGATCATGTCTTTAGTAATTAAGTGCAGTCAGATCTGAAAAGACTAGTAATTGAAGCAGTATAGAATACAATTTATTGGCGAGCAATTCCAGACACAAGGAAGAAGGTAGAATCAAAAGTGCTTCAAACTCAGACCCCATGTTCTTGGAAGTTGCTTTTATGCCTTGGAGTAACAGCATTCATTTTGTTTTAATACACACACATATACACATGCGTGTGTGCATACACAGCATATACAATAAATAAATAATAAGTTTATTGACTTGAAGAGATGAGAGAGTTCCTGGAAATATATTATCCCCTCCAGGGTATCCATTGTTTTAGTATTACTTTGTTTTTTTTTTGTTGTACATGTATATATGATATTATTTAGTGCAGTAATTGCACTTATAATGAAAACTCTTTAGATGTCCACTTTACCCCTCCCTACTGAGTTCAAAGGACAGACAGTTTGACTCCAAACCTGAACATCAGCTCTTAGCTCTCAGTTCTGATGTGCTCAAAATAGTTTATGTGCATGTATAAACTGAACCATCAAAAATAGGACCTCGATCCATTAAAATGTCAGAAGATCAGGTTCACAGTGAGGCAATAGCTAAATTTCCAAGCATACAGCCTGAATCATTGTCAGAGTCTCAGGATTATTTAGGTGAGTTGATTTACTAACATGGCAGCCAACAAGATTTGTATTCTTGGAGGTTGATTTATAGATTGAATTTATTGTGTCCCACAAACTGTAAATAATATTTACATAGAAATAAAATTTCAAAAAGGCTTCTTTTAGATATCAAAAAAGCAAACAAAAGTTTTCAAATGTATTATTCTGTTACAGGGTGGGTGTTAGAGCCCTAGGCAAGATCTGCTTTAACACATCTCGCCAGGAGGACAAAAATAATGAAAATATTTATTTTTATTCTTTATAACTGTCATTTCTCACTTTGATGCTTTTTAAAAACTCAATTGACCACAATAGAAAAAAATCATAATACTTTTTCACTTTATCAGACTCTTAACCATTGCCACCTTTTAAAGAACCAAACACTAATATCGATGAACTTCTGGGAAATCTAGTTTATCAGAAGTCAATGTATCATTGCTACTAATAAATGTAATGATTCCACTTCAGTCAGGTTGATGTCTACAATCAAAATTCTTTCATCTTCAAAATCACATAAAAAGGTTAAATTTTAATTTTTTCTTGGTATCCTTGGATAGGAAGATATTCCAGGAGTATTATGGACCAACCATATGCATTGCTTTAAATGATAAATTTCTATTTGAACATTTTTATATTTGTCTCATACATAAAACACAAAGAAGGTTAATGTTTACTTGTGAACAGAGTATCCATTGTCTATATGACTTAGACATTGTAGGCAAATGTATGTGAGGGGGATAACAAAAAGTTATCTGTTAGAAGACATTCATCAAAGTTGTTAAGGAATTAAATTATTCATTTAGCAAAGCCTTAATTAAAAATGAAATTTAGCACTGGTGTTTGGCAAGAAGTGGGCAGAAGAAATATTATTTACCTTTTTTGCCCTGGCACATTTTTATTTTTCATCTAATAGCATTCCTGCTTCTCTAGGGTCAATCAATTTTGTGTAGTTTGCCCTTGAAAATGAGAAATGACTTTAGGCCCAGGGAACAGCAGTACCCCTTGGGAAGGTTACATATTCAAAGTGGGCATATAACTAGTGCAGGCAAATCAAAACACTCCTTGGGCAAATCAACATGAGATATTCAAGAAAGTATTTTATTTCTCATGGGATGACCAGCCTGGCATGTATAAGTCTTGGGAAATCAAAATATCTCTATCCCATCATGGAAATCAAGCATGTCAAATAGGTGAAAAGGAAAATGGAACACCGATGGATGTTGTTTGAGTCCCTGGATCCAGGCATGAACCCTTGGCTTATCTGATTATATGAAACAATTAACATCATTTTTTTTTTTGCTAATTAGAATTAGGTTGATTTTGTTTGTAACTAATTTTTGACTTATACCATTATTAGAATATGTGACATCTAGACAGTAGGGCTCTAAGTTAATTGGGCTGTCCAAAATTCTTTTATAATTATGGGTTGCTATTTATTAAATCTATGGGGGCTTCTCTGGTGTGTTTTTGTTTTGGATACATCACAAGACAGAAGGAATTCACAAATTCATTCATTCAATAATAACTACTGATTGTTAACTATGAGTCAAGTGAACTATATCAACATGATCTCCATTCTTAAAAAAGTTTAGGTTACAGTGAGGAAGATAGATAAAAACAAAAGCAAGTAAACAAAATTATTACTTTGGAATATTTATAATTTAATATTATAATATATATTTACATAATTTATTTATATTCTTAATATAGCAGAAAACCATTGAAGATTTTTGAGCGTGGAATAACATGATTAGATTTATGTTTAATAAAATCACTTGATAGTGTACAGATGTATTTTAGCAAGTTAGTGTAGAGGTAAATGAGGCATGTTAAAAACTGTTGCTACATAATCTAGGTGAGAGGTGATAGTTTTCTAGAACAAGGAAATAACAGTTCCCTACAGGAAATACCTTAAAGATGAAATTGATGGGAATCTGTTGATGGATTGGGATAGCAGAGGAGAGGGAAAGTAAAGGACCTGGAATCTAACTAATGTAGTTATATAGCTGCTGGTATCATGTACTCACATAGAGAACACTCAGTAAGTGGAGGATTCAGGGGACAGGAGAGGTGTGTGAGAAAACAAGAGTTTTGGACACATTAACTCTAACGTGTCCATAATTATTGATGGCTTACTATGAACCAGGTAAGCTCAAAAGTTTATAGTGCAGTGAGGAAGACCAAAACAAAAATAAATACATGAAAAAATGAAATAACTCCAGCCATACCTTGTTTTATTGTGCTTAGTATTATTTAGTATTATTGCACTTCACAGATACTGCCTATTTTCACAAATGGAAGGTTTGTGGCAACCCTAAATGAGCAAGTCTGTCACTACCATTTTGCCAACATCACTTGCTCACGGATAGTTAGCATTTTTTTAGCAACAAAATATTTTTAATTAAGGTATATACTTTGTTTTTTGAGACATAATGCTATTGCATACTTATAGACTACAGTACAATATAAACATGACTTTTATATGCACTGGGAAACCAAAAAAATTGTGTTACTCGCTTTATCGCAATAATCCCTTTATTGTGGTGGTCTGGAACTGAACCTGCAATATCTGCAAGGGGTGCCTGTATTAATTTATATGTTTAATGAGAAAAATGAAAATGTGTAACAAAGTGGGTAGTAGGAAGATATGGCCTAAAGATATAAATTTGAGCATCATCAACATGAAGATTATGTTTGAATTTGTGGCACTGGATGAGAGCACACTGGAATAATGTGAGCAGAGATCAGAAGAAAGGCATAGAGAAAGCAACAGAGGAACTGAAGGAAAAACTGACCTGTCACATTCTGGCTAAAACTATGCAATCAAGTCTTTTTATTGTCAGAATTTTGTTTTGATAATTCAGGAAATTTCAGTCAAAAAGTAAACTCTTTTGATAGAGCTTTAGTCATATTCCATTGTATTTTTAATAGATTCTTTAATCTTTGCCAATTAAAAGATTTCATGTATATTACTTTATTATTTAATTTCTTTAATGTGTCAGGCCCATATGAATAAGAAGGCTTGTCTAAGAGTTCCAATATGTAAGAGGTCAAGAAACAAAACAAGAACTTTGACAACTCACTCCAGTATATATATTGCCTGGATCCTATTTATTTTTGAGCATCTGCCTGGCTTCCATTAAAGAGAACCAAATAAAATTTTAATAAGCAAAACTGAGGTTCAATAAGCCCTTTGTGAGATACCATTGGTTACTTTGAATATTTACATATATATTATTCTGAATCGTAGACTTAAAATTGGTCAGAAGGTCAATGGCTTCGTTTCTGTATAATTGTATAATAATTATCGGTGCATTTTTTAAAATAGGAGTTTTTTTTTTAACTGAATACTAAATCACCATATATATTTATTGCCAGTATTGGTTCATCCTTAAAAAAATGTGTGCCCTTCACTTCTAATCAGGAAAATTGAGGCACAAAAATTTTCTACACAGGTTTGAGCATGAGGTCATATATGTGGTGAGAAATATATTTAATTTTACAGTGATATATTAAACCACCATTTTAAATATATTTCATTCTAACTAAAACCATGTTTGAACATAAGCTATTTTACATACAAAACATATATCTAGGAAGCTACTGAATATGACGAAGGATCATGATATGAATTTTTAAAAGACAAAACTTTTTTCTTCCTTGATATTTCTATACTTAGAAAGCCATTACCAGAATCATCTTTAGAATAAACAAAGAGTAATAAATTTGGCCTAAAATACGTTAATTTGCTTCACTATAGAATTATGCCGCAAAAGCTCAAAAGTAACTTTTAAAGTGAATCACACATATTATAACTAATTGGTTGATTCTTATTACAGATAAATTCATAAAACTGAAGCTGAAATAAATTATGTTTTCAGACAATGCAAAGTAAGGTTTTAGGCTTCCACAATGTTGGATGAGGTATTATGAGCAGGTTGGTCCCCAATTTTTAAAGTGCAGCAAAAGATAACCAGGATGAATTTTCAAGGTTTCTTATTCACTTTCCCCTTAAAATTAAGCTGGCGAATGGTAATCAGTGCTTGGCTCTTGTTAAGTTTACCCAAAAAAAGTTGATGAATGAACGAATAAGTGATTTTTACTCTTAAAAAAAGACTTATAGAAAACTATGTTTCACTTAGGAACGTATTTGATGTTATTACCAATTTACTTTTATTGCAGTCTAAATTCTCAGAAAGTCTACCTAGATATTTCAATCAAATATGTGGTAATGACTACTTCACACAAATGTGTTTATGTTATGCTTTCTGGTGAATGAAATTTATTATTATTTAACTCCTATTACACATCCTCCAGAAACTTCACCATACTTGAGATCTGATAAAACGTGACTATTGAGGATACTAAGATAGGACATCTATGCCTAAGCCTGATTCTGGTAGACTTGAGATAGAAAAGGCTTTTTGAGATGCATCCTCAGTACAAGACAATGTCAAAATAAGTTTCTAAGGCAGATTAGATGTTGCCATGAACACCAACATAAAACCCGTAATGCTTTAAAACATTATAACAGCACACTGTATATTGTTTTTCATTTCATGCTCCTTAAACTCTGGACTCATTTTCTGAGTCAATCTTCTTTACTCCTCAATATACCTTTGGCAGATACTGTTTTCCTCCATGCTATTTACAAGCTGAATTTCCTTGCTTGTCTTTAGGATTCTTCATTTTTTCTTTGGTTTCCCTCAATTTTTTTTAATTAAAAAAGTTGAATCAAGTATATTTGAGTTTGTGTAATGATATGTCTTAAATATCTTGGTTATAAATAAATTGATACCTAAGATAATGTTTGGATATATTTTAATCTATAAATACATTAATAGGGTATATATTTAGGCATCTATATAGTACAAATGCCTGAATATGTACCCTATTAATGTATTAATGTAATGTAAGTATATTTCTATACATTTTGCCTAATTCCTCTTTCTCATCACACTCACTAGCAAAGTTTGCTTTAAATTTCTTGTGCAAAATCCATTTTCTTATTTTATTATCATCAAAGTAAGCATAAATTTTGTATGCTATGTAACTAATTCTAAATCCCACCTATGCCTGTTGTTCCATAGCAGTACCACTCTTGAGAACTTGGCTAATAGTGTTGGGTCCACAGGAAATGCTGGATGCTGCAATATGAAAGGCATTTGTGATGACTGTCACTTTAAAGCCAAGATGAGACCTAGAGACTTAACCAGGGTAGGTGCTCAATAAGTTTATTATTATTCATCACTACACCCACATTTTATATTTTCAAATACTGTGACATTTACGACTTATGTCTCCTTCCAAATCCTTATTTGCTACTTCATATATTTTTTGAAATTTTTCTGAAACATCAAGGCAGATAATCTGTCTAGACTGTTTTGATTTCCTCTATTAATTCTCCTTGAGTGCAGAGTCAATATCATAGCCGAAGACATAACTCCTGATCACTTGATCAGTTTTCAATTGCATGGTAATTGAAATTTAATTGAGAACACTAACACAGAGAGAAACAGGAGTTTTGTCCCAGGTTACACTGTTAAAAAAACAAAAACAAAACAAAACAAACAAACAAAAACATGAAAAAGGCAGAAGGTGATTCTAGAAGTGCCAACACCAAATCTTTCTCTCTACTAGAATATATTTTCAAGATAAGTTATTTATCTGTGGAGCAGGGGAGGCAGTCATGGGGAAGGAGATGGAGAGCTGGATCTCAGTGCCTAGCATCTGAAAAAATACATATATCTCATGTCAAAATTCAAGCAATGCAAAAGCCAGTGTTAGTTTGCAAAGTTCAAAGTAGAATGCTTTTCATGCTGTTGTGTTATTTCCTGCTGAAATAAGAGTACCTCACCAAGGAAATAACTACTTGTTTAGGGGTTTGCTTTTAATTGCTCAATCAGCCCCCAGACTGATTGACCATGGATCTGCCTCTAACTGTAAGGCAGTCTTTGACTCTTCACTAGACTGAATCACTGCAGCTGCATGTACATATCCACTGTCCTCCTTGCTGCCTCCTCATGTTGCCCATCCTGGGACTGTCAAATTGATTAGAAAGTCGGGACACTAAAGAATTACTCTTTCCATCACTTTTTGAAGACACAGCCATCATTGGAGCATTACAGAATATACTATTCTATACCATGTCTATTCTAGTCACACTGTGACTTCTCATTCACAGAAAATAAAACTATTTACTCTTTTTTCTTGGTCAAAGTACACCTTCAACTGTTATTGGTTGAAACATGAAATTGACATTTTTAAGGATCAAAAATATAGTCCAATTTAATATATATATGTATCTAATGTCTGCTGAGTCAATACTGATTCACTTCATATGTATCAAACTGTAATGATTAAGAGCATAGATTCTGAAATTAGACTGCCTGGCTTCAAAGTCCAGATCCCTAGCCTATCCAGTGTGACTTTGAGCAAATAACAGATTTTCTATGTATCAGTTTCTTTCTTCAGTTTTAAAATGAGAATATCAGTGCCTCTTACTCATAGAATTATTTTAGATATCAAATGAGTTAACATTTGTAAAGCAATTAGAGCAGTGCCTGGACTAAAAGTATTTGTTAAACTTTTATAAAAGTGTCGGGGGGAGAGGTACTAACCCCATTTTATAAATACTTGGTCATCAAATCCATATTGAAACTTTACATTCTGGATACTATGGCTACTGAAAGAATTTTAAGGAATAGTGGAGCAGTCAGGATATGCATTTTTAAAACAATTAATTTTATGAGAAAGGAGAAAGAAGCACAGGAAAAAAAAATGGCAATTCAGAAAAGATGCAATTTTTTAAATGACCAGCACTGAAATTCAGGATCCTTCTATTATTACAATCACCAGAACATCTACCTAGTTACATTTAGCACAATCTAAATGGCTACTAAAACAATGCAGACATTTGAGAAAAATTGAGCCTCCTGGAAAAGGCCATTTTTGTAAACCATTTCTTACCTGAGTGTAGGGTCACCGATTAGGAGAAATGATCTGGTGACATTCAAATTGTGCTGCTACAGCTTTAGTTTTCTATCCATCTGTTTTCTGAAAAGAAAGTAATGAATTTAAAATCTGCTGGAAAGAAAAAAGATACGAATGTTAAACTACTAGCCACGGCAGCAGTATATGACGTTGTTTAAAAGCAGAGATTCTAAAGTTTGATTCCCTGGGTTCAACACTTAGTTTTGCCATTCTTATGCTCTGTGACTTTGAGCAAGAATCTTTACTTCTTTGTGTAGTATTTTTCCAACTGTTAAATGACAATAAGAAGAAGGTTCTTTTTATTTGGTTGCAAACAGTGCAGTACATGATATAAAAGAGGTGTTCCAAAAGTGATAAATAAACAATATGGCTTTGTTACTTAGAGAATAGCCTCTGAAATAAGATTGCCTGGATTTGAATCCTGGCTCCAGCAACTACAGGATGTGAAAGTTTACAAATATTACTTAATCACCGCATAACTGTCAATAAAATGGAGATTTCTAAAAATCTACATATTTTAAAACATTGTTGTAAGGATAGAGTGAAAAATTTTATTTAATTTACCTTAAAGGGATCATTCTGCTCTAATTCATCAAACTATAAAAATGATCTCATATTTAGTAGCTTAAAACAACAATAGGTAAGCTTCCGAAAGTCCATGTAGGACTGGAAATATTGCTGAGATCACTTCTTGAAAACTATAATTTACCACTCTCTGTTCTCTGGTCATAAGAATTCATATCCCTCTCATGTGCAAAATACAATCACCCCTTCCCCAAGATCCCCCAAAGCCTTATCCTATTATAGCATTTGTTTCAGGATTGAGGTCCAGGATCTTCTAAATCAGTCCCTGTTATAGATGAAGCTCCTCAGATGCAATTTATCTAGTATAACTTTTGCAGAATAGTCCTGTTGATCTGAAGACCTGTAAACTAAAAGGACAAGCTATCTGACCCACACAACCCCAACATACCATGGTTAGACATGCAATAGATTCTTTATTTTAAAGGGAGAAAAATCTAAGTCACTAAGAAATCACAGGTCCATAGAAATTCTAAATCCCAGCTGGACACAGGTTGACAGGAATGATTCTCCATAGCGCGTGGCTTTGCCTGCTGGGCTTTTGGTAGCTTCCTCTAAATTATTCTTCATTTACCATAAAAAAAATTGTTAGTGTTTGCAGATGAATAATTCTTTCAGCCTGCTTTCTACCTATGGAAGTTTGAGGATCCAAAGGTTGCTTTTCTTTTGACACTACCTCTGTGTCTTTTAGTTCAGGCTGGCAGTGCTTCCACTAATATCATTCTCTTAAAGAGTCTATGGATTTCTTATAAATCTTATTATAAATTATAATTTAATCCAGTAGATAAAATCTACACTTATAAATCTTGAAATAAGGCTTTTTGTATTGTGGGTTTTCAGTAAAGATATTTTAGGGTAATGTCCCTTATAGTCTTAGGAATCTTATTTTTTAACAGAGAGGATCTATGAGATACTAAAAGGAATTTTTTGTCTAATCAAAGTATTATCTTAAATCTTTCTGAACTCTTAACAAGGAGATATATAGTTACATCCTTGTCCTCATCTATAACAGTGTTTTTATGACAATACACTGATACAATCTTTGCCTAAAAGCCATTTCTTAACTTTAGTATTGTTTCCATGTGGAGAGGTTGGGAATGGGGAACAAATTTATTTTCAACCCCAACAAAAACTTGCTCATTTGTATTTACTAGTTCCTTCTTAACTTATAGTTTTCCTCTTGAATTTTACAATAGTCAGTAAGAAAAGCCAGGAAGCACCTTCATTACTCTTCCTGAATCTCCTTAGCTAAGTCATCAGTTCATTGGTTATATTTTCTAATTTCCACATTACTACAGGCAATTGTGAAACTTTCTACCATTTAACAAGTTCTCTCTAGTCTCCAGCTTCAAATAACACCTTACTTTCCTTTAAGGTATCATCAACAGCCAAATCACATGCCATCAGGCTTTTGCCTTTTGTTCTTCCAGCTTTTGCCTACCCTACAGTCCTAGATTCACATGACTATGTTTGAGGTTTTCTTACATACTTCTGGTTAAAAATAGACACATAGATAGATGATAGATAGATAGATAGACAGACAGACAGATAGATGATATATACATAGATAGATGATAGATCAATAGATAGATGATAGAGATATATATTCTGCTACTCGATTCAATCATGATTTATTTTCTGTATTTTTATGCTTTAACATATTGTGCCTTACTGTCCCTGGGAAGGTCAGTCATTCCACTCACCCCTGAGTCTGCCTTTCAAGTGAAAATGTAGCAATCTAGAGCCCACACAACCAAGAACAGCATCTCTGCCCCAGAGCCCACCACAATTATTCGAACTAGCCAAGCTTAAGCCCGCTTGCTTTGTCCATTCCTTCCTGTGGAATCACAGTGACGTCTCTTGCCCATGCTTCCCCTTGCTTTCTCTGCCTCCTGACAGACGCTGGTGCTTCCCCAGCACAGCGTGGCCTTCTGTGGTGTGGCGTGCCACCTCCTCTTGGGAACTGTGCATGTAACAATCTTTTTAATGGCAGTCCTCTTTTGATCTTTGGCCTTGCCATAACTGAGTACTAATAAAATTTATATTTTAAAAAGAAGTTATATAACAAATTATACCAAATAGCAGTAGCCTAAAATAACATATTAACTTGCTCATTGCACTGAATTTGGCAGGGCCCACTTAATTTTGCTTATAAATTAGTAGAGGCAGCAGTTCTGGAAGAACATGTGGGGTCAGAAGAGTGAGGAAGATATTTCTGAGAAATAAAATCACCCACATGGGTCACAATTTGAGAAAAAAGCTGAACTAAAGTGCATTTGTTTCATCGCGCTATGCTGGTAATTCTACAAAATAAGCCAAGTAAAATGTTTGCTATTCACTATCAAAAGCAATAACATTTCTAAAAATCAGATATTGAAATATTGTTAAAATTTAAGTGAAATTATTTTGGTTCACAAGACAATCCTCTTGCAACTACCTCAAATACTTAATATGTCCATTCTGGATGTTTTAAGCCACAACTTTTCTCCTGTACAAATATGTTAGATCGTTTGTATAAATTGGGAAAACTGTCCCTTTGTCATCTATACCTATATGACAAGCTAGAATTTTTTTAATTTTTTACTTAATCCTTCTAACTACCAAATTATTTTGGCACTTTATTTTTTAACCACAAATTCACAAATACTAAATTATTATCCAATATTCTCAAAAATGGGATTAAATATAATGGAATCTTCCTGATAATTAAAGTTTTCATCACAAGTGCCATCCATTAATTAATTCAACAGGTGAAAGTAAACAGTGTTCAGTGTTTTTCCTTACAATTTGGTAGCTAGGCTTCTATAGATTATCTTTTTTTTTTTTAATTCTGAATTCATCTAACCAAAGTTTGATATTTACAGATGTCTGATTTCAAAAGTAGGGTTTGTACATTTTAGATTAAATTTAAATTAATTTTTCCTGGTGAGGTTGGGAATTTTAATCTATCTCTTGAAATAACCAAACATTCCCTGGGGGTATTGCAATAGCAATCAATTAACCATTCATAGAATTACTGTTCTAATAAAATTCTAATTAGTTTCTGTCTCTTCCTGTCTTAAATGGTTGCTGGTGTTATCATCAGAACTGTCTAGTAGATTCTGAGATTTTTATTTTTTCATATCTTCAAGAAGAAATATCTGGGGAAAAGGAGTGCTCTGATTAGGCAAAAGATACATATTTTTTCTTTGAGAATTCTCCATTTATAAATTGTTTACTTTGATCATGAACATTACAACTATATATTTAACCATAAATTTAACTTATAAATTAGTAGAAAATGAAATAAAATTTAAAATAATGCTTTTTTATTAGTATTCCTATGCTTAAATCTGCAAAGATAACAATGCAATGTCTAATTGCTGAATTCTTGATTTGAGTGAATAAATACACCTAAAAAGTCTTGAAATCAATATAAAAACTCTGATTTAATGCTATCTACATACAATTTCTTTAATATGATAAAATTGGTCATTGTTAACTTGTTACTGGAATTTGCTGGTGGTTACATGGATGGTTGAATTGCTGTGTTTTGAAGTATATCCTGAAGAAGAAGGAAAAAAAAGGTCTTTGGAAACAATAGAAATCATCTATGTAATTTGTAAAAGAATAATAATGTAGGCAGAACACTGAATCCTGAACTTTCACCTGTGGAGAGTAAACTGAAGCAGAACAAATGGTATAGTATACAAGTCACATTCAAGCACTTAGTACAATGTGAGCTCCATAGAAGATAATGAGTGCAAATCAGAATAGCTGTGCAACAGTATTAACTTATCATGTCAACAGGAGAACATTTGTTCCTTTTATGCAGAATCAACTTTGTTTCTGGCAATTCAAGGCAGAGCAATTGATGAATCAGCATGTATTCAGGCACTGCTTTGGGCCAAATATTTACATTCTTATTTCAGATGAGGTCAAATGTAGCTAATATATTTTTAAAAGAAAAATCTCATCTCTGGGTGCTTAAAAAATAACAGTTTTCATTTAGATTCCAGAATGATCATTACTCTACATTTTGAAACACAAGATAAACATAACTAATGATAATAATTTCAAAATTTTCTCTCATTTCTTGAAACCCTTCTTATTCTTGGCTTTCTTGAAATAGCACTTCCCTATGATTGGATCTGTGGTAACAAGGGCCTGTTCTCACTCTGCTGCCTTTCTTTTCCTATAATAACTCTCTCTTATGTCACAAATTTTCAAATCCTCAAATGGAGGATATCCTCCCTTTATGGTGACATCAATGAGAAGGCAAGCATTCACAGAAGTACAAATAAACCACGTACAATCAGATATTATTGCCTCGCAAGCAACCTACAAAGAAAATCCAAACCCAGTAAATTTAGCAAAAGATTCACAAAATCCAACCAGCTTACTAAATCTCATAATTATTCCAAACCAAACACTCTTCAGACCCCAAATTAACATTGATCTAGAACTTAAGTCACTTTACATTACAGACTAGTAGAACAAATAATGTTCAGAGTAAAGGAGAAATTATTTCCTAAATTATAAGGAATCTACCAAAACTAAAAGCATGGATATAAAACTGAGGATTTTCAACTCAAATGTAATCATACTACTAACCTACAGCTGCAAGAACTGGAAAGAAACCAAAATCTTACACAAGAGACTGGATGGCTTTGAAAACAAGTGCAATGGAAGATATTCTGCTGGAATGAAACCAGTTTACTTCAGCAGATAATCTGAGGAAATAACCGTTGAGAACTATAGCTCTACCAGAACTAGCAACAAGCACAAACTTATTTAAGCCAACTATTCCAGATGTCCACCCACGGGCACAAAGCCGCAAAATCAGATGGTACGACCTGACTGCCAAAGAAAAACCTTAAAAGCACCACAAACAGAAAAAAAGGGCAGTTGATCTTAATGCCATACAACAGATGGCAATAAATGTAGAAACAATTATTTTTTACACCTCATGCCAAGATTGGAGAGGAAAGGAGGCAATAAACATTCTCATTTGTGGTAAGAGTATATTGTTGTCATGTCAAATCTAGAATATTCTGCAGTCCTTTTCAAAAGAGAGAAATAAATATTTTAAACTGGATCATACATTTTACTTGAGCAAAATTATTTACAGTGCATCACATTTCTTTGCCTATGACCAACACATATACAGGGTTTGATGCTACTCATAAACAATCTTTTAAGTGTAACAAGTAACACAATGCAGGAAGAATGTACGGAATTTACTCTATTCATAGGATAAATTATGGAGTTTTTGACAACATGCTGCTGCGTTACTTCATAATTGTCATGATTTAATTAGCACCCACTGTATGCAGAGCTGAGTACCAAGATTTATGTTTCTCTTATTGTTGACTGCAGGTGAGCAATGGCATAACACAGGTGCAGATAGTGTAAGACTACAGTGGGCCAGTTTAACTCCATCTTAGTGGCATTTGGTAATATGAATTGATAGGAACATATAATTTATTCTTAATGACGCAGATATGAAGAATCCGTGGAATCATTTAATAATGTCCACTCAAGATACTGCCTTCCAGTCATCTGTTGGCATGTATTCAGAGAAGGTAAACAAATGGTGATATTATTCAGGGGAAAATGCAAATAAAAAATATATGTATAGAACAACTAGACAAACGCAACACATACCAGAACAAAATGGCAAAGCCTTTGATTTATTTGTTGCTTTGATTGTGTGCCATTGTTTTCCAATGTGTTTTCTAATTAGTGTCCAATAATAATAGACACAATCCATGAAATGATTTCTAAATGTCACACACATTGCACATAGTATCTTTATGCTTATAACAATTTCTTTCTAGAAGAGTACATTGATGCTTATTGAGGTTATGTAAATTGACCAGTCACACAACCAATAAGACATTAGACGGAAATCTAAAATTATCCATACGTAAGGAACCCTCTGTTTACGTAACTCTGAAATAATGAATAAGAGCTGTTGTGTTCATTTTGTCTGCAGCAGCATGTTGTTGGAAATCATTAGGACATCCAGTAAGGATTATTAAAATTCTCCCCAAATATTTTACCAGGTATCAATATCAATGATTTGTTAGAATATACATGGTTTTGAAATTGAGTTTTGTCCTTGAAGACTTAGGCCAGATGGTTGATTAAAATGGACTGAATTTCTAAGCTGAAAAACAACCAATATTTTTATTTTCAAAAGTACCTCTCAGGCTTCCTAGGTGGTGCAGTGGTTAAGAATCCGCCTGCCAATGCAGGGGACACAGGTTCGATCCCTGCTCCAGGAAGATCCCACATGCCGTGGAGCAACTAAACATGTGCACCAAAAGAAAAGAAAAAAAAAAAGTATCTCTCAGGCAAAATAAACTAATAGTGATGCCACAGAAATTACAGACTATAGGAATACTGTAGGTGTAAACAAATGGGGAATGAGGAATATGATGCTGTAATATTTTATTTTTAAATATGTCTATTTCATATTTTAACATCTTAAGTGCTTTGCAAGTTTGCAAATAAAAATGCTTTATATTTCCAGGCAGGTAATATAATATGTGAATGGGCTTATATCTTACAGTTGGGAGTGGTGGATACATACATCCAGACTAAACACTGTTCAAGGTGTTTTTAATCATTATTCTTAACATGGAGCACTAATAATATTATAATAAAACATATATTCACATACAAACATGTATAGTACATTCTATAGGTACTGATCTCATTTTATAGATACTGTAATTAATAACTTGACTATGAATTAATCTATTCTTTCATCAAATTTATACTGAAGTCTTATATTTTGAATACCATGGTTCCTGAAAACCCATTCAGAAAGATGATTATGCCCTACATGAAGCTGCCACAAATAAAGTATCTAAATATTTTATGAAAACTTCATTGATTATCATTTTGGATTTAAGATATTATGCTTTCACTATATACCCTATATTTGGTATAATGCTATGAACAGCATAAGTCACCCAGTATGTCTAATTCATTTAAACATTTAATTGGTCTTCTACTATGGTGCTATACTGAGAATGGATATCAAGCTTCCACAGATCCCTATGATTTACTAAAATAGGGCAATGATGTTACCATATAATCTCTAAAATGTAATTTGTGAAATGATTTCAGTGTCAGTGACTTCATTATAGCATTGAGCAGGATATATCAGAAAACAGTGAATAGAAAAGTTGAATGCTGAGGAAGAGGAGAATATGATAAATTGGTCTCATACCACTAGGTGCTATTTTACTAAGTGCCGTACCTTGTAAAGAATTCAGTTCAGAATAGGCAATATAAGGTTAGGAGGATGTGATCTCCCTACTGATAGCTCTAACCAGTAATTGAAGCTTGCTTCATTCTGCACCATCTGTAGACTCCATGTGGTCCTAGAACATAGAAAGCAAAATCAGACCCTTAAGCATGCATTAATCAATGCAACTCCATGGTCTGTCATAACTTAGTGCAGTTACAAATGTTATGGAGAAACACCAGTATTAAAATTACTCTTTCAAATAGAATACAAAGCCAACATTATAAAGAGTGATACTTTAGAAGTATTCATGCAATTTCCAGCATGGTAATGCCAAATCGCTGCATTATTGGAATACTTTTTCTGATGTGTTGATTTTGTGTTTTCATAAAGTAATATTTCTCTTTGTTTCCTGCCCCTCTATTCCTCAGTTTTCCACCAGCATGGACACTAGTCAATACAATCAAGTTTGTCCATTTTATTAGTTTGTTTTTTTCCAGTTGCTAGTACCAAAATCAGCTGTATAACAAAGGAAAATAGGAAAGGTGTCAGGGAAGTTTGCTTTTTAATCCCCTCTTTGGGAAAGCTCTCATCTATACCTTCATTGTTTCTTATAAGAATAATTAATGCTCCATTAAAACCCGGCCCTTGTAACTCCTCATTTATGCCCAGAATGGAACAGCTCATAAGTATAGAATTTTACTTGGGAAATTGTGAGGAACAACTGCTCCCACTTGAGCCATTCAGAGATGACTACAATTATTAGTCAGCTTATTGGACTCCAGAAGTTGCAATAATAAAAGCACATTCCGGCACTTGGAAAGTGAAAATATGGAGATTCTTTTGCTCCCCCTTCTTTTGAGTCCCTTGGGGATTTTTGGTCAAACAGTGATTCCTGCCTAAAGCATTCCTCCCACAGACCAATCACCTGGATGATTGCATTTTCATTCTGAAACACGTGAGGGGGAAAATAACCAAAAATAACACACAGAGACTCACAGTCATTAAAAGAAACATTTCTCATTTGGTTTTGTATTCACCAGGCATACTTCTAAAGGCTTTGGATCTTGAGTCAAACTACACTGAGCAAGCATGTTGTTTCTTTATTGTCACTGGTAGTGTGTGTTTGTGTATGTGTGTTGTGTACATCTTTTGTCAAAGCACTGAATATGATAAATTCCAACAGGTACACTGAAAGGCAGAAAGTGAAATTTCTTTACCCTTTAAGTCTTCACGTGATAACTACAAAGCAAGGGTTTCTCTCTCCTGCCCCAAAGAGGCACAAATAACAACAGGCCTGATGAGGGGAAAGTACACAAGCCATCCCCTCATAGGCTGAATTCCTCTGCAGCAAGGTCTTCTTAGGGAATTTTTTGGGGTCCAGGTGCAAGCTATTACGCTGTTTGTGACAACAAAACATGTGATCTTAGCCTGAATGTTTACAAACGAGTACAGGTGGCATTACAAAATAGGTTTTGGAATAGATATTAGAAAGCAGAAAAACAGCAGTCTGTCAAAGAGATTTGCTCCAAAATTGTTTTGCTTATAATCACAATGTTTTGGCATTCCAAGACCAAATTTTCTGCCTTAAACCATTATCTTTATTGTCAACATTATTAATACACATTATTTATCTTACCATCACAAAAGTGTTCTCCAAAGCCACCATCAACTGTTTTCATCCTATTCACACAGTTTAAAAAAACGGGACGGTGAGGGGGGGGGTTGGTTTTCAATGTAATCTAATTGCAATTTAGGCAGATTTGAATGATTAACCTTTTTCAAGATTATTAATCGTGAACAGAGCTTTGCTTCCACAGAAAGGATTTGGGGATATCAAGACAAAAGAAGAAATAACTATTGGAAAAATGATTTTAAAATGGAGATCAATGTGACCCGAATCCCTGTATATCTCCTTTTACCTCTTATTTTTCATTCATTGAAGCACATCATAAATGTCACATATAACAAACTGCCTGGCACTGTCCCTGGCAAATATGTGTTGCACTACAGATATTAGTTCTTTGAATTCATGTCATTTTGCCCCAAATGGGTATTTTTCACATATATCCAACTTTAGTTTTTCTTAAAAATCCAATGGAATTTTCTTCTTTGAAAAAGTTAAGAAAGGTGACTGAAAAAAAGGAGACATGGATATATCTTTGTGTTTTATAGCACTGAAAGACAATAATCTACAGTTGAATGTATATTGTCCAACTTTGACCTATAGATTTTCTTAAATCTCCATAGCGTATTTTATAAAATGGTTGTGGGCTTTTTTTTTTAATTTACAGTTAGTAATGAAAATAGTTTTGGAATAAACATGTGCTAAAACTATTATTGAGTGTCTAAATCAACAGATTATATTACTAAAGACTGTCCTGTCTAACAGTTTATGAATCTATTTATAAAATAAATGACAATGTAAGTTAGCCCTGGGTTTAAAAACTTTGTTTCAATTTATATTTAATCTCTAGCTAAGGAAACTGTTTTTGAAGATACCTCATTATTCCAAGATCAACATGCAACCTTTCTTTTCAAGATTCCTTACCTTAAAAAAAAGGTTGCTTTGAGAAACTTTAAAAAAAGTTACATTTTTCTTCAAACATAAGAAAAATCAATACCCCAGAACTCCTGTTTATAAAATATTAAATAAGAATAATGCTTAGTGCTTTGTAGTAAGACTCAAACATAATTTTCCAAATCTTGTTAGATCAAGTAACCACTTTGTTTGGGTTTGACATCCTAAATAAATAAATTTTTTTTAAAGATTGACAGTATTGATTTTTTTTAATTTTCATTTTATATTGGAGTAGAGTTGATTTAGAATGTGGTGTCAGTTTCAGGTATATAGTAAAGTGATTTAGTTATATATATAATAAATCTATTCTTTTTCAGATCCTTTTCTCATAGAGGTTATTATAGCATATGCAGTAGAGTTCCCTGTACTATATAGTAGGTCCTTGTTGATTATCTATTTTATATATAGTAATGTGTATATGTTAATCCCAACCTCCTAATTTATCCCTACCTCCCCACCTTTCCCCCTTGGCAACCATAAGTTTGTTTTCCAGGTCTGTGAAACTGTTTCTATTTCGTAAATAAGTTCATTTGTATCATATTTTTTTTAGATTCCACATATAAGTGATATCATATATTTGTCCACTCACTTAGTATGATAATCTCTAGGTCCATCTAGGTTGCTGCAAATGGCATTATTTTATTCTTTTTAATGGCTGAGTAATATTCCATTGTATATATGTACTACATCTCCTTTATCCACTCATCTGTCAGTGGACATTCAGGTTGCTTCTATGCCTTGGCTATTGTAAATAGTGCTGCAATGAACATTGAGGTGCATGTACCTTTTCGAAGTATGGTTTTCTCTGGATATATTGTTTGTTTAATTTTAAAATGGACTGGAAAGGCTATTCACTTTTTCACCATTTCTACAGTCTCCCTTTTTTTCATGAAAATATCTTTTAAATTTTTGATATTTCTCCAATTAGCAAGAGAAGAAACCTTTTAAAACTCAAATCCATTCAAAATTTTGAAAATCTGTTGAATAACTCAAGATGGTAATATGTATTTGCAAATCTTTCTGATGATTTAAAATATAAGTATAAATATGAAGTATATGACTCACAACATCCATAAAAATTGAACCTAAATCAGAAGGTAAGAAGTCTTACTAAACTTGGCTAATTAGAAAGTTTTGTTTTCTGCATTGCTACTTTTATTTAAATATACGTAACATACGTGACATTATAAATTATCCCAAATGAATCTGATGACTAAGACGTGGCATACAAAGCTAAAATCTTAGATCATTTGAGATATTTTTAAAAGTTTTTTTAAAAATCCCAGTTTAGCAAAATATAATTAGTTAATCTATCAATAAATGAAATAAATCTCATCTATATCTTCTATCAAGAGAAAGGCCGTGACTTCCACTTAGATTTGCTGTTTCTTCACTATACAAATGCATGTGAATATTCACATTTATACACAAAACTACCACCATCTTCACCATCCTCAATTCCCCTCTACCATCATCATTTTAAAGATATTTTTAAGAGAGCATAACCTTAATAGAATTTCAAAGGACAATACCATCAGTTGAATATATCCATATTCAAGGAATTCATGATACATTAACAACAACAAAATAAAGGTATGTTACAATAACCCCAGCACATCTCACAAAGAAATTAACTTTACTAACTGAATATTTATGATATTATAAATATAATTGAATAAGTACGGGCATCATAAGAAACACCATAATAAAAGGAAATCAACTACTCATAATTTTAGATTGCTAGTCTAGCCTAAGACTTTTTTATGAAAACTATACCCTTCAGATTTTTAGGAAGTTCAAATACTTCACAGCTGCCAATTTTATATCTTCTGCTGTAAACTAATGTTGTAATGACATTGATGAATTTAATCCCCATTAAAATTACTGGCTGACTGTAAGAATTTATTATGTGAATTTAACACATTACAGATCATCTTTCAGTATTTTGCCTTATTATTTAAAATTTCATTTTCTTAGATACACAGATGCTTTCCAATATACAGAGTTTTTAAATGGAATTAAATAGTTTTTAAAATGAATTACAGTAAAGAATTTTCAATATCGCATTGAATAAAATAAATAAGCTACAGTAACAATTTGACATATGCTTTTATTGTTGAAAAAGAAATAGTTGGCATAGAATTTTTAACTCTGCTTTTTAATTAATGTAGAAAAGTAGGAGAATACATAAAAATGATAACTATTCCTTGATCTCACAAAATATAAAACAATGGCTGTGTTTTTATTCCAGAATTGTTGAATAGCACATGCTGTGCTCTTAGTTACAGTATACAATAGTGCATTTTCTCCCTACTATATAAGGAAAACTCCTTCCTGAGGTGAGAAAACAGTGACAAATTTTGGAAGGAATCAATGCTTTGGTTGTATTAAACTTAATCCAAAGAGGAAAATGAGCTAAAATACTTATTTGGCAAATTCTAAATTCATACTCCTAGCTGCACAAAGGGAAAACATTTCATTAAGGACAATGTATAAAACCTAGTTACATAAGTAAAATTATCTGAGATACACATACACACACACACACACAACCTTCTAAATGAGTAGATTAACACTATCAGTTGGCTTTTGGGAACTCAGTGGCTTAAAACAACAATCTTTAGTTCACAATTCTGTGGGTCAGCTAAGGCGGGGCATAGCTAGGCAGTTCTTTTGATTTCAGTTGGGCCCATTTCTGTGGGCAATGAGGTAGCTGTGCTTGTGAAGGGTGGCTGGCTATTACGTGGGGAAACAGAGTAGACTGGGCCATGGCAAGGTGATCATGCAGCAGGTAGTTCCTGTGGTAGCTGAACAGGTTTCCCAAAGAGGCTCTTGTAAGTCCTCTTGAAGACTGTGCTTGGCACTGGCACAATATTGCTTCTACCAATTCTCTTGCTCAAGGCAAATTACAAAGCCAGCTCAGATTCGAGAACTGGAGAAACAGACTCCAACACATGAAGTTACAAAGTCATATTGCAATGGGTGTGGATAAAACTATGGAAAATTTTTTGACCTTTTTTTTTTCTTGAAAACTGCACACTACAATGATAAATTACATATATTACCCATCCCATAAAGCCTTGCTGAATGGATGAGTGAATAAATGCATGAATAAGTGAATAACTGAATGATGAACAGAAGTAATACGGTTCCCCTCAGTAAGGTAACATCTTCATTAACTGGGCATGGTCTAGGTCATAGATGTTGATAATATTTGGTAGTCACTCTTTATCTATACAGATAGGCTGTTTTGACTAAATTTATTTGTTTCCTTTTTCTAATCTTTTTGACTTAAATATCACTTTCTGAGTTTCTGCTTTTTGAATTGTTAATATAATTCAATTATTACTAAAGAATATTGCTGTCTAAATTCCTTTTTGAATAAAAATTTCACACCCTTTTGTTTTATAGTAATTGCACTAATTAAATTATTTCTGGCCTTTAAATAGTATTTTTCCCCCAGTCTAATTGTATGAAACTAAAAACTTAAATTTTATAAAGGAATTAAACCATTGTTTGTTTATATATATGTGTATATATATATAGACTAATTGCTGTCAAGTCTGAGAAGTCCTACATTAAAAAATCTTACTTCAAGCAAGCTTTCACTATATTTTCAACATCTGTTCCTCCCTCTACCTCAAAATAAGAATTATTTGAATAGGTCTTTTTTATCCAAATTGCATCTTCATTTCTGCTGGTATATTTTTATAAAATGAAGAGCACTCTGATAATGAGCTTTAAAAAAACAACTGGAAATCGTTCCAAATTAAACATCTGCCCACATGCAACACATCTCAAAGAAAAGGCACAGATCTGTGAGGGCAGAGACAATGCAAAGATAAATCAATATGAAAGTAATTTTCATGTGAGCCTCTGCAATTTTGCTATATGTGACAATGTAGACCTCAAATATGATGGTAAATACTTGTTCAAATGCAAATGTGAAGGCATTAGTTTAGAATGCATGCAGAATATGAACTTGATTTTGGCTGGCATTCTGCTTTGGTAGGTCCACATGTTAAATTAGGTTCAATCTCAAAATTGCACCTGCAGTTAGCATAACAGTACAGAAAGACCAATGCTAGGTTACTGTCCAAGCACAGAAAGGTGCAGGGTTTTATGGTCCCCTAGCTTGCTTCACTGTGTGACACTATTAAAATTTCCACAGAGCACAGCGTTATACAGAGTTCAGTCAGAAAAAGGGTAATGCCCCTTTGAGGGAGTTAGCTCATTTTCTTTTTATTGGTTGTAATGTGTGTAGTGCCAAGCCACTGGTTTCATCCTCATTGCTTTAAAGAGAAAAGCTTATCTAAGTCAAAAAATGAATTAAAACGTAACTACAGCTATTAAATTCTCTTGCTTTTTGTATACAATAAAAATTTAGTTTTGTGGTAAAATAATCTTCTATTTGTTTCATTTTATTATAATGGTGTCTCCGCGCTGCCTCCTATGGCTTAGAGATGCAAGGAAAACACAATTTGAAATTAGAATCGTAAAATTGTCCATGAATGAATCCATTTGAATTTAACTCAGATTAGGAGTAACAAGACCATTTATAGTAACTTTCAAGAGACACTATATATGCAGTCTATTAACAGCATTCAGAAGTCCTCCCTGGGTACATATAGGCAATAACATGTGTGTGTTGCGCAAGCACACTCGTGAATGCAAGAGCAAGCACATATGGTACTACCGGCACATAAAAATCACAGTGTATATACAAATATACTCATTACTTTGTTCTTCCGCTGTGGTTACAGACTCAGGACTTCCTTATTCAAAATGGAATCCTTCCCTCTAATTTAAGTTATATTTCTTTATAATATACATGCAAATTAATATCTTTTGACTTGATAACCCCACTGGGCAAGTCGGTGAATTTACGTAAGTAAAGAAAACTATTTTTACCATTAAGTGAAACTATCTGACAATAATCTGACTTTCTTATGTGACTTTCCACATAAGAAAGTCAACCATGCGCAATCATTGTATATATGATTGTTATTTTTTCAAAAAACTTGGAAAAGTAGACAGTTGATAGTCTCTTTTACATATGAGAATTTTTGTACTTAGAAATGTGATTTCTCAAAGCACCCAAGAATAGAATCAAAATTTCCTTTCTTTGTCGACTAAACTCTTCACTCAACCTCACTGCAATCACAATTTGAAAGGCTGTTTTATCAATGCCACCTATGTTTTGCTTTTGGCCAAGGCTCAGAATAACTTCACAGCAACATTACCTAACATAAAATACAAACTATCAGCTTATTAGTAGCAAAGAAAAGTATATTTAAGGCACAATATGTACTATTTTAGTTTCTATAAGTTATGATAGTTTATAGTTTATTTCATTTTTTCTCAGCTTCATTGAGGTATAATTCACCTATATTTTAAATATTTATTTTCTCAAGCAGAAAATGTTTCTCTAAAACAAAGCATCAGGGACTTCCCAGGTGGTGCAATGGCTAAGAATCTGCCTGCCAATGCAGGGAACACGGGTTCGATTCCTGGTCCGGGAAGCTCCCACATGCCATGGATCAGCTAGGTATGTATGATATAAATATGAGCCTGCGCTCTAGAGCCCACGAGCCACAACTATTGGGCCTGCATGCCACAGCTATTGAAACCCATGCACCTAGAGCCCGTGCTACACAACAAGAAAAGCCATTGCAATGAGAAGCCCGCACAACACAATAAAGAGTAGCTCCTGCTGCCATAAGTGGAGAAAGCCTGCGCACAGCAATGAAGACCCAACGCAGCCAACAAATATATAAATAAATTTATTTTTAAAAAAAAAAAAAAGGAAAACAAAGCATCATGGTCCTCCTAATGAAATAATGAACTCCTATTCCCAGCTGACCTGTAAAAGCAGACATTAGGGACATATAAAAAGGAATCCTAGAATGAATGGGAGATTCAAGGAGATATCTCTATAGTTCACTTCAAAGTTGAAAATCTTGTGTTTCCAACCCAAAATGTTTTAGAGAACTCAATACTGAGTTCACCTTCCTCACTTTAAGTCTAACCCACCACTGATAGTTCTGCCCTATGAAACCAGAGTTCTTGATTCCTCCTCCACATGAACTTCTCCCCAAATATTTAGTACTAATTGTACTAACAAGAACAATAATAATAATGATGAATATTTATTGAGTACTTATGTTCCAGTACTATATGATTTGCACATATCTTTTAACACTAATAACAATCCTTCAGAGAAGACAAAGTTAATAATGCTGTTTTACAGATGTGGGAAAATGGGGAAAGGATATTGAAGTAATTTACCAAATGTTAAATAACTTGCCCAGTGGCACTGGATCAAATCTGAGGATCCTGGTTGTACAATTCTTAAATATAACTACTGTGCTGTAATAATACAGCATTCATGTTGTCTTCAAATTTTCATTCCTCAAACTAGTGCATTTAATTCAGCTACTTTTCATATATCAAGAATTGGAGTGGCTTCACTGTCCTTTTAGTTTCCTATGTGTAAACTGCGTCATTTCAGAATTGAAAACAATAGGTCAGATGTGCTGTAACTGGGGCCCATCCTTGCAGATTGATTTTCCCACTTCATCTACGGACCATACCAGTATTAATTCAGTTGCAGGTAGCATAAACTTAGGTAGATAATATTAGTAATATTGTTGCTCTAATAGAGCCAAAGAATGAAAAAACTCAAAATTCATTCATACGAAATCCTGTAGATCAGATCTCCCTAAATCTTTACTTTATAGTTATATTATTAGACCCATAAAAAAGCTATACATTCATGCATAGTAAATTTTATCCCATTCAATTTAACCTGTCAAAGATCTTCTGAACTCTGTTCTTTCATCCTGCATATTAGCTATCTTTTGAGCACTGTATGGTTTATTTTATCATTATCATCAAACAATTTCTGTTGATTAAAATTTCATTCTTGAACTAAAACAATGTTTTCGGTCTAATGGCCAGCCTAAGGTTACGAAAACATATTTTATTCTCACAAAAGCAGTCAGGCAAAAGTTATTAAAACTTAAAACAGTTTTGAAAACTCATTTTCCTCTCAAACATTCACTTTCCATTAAAGTTGCAAAGGAACTGCTTACTTGGTAAGGACTCACTTCCTTTCTGAATTACTTACCAAATCTCTCCTAGCAGAAAATAAATGTAGTTTCACCTGAAAACAGGGAACTTTATTCTCACATGTGCTCTAATAAGAACAACATAAATGAGAATAAAGTCACCCTGATTGGAGAAATTTTGCTTGTCTTGTTGCAAACTCTCTGCATAATTCCCACTGGCATAGTCATTTTTCTTTAAGTCATTTGAAACTTCAATTCTTTCTATACCCCATTCTGGAAATATTTTTAAAATGCAGATGAGAAACTTAAAAAGTAATGGAAAAACAATTTAAACTATTAGTATCTTTATTCAGTTAGCATTCCATTTCCAAAGTCTTCCCATAATACTTTCGGAAAACACATTCATCTTGCTCCAGTAATAATTCTTGATATTCACCCATTAGAAAAAGAAAGAAGTCAAATACACTACAGGAAAATATAAAATAGTGTAGGAGTATGAGGTTTTTATTTGATGTGAACCTAGCACATGGTAATTTCTCACCTGCTTTAGAGGTCTGAAAAAAAGTGAAAATTCAAGTTTTAAATTAATGTATGCCAAGAGCAATCTATTCTTTAGTAGAAACGAGACTTGTGTAAACCCTTTAATAATATAATTAAGAATTCGACAATGCCTCTGTATATAATTCACAGTTCCAAATGTCTACAGCTGTGATTCTGACCTTTCAAAACCCCATTAAGCTATGTAAATACAGTACAGAGAAATGTGTACTGTGCATAAACATTATTTTCATGTGAACCAGACAAGGACACATTGCTTCAC
The DNA here is from genome assembly GCF_030028045.1 of Hippopotamus amphibius kiboko. Classification (NCBI taxonomy): domain Eukaryota; kingdom Metazoa; phylum Chordata; class Mammalia; order Artiodactyla; family Hippopotamidae; genus Hippopotamus; species Hippopotamus amphibius. The sequence continues at coordinate 35,002,867 of NC_080188.1, forward strand.
TGCTGTCCCCAGTGCTTGTACGAACTCTGCTGAGGCATTAATACATCCTTACTATTGATTTGTATGTGACAGATCTACCATGGGACTCATTTTGTGGCTTTTCTGTTCAATACGTGGTTCAAGGGTGACCCCTACTTATAAGTATTATTCCAATATTAGACAGATTGTGATGGCTAAATTTATGTGTCTACTTAACTCAACTAAGGGATGCCCAGATATGTGGTAAAACATTATTTCTGGGTGTGGTTTTGAAGGTGTTTCTGGAAGATATCAGCATTTGATTCAGTAGACTGAATAGAGAAATGCCCTCACAAACATGTGTGGGCAGCAGCCAGTTCGTTGAGGACCTAAATACAACAGAAAAGTGAAGAAAGGGCAAATTTTCTCTCTCTCTTCTTGAGCTGGGACATCCATCTTTTCCTGCCCTCAGATATCAGAACTCCTGGTTCTCGAGCCTCCTAACTCTGGAATCTACATTCAGCTCCCCTCCTGGTTCTCAGGCCTTTGGACTCAGACTGAATTCCACCACCAGGTTTCCTAGTTCTCCACCTTGTAGATAGCAACTTATGAAACTCATGGCCTCCATAACTGTGTGAGACAATTCCTATAACAAATCTCTTATATATCCTATTGATTCTGTTTCTCTGGAGAACTCTAATGTACAAATATTACAAAAACCTTTAGCAATTTAATGAATATAATAACAGTGAAATTTTTTGAAAAGGGAAAGAAAAGAAAAGTAAAAGTCCAGGACTCACATTAAATATCATAAAATTCTAATAGGACAGTGATTGATTAGCTTGCTATGGATATACTGTAAAATTACGCAATTAATATTCACTGTAGAAAAAAGAAAATATAAATCACCTCAATTCCACCAACCATTGTAAATTTCCATTAACATTTTGGTATTTACCTTGCAAAGTACCAACTGTGTTTGGAGTGTGTGTATGTATATATGCTTACAATCATATAAACACACATGTAACCTCAAAAGTAGACAGCTTGCCTGAGATCCTCGACCTGACTTTTTGACTTCTTGGACATTTGCATATGAACCAAATGTTTTTCCATCATAGGCATGATCCTATGCTAGTTTTAAAAATCAATCCAGGGGACTTCCCTGGTGGTGCAGTGGTTAAGAATCTGATGCAGGGGACATGGGTTCGATCTCTGCTCCAGGAAGATACCACATGCTGTGCAGCAACTAAGCCCATGTGCCACAACTATTGAACGTGCGCTCCAGAGCCTGCAAGCCATAACTATTGAGCCCATGTGCTGCATCTGCTAAAGCGTATGTGCCTAGAGCCCGTACTCCGCATCAAGAGAAGCCACCACATTGAGGAGCCTGTGCACCACAATGAAGAGTAGACCCCACTCACCACAGCTAGAGAAAGCCCATGTGCAGCAACGAAGACCCAATGCAGCCAATAAACAAATAAATAAATTTATAAAAATAAAAATAAAAAATAAAATTCAATCCATTTGTTGGGTCTGTGGCCAATTACCTGTGTCTAGCACTACTGGGATATCTGGGTGAATTTCTCCACTCCAAGGCTCTAATTGGTTGGCCCTTAAGAAACTTATTTTAAAGAAAAAATTATAGTCCTGTTCAGGCCACTATTGATATTACTAGATGGGATCTCCTCACCTAGCCAATTAATACCACCTGCTTTGACCCTGGCCATAAATACGAATTTTCCTCTATTACACAAGCTCAGCCAGAGCAACAAGCAAAATTTCTGCCAAGGAATAAAACCTCCCACATTTATGGGACAGATTTATGTGGTTAACACCAGGCTACGGTAATTTAAGTTTAAAGGCTCCTTGATGTTGGGAACAATTAAATCATACTAAGGATAATCAGTCTAGTAACACTAGGAAACTGGGCTGGGTGCCTTATGACAGTGCCAATATATAATTTCCCTGAAAGATAAGAATTAGTATGGAGTAGACTAAGTCAGACAACCTGGGATATACTGGGCCACACCTAATGCAAGTTCTTGGCTTAATTCTTACTTATGACTTTACTGTTAGTTATGTTATTTGCATTTTGTCTGTTTTACAAAATTGTTGTTTCTTACATTACCAAATGTGTGACTGAGCTTCTGATAAAATGATGATATATAGTTGTAGATGAGATCAATGATTGTAATAGTATAACTCTAGATATGGGAAGAATCAACAAAAGGGAATATTTTCCTGGACCATAAGAGACTAGTAAGACAGGTGGTCCAGAGACTTTTCACTACTAGTATGACCTAGTCCAGTAATAGCACCTTGAGTAGCCTATCAGCAAAATTTTTGCCAAACCTGGGAATGAGCATTCCTAACACCATGGAACAAAATGGTCATGAAATGGCCCCAAAGCATAGTTGAATTTATGCTCATGAAGGCGCCCTGCCAGCTGGAAACTGGCACTTGCTATCTAACTCTACAAAGATTAAATCATGGCCATTGCAGCTGCTGACCTTCAACACTCCCTAAAAGGAGTTCAGGTTGGAGACCAGGAATGAGGCACTCTATGTGCTGGGAAAAACTGGCAGAACAGGTCTTCAGATGGTTAGGTCATTTCAGGAGAAGATTTTATGAGCCCCAATTCTTGCATATTCTTATACCTAGAGAAACATTGACATTATTAATGGTGACATCTGCTTTGGCTATTATGGAGAAAATTACAATTAAAAGTCAAAATGGAGTAGCTGTGGTTCAGACATCCAAGGAAATAACTAGGCAACACTATGGATGTGATTTCAGACAAGTGCTTGTATTGCTAAGAACTTGAGTTTTCTAAGCTGTATCAGACTTTGGATGCCACCAGCCACTCTCAGAACAATGTCTGCTGGCAGTTGATGACTACGACCTTACTTTTTTAAAGGTCTCCTCTTGTAACTATCACATTTTTGGACAATGAAATTGTTTCAGATTATACATTAACAAAAAGAAGAGACAAGTATGATGACCAATAGCACCTGTTATCTATGTGTTAATGCCACACTGAAAGTTAAAACCTACTTAGATAAGATTAGACAACTGGCTGCCTGGCTATAAGTCACCACAAAGCACCAGGTTCAGACTGGGTTTCAGGCTTATTCTCCTGAAAAGAAATGAGATCTATTTTGTCTATTAACATTCAGGTTGTCACTCCTTCAAATACTTCTAACTGGGCCTGTTACACCTACATCAATCACACTGGGCTAATGGAAGAGGACATCAAAAATATATGGCCATGCCAAGTGGCTCCATTCCTTTGAACAGGGTAACCCAAGTGCTGACTCTATCTGAACCAAGATCAAAATTGCTATCAAACATAACCTGGTTCTTACTCTAGGTTGGGCCCCTGGTTACAATAATTCTTTTACTGATCTTTGGCACCTACCTTCTTAATCTACTTGTTTTGTTTGTTCTTTCTAAGGACACAGTGATTTCCCAGACAAGATGACAGTGATGCAGAGATTCCAGCCATTCCTCCGAACAGATCCTGTTGTAATAACAACAGAAGTCACCCTGAGCCCCTTATTTAGATAGGGCAAAAGCTCCATGACCCCAACTAGGTAGAATCTACAAGCCCCTTGCCAGACTGAAGAATCTACCGAAGACCAGCCTTTGCCCTTCATCCTCCTAATAAAGATTTCTTGGGTTTCACATCTCTCAGGGGGAATCTGAGTCAGGAGATAGATGGGCCCCAGATGAGCAGCCGGAGTTCATCCTCTGTAGACACATAACTCCAAAAGAGCAGGAAGGAGGAGAAGCTAAGCTCTGCCCAGGTAAGAGATAAAAGACCACATATTCCTCATTCTCAAATTCAAGGAGAACTTCCTGACAACACATGTGTGGAAAGGCTCCTTGGTGGTCAAAAGGGAAGGGGCATACCTCATAGCTAAGTGATGTCAACCTGCCCATAAACCTCTTCACTAGAATCCATCTTGCCTAAGAGATGCATGTACACACATGGGAGGACCCTGATATATAGAAAATATGGACTCAGAATGAGGCAAAGCAAGATGATTGACCAAAGGAAACCCAGAAGAAATGCCCCATAAAAGTGATTCAAACTACCATGAGGGTGTGACTCTCTGAGTCTGCCCATGTGTCTATCCACACATACCCTTTTTCTTCCTAATAAACACTTGCTGTACAAATAAAAAGAAAGGTAAAAAGGAATTAAGCACTAAATATCTTTAGAACATTTCTTTTATTAACAATATTAACAATATACTGAGAACATAATTTTATGTCAAAAATATATTTCTAAAATATCAATTTGATGAATAATCAATATTTCATTTTGTGTGTAACCCAAATAAAAGTCCCTCTTACCACTGCCTTAGGGCTCATCATGGTGATGAATTCAAAAGAAGCAAACCGAATTTGTTAAAGGCTTAGCAAAGCATGTAAAGAAGATACTACTTATCCAACTGTATTAGTTTTCTATTTCTGTGTAACAAATTTCTATATATGTAACAAATTAAAACAACAGTAATTTGTTATCTCATAGTTTCTGTGAGTCAAGACTATGAGTTAGCTGGGTCCTTTGCTCAGGGTCTCAACAGCTGAAATCAAAGTGTCAGCCCACATTAGTCCAGTTAGTCTTAATAGGTATGTCCAGGACATTCCATCCAAAAACAGCAGAGTACATAGTCTTTTCAAGTGCATATGGAATGTTCTCTAGGATAGATGACATGCTAGGCCACAAAACAAAGTCTCAACAAATTTTAAAAGATAGAAATTATATCAAGCATTTTTTTCTGTAGCACAATAGTATGAAACTAGAAATCCATTACATAAAGGAAAATGTGAAAGCACAGACACATGGAGACTGAACAACATGCCACTAAAAAACAAATAAGTTAATGAAGAAATCAAAGAGGAAATCAGAAAATACCTCAAGACAAATGATAATGGAAATGAAACTTTCCAAAATCTATAGGATGAATCAAAAGCACTTCTAAAAGGGAAGTTTATAGCAATACAGGCTTACCTCAAGAAACAAGAAAAATCTCAAAAAAACAACCTAACCTACCAGCTAAAGGAATTAGAAAAAAAGAAGAAAAAGCAAAGCTGAAAGCTAGCAGAAGTTAGGAGGTAATAAAGATCAGAGAGGAAATAAACAAAATAGAGACAAAAAAACAGAAAAGTTCAATGAAGCAAAGAGCTGGTTTTTTGAAAAGATAAACAAAATTGATAAACCTTTAACCATGCTCATCAAGAAAAAAAGAGAGAAGACCCACATAAATAAAATAAGAAATGAAAGAGGAGAAATAACAACCAGTACCACAGAAATACAAAAAAATGGAGAATACTATGAACAGTTATATGCCAACAAATGGACCACCTAAAAGAAATGGACAAATACCTAGAAACGTACAACCTCCCAAGACTGAATCAGGAAGAAACAGACAATCTGAACAGATCAATCACTAGTAGTGAAGTTGAATTTGTAATTAAACAAAAAAACTCCCAGCAAATGGCTTAACTGGAGAATTTTACCAAACACATAAACAAGTGTTAATACTATTTTTTTCAAACTATTCTAAAAAATTGAAGAGGAAGGAACACTCCCAAATTTATTCTATGAGGCAACCATTAGCCTGATACCAAAGCCAAACAAAGACACTACAAAAAAAAAAGTCAAAGACCAATATCTCTAATGAATATAGATGCAAAAGTCCTCAACAAAATATTAGCAAACTGAATTCAACAATATACAAAAAGTTCATATACCATTATCAAGTGGGATTTATTCCAGGGTCACAAGGTTGTTCAATATTAGCAAATCAATGTGATATACCACATTTAAAAAAGGGAAGATAAAAATCACATGATTATATCAATAGATGCAAAAAAAAGGATTTGACAAAATTCAATATCCATTCATGCTAAGAACTCCCATCATAGTTGGTATAGAGGTAGCATGTATCAACATAATAAAGGCCATTTATGGCAAACCTACAGTTAACATACTCAACAGTGAAAAGCTGAAATCCTTTCCTTTACAATCAGAAGGAAGACAAGAATGCCCACTCTCACCACTTCTATTTAAGACAGTATTGGAAGTCGTAGCCACAGAAATCAAAGAAGAAAAAGAAATAAAAGCATCTAAATTAGAAGGGAAGAAGTAAACTGTCATTATCTGCAGACAACATGATACTATATACAGAAAACCCTAAAGTCTTTGCCAAAAAACTATTAGAACTAATAAATGAATTCAGTAAAGTTGAAGGACACAAGACATTTTTCCAAAGAAGATATACAGATAGCCCACAAGCATGTGAAAAAACGCTCTAATCATCAGAGAAATGCAGATCAAAATTACAATGAGATATCAGCTCACACCTATCAAAATGGCTATCAAATTATGTGTTGACAAGGATGTGGTGAAAAGAGAATCCTTTTAGACTGTTGGCTGGAATGTAAATTGATGCAGCCATTATTGAAAACAGTAATGGAGGAAGTTCCTCAAAAAACTAAAAACAGAACTACCGTATGACCCAGGAATCCCATTTCTGGGTATACACCTGAAGAAAATTAAAACACTAACTTGAAAAGATACAATATGCACCCCAATGATCATCACAGCATAAGGTATGATAACCAAGATATGGAAGCAACCTAAGTGTCCATTAACAGATGAATTGATAAAGAAGATGTGGTAAATATGCAATATTAGCTCATCCATAAAAAAAAAAGAATGAAATTCTGTCATTTCCAACAACGTGGATGGACTTAGAAGGTATTATGTTTAGTGAAATAAATCAAATACTCTGTTAACACTTACTTGTGGAATCTAAAAAATAGAGCAAATGAATGTATACAACAAAACAGAAACAGACTTACAGACACCCAAAACAAACTAGTGACTAACAGTGGGGAGAGGGAAGGGATAAGGGGCAAGATCAGTGTATGAGATTAAAAGATACAAACTACTATGTATAAGATAGTTAAGCAACAAGTATATATTGTACAGCACAAGGAAATATAGCTGTACAATATATATGTTGTAATTATATCTATAATAATATTGAATCACTATATTGTACACCTGAAACCAATATATGTAAATAAACATAAAACTTTTTAAATTAATTAGTAAAAATAAAATCTAAATCAGACTTTGAAAAAAAAAAGTGTCAGCCAGGCTGCATTCTCATCTGGCAGCTTGACTCAGAAAAAATCTGCTTCCAAACTCAGCGGGGGGTTGGCAGAATTCATCTTCTTACAGCTATACAGCTGAGGTTGCTGCTTTATTGTGACTCTGCTATGAGTTGCTCTGAGGTCCGAAAGACCACACCTCATTCCTTGACACATGACCCTCATAGGCCATTCAAAACCTGACAGTTCATGTCCTCAAGGCCAAGAGGAGTGTATCTATCTGGCTCCTTTGTCTGCTACCTGCTAGAGAAAACACTCTGCTTTTAAAGAACTTACATGATGACTAGGTCAGGCTCAATCTGGAAAAGTTCCTTTTTGCTGTAAAATATAACATGACCAGGAAAGTGATATCTTATTGTATTCACAGGTTCCATACACGTTCATGGGGAAGACATTATACAATGGTGAGGGCAATTGGGGATTATCTTAGAATTTTGCCGACTACATCAACACAAATGAGAACAGTAGTTGCTCAGTTATATGGATATAAGTTCAGATACATATATAATAGTTCATATATTTATAACATAATTTCACCTAAAATTTAAAACTTATACTTATTTACCAATGTTTTGATATAGGGTCGTATTATCTTTCTTAATGCACATATCTAGTTTTGAACGCTCTAAAATGGAGGAAAGCTTATGGCCTACAATTAAAATGATAATTTGTATTTCCTTTTTTCATCCAGTAGATTTTTCAATTTATTAATGATTTACCTTTTTTTCCCAAAATAAACTTAAAGCTCGATATAATGTAAAACACAACTTATACAATCTTGAAGTTTTATAATTTACTGAAACTGTCTTTGTGACCTGCGTAGAAATGAGCTTCATAAGTATTGAATAGATGTTAGAAAGGAAATGGGATTTAGATTTTAAAACAAAAAACTGAGTTAGTCTATAAACGTGTTTTCTAATTGTATAACTCAAATCTGTTGTGTATAACATAATATTATGACCGCTGTGATAGATTAAAATAAATATCTCTTCCATCAGCCAAATACCTTCAGGAGCCTTCATTTCATTTCCTTGTCTTTTGTTCCTTTCCCACTTGCTATTCTATTCAGTCCTCTGTACTCTGTGACAGCAGTTGAATAATTTTTAGGTATGTGATTTCTGTTTTATCTTTTTAGGGTTTGATCATTTGTAAAAACCCTCTTTTTCCTGTTTGGTTTCTCCCTGCAGTACACTGTCCTCCTAGGAAAACACCACTAACCTTGACCAACTAAAAACATTTGAGCTGAGTCAATAACATGACTAATTGCTTACTTTTATTCAAGATTACCATCTCCCTAGCCATATGCTATGTAAAAAATTCTTTAAAGAAAAAAAAAAAAAACAATATTTATTTTTTGCAACTTTTCTCAGTGGCATGCCTAGCTGTATTCTTGCTAACAGGACTGTCAGTTTATTTCAACAGTCAAGAATTCTGCAAATGACCATGAAGTCTGAAGGAATTTCACATTCTCATATAGAATTCAATGGGAATAAGTCACTACACACTCTGTAGTATACATCAGAGAATTCTTGGTAATTTCTGGTACTCTGAAGTCCAGTTTATTATACCTCTATAGATAAAATGGGGCCTTAAAATGCTGTGGCTTTTTAAACATCACCATGCTAGGAATTAATTGATAAATCATGAATGAAATGCAAAGCATAAAATGGTGTTACTATTTGTATTGCAAAAATGAAGTCTCAAAACAGATTTTTACAGAGTCTAGAGAGTAAACTCAGATACATTTTCCATCAAACTAAAGATAAGACAAGAGACACATTTGACCTGTGATCTTTATGCTAATTATCCAGAAGCAGACCTAGATTTGAGGATCTATATACAAGTGATTTATAAGGAAATGCTCTTGGGGAAACCATTAAAGCAGTAGGGGAAACAAGAGGAGAAAGAGTAGACAGGCCATCTGATCTCAAGTCCCAGAATGGTAGCTTCAGCCTGAGCTCACAGAGATATTCTGGAGTGTTAGTTGTGGTTGACAGTTGTCCTGAGCCAAGGCAAGGGAGCTGGGGATTGCGCATGTCAGCTCCACCAGTCCTTTCTTAAGGAGCATCATACAGGTAGGCAAAGAGGCCTTCAAAATGTAAATACAGTCCTTCTTACTTAAATGCCTCAAGCTATTGAAAGTAAAAGTAAACAAAATGGTGCCCTCCACACACAAACATGGGGAAAAAGAATGCTAGGAGATCTGGATGAAGCACGTAAAGTTATTTTTATTTGCATTCCAAGATGTAAATTTGGCCAATTATAATATTTTATATGACTAAAATGAGGTGGATAGAATGTTAAAAATGTTGCTAAGAATAAATAATTTTCCAGTAGCTATTTGTCATAGTTGGAATATGTACATATAGAGTTTTATTCTCTCTTTTTTTTTTGTTTCTTTTTTGGACAAAAAAGCTTGTATATCTACCAGAGATTCCAAAAGGAAAAATATGATCAGAGTATGATTAAGCTGTCTGATAAACACAGGTCAGTAATGATCTCATGAAAAAAAAATACTATTAAATCATGGAATTGTTCATTGTGATCTAGGGTTCAAATATTTCAGAACAAAATGATTTTTAGCTTGAAACTCAAGTTGCCAACTGAAGCATAAAGACAGCGGCAGAAATATTAGACTCAGTATTGGCCAGAGCATTATGAGTCTCATTTACTTACTTACATTTAAGTTTTAAATTTACTGTGGATCATGCTATCAGTAACAATAGGGGACTCATATCGGGCTGCCCAGACACCTTCCTGGTAGCTTATGTTACACTCTCAGCCCTACATGGACCAAAGGAACAAAGACAAACTCTGACTCATATGACATACGGAACCAATTTGAAAAGGATGTGAGTTTGTGAAGGCATGTTCATATCCAGAAGAAGCATAATATGAATAGTCAATTTATCTTAGTTGCAGGGAAAGAAAGTTCTACCTAACTTAGTAATTTTTAAAAAAATATTTTGAGATTTATTTTTCCTTTTATTTTCCCTTTCCCCACAATTCCTCAGATTCTACATCCAGTTGCCCTGGCCATTCTGTATTCTTTGCTCCAGGAAATAGCTCTAATTTTAGAGAGCAGAAAGTAATTTTGTCCCTTTCCCTCTTTTAAGTTTCCAATATTTAGGTTTTAAGAAATCAGGAAGGACACTTGACTGAGAAAAAGAAAATTGATCAAGCAGAAAATATGAATAAAATATTGAGTAAAGGACAGATACTCAAGCTTTTAAATATAAAATTTGATTAATAAAAGTGCAGTACCTAATTGAAAAGAGGTCCAGGAATCTAATACCATTTTTGTTGATTTGAGTTCTGAAGTTCCTAACCACAATGAATTTCAAGCAAAAATGACTCAAGGTTTTCTATTTGTTAAAATGACTACCTTGTTCAAAGTCATTTATTTGTACACACACACACACACACACACACACACACACACACACACAATGTGTATATTTAAACTTTGTACCCAGCAATTAGAGAATACATATTATTTTCAAGCCTACGTGAATAGGATCACAGCTTGGCCATAAATAATATTCTTGACAAATTCAAAGACTTGTCATAGAGATCACATTCCTTATGAAATAAGGTTAGTGTGATAATTAATTTCACGTATCAACTTGATTGGGCTACAGGGTACCCAGACATTTGGTCAAACATTATTCTGGGTGTGTCTGAGAGGATGTTTCTGGAAGAGACAAATGTTTGAATGGGTAGACTGAGCAAAGCAGACTGCCCTCCCTAATATGTATGGGTAGGTTTCATCAAATAGAACAAAAGACTAAATAGAAAAAAAGGCTGAGCCTCTCCTAGTAGAGGTGGAGTCCTCCTGTCTGACTGCCTCCAAGATGGGACGTAGGCTTTTTCCTGCCTTCCAACTCAACTGAAATATCCGCTTTCCTGAGTCTGCTGTTTGCTGACTCGCCCAGCAGATCTTGGGACTTGCCAGCCTCCACAATCCCATGAGCTAGATATGCATGCTATTGGTTCTATTTATATGGAGAACTCTAATAAAATTAGATATTAATAACAATAATATATATAATTTTTTTAATCCTCATACGTTTGCAAAATAAGAAATGCATGACTAAATAATTCTTGAGTCAAAGAAGAAATCATAGCGGAAACTAAAATACAACTAAATGATTCAGACAATATCATATATCAAAACTTATGAAATAACTGTAAGGAATTCCCCTCTTCCCTGGCCATCAAAATTCATCATGATGCAAAAGCAGCAATTTTGGTTTCCATTTTAATGGCCATATTTGAATCACTTCAGAATATCTCCTCAATAATGGAATATTTGTTTCTACTTTCTGTTGTTTGCTTTGGAAAGGACACTACATTTTTTTTGGGGGGGGGGGTACACCAGGTTCAATCATCTGTTTTTATACACATATCCCCGTATTCCCTCCCTTCCTTGACTCCCCCCCCTCGATTCCCCCCCACCCTCCCTGCCCCAGTCCTCTAAGGCATCTTCCATCCTCGAGTTGGACTCCCTTTGTTATACAACAACTTCTCACTGACTATTTTACAGTTGGTAGTATATATATGTCTGTGTTACTCTCTCACTTCGTCTCAGTTTCCCCTTCACCCCCCGCCCCCTCCCACACCTCGAGTTCTCCAGTCCATTCTCTGTAGATGCATCCTTATTCTTGTCACTGAGTTCATCAGTACCATTTTTAGATTCCGTATATGTGAGTTAGCATACAATATTTGGCCTTCTCTTTCTGACTTACTTCACTGTGTATGACAGATTGTAGTTCTATCCACCTCATTACATATAGCTCCATCTCATCCCTTTTTATAGCTGAGTAATATTCCATTGTATATATATGCCACATCTTCTGTATCCATTCATTTGTTGATGGGCATTTCGGTTGCTTCCATGTCCTGGCTATTGTAAATAGTGCTGCAATAAACATTATGGTACAAGTTTCTTTGGGGATTATGGTTTTCTTTGGGTATATGCCAAGGAGTGGGATGACTGGATCATATGGTAGTTCTATTTGTAGTTTTTTAAGGAACCTCCAAATTGTTTTCCATAGTGGCTGTACCAACGTACATTCCCACCAACAGTGCAGGAGAGTTCCCTTTTCACCACACCCTCTCCAACATTTGTGGTTTCCAGACTTTGTGATGATGGCCATTCTGATCGGTGTGAGGTGATACCTCATTGTGACTTTGACTTGCATTTCTCTGATGATGAGTGATGTTGAGCATCTTTTCATGTGTTTGTTGGCCATCTGTATGTCTTCTTTGGAGAAATGTCTATTTAGGTCTTCTGCCCATTTGTGGATTGGGTTATTTGCTTTTTTGGTATGAAGCTGCATGAGCTGCTTGTATATTTTGGAGGTTAATCCTTTGTCCGTTGTTTCATAGGCAACTATTTTTTCCCATTCTGAGGGTTGCCTTTTAGTCTTGTTTATGCTTTCTGTCGCTGTGCAAAAGCTCTTAAGTTTCATGAGGTCCCATTCATTTATTCTTGATTTTATTTCCCTGATTCTAGGAGGTGGCTCAAAAAGGATGTTACTTTGATGTATGTCATAGAGTGTTCTGCCTATGTTTTCCTCTAGGAGTTTTATAGTGTCTGGCCTTACATGTAGGTCTTTAATCCATGTGGAGTTTATTTTTGTGTATGGTGTTAGGAAGTGTTCTAATTTCATTCTTTTACATGTTGCTGTCCAATTTTCCCAGCACCACTTATTGAAGAGGCTGTCTTTTTTCCATTGTATACTCGTGCCTCCTTTGTCAAAGATAAGGTGCCCATATGTGTTTGGGCTTACTTCTGAGTTCTCTATTCTATTCCATTGATCTTCCTTTCTATTTTTGTGCCAGTACCATACTGTCTTGATCACTATGGCCTTGTAATATAGTTTGAAGTCAGGAAGCCTGATTCCACCAACTCCATTTTACCTTCTCAAGATTGCTTTGGCTATTCGGGGTCTTTTGCGTTTCCATACAAATCGTAAGATTTCTTGCACTAGTTCTGTGAAAAATGCCATTGGTAATTTGATCCAGATTGCATTGAATCTGTAAATTGCTTTGGGTAGTACAGACATTTTCACGATGTTGATTCTTCCAATCCAGGAACATGGTATGTCCCTCCAACTGTTTGTGTCGTCTTTGATTTCTTTCATCAATGTCTTAAAGTTTTCTGCATACAGATCTTTTGCCTCCTTAGGCAGGTTTATTCCCAGGTATTTTATTCTTTTTGTTGCAATGGTGAATGGAAGAGCTTCCTTCATTTCTCTTTCTGCTCTTCCGCTGTTAGTGTATAGGAATGCAAGAGATTTCTGTGCATTAATTTTGTATCCTGCTACTTTACTAAACTCATCAATGAGTGCTAGCACTTTTCTGGTAGAGTCTTTAGGGTTTTCTATATATAATATCATGTCATCTGCAAAGAGTGACAATTTTACTTCTTCTTTTCCAATTTGGATTCCTTTTATTTCTTTTTCTTCTCTGATTGCTGTGGCTAAAACTTCCAAAACTAGGTTGAATAATAGTGGTGAGAGTGGACACCCTTGTCTTGTTCCTGTTCTTAGAGGGAATTCTTCCAGTTTTTCCCCATTGAGAACGATGTTGGCTTTTGGTTTGTCATATATGGCTTTTATTATGTTGAGGTAATTTCCTTCTATGCCCATTTTCTGGAGAGCTTTTATCATAAATGGATGTTGAACTTTGTCAAAAGCTTTTTCTGCATCTATTGAGATGATCGTATGGTTTTTATCCTTCAATTTGTTGATATGATGTATCACATTGATTGATTTGTGTATATTGAAGAATCCTTGCATCCCAGGGATCAACCCCACTTGATCATGGTGGATGATTTTTTTAATGTGCTGTTGCAGTCTGTTAGCTAGTATTTTGTTGAGGATTTTTGCATCTATATTCATCAGTGATATTGGTCTGTAGTTTTCTTTTTTTGTGACCTCTTTGCCTGGTTTTGGTATCAGGGTGATGGTGGCCTCGTAGAATGAGTTTGGGAGTGCTCCGCCTTCTGCAATATTTTGGAAGAGTTTGAGAAGGACAGGTGTTAACTCTTCTCGAAATGTTTGATAGAATTCGCCCGTGAATCCATCTGGTCCTGGGCTCTTGTGTGTTGGGAGATTTTTAATCACTGCCTCAATTTCCGTACTTGTGATTGGTCTGTTCATGGTTTCTATTTCTTCCTGGTTCAGTCTTGGAAGATTGTATTTTTCGAAGAATGTATCCATTTCTTCCAGGTGATCCAATTGATTGGCATATAGTTGCTTGTAGTAGTCTCTCATGATGTTTTGTATTTCTGAGGTGTCCGTTGTGACTTCTCCTTTTTCATTTCTAATTCTGTTGATTTGCATCTTCTCCCTTTTTTTCTTGATGAGTCTGGCTAATGGTTTGTCAATTTTGTTAATCTTCTCAAAGAACCAGCTTTTAGTTTTATTTATTTTTGCTATTGTTTCCTTCCTTTTTCATTTATTTCTGCTCTGATCTTTATGATTTCTTTCCTTCTGCTCCCTTTGGGGTTTCTTTGTTCTTCTTTCTCTAGTTGTTTTAGGTGTTAGGTTAGGTTGTTTATTCGATCATTTTCTTGTTTCTTAAGGTAGGACTGTATTGCTATAAACTTCCCTCTTAGAACTGCCTTTGCTGCATCCCATAGGTTTTGGGTTGTTGTGTTTTCGTTGTCATTTGTTTCTAGATATTTTTTGATTTCCTCTTTGATTTCTTTAGTGATTCCTTGGTTGTTTAAGAGTGAATTGTTTAGCCTCCATGTGTTTGTATTTTTTGCAGTTTTTTTTCCTGTAATTGATATGTAGTCTCATGGCGTTGTGGTCTGAGAAGATGCTTGATATGATTTCAATTTTCTTGAATTTGCCGAGGTTTGATTTGTGACCCAAGATGTGATCTATCCTGGAAAATGTTCCGTGTGCACTTGAGAAGAAAGTGTAGTCTGTCGTTTTTGGATGGAATGTCCTATAAATATCAATGAAGTCGAGATGGTCTAATGTGTCATTTAAAGCTTGTGTGTCTTTATTTATTTTCTGTTTGGATGATCTGTCCATTGATGTCAGTGGGGTGTTCAAGTCTCCCACTATTATTGTGTTACTGTCGATGTCCCCTTTTATAGGACACTACATTTTTAATTGTGCTTCCATACTACCTTTTATCCCCTGATGGCAGTACCTATGCCACACATAAATTGTGTGCTTCGCGTGTCTGTTTCTTACTATACAATATAAGTATGAAGGACTTAAGAGTTAGGATTATGAATTATTCAACTTCTTTATCATAGTATGCAGCACACAATGGGAAATTTTTTAAAAACCTCACTGAATTTGTTAAAACCATTTTGAAATTCTAAAAATAGACTCAGAGATATACAAAACAAACTTATGGTTATCAAAGGGGAAAGGGGTGGGAGAGGGATGAATTAGGAGGACTGGAATTAACATATACACATGGGGTATGGGGTGAAGGGGAAACTGAGACGAAGCGAGAGAGTAGCACAGACATATATGTACTACCAACTGTAAAATAGTCAGTGGGAAGTTGTTGTATAACAAAGGGAGTCCAACTCAAGGATGGAAGATGCCTTAGAGGACTGGGGCAGGGAGGGTGGGGGGGACTCGAGGTGGGGGAGTCAAGGAAAGGAGGGAATATGGGGATATGTGTATAAAAACAGATGATTGAACCTGGTGTACCCCCAAAAAAATAAAAATTAAAAAAAAAAACATATACACACTACTATATATAAAATAGATAAACAACAGGACCTACTGTATAGCACAAAGAACTATACTCAATATTTTGTAATTACCTACAAGGGAAAAGAATCTGAAATATATATGTAACTGAATCACTGTGCCGTACACCTGAAACTAATACAGCATTGTAAATCAAGTATACTCCAACAATAAATATATGCATAAAAATAATACAAATAAAACATTTTTCAGTTTTTGGGAGAGTTGGGGAAAGAGTAGACTTGTGGGATATGATTAAATCAGTACCAATTTGTGCCCTTATTTGATTATATTTCAAAAGAAAAATGTAGGGACTTGCCTGGTGGCACAGTGGTTAAAAATCTGTCTGCTAATGCAGGGGACAAGGGTTTGATCTCTGCTCCAGGAAGATCCCACATGCCACAGAGCAACTCAGCCTGTGCACTACAACTAATGAGCCTACACTCGAGAGCCTGCGAGTCACAACTATTGAGCCCATGTGCCACAACTACTGTAACCTATGTGCCTGGAGCTCCACAACAAGAGAAGCCACCTCCAATGAGATGCCTGTGCACGGCAAGGAAGAGTAGCCTCACTCGCCATGACTAAAGAAAGCCTGCATGCAGCAACGAAGACCAAACACGGCCAAAAATAAAGAAATAAATAAATATTTTTTTAAATAAAAATAAAAGATGTAGAACATTAATAAAATAAGTATCCAAGTTAAGATGTTAGAGAAAAAACAGGGTAAATGTAAAGAAAGTAGAAAGAGGAAGATAGTAAAGATAAGAACAGAAATAAAAGTTCTAGAAATGAAGATAAAGCCAAAAATAATATGATAGACAAAATTCTGGAAAGTCTGATGAAGAAAATAGGAGAAAAGTTATCAATAAATAATATAAGGGAAACAAAAGAGGACATAGAACAGCAGAGAATAGAGATAATAAAATAAGATTAACAACTTTGTGATAATTCATTTGAATAGTTACATGCAACGAGCAGATTCTTGTAAAACTGAAACAGCAAAGTTGACTTTATACTCTTCTAACAATTGTAGAAGCAATAGTTAAGTATATTCACACATACACACAAACATATCCTGCAAGATCATATGGTTTGGGGAGAGAGTTCTAGCAAACCCTAAAATAATATGTCCTTCCATCATTATAAAGTCTTCCAGAAAGTTAAAAAATGTGACCATTCTCTGCTCATTTCATGAAAGCAAAATTATACAAGGAGAGTAAAGGAAGAAAAACTGAAGGACAATTTGATTCAAAACATAGCTACAAATAAAATTCCGCAAGCTGATAAAGATTTGTTACCAAAACCTTACCATAAATATTCTTAATGGAGAAACACTGAAATATTTTACTTTGACATCACAAATAAGACAAAGATGTTCATTGATTCACTTACTGAAAACATGTTGATTGAACCTATACCAAGTAATCTTCTAGGCATGTGTAATACACAAGTGAAACAAAACAAAGATCCTTGATTTCAAGAAACTTAAATTCTAGTAAGAGATGATAGAAAACAAATATAAACACAAATAATAAACTATATAGAATGTTAAGACTCTGAAATATGATAAATATTTGTAAATGTCAAATAAATATGACAAATGTTAGAATCTGAAATACAATAAAAAAGAAACAAATAGAACACGTTAAAATAAATCAGGAGTGCAAGGGGTGGTACCGGTTGTACATTAAATAGGCAGTCTGAGAAGCCTCTTTGAGAAGAAGGTATCTAGCAGTCATATGAGAGTTATGAAGGAGACCAAGCAGATATCTGGAAGAATTCCTGTTAAGGCAGTAACATGTTTTTATGTTTGAGAAATAGCAAAGAGGCCAGCATGGCTAAAGTGGTATTCTAGATTGGTTTTGCTGAAATTAATTCCAAGGAATTGATGAAATTAACTATCAAGGATTTGGATACTCACAGTTTATTTCAGAGGTGATCCTGAGGAGCATGCAAGTGGGTGGGAGAAATGTTAGGCAGAGAAGGAAGAATGGCTGATAAAAGCTGAGTCTCAGTCCTGCTGGGGACTAACAGGATGCATGTACATGTCATCTTAGAATTCCCCTATAAGAGAGAAGGAAGCAGAAATATTTAGCCACTTATTTCCATCCCTCACAGGTAAAAGGATACCCCTGCAGCATCACCACTTCAGTACTTCTGAGCTGTCCTGCACTGGGCTTGGCAAGCTTCTGTGCTGCCAAAGTCAGCCCTTGGGCAGAGAAGCAAGAGCCAAGAGACACAGTATTTGAAGTGGGATGGTGCTAGTGGACATTTGAAATACCCATCATCATAGCCACAAGTGAACTCAAAGGTAGGTTTAGATGGTATGGGTAAAGAATCAACAGTGTCTGCTGTGAGTAGCAAGAACAAGGGGAATGAAGAAAAGATGGGGGAAAAGGATTAAGTGAAGGGAGATCTCATAGAGCACTGCACATCTTATAATGACTTGGCTTTTACTCTATATTAAATGTAAAACCATTAGAGGGTTGTGAAACCATCTGGCTGTGCTATTGAGGATAGACTGTGGGTAATGGAACAGGAGCAAAGTAGCAGCAATAAAATGCTATTAAGCTATTAAAGTAATCCCCACAAGAAATAAGGATGTCTTAGACTAGGTTGGTACTAGGCAATTAGTGAGACGGTCAGATTCTGAATACTTTGCTTATGGTGAAGCCTTTTCTATGCTAAATATTATTCTATATATAAATTTCTTACATATTAGCAGTTGAAGAGGTACCTAGGAATATATATAAGAAGATGTGTAAGACCTGCACAAAAAAGTTCATAACATGTATTGACAGACATTAAAGACAAATGAAGAGATAATTTGCAATCATGGATAAGAATACTTAGGTAGGATAAAGATATAAATTTACACCAAGTGAGTCTATAAAGTCAATTAAACCAAATTTTGACA
The DNA here is from genome assembly GCF_030028045.1 of Hippopotamus amphibius kiboko. Taxonomy (NCBI): domain Eukaryota; kingdom Metazoa; phylum Chordata; class Mammalia; order Artiodactyla; family Hippopotamidae; genus Hippopotamus; species Hippopotamus amphibius. The sequence goes on from NC_080188.1 coordinate 35,021,674, forward strand.
AGAATTTGAAATACAGATCGTAAAACTTTTGTGGAAGTATAAAGGAGCAAGAATAATTGGGACAAATAATAATAAAGATCAGTAATTTCTCCTTCTAGATATAAAAACCTACTACCAAGCTATGGTGTTTGGACATGTGGCATTTGTGCCAAGAGAAAAATTAAGTAATGCAACAGTTTAGAGAGCCTGGAACTGGGATGTATAGAGAACAGAATATAACAATGGTGGAGAAGAGGTGAGGGGGAGGGAGAGAAGAAGAGATCAATAAGTGATGTCAGCACAATTGGTGAATCCTATCTCATACTCACATAGAGTCAATTTCGTATGGATTAAAAAATTAAGTGTGGAAAACAAAACACAGACCTTTATGAATAAAACTATTAAATAATATCTTTCTTACTTGGGGTGAGGGAATCATGTTTTAAATATGACCCCCACAAAGAAAAGCTATAAATCTGACTACTTAAATTGAATCAGTTCATCAAAAATACACAAAGAAGTGAAAAAATAAGCCACAGAGTGGGAGAAGATACTTGTGGTACATGTAACTGACAAAGATTTAGTATCCAGAATAAAGAGTGCTCACATATCACAAGAAAAAGACAAATAGGTCTCCTTTTATATTTACTTGCTTGGCAAAATTTTAGAAGTCTACAGTTGGAAAAGATGTGGATCAATGGAAACACACATTACTCATGAAATGCAATGTGGCATTTTCTGGAAAAAGGAAGAAGTCATATACCCTACTACCCAACAATTTGATTCCCAAAGTAACTTCCAAGAAACTCATTCACACGTATACTAAGACACATGTAAAAGAAGGATTGTAGAGGTGCATAAAATATTGGATACAAAGTAAATTTCCAAAAACAAGAGAATAAATTAAAAGTTAGAGTATGTTAACAGGTGGCATATTATATAGCAGTGAAAATAAACTACCGCTACATTTGACAGCATAGATGAATCATTAAGGCAAAATTTGGTATTTGAAAATAAATTTTAGAGAACTAAAATTATATACAAGGATGATAAATTTCTATAAAGTTAAAAACTAAGTAAAACAAAACAGTACTTCACTCAAAGTCTACTGATTTAAATGTTCATTCCATCCAAAAAATACTTTCACAGAAACATGTAGAGTGAAATATCTGTGTACCATGGCTGAGTCAAGTTGACACAAATCTGATCACCACAGTATTACCAATATTGTTTTGTACATATCACATATTATATGATAAAAGCAAATAATAGGGAAAATGTATTGGAGATTAAGGTGAGCACAGTGGGCTGTGGTTGAAAAGAAAGTGAGAAGGGATGAAAGGGATGCTGCAGCTGGAAGCACTTTTAATGAAATGTGCCTCTCTCGAGCTACAAAATCAAGATGCTATAGGGAATATTAACTTTAAAACAAACTTTAAATGTCCAATATTTCCAACCAGCCACTGAAACTGAGTTACTGTGTGCAATTTATTTAGGCTCTCAGTGCCTCTGTTTCCCATGCATAAAAAGAGAATAATAATAGTACTTATCTATTAGACCATTTTCACAATCAAATAAGGTAATACATATATGTAAAGCCCAAAAGTGTATATACAGCAAATGTAAATTGTTAATATATATAGTAAATGTAAAATGTTACCATTATCATTAGTAATAGCAGTATTTATATTTGTAGCCATATTCAGACTATTATTGTTGTAGTTATTAAATAGAGGTTTGAAGATGGTATACTTTCTTCATGAATGCTAGCTTAAATCTGAGAATAAGAGGGAAGAGGCACATCTACGTTTGACTTCTTTCTCAATCTAGTAGAATCCTTCCTACACAGAAAGCATCTATATGCCCAACAGGTGCTAAAGTACAAGAGGAAAGCCGTACTAACATGTTTCATGCCTGTCTGCTGTTTGGCTAAGTAAAACAAGAAGTTATAGCTGGTGTGCAGGTGGTCCCTTTCCACCATTCAGTACTCCAGCAGGTGCATATTACATATGTAAATTATTTTTTAAATATTTGATATATTTCCTAACTTTGTAAAAGAAAAGCAGTATTTAAAACTATGGCACAATACCCTAAGGACATATCTCTGTATTACATAAAAATCCAGGGTTCACTATTTAGAGATCATTTTTAAGATTTTATTTGCAAATTTGTATTTATATAAAACTGTGAAGATAGAGAACTCACCTCGATGTCCCCAGACCTTGAAAAGGATATTGATCATTTACAGTAAAATAATCCCAGAAAGTATAATATACTTTGCCAAATCACAATTTGGAGAAACCAAATCCTCTGCTTTCTCCAGAGGAACCACCAGATTCAGAAAAAGTAGCCCTTATTCATTATAAGAATGATATGAAAGCAGTTCCCTCTTTCCCTACAACATTGGTATAAAATTCATAATTCTGAGCTGCACTATGAGTAATTCAGTCAAGTTATCTATATTAATAAATGGTGCTGCCTGTGTGATCCTCTTTGACTTTCAGAAATTGTTTTGAAACCCCCAAAAGTGTCCCTTCAGTGGCCCACTTGATATTTTCCCCGTATAATGACACTGGGAATAATTAAGCTGTTAAGAAAAGATTCATAATGAAGCAACAAAACACAAAACAATTAAGACAAATACTTTATGTTCATTTTAGTTCCCTTCATTAGTATTTAAAGGTCAGAAAAACATTTATAATTTGCAAAAAAAAAAAGAATAAAACATGAATGCTAATTTCCTCTGGTTTCACTTGGAAAAATATTAACATTGTTCTGGAATGTAAACCCAAAAGCAATTAAAAAGAAATAATAATCTTTAGGATTAATATATGATGTACTATTCATTTTCAGTTTTCAAAATCTCATAACTGTCACAGTAGCCATAATGCTAAGTTAAACCTACCATTCTGGTAGGTTTTAATCCTTAGTCTTAAGTCATCAACGAACTTTCTTTAAGTATTACTTAGAATTGAAGTAACTGGACATTTTACATGGCTGGTAGGATTTGAATTCTATATACTAACCCTTTATTACCTTACTCAGATAAAGGCCATACAATCTAGGATTATCTAGTTAATCAGATGACCAGTCAAGGTAGAAGTTCTTGGTTAGGTCAGGAAACCAATAATTCCATTACTGATTTTGAAGTTCATTCCCTGATGCTATTAGTTTATTATTCGTCATAAGAATCAAAATCTGCTTTTCTTTTCACTTGGACGAAATTTATTAAAGACCCATTCCCATTAAAACTGCTAGATATAAATGCTGTCAGTTTAAAATGGCCTGTTCCCCATAGCAAGTACCTCTATTCCCACATTAAAATGTATTCCTATAAATAAGGCTAAAATTCTAGACAAATTTGCAAAGATCACATTTATGTGTTGCTTTTTTCTAATTTATCACTTTTCACTTAAAAATATTTCTGCTACTGTGTATGATATAAAAATCATTTGACCAAAAACAAACCACAGAATTCTACTGTGGGAAAAAATATACATTCCAAAGATTAACTCAAGCATGATAGATTTCATTAACTCACAATTCCTTGGAATTTTCCATAATTTACAAGGGATTTAAGCTGAAGTTTACCTAAGTTCATCTATTCAATCCTTTTCAGATTCTATAAATGTATGATATGGACAAAATAGCTAGGAATTTATTTTAAACAAGCAAGTCAAAGACCTATTTTCAAGAGCTTCTCAACAATTTACATAAAGAAATATATTAATTACAATGTTTCCCTAGTTATTCATAAAAGCTCCCCAGTGGTTTGCACTGAGGAAAGCATTTAGGCAGTCAATTTTTTATTTACTCCTGTTTGGAGAATTTCATGCATCCAAGATTAAAACATTGTGTTTTCTTTAAATTTTATGTAATTCAATTTTTAATCTATTAAAATGACCTTTACTACAAATAGTACTCATTGGAGAGATTTTTTTTATCAAAACAGTAAATAATACTTTATCTTCTTACTAGAACAGTTAAGAATAGAAAATAATTTTCATCCTTTAAGGACACTTGTGAGTCCTGTTTCAAAGTATGGTTTTTACTGAATGCATATAAATTTCACACCATCATAGTCAAAAAAAATTAACTTAAACCACTGTAAATTGGGGACCATCTGTATATACAAACTTCCCATTGGTTCTTTTTCTCTGAAAAGCCCTCATACAATCTATAAATACAAAGCAGGAAAAAAAGTTTTAAAAGAAAGTCATTTTCCTATCCTTAGATATAATTGATTCAGTTAAAAGAAGTTATTTGACTATTTTAAACTATAGTCCTTTAAGTAATCAATTGTACTGATCTTAATTACTCTATAATTATTTATAATTATTTTTAACATATATAAAGTTGTTTTCCTTTCACCACGTCTTCTATATGGCCAACGAATATACACAGTTCTGCCCTAGAATTAAATGATTTTTTTCAAATTTCACGTGACCACAATGTGAAAAAACAGCAGACTTCAAGCTCTCTATAATTATGAAATATCAGGAAAAAAAACAAATATCCAATAATAGATGTAATGGTTCATTAAAATTTGGTCCATCCATATGATGAAATATTACTAAATAATCAACAATATTTATAAAATTCTTAAGATATAGAAAAATGTTAGTGTATAATATATAAAAGATATATATATGTACTAAAGTGTATATAAAGTGTAACCTTGACTATGTAAAATACGTAGGAAAATATATATGTGAAATAAGACATAAAGGAATGTCAAATGTAAATAAAGGTTACTTCTAAAAGATGGGATTGTGTGTGATTATCATTCTACCTCTTTTATATTTTCCATTTTTCTACAATAGGCCTGTGTTGTTTTAATCATTAGGAGGGAAAGTTCTAGACTTTGAGAAAACAAATAATATGATTTTCTCAAAGAATTCTCCACTAACATCATTTGATTCTGCCTTTTCATAGCACATGTTATATGGGCTATATATGATAATTTTTATTGATTGTGCTGTAATCATCTATCTATACATCTTTCTTCCCTTGCAGTCTGTGAGCTTTATAGGAGATGACATTGTGTCCAATTTGCTTGGACATGCCCTCAGCACATAATGAACTCTGTAATATTCAATAAATATTTGTTCACAGATTTCCGAGGTGGCACAGTGGTTAAGAATCCGCGTGCCAATGCAGGGGACCCAGGTTCGATCCCTGCTCCAGGAAGATCCCACATGCGCCAGAGCAACAAAGCCCGTCCACCACAACTATTGAGCCTGCGCTCTAGAGCCCATGAGCCACAACTATTAAGGCACAACTACTGAAGCCCACCCACTTAGAGCTCATGATCCACAACAAGAGAAGCCACTGCACTGATAAGCCCACACACCACAACGAAGAGCAGACCCCACTTGCCACAACTAGAGAAAGCCCGTGTGCAGCAACAAAGACCCATCGCAGCCAATAAATAAATTAATTAATTTTAAAAAATTTGTTCATGATAGGCAATATATAAGATCTATGGATATTTAATAACAATAACTATTAATAATTAGTAACTGATAATGAATGTTATCAACAGCATTATTTTCCTAAACAATACTACCTTTTTTACTAGGGTCTGCTGTTATTTGAAAAAGTACACAAGATAATTTTGGTAGTGTTAGGAAGAATCCTTAAATAATTCTCCTCTCCCCCAATTCCCTACCCCCATGATTTCCCACCCTAATCCACAGGACTAGGACTGGAAATTTGATGAGACATCATGCCTGTGATTATGTTAGGTTACATGACAAAAGTGACTTTGCAGATTTAATTATGGTTACTAATCAGTTGACTTCCAGTTAATCCAAAGAGAGATCATTCTAGTGAGTCAGCCAAATCTAATCACACGAATCCTTTAAAAACAGATAGTTTTCTTTAACAGGTAGCAGAAGAGGAAACCAGAAATATTCAAAGCACAAGAAAGACTTGACTTGCCATTGCTGGTTGGAAGAAGGAGGGGACCACGTGAGAAAGAATGCAAGTAGCTTCAAGAAGAGAGTAGTCCCCATATGACAGCCAGGAAGAAAACTGGGACTTCAGACCTACAATCCACAAGGAACTGTATTCTGCCAATCATAAATGAGCTGGAGTTAGATTCTGTCCCAGTACCTCCAGATAAGAGCCCAGGTCTGCTGACCCTTTGATTTCTACCGTGGGAGACTGAGCTAAGAACTCAGTTGTGCTGGCTTAAGCTTCTGACCTGCAGAACTATGAGCTAATAAATTTCTGCTGTTTTAGCTGATAAATTTGTGATAATTCATTCTAAAGCAAAAGAATCCTAATACACTAACAAATTTGCCTTTTTTAATGCAGAGGTTTCCAGTTATTAAGATGGTTGTCTTATACTACGAGTAATTCTTTGCTATGGTTATGAGACCCAAATGAGTACAGAACATCCATACCTGGAGCATTGTTAAATTTTCTCAAACTGTTCTCAGAGGTACATAGAAAATATAGCTCCTTTGTTCTCTAAACCTGGCCTAATCTTCTACCACAACCCACCCCACATAAAAGAAAACTTACTCCTGCCAAATAACAGGATTTCAGTCTCTTCTGGTTTTTATAGTTCTGGTTTTATACTTCAAAGACCAAATCCCTCACAGAACTGTTTTTAAAGAGTTTTTTCTTTTGTTTTGTTTTTCCCTGCTCAGACTTTCTAGAAAGATGCTCCAGTTACTCTTTTCTTCCTTAAAGTGGGGCATGGGTATATTAGGAACTCATGGTGTTCTCATGACATCAGAGGGAGGGAGCATGGGCATGCCCTGTTTCCTTTGGCTCCTCTGTTCTCTGAAGAGGCTTCTTACCTGTCTGGCTGCTCTTCTCCCTGTTGGAATTCCCTGCCGTAATTCATAGTCAAGCTAGCAAGGCTTCTTCGAAGCATAGTACTAAGCTCTTACTCACATGGCCTTACCTCAGCCCTTGCTGGTTCTATGAAACTCCATGAATCTCTTCTAAATCTTCCATCCAGAGCATTAGAATAGTCAATGCACCCTTAATTTCTAACTGTAGTGGGGTCATATCACCTACCAGGACATGCAAGAATACTAGAGATTCAATCCACACCCCATAGGTACTACAAGCAACTCAAGAAAGCTTAAACCACATCTCTTCTTCCGCCTAACTATGCTGAGTTCCAAAGTTAAGTTTTTCAGGGACATCTGAGAGGCAGTCTCTTTCCAGAGTTCCAGAAATGAATCTAGGCAAGTGCTTCTAGCCATGGCAATTCCTTCAACTTATATAACATCTCCTTCTGTTCAAGACAAAAATCTGAAAATGGGAGATTGGGACACAGATTCTTCACTCCATTATTCATCTGTTTTGTTCTACCTTTATCTCTCAAAATTCCTTGGGACTAGAAAGAACAGGCTCTGAGCTACCTATCTACTGCTTTTACATCATACCTTCTTACCATGGGTACCAAAGTCATAAGGATTATCCATGAAGGTAGCAGGCGTGCCCTCTATATTTAGGGAAATTTTTCCACAGTCTGTGCCATTGATGTCTGGGCACTGTATATCAGAAAACTTAGACGATTTCCATGGTGGTCCAGTAGTTAAGATTCAGCACTTCCACTGCAGGGGGCGTGGGTTTGATCCCTGATTGGGGAAGTTCTACGTGCTATGCAGTGTGGCAAAAAAAAAAAAAAAAATTTAGAAATATATACTCCAAGTTCTTCTCGCAAACCTAATCTTTTGTGGAAAATTCTTCCCTGGTTTTCAGAAATTAAACATTAATTCTATCTTAAACCTTGCATATCTGATATAAAATTCTGAATTTCAACTGCCCTACCTCTGAAACCAATAAAAGCTTCGGTTTAGCTAATCACAAGTCCTTAAAAACAAAAAGTAAAAAGGGAAAACTCATAGTAACGTAATTAATTTTCACCCCAGGTATAGGAAATCACCATAAGGTTGAGGAAAGAAGGCTCAACACAGACAAATTTTCTAATTATCTTATCTTTTTTTTTAAGAACTTTTATTGAGATACAGTTAGCATATAATAAACTGCACATATTTAGAGTGTACAATTTGGTATTCCAATCTCCCAATTCATTCCCCCATAACCCTCCCCACTTTCCCCATTTGGTGTCCATATGTTTGTTCTCTACATCTGCGTCTCTATTTCTGCCTTGCAAACTGGTTGATTTGTACCATTTTTCTATAGTCTGCATATATGTGTTAATATACGATATTTGTTTTTCTCTTTCTGACTCACTTCACTCTGTATGATGGTCTCTAGGTCCATCCATGTCTCTACAAATGTCCCAGTTTCATTCCTTTTTACAGCTGAGTAATATTCCATTGTATATATGTACCACATCTTCTTTATCCATTCATCTGTTGATGGACATTTAGGTTGCTTCCATGTCCTGGCTATTGTAAACAGTGCTGCAATGAACATTGGAGGGCATGTGTCTTTTTGAATTATGGTGCTCTCTGGGTATATGCCCAGCAGTGGGATTGCTGGGTCATATGGTACCTCCATTTTTAGTTTTGCAAGGAACCTCCATACTGTTCTCCACAGTGGCTGTATCAATTTACATTCTCACCAACAGTGCAAGAGCATTCCCTTTTCTCCACACCCTATCCAGCATTTACTCTTTGTAGATTTTCTGATGATGCCCATTCTAACCCGTGTGAGGTGATACCTCATTGTGGTTTTGATTTGCATTTCTCTAATAATTAGTGATGTTGAACAGCATTTCATGTGCCTCTTGGTAATCCGTATGTCTTCTCTGGAGAAATGCCTGTCCTAGGTCTTCCACCCATTTTTGGATTGGGTTGTTTGTTTTTTTGATATTGAGCTGGATGAACTGTTTATATATTTCAGAGATTAATCCTTTGTCTGTTGATTCGTTTGCAAATATTTTCTCCCATTCTGAGGGCTGTCTTTTCGTCCTGCTTATAGTTTCCTTTGCTGTGCAGAAGCTTTGAAGTTTCATTAGGTCCCACTTATTTATTTTTGTTTCTATTTCCATTACTCTAGGGGCTGGATCAAAAAAGATCTTGCTGTGATTTATGTCGAAGAGTGTTCTTCCTATGTTTTCCTCTAGCAGTTTTATAGCGTCTGGCCTTACATTTAGGTCTTTAATCCATTTGGAGTTTATTTTTGTGTATGGTGTTAGGGAGTGTTCTAATTTCATTCTTTTACATGTAGCTGTCCAGTTTTCCCAGCACCACTTATTGAAGAGGCTGCCTTTTCTCCATTGTATATCCTTGCCTCCTTTGTCATAGATTAGTTGACCATAGTTTATCTCTGGGCTTTCTATCCTCTTCCATTGATCTATATTTCTGTTTTTGTGCCAGTGCCATACTGTCTTGATCACTGTAGCCTTGTAGTATAGTTTGAAGTCAGGAAGCCTGATTCCACCAACTCCGTCTTTCCTTCTCAAGATTGCTTTGGCTATTCAGGGTCTTTTGCATTTCCATACAAACCATAAAATTTCTTGCTCCAGTTCTGTGAAAAATTCCATTGGTAATTTGATAGGGATTGCATTGAATCTGTAAATTGCTTTGGGTAGTATAGTCATTTTCACAATGTTCATTCTTCCAATCCAAAAACATGGTATGTCCCTCCATCTGTTTGTGTCATCTTTGATTTCTTTCATTAGTGTCTTATAGTTTTCTGTAATTTTCTCATCTTTGATTGACATTAACCAGTTTACAAATTTAACGAAATAGAGTTAACCTGAATTTTGTCATGTCACTGGGGGAAAGCAAATGCTATATTACTAAATTACTGCAGAAATGCTATAATGAGACATTTAGTCTTTCTGTGGCATTGAGGATTTACCAATAGTAAAATTTAAAGAACTTTCCATAGGATGACTTATGATTGGTTCAGACTATATCACTGTAATGTGTACATTATGCACCTTGTAAAGTCTTCATTCTCTAATTTAGAGCAAAGATAATATTTCCATTTATCTGGAAGCCTTTAACACATTCAAGACAATCACTGTGGACAGAAACAGATACAGCATCATGTGGGGCACTTCTCTGCTGACACAATCTTGGATTGTAACTAAGTCTGAGATTTGGATAAAATTTAAATGCTTACAAACTAAAATATGTTGTTTTTGAAGACTTTTCTCATACATATAGTTTTCATCCAGTTTTCTTGGCTGAAAACGTAATGTAAGAAACAAAATTTTCTCTACATTGCCAAGGCTTTTAGTGTAAGAGTAAAATAGTAGTACAGCTTTGTCCTAATTTATTTTTAATTCTCTCCTGTGATTTATTATGTAGGACACTGGACACTCCCTAGAGAGCTAGAATTCTGCACCACAGAGCATTCAACACTGCCATTTATTCATTTAAGTCTATATTTCTGAAGTTGCCATACCTAATATTACCAGGAAGTTCTCACAGTCTTAGAGAGTTTGCTAAATGGAAATTCCACTGTGTGGGCTTTCAGCTGCAGAGAATTCGACTTTCTATGGAGAAATGTCAGTAACAACTTAATTTCCTCCTGTTGCGCAAGTTTTTTTTATCAACAAAATGTTCCCAATAATCACATCACATTTTAGAATGCTGCCTTTGGTTTATACAGACTGAGGTGTTAAGTGACAAAAAGAGCAAAGGGAATTGGGAAAAAAAATAATTGTGTGATAAGGAGAGTTCAGTGACTACTAGCAGTGTATGAAAATGAAATTGTACAGATTAACCGATCTGATGCCATTCCTATCACTCTCATTTATTAAAGCTACAGAAAACTGTTTACCCTGCTGGTTGGCTCTTGCAAGAATGACTCTGATCTCATGAATGTCAGCACTTGCCCTCCAGGTTTACTCAGCTTTCAGCATAGATACCTTTCTTGTCCAGCTCTTCAAAGCAAAGAAAAGAAGAAAGAAGAAGGAAAAAAAGCATCCAGTGGGAGATTACAACATCCTCCACAGGGAATCCCTCCTGAGATCTGCTGACTATAAGAGCATATTAAGAAGGGGCTCAGTGTGTCATAATCCATTCTGAATGTGACTGGAACCTTCTGTGCAAGGTGAGCCAAAGGTTGCTCTGATGTCAACAGAGCAGAAAAAGAATCCATAGTTTGCATCTCTGTCAAACAGTTAATTGTTACCTATAATTTCTTATTGTCAAAAGGCAAATTCATTCTTTCCTAAGGATTTCCTCATTTTGCCAGGTAAATAACAGCAATGTAAAATATTCACCTAAAAATACTTAGGAAGTCATAATTTTGTTATTTCAATCCATGTAAAATAACAAGTGCCAAGCATAAGAACAGGGGACTAGACTGGATCAGTGTTCCAGGTAATCTCAACTCTAGAAAAATCTCTAGAAAACTGGAGCAGTGTAATAGCCACCTTAAAGCAGAATTGATGGAACCTAATACTTATGCTATTCAGTGTAGTTAATCTATGTCTAATTCATCTAAACCCATTTTTTAAGAGCACCTACTTTATTACTGAAGTATTTCGATAGCCTCGTATTGTCTAATGTTTCCTTCTCCTTTGTCCTCCACTCTGACACCAGCTCTTGCTCTCTAAAATATACTTGTGATCATTGAACCTTTATGGATTTTCATTTCGTACAAGATAAACTCCCAACAACTCACCATTCAAACACACTTGCAATCTCTTTGAACTATCTTTTCAGGCTCATCTACTCCTTCACTATTACCCTCATTTACAGACTCCACTAGCACAATGTTCACTCCTTACACTGTCCCAAGGCTCTAGCTTCTTTCAGTTACTCCACATAATCTTGTTAAAAAAGATACCTTCTACCTCTATGCCTTTGCACATATCCTATATACCTAAAATGTCAGCTACTTTCTCGTACTCTAAGTTGTTACTGAAAGCACAAATGCTATCACATCCTTCCCTGACCACCCCAGATGGAACTGTTTCTCCCACTACAATGTCCACTTAGAAGTTAATTATTTGTTTACAGACCTCTGTCCCCATAGGCTCTTAGCCCCTTAAATCTAGGGACTTGACTTATTACAGTTTTTTTTAATAGGAATTATAGAAAATTTTCAATGTCCGTTGAATAAAAGCATAAAAGAATCTAGTAAACTATTGTCTGATATTCTTCCCTATGACTTTATCTATCACAAAGTATCAATGCTATTAACTCAGTAGTTCTAAACCAATGTTATCTTCCATTAATACCTGCGATATAATTGCTGAGTATATTGCTATAATTCCATTGAAATAAGTAAATTACAATCATACCATCTGTGGTAAACAGACACTGGAGCTTTACTAAGATCTTATTATTTGATGGTAAATGAATTAGGCTGAGATAATATAATACAGTAGTCCCGTTAACAGCATTTTAGACTTATTTGTGGCATCATCAAATGACTTTACCTGATTTTCACAAATCTTGAGGCATTATTAAGAATACCCACATGAAACAATGAGCATATGTTTCATGGTTTCACATCCAATTCTTTACAAGTATAAACCTGATTCCCTCTATAATGAGCTTTTACAATCTCTGATAAATTGAAGGAAAACACTGTTTTTCGCTCCTAGAATTTTATAGCAAATCATCTTCAGCCAACTTTCATTTGAAACCATAGAGTTTATTCTATTATTGGATAATATTCAACAAAACCCAGACAGGTAGCAATAATTTTGTTTATTAAATAATTGTTATATTGTTTAGAAAGAATTATTTACTTGAATTAACTTCTAAATTATTCAAATCAAATTACTTCAGATTTATAACTAAGGATAAGGTACTCAACCTTTCTTTGTCACTTCTCCTAAGAAATAGGTATCATTTAATACTACTTTAAGAATATTTGAACATCTAGAAGTGTTTAAGAGGCTTTCGTGAAGGTGTTTAGAAAGCAAAATTATTGATTTAAAAAAGGCAAATCCTTGAAATGCTTACAGAATAATAAAGGATTTAAATTTTAGGAAAGACAATCAATATTAAAACAAACATGGATTTTTAAAAGGCATCTACAGTTTCCCTGTTTCAACCAACAACTAAAATCAGTGACAGTAAAATGTAGCAAACAAAATTATGGTTCTATTTGCTATTTGATTTCATTAGCATATTTCAACCGATTTTGCAAATCAAACTACTTTGTGTCACTTCTTAAGCAGAACATGTTTAAATGATTATTCATCTCCAACCACAACCCATGGCTTCTTGTAGGCTCACTGTATTTTAATTTTATCCACCTTTGAAAGTATTTTTGTAATTTAAGGGAAAAAATTTAAAGATGAAATTTTTTAAAATAAATGTATATATATTAGTTATTAAAATGAAAGAACTTTAAAATCATTATAAAGAGTTTAAGAAGGACTTTACTACCAGATCAACATCTTTTTAAATTATCTACAAAAAGTGTATAAAACTAAGCAAGACAGTTTGAAATAAAAATCAAGATTCTCTTTCAATCTGCTTTGAAATAACACTGCAGGTTGGACCAAATCTAGTTTGAAATGATACTACAGTTGGACCTAAACTACCAGAAAGTTATTATCACCATCAAGAAATATTTATTAAACACTTAGGAGGAGTACATGAAGCTTCCCTTTATTTCATTAAAACTCTTTTAAAAGAAGTAATCTACCTTTAAGGTCATGTACCAAAATACTCTATTAATATAGCAAATGCAAGTCAATTAAAAAATAAGAAATATGTTACTTTTTTAAAAATAAGAAAGAGATAACCACATTAAATCCAAGCAAGAAATGCCTTTAAGAACAATGAACAGCAGTAAAGAGTTTCAAACTTGAACAAAATAGGTATTAGACATTTCAACACATGATCAGGCATTATCTGTGCATTTGAGAGACTGGGTGTGTGGTACACCTGAGTTCAAGCATGAAATACACTCTTCTCTCACTCATAAAAAAAAAAAAAAGCAGACAAAGTAAAATTACCTTATATTCTACATGAACAAGAGTATTTCTCTCTCCTAATAATTTTAATAGTTTGAGCAGGTCCACAAGAACCTATTGTCACAGCAAGTCAGGTGGCAGAATTGATTGACCTGGATGTCATATTTCAACACTTCTTACAGTACAATTTATCCTTTAGCCAGTATCATGTAAATTACACAGTTCTACATTGTAAACCAGAAAAATTCTGATGTTTCTGGTACATTACTGTTTCTTTATTATTTCCTTTACAATTGATTTAAAGAAAGACATTTTTACCAACAATCAAGTTTATTTGGTATTGTACTCAATAAGCAATCCATTTTATAGATGTGTAAAATGAGGGACATAAACATGAAGTTACTTAACCAGATAAATTTAGTCAACTCATCCAAAACTTGAATTTTAGGTTAAGGAAAGAGAGAAACCATTAGGCCCAAGGTCAGCATAACAAATGGGACAAATCAGCAGCCATATAAATAATATGATGTATTCATCATTTGCATTTTTGAGAACAATTTTATACAACTAATAGCTAAGAAATACTTTGATGAGAGAGAGAGGGAGTAGAGGAGAAGAATAAATGAGGGTACTGAGCTCCTTCATTGTTTTGGAATAAAGGCAGAAGACACAGGTAAGAATCAGCTGGGATTACTTCAAAGTTATTTTAGTCTTGCCTTTAGAGCCACACTATAGCTAATAATCATCTCTAATGTTTGTGATTACTTTTCTATATACTTATCTTTATTTATTATAAAAAATATTTTGACATTTCTCATTTTTTCCACTTCAAATATACATCATCATTGGCAGCACCTATCTGGTCCTTTCCTTGATTACTTCAATTGTTAAAATATTTGCTTTAGTACAGTTTCTTTCAGCGTGACCTTCCTTTACACATACTTTTCTTTTTTTCTGCAGCTGTGACCACTGTAAAGTGAACTCTGTCCCAAGCTGGGAGCATCTTTCCCTTTGATTACATGGGCTTTCAGGGTCTCTGCTTCCACATTCAGGACTCCGCCACCCTTGTTTTTAAATGGGTTCTTAAACTTATTTCTGAAACATTTTTAAAAATGCCTACAAATGACTACTCTCATATACTCACGTCTAAGTTTTCATATAATTATATTTATATATTGTACCTTAAGATTATATAATGATATATTATGTGTTATGTTTACATATAATAAAGTTGTATATTTATAAATATTATTTTTAAAATAGATATATTTTATTACAATATATCGCATATGTAATATAATAAAAATATTGTTCTGAGACAAATGATTTGACAAATATTGTTCTAAATGATTAGAAGGCTGCTATGAAATTTATCATATATCTATTTGAACACATTTATTATTTCTTTCCCATTATGTATGCTCATGATTTTTTTGAACAAACTATGGAGCTGAACTTCGTGTCTATAGAATTTAATCTCAAATCCTTTTCAATTTCAAAATCCTAATAATGACAACAGATACAACACCAAAATCTCAAATTCAAATTATCCATAACTGAAAAATGAATTATATATACTTTGTCACCAAAATTTCTCTTCTGTGTTAATTTCCCAATATCAGAGATGTTATAACATTAATCTCAAACTGTAGAAATAGAGAATAATGAAAAATGGTCATAGCTCATCATGTGAAATTCTGAGAAATATTTATTAAAACATTAAAATGAAATTCAGTTTTCAAATATAGCTCCATGTAATCAAGACTTGCATATTTCAACTACGTTCTGCCAAGTCTACTGCATTTGAAAGAATATTAAACAGGGATTAATGTTGCAGGCACATTGTTAATAAATAAATGCATATATTCCAACTTGGTAAAAAAAATTTTTTTAAAGGAGAGCTGGGAAATTATATTCAAACATTTTGAACTACTAATACTCATGATAGCTGAAAGAACTTGGAGCAAAAGTGAGTATTACATACATACTGATAGTATTCTTAACTTAACCTGTCCCTGGAGACTTCCATAAAAACCAGATAACATACTTTAGGACAAATATGGGTAAAAAATGGGAAATTATCCTTTTAAGGATTCTTTTTTTTTTTAATTTTTTTATTATCTTTTTTGGGGGTACGCCAAGTTCTATCATCTGTTTTTATACACATATCCCCGTATTCCCTCCCTTCCTTGACTCCCCCCGCCTCGAGTCCCCCCCACCCTCCCTACCCCAGTCCTCTAAGGCATCTTCCATCCTCGAGTTGGACTCCCTTTGTTATACAACAACTTCCCACTGACTATCTATTTTACAGTTGGTAGTATATATATGTCTGTGCTTTTTCTTGAACTATACCTTTTAAAATTAAAAGAATTATGTTGCACAGAACATACAATTTTATGCTGATAGGATGTCTTTCATCCATAATTTTGGATGAAATTTGCCAATAACTGCCTGATTTTATGATCAAAACTTATCATTACCTATTGTCAGTATTCTGAAGTTTTAGAAGTAAGTAAACATGAGGCTGAAATAAAGGCTAATTTATAATCCAAGCCAAGTAAAGGTAGACAAAATACCATTAAGAAATTGAGTTCTCATGTTCCTTACCACTTACTACAAGGCAGACATTGTTCAATGTTTTACAAATACATCCTATTTAAATCTTATAATAATCATGTGAATTATTACATGTACTACTTTTATTATCCCTAATTTACAGATGAGAAAACTGGGACACAGAGAGCTTAAGTTGGCCAAGAACATACAACTAGTGAATAATGGATTATAGGTCTGACCTAGGCTGTGTGGCTCTAGAGACTGTGAGCCTAGCCACTACACAATTCAGTTTCTCATTAAGAAAAACTGCAGACATCTAGGAAAAACTGCAGACACCTATATGAGAATAAAAACCAAGCCATATATACTTTATCACATTTCATAAAATTAACATAGCACTTTCTCTCTCTCAAGGCACTTATTTCACTCTATCTACTATTATAGATATTTTTTACGTATCTGTCCTTATATAACTATACATCAGGACCCTAAGTTCCCTGACACAAAAACTGGGCCTGATTTTTTGTAACCTTCAAAAACCTTAGTAAAGCCTAGTTAAGCATTCATTTAGCATTTTTGGATGATAGAACATAAATATCTCCTTAATTAAGAAAGAATTAAACAAAAATGTAGTTAACACAATGTAGTGTAAATCTGGATTAAATTTTGACCCTTCATATAACTCTCTCTCCTCTGGAGAGAAAAAAAAAGAGGTAGAAAAAGATATCAACCCTCCCACTGAGCCTGAATTTATTTCATGAAAACTGAGCAAAATTTAATATAAACTTTAAACTTATAGTAATCTTATTTTTAGTTTTTATAATTCCAATAACTTACAATCTACTACAGTTAAAATCAGTATAATTTAGTCACTAACTTCCAGTTTTTAATTTAATTGGTAAAAAAAGTTTAGAAACCATAGAATGTATGCAACAATTGCATTTTTAGCATTCTGGCATGCAAAGAAAGGAAAATGGCTAAGACCAAAATCAGAGAATGACCCAGATAACAGAGGTGAGAATATCAATATCAGGCATATTGACGATCTGGTGGTAAGTTTTTCCAATTGGAAAGGTACTTAGGGAAGTAATAGAAAGTAATAATGAAGTAGTAGATATTAAAGACAGAGATAGAATAGGCATTTGACTTCATTTGAATGATAGTTGAAGCCACAGAAAGAATTCAAAAATGAAAGAAAAATGGATAAAAGAAGGAAAGAGAAAAAAGGATGAGTGCAGACCTTGAGTATTAACTATGCTTCATGGGCAGGGGATTAGATAGGTAAATGTAAGGGAGACATGGGAAAAGAACTCCTGGGCATGCTAACATAGATCGTTTTAAAGTAAACAAGTGGAAAACATTTTTGAAAAATAGAAATGATAAACAGTTTCAGATATTGTTGACAACATAATGAGAAGTGAAAAGAAGTCTTCAGTTTTGGTGACTAAACAGTTGTTAGTGACTACAGAGTGTTTTTGTTTGAATTTGGCAAGCTAAATCATGGCTGGTAAAGAATGAAGATTGTATGAGTACTGAGAAATAAAAAAAAATACGTGCAGTTTACTTTTTAAAGAGAGGATAGAGATGGAGTGGACAACTCAGAAATTTACGAAAGTGTGGTCTGAGCACTGATAACCACTGTTAGAACTTCTACCAGAAGGAAAACTAACCAAAAATAAAGGAGAAAGAAAGAAAGAGGGGGAGGGAGCGAGGGAGAGAGGGAAGGGGAGAGTAAGAGAGGAAGGAAGGAAGGGAGGAAGGACATTCTTGAAGTGAAAGTCGTAGATTTTTTAATATCCCCAATCATTATTTTATGGTATATTTGATTCTGAAATATCTTTAGGAATAGCATCTTGCATTTATATAACATTTCAAATTTTTTTTCCTAAACACCTTTCCTGGCCTTCAAAGTACTGTGACCCTCACAATAACCATATGAATAAAAAGGATGATTATCCTGTCTTTTCAAATGAGGAAATATATTCCTAAAAACATCATTTGACCTTGCAAAATTAGTGGCATTGTTTGGGCTGGAACTCAGTACATTGAATCCTAGTGCTTATTAATGCTCTTTCCACTAAAATCAACAGGGTTCAGGAATAGTAGCCTTCAGAGTTTATAACCAAGATTTGACTTTACAGACCCTGATAACCCAAATATGTGTAACTATAAAAAGTTAGGTACCCTTTCACCTCCAGTCTCAAGACTATGAAGTGTTTCAACAGCAGTCATTGGCCACTCAATTCTCATTCCCTTTTATTCATTATTCTCTCTCATAAAACCATTAGCTAGGTGATATGGCAATCTCTATTTTAAAATAGAAAGAAATAAAAAGAATGAGTTATTTGTATAAGTTCACAAAACAGCTCAGAGATAGAACTGGCAATAGAATGATCCCTGAAATTATAGGCTTGCAATAGAATTTTAAAATCTCAATTGCTTATCCACCTGATTTTATTGAATAATCCTGTTCTTCACAAAAATAACTCCAGTTATTAAAACTGGTTTATTATGTTACAGTGCATATATAAATATATATGTATACATGTACATACATACTTGTGTATACTTGAATATGTAGTATAAGATTTTCCAAGGAATTGGGAGGATCAAAAATTCTTTTTTCCCTCCTAACCATGCAAAACCAAAAACTGAATCAGATTTTCCTTTATTTAATTAAATGCACCATGTTCTGAACTTGACTTTGATGTCCATGATGCTACATAAGCTGTTAGATGAGCTAGTGATAGACTTCAAAGTAAGTGCGAGAGAGAAGCATGTAAATATAACAGATCTAAGGAAATAAAAGATAATTATAGCTTAGATATCAAGCATGATTTCAAAATATAAATAATGTAGGTTCAGGCTGTCTGGCTCCTTAGCACTACCTGAAGGAAAAATAATGACTCCGTGTAAACATTCAGTACCCATGAAGCTGTAACAAAATATTGTAGAGAGATATCTACTGATCATGAAATTAACTTCATGGGGAAAAAACTGAATGTATATTGCACCAAAAACAGAGGAAGCATAAGATATATAATATTGCATTTACAGGGTACATAAAATCTTACTGAATCAGCGATAAATATTTGTGCTTCAGCAATTTTACTATTTTACAGACTACCTTCCTTGAGAATGTTTACAAAATACATAGACAACTTACTAAACCGTGTTAAAACACAACAATTCTAAATCTAGTAGTGTGAAATGTGTGCAAAGCAGCTACCCTGAAAAATATTTAATTAATGGAATAATTTTCCATTCAAAAATTATCTTCCCTGAATAAAGATCTCTCTACACTGAGACAACATTTATAAGGCACATGAAGACTGGAAGGCTCTTTTCAGAAACGAGTGTTGTACAAATAAAATGTGTTTTGCTTTTGATACTAATCACATTTTAAAATACATTGATGTACACATTAAATAATGAATAGCAAGTTTTATTATTTATGACAGTCAGATAGCTGCATTTACTTCTTATGATTCCTGAAGATTTAAACTTTTTTATTATTCTTAATTCTTATCATTTCTGCCAAGCATATTCTAATCTGGGGCTACTGGTTCATAAGAATGTCAAGGAGCTGTTTAACTTTCCATTTAATACTCGTGTGGTTAATTTGGAATGATGAAGATGTGCTTGTTATTTTACAAATGAATTATTCATTACTAAAGACAACCCTATCCATGAATACAAGCAAGTAGTATTAATTGAGGAAGACTTATGGCCATTAAGCCATCATATTTAAAATCTAGAGACACAAGACAGGAAAACACAAATTTTAAAATGCAGTTAGCTAACGAATAAACCAAAAAAAAAAAACCTATATACTTTGTATACCTCCTCAACATCATATACAAGTCATGACATCTCATCAATCTCCTATTTCTAAGGATTTAAATTCTTATTACACCAATACTATTACCTCATTTCACTTCAACCTTAAAAACTGAATTTGGCTCTCTCATCTTGAGTTCAGATTTAATAAACCACAAAATTATGATCCATACTCTCTCCAAAGCAGATTCTTTATGACTAAGAGGGCAGAACAATAGTTTGAAATATATCAGTCTCTGGCTATTTGAATAATCTTATTCAAATCGAATAATAATAATATTAAAACAATAAGTAGCTGAAGAATTTCAAACACTGATCTAAGCACTTTGGACAATGTTGTTTTTATTTGGAGCCAGGATGATGATGATGGTGGTGGTGGTGGTGGTGGTGGTGGTGGTGATGGTAGTTACAGCCCCAAAGAAGTAAGCCATGAAAGCACTGTATATATCTTTTCTCACATAAGACCTCTGTGTAAGAGATAGGTATTATTATGCATGTCTTCCCACCGAGAAAATCATGGCCCCAAGATGTAACCTGTTCATTATAACACCATCAGTATGAGATTGACTCAGTACTTAAACCAAGATCTGTTTAACTCAAAGTTGTATTATTTTGACTTTGCTGACCTATTTTGAGTGGCTGTACCAGGGTGAGTCAAAAATTATCCACACTCTGGCTGTAGAATTTATTTTAGTGAATTTTTAGAAGAGACAAATACATCATTTTTCAACATAACCTCCTTGCTTTTCAATACACTGTGTCCATCGATCAACAAGCTTTCATATTCCCTCATTAAAAAATATTTTAGGCTTGCTGCGAGCCACAAATGCATAGCTGTCTTCACTTCTTCATCAGAAGTGAATCTTTGTCCTCGTAGGGCTGCTTTCAGGGGACCAAACAGGTGAATGTCCAATGGAGCAAGATTGGGACTATAGGAAGGATGCTTTAACACCTCAAAACAAAGTGATCCACGACATACTTAGATTTTGAAAAGTCTGTGCGAGATGGGCACCGAAACAACTCACAGAAGAGCATAAACAGAAGCGTTTGGATATCTGCAAACAAAATTTGGACCAATACTCTAAGGAAGGTAAAAGTCTCTTAAAGTGAATCATTACTGCTGACGAGACATGGATTCATCACTACGAGCCTGAGAGTAAACAGCAGAGTATGAAATGGAAACAACCTCAATTACCAACCAAGAAAAATTCAAAAGTCAACCATCAGCTGGAAAATTGATGATTACAGTTTTCTTGGATTCTCAAGGGCCAGTATTGGAACACTATCAGGAAAAATTTCAACAATCAACAGTGAGTTGCTTATTCGAGAGCTGAAGCCTAAACTTTGGATTAAATGCAGAGGACTGCTATCCAAGGGCACTGTGATCTTGCATGACAATGCACGTCTGCACACTTCTGCTCACACTGTCGACACTCTGCAAAAACTTTGTTTTGAGGTGTTATAGCCTCCTCCCTATAGTCCTGATCTTTCTTCATTGGACTTTCAGTTTCAGAACTGAAACTCTGGAACTTTATTATACAGGTTACATTTATATATGTTTCAAATTCTATAATCCATTGTTATAATCATTACATTTTATAATCATCTTTCAAACACAAGAGGAGAAAAATTGTATATTTATGGAGTCCGTTATATTAATCTTCTTATTTTTTTAATTGAGGTATAGTTGTTTTACAATGTTGTGTTAGTTTCTGCTGTATAACAAAGTGAATCAGCTATATGTATCCCCTCCTTCTTGGACCTCCCTCTCACCCTAATCTCATCCCACCAATCTAGGTCACCACAGAGCACTGAGCTGAGCTCCCTGCACTATACAGAAGGTTCCCACTAGCTATCTATTTTATACATGGTAGTGTATATATGTCAATCCCCATCTCCCAATTCATCCCACCCTCCCTTCCGTCCCCCATGTCCACACATCTATTCTCTACATCTGTGTCTCTATTCCTGCTCTACAAATAGGTTCATCTGTACCATTTTTCTAGATTCCACATATATGTGTTAATATACTATATTTGTTTTTCTCTTTCTGACTTACCTGACTCTGTATGACAGACTCTAGGTCTATCCACGTCTCTACAAATGACCCAATTTCATTCTTTTTTTACAACTGAGTAATATTCCATCGTATATATGCAGTACCACATCTTCTTTAACCATTCTCTTTATTTTCTTCCTGTGGATTCTAGCTACCATCTGGTATCATTTCCCTACTCAAATAAAGATTTGTTTCCACCCACCTCCTTTGTGCTGTTTTTGTCAAATACATTACATTCGTATATGTCAAAACCTCAAAGTATAATTATGTACATATTGTTTTATGCAAGTACATTTTTAATTAGTTAAAAAAGAAAGAAGAATAAAGAATTTATGCAATGATACTGTCATATATAACTACCTGCTTAACTGCCTCTACTAACATTCTTTGGGTGTGTATATGGATTTGAATTACTGTCTAGTGTCACTTGCTTTCAGCCTGAAGTACTTTCTTTAGTATTTTTGTAGAGTGGAATTGCTAACAACAGATGCTCTGTTTTTACTTATCTGAGAATGTCTTTATTTCACCTTAATTTTTGAAAGATAGTTTTGCTGAATATAAGATTCTAGGTTGTCAGTTTTGTCTTGTTTTTTTTTTTTACTTTCATCACTTTGAATCTGTTGTCTCACTGCCTTCTGGCTTCCATTCTTTCAGAAGAGAAGTTAACTGTTAATTTTATTGGGTTTTTCTTATATGTGATATGTAATGAGTCATTTTCCCCCTTACTGAATTCAAAGATTTTTGGCTTTCAACATTTTGACCATAATGTATCTGGGTGTGACTATCTTTGTATTTATCCTACTTGGAGCTAATTAAGCTTCTTAGAAGCATAGACCTTTGTTTTCAGCAAATTTAGGAAATGAAAGGCTATATAGAAAGTACCACGAGGGCTATGTTTTTTTATAAATTTATTTATTTATTATTTTATTGGCTGTGTTGGGTCTTTTTTTGCTGTGCACGGGCTTTCTTTTTAGTTGCGGTGAGTGGGGGCTACTCTTCGTTGTGGTGCGCGGGCTCCTCATTGCTGTGGCTTCTCCTGTTGCGGAGCACGGGCTCTAGGCACGTGGCCTTCAGTAGTTGCAGCACATGGGCTCAATAGTTGTGGCTCACGGGCTCTAAAGCGCAGGCGCAATAGTTGTGGCACACTGGCTTAATTGCTCCGTGGCATGTGGGATCTTCCTGGAGCAGGGATCGAACCCATGTCCCCTGCATTGGCAGGCGGATTCTCAACCACTGCACCACCTAGGAAGCCCCCATGAGGGCTATTTTTAAAAGGTGGTAAAGAAAGGCCAGCCTTTGGATGCAAGGTTTAACCACAGACATGAATTTAGTGACAGTAATTATAGCCTGCTCATGTACTCAGAGCTTAGCTTCTAGTCTGCTTTGTGGTGTTTCTCTCTTAAATAGGAAAACACATAGCATGATCAAGTTCTATTGTTGTTTAAAATATTATCACAAATTTAGCATCTTAAAACAATATCCATCTATTAGCTCACAGTTTTCTAGGTCAGAAAACTAGGCATGGCTCAACTGTGTTCTCTGCTCAATATCTCAAAAGACTGAAACCAAGGTGTCAGCCAGAATGTGTCCTCATCTACAGCTTATTAAGGAGGAATCCATTACTAAGATCATTCAGGTTGTTGGCCAAATTCAATTTCTTATGATTGTACAACTGAGGGTTTTTTTACATGCTGACTTTTGGTTGGAGGCCACTCTAATCTACCACCAGCCTCAGTTTCTAGCCAAGTGGTCCTTTCCAAAACACGGCAGTTTTCTTCTTCCAGGCCAATAGAAGAATCTCTCTCTATTCTGTCAAGATGGAAATTTTATAACATAAGTTAATTCCATGAGTGACTATGCCACCATCTCTGTCATATAATATATACTAATCAAAAGAGTGACTATCCCATCATATTCTTGGGACCCACCATACCCAAGGGGAGAGGATTATACAAGGTTTATACACCAAGGACAAGAATTTGAGGGTCACCTTAGAATTCTGCCTACAATACCAGATATTTCCAGGTATTTGAAAAAAAAAAAAAACTCTCATAAATTAATAGACTAAGCAAATAAAAGGAATCAGAATAAACAGTGACAAGACAGGGTGCAAAAGATAACTTCAAAAGAAATACCTATGATTAATATCCTCAGAGAGATGAGAGAAAACCTTGTCTTTGAGAAACAAGAATAGGCAATGATAAATAATGAATAACCAGAAGAGCATAAAGAGATCCTGGAAATAAACATTGGTATTTAAAAAAAAAAATTAAATCAATAGAAAGTTTGAAAAGCAAAGGAAATCTTCCGGAAAGTGTGACAAAAGGAAAAAAAATAGATATTAATTGAGAATAAAAATATATTAAAATTAGAACCACAATCTAAGAGATCCAGCATGTAAACATTACAATTTATAAAAAGGAAAAAAATTAAGGAGAGAGATTTAGGAAGGAAATAAGAACATTTCTCTGAATGAAGAAAAAAATGTTTCCAAATCAAAAGGACCCATCACCCAATTAAATAAGTGAAAATATATTCTCAATAAGTCATATTATTGTGTAAATTCTGGCACCACACAGAACATTCTAACATATTCCAGTACTAAAAAGAAAAGGAAAAACAATGTCACATGAAATATCCTGGTATCAGAACGGTATAGAACATATATCAGTGGCAACACTGGAGATATATGACAATGGATCAGTATCTCCAATATTCTTGGGGGAAAATATTTGCAATATAAAATCCTATATTCCCCTGAAATATCAGTCACTGGAAGAATAGAATAAAAACACTTTCGACATGCAAATATCTAAAAAGTTGTATCTCCCATGCATCATTTACTAAGAACCTACTAGGGAGTGTACTTTATTAGAATGTGGGAGTAAATTAAAAAAGGAAGAGATTATATCTAGGAATCAGGAAATTCAACACTAGAGAAAAGGGATTTCCCAAAAGTAAGGTAAAGGGAAGTCTCATAACAACATCTATATTCCAGCCAGAGAGCAGTCATATTTTGTAAATAAAAACCTATAGGAGAGCTATCTCCAAGAAAAAGTTAGATAACTTAATATGGATAAATGTATCAATAGGAGCATTATAGATTTTTCCAGAAATTTTGCAGTGTATTAGTGACAGGTACATAGAAGACTTTGTACCCACCACCCAGAAAAGTTAACTACAGTGGGGGTATGCAGGGTGGCCACAGGTCGTATTAAAAAGTAATATAATCACGTTAACTGTGTAGCCAGGTTGAAAATGAATACTAACACAGGGCACATTTCTTAAAGAAAAACTTCTCTGTGTCTGTGAATGGCGCTCCCACTCTCATGCTTAGAGTTGCAGCAATTCATCATTAGCTTTTTAGAAGCTCAATGCCATTCTCCTCCATGCTGAAATAAGATAATTAATAAAACCCTGTTCCATTAAATGCATTTATGAAGTGATGACTCCCTTCCTCTCTTCCTAAATTTTATATTAGATTGTGTCATTCCTCTGCTTAAATTCCTGAATGGCTTCCCCTAATTTTTAAAAACAATTTCCAAATCTTTGTTTAGCATTCAAAATCCTCTGAGATTTTACCTCTACATACTTTTCAAGGCTCACTTTCCTCTCAACTCACTCTCCCCATACACTCCTATCTCCTATGAGCTACACATGACATTTCATATCCCTGCACCTTTGTATATGCCATTCATTCTTCTGGGAAACATCATCACCAGCTGTGCTTCTCTGTCTACATAATCTTCCCTCTTCCTTCAAGTCTCTACACACAAGTCACTCAGCATAGATACTTTCCTGACTATTCAGTCCCAATCAGTTCCTCCTGTTCCTTCTCCAATGTTTCCTAGCTCAATAAGTAATATTAAAATCCAGTTTCCCAAATTCTAAGCCTGAATATTACTCAAAATTATTTCTTCCTCTCTTTTACACTCCACATGAAATCAAGGACTAAATTCCATCAGTTCTACTAACAATATCTTTCCAAACAGATTCTCTCAACTGCCTGTCTTTATGGTCAGGCCACTCAGTACGGCTGTTCTCTTGCCCTTGGTACATCCCCTGCCCAACTAGGGCTTGCTTCACCTACATCCTACTCACATGACTGACCTTCCTATGTACTTGCCCCAGGCCCCAGCTAATGATAGCTTATCAAAAGGGTGGTGAGGGGCATGCCCCTGTACTAGTGTCCCTGGTAACTAATAAGCCCACCTGATATCAGTGCCCCTATAACTGGTAATCTCATCTTCCCCTGCAAGGAGTGAAGGCTACCACCATGTCCTGCCAAACATCTACCATGCACACACGGTGGGGTGTCTATTCCATGGTCTTTCTTCAGACATGTAAGGTCCCCCGTCCATTAAACCACTGATGTCTCTGATGCTGACTCCAGGCTCTTTCTTTGGTCTTAAAACTGTGCAAGTGCAGGCCTTGTAGGCCTGCAGGGTACAGCCCAACACTTGCCTCCTGTTCCAATCCATCATCTATACTGGACGTAGAGCATTTAAAGACTTGTATATTTATTATTACTCTGTTCAGAGGGAAATTTCAAACTAACTACATCTAGTCCTACATTGGAAGTGAAGCAAGGCTTTCATTTCATTTCACCACCACCATCAAATTGTCTAACTCTCTACTTTCTATCCTAGTAGAGGGCTCAATTAAAGTTGTAAGGGCCATATGTTTTGGGGTTCTTCACAAATAATGGGAGTTTAGGGAAAGCAAAAGCTGTGAGGCAAATGTCACTTTGACTTGATGGCCAGTGAGCTGCCCACTGCAGATTTCAATTTTCCCTGGACAGTTACAAGAATGAGATTATGAAACAGGAGGGAGTGGGGCAGGGCGCAAACTTTGAAAGAATGACATAGCCCGAGGACATAATATAAACTGATCAGAACCAAATAGATCCAAGATGGTGGACAAGTCTACTTCCAGGCACCATGACAGTTCCAAGGTTGAACATAAGGATCAAAAAGTGGGCAGTGGCCCAATTCTGGAATACTCTGCCTACTCATTAGCCTATGAAATTACCCACCCTTACAAAAACTGACAACCCCTATACCCTGGTGCCTTTCTCACCTTCTGAGATGGCCCACACTGTCTACGGAGTGTGTTTCTCTCTAAATAAATATCTAAATAAACTTCTTACCTATCACTTTGTCTCTCACTGAATTCTTTCTGTGATGAGACATCAAGAACTTGAGCTTCAGTAAGTCCTGAAACCAGGTGTGTGATCTCAGTTGGAAAATCTTGGGTTTTGGCTGGGTTTGAGTCCTGGCTGCATGGGCTCGAGTACCAATCTGAGGTGCACGGTTTCAATTAGGCACTGAATCAACTTCTAAGTAGTTCCCTAGTACTTTATACCTTTGCTACTCAAAGTGGTGTTCATAGACCACTAGCAATTTCATCTCTTGGTATCTTGGAAGTAATGCATAGTCTCAGGCTTCACCCCAATCCTACCAAATTAAAATATGCATTTTAACAATATTTTAGATGATACAATATTTCAGATGGTACGTTAAAGTTTGAGAAGCTACTGTCTAAAAGAAAAGTTTTCTACTAATCCACCATGCCCTTCTCCAGCCCCTCTCCAGGATTAAATGCCCTTTCTTCTTTTTCAATTGTCATAGGTTCTTCCTCCTTCCTCAATCTGCATCTTATCTAGTTTCTAGAAGTGGAAAAACTTGCTCTGCTAACATGCATCTAAATCTTTCTGGCTGGAACTTTGGCCAGAAGCTTCTTTTAAGTCCTAGTCTCTGTTTATGCTTCCAGAATCTGTGAGTCATACTCCACAGAGTGATCTGGCAAGGGAGAAGACCCTCCAGGAGCAGGTGAAGAATTTTGCGAGTGCTCAAGGGCAGAGAAACTCACAGAAAACAACAGTTTAAAAATTTGAAATTAATTCTGACACTTGAATGTATTAAAACACAAACAAAAGCCTGCCAATCAACACTATAAAAAATCTTCAGTGGCAACCTGATGCTCTCAAAAGAGTATGTTCTCTTCAACATGGCTTGCAAGGGTATGTTGGACATTTATTATTTTATGGCCCATTTACTCTTCTGATTTTTCTCAGAGCAGCTATACCTCTTCCATTCTCAGTCTATGTGCTTCTGGAAGATAAAGCTGGTTTCATTTCTAGGGCCAGGGATGGACATGAAACCTACACCTGGACAATCTGAACATGACCAGTATGACTAGATAGTGGCATGCCCATGCCCCAGGCCAACTCAGTCAGGCTCAGAGATAATCACAAGACTTTCACTTAAGGAAGGGGGTTGGGCCAGGTGGTAAATATTTTAGGCTTTGAGGGTCCAGCCACTTACTGTCTCAATTACCTTTTTATCTTTGTTTGTATGTCTTTGTTTACAACATTTTAACAGTACAAAAAACCGTACTTAGCTTGCTGGCTGTCTTAGTTCATGCTGCTATAATAGAATATAATAGACTAAGTGCCTTATAAACAACAGAAATATATTTCTCACAGTTCCAGAGGCTCAAAGATCAGAGTGCAAACATGGTCAGGTTCTGGTGAAGGCCTTCTTACAGGCTGCAGATGATTGTTTTCTTGCTGTATCCTTATGTGGGTGAGGGGACAAGAGAGCTTTCTGGGGTCTTTTTTATGAGCACTAATCCCATTCAGGAGGGCTCCAATCTCATGACCTAATCACTTCCAGAAAGTCCCATCTCATGGTACCATCACATTGGGGGTTAAGATTTCAACATGTGAATTTTAACAGGCTCTGGAACTGATTTGGCCCTCAGGCCATACTTTGCCTACTCCTGGTAAGTGACCAAGACAAAGGAATTGTCTTTTCTGCTGTATGAGAAACTGTGAGAGGTAAGTCTTTTCACCCAGAGAGAAAAATGGTTGGAGAAAAAGAGAGGAAGGACAGAAGACAAGATCCTGAGGATGTTATTTGAGCACCAACAGCTCTACTTTTGGACTTTTCAGTTGTAGGGACTCAAAAGATTTTCTTTTTACTTAAGTACTTCTGGACTAGCTTTTCTTTCACTGCCTCTGAGAAGGCTTTGTGGATCCCTGCCTTACATCTGACATCATGCAGTCTGTTGACACTATTCACATAGTGTTTTCCAGGCAGCTTGGATTGTATGGTTTTTTTATACTTCTCCCATTCACACAGCAGCATGTGTGTATCCTAATATTATTAGGACAAAAGTTATTAATAATAATAGATTTCCTTAAATATTGAACTGTCTCCTAAAACATATATATATATATGTGTGTGTCTGTGTGTATATAGATATATACATATATACATATGTCACTCACAATTAAAATACCATCTTGTCAGAGATTGATAATTCCAGATAGTTTTTTGTAATAGATTGAGCTTTTAGCCACACCATTTACTAGTTTGAGGACATTATACATGGTGCTCCTGCTTTCTGGGGTTCTATTTCCTAGTAAGTAATAGGGGGAAAGAAAAGGGCTAACACTATTGTCATTTTGAAGATTACATAAGCTGATAATAGTAGATGTTCAATTAATGTTATTTCTCCCCACACCCTCCCCCCGATTTTTCTGTATAGTTGTATCTAATAAAAATGTGTATATATACACATGTGTTTTCCAGTTGAGTTATATTACATGTACATAGCATCATATAAATCTGGATACCCAGTTTTACTTAGAAGACAATTGAGATAAAGAAACATGATGACTTATCCATGGTGACATAAACACTAAGCAGAAGATCTGTGATGAGGATCCAGGTCTCCTAGCTTTCTGTTTATTGCTATAGAGCCCACATGAAATATCGACACTAAAATTGAGGTAGCCTGTAAATACCTGAATGCCTAAAGGATAACGTCCCATGTTTAAACAATTACCTTCTTGTTTCTTGTTTCTGTGAAGCATCCTGACTTGGATATGCCCCAACTTATTGTCTTGGTTCTCTTTTGTTTTTAATAGTGATTCAAATGATGGTAATAATAAGCCTTGCTGGCATTTGAAATGCAAGAGTAGACTTTTCTTGGCCATCTAGGTTGGATACCTTTTAAGGAGGAGACTGATGGTAATGAAGAATTTATGCCCAAAAGACCTACCTAGCTTTTTTATTTTTTTTTAAACCACTGAGTGAATTGAGCCCTGGCAACTAAGAGTTTGTTTTAGAGATTCAATAACCTTAGGAATGTATTTGCTAAATATTTTCAAAGATCTTTTATGACCATAAAGATTATTACAGCATCATCATCTTTGTATCTGCCTACTCACCTTTGGAAAACAGGGATATGAAACCAGAATAGATTTTGCTTCATTCTGCATGATTGTTCTGAGCCGTGTAGGAGAGCTGTGTGTGTTCTTTCCTGCATATCTTTGTGAAAATATATTATAGTGATCCTGCTGGCCTGAGGATTGGTGGGTGTTGTGCCATGTGGAGTTAGTAGTGTGTTTTGGGGAAGAAAAGCTGTAGGGGGCTGGTGTGATATGTTAGGAACATGCATCAGTTTATGAGTTAGGGATGAGTCAAGTGTGTACCTAACAGGCAGCAACATCTTTTGCTCAAGTGGGGCAAAATTTATTCTCAGTATACCTTGAATTAGATTTAAGCCTACACATTGAAAAATCCAGGAAATCACTTCCAATATTACTCTCACAGTTAAATATAAACCAAAGGTAGCCATGGTAGCACAGGAGGGACCGATTTTCAAAGATATGGAAACACTGTATTTCCATCACTACCAAGGAATGAAAGCAAACTTCCTAATTTACCTTCAGTTTAGAAGTAGTGCTAGGTTTTAACATGCTGTGTGCAAAAGAACTTCCATTTAAGAAAATAGAGTATATAGGATAAAATCAGAATTTAGTATACAATTACATTCATTTTAAACATTTAAAATTTTATCTTAAAAACTTGATGTCATATGACATTTAGATCAATAAAAAGTATCCTGTTAGGGTAATTCCCTGGTGGTCCAGTAGTTAGGACTCAGAACTTTCACTGCTGTGGGCCCAGGTTCCATCCCTGGTGGGTGAATTAAGATCCTGCAAGCCATGTGGGTGTGGCAAAAAAAAAAAAAAGAAAGAAAATATACTTTTAATTACGCATTACTACTAAAAATGTTGTGATTAGAATTTATTAGTCAATGTATTGCACATTGAAAGCCTCTTAATTGCTGTTCAATGTACAACATTAATAACATTAATAACCTATCCTTCCAGCCTTATATCCCTCTCTAAATTAAATGCACTGTTAGTTTTGTTTTGTTTTATTTTTACTGCAGCCAATAGATATCTTTATACCTATATTTCACCCAAAATATTGAAATTCTAGTTTACCACCTATTTCCACAACTAAACTGTAAATTTTTGAAATGAGGAATGATATTATAATATTTATATTTGCATGCTAATACTAATTGGTGTAATATAACATGCAAACCAAAGCAGGCACTCAATAAGTATCGATAAATTGAGTTCATACAGAATGAACATGGAATAACTGAGGTATGTATAAAATGCCATGAATGTAGAGGAATGGGAAAAAGAAAAAAAGAAAGCAAAACATTGTCTAAATCATAGAAACTTGAGTCTTGATGAATGATTAACAGTTTGCAATACAGATCTTGCAACTCATTTGCCTTCCCAAAGCACTATAACATTAATTCTTGAACCAATCACAACACATCTTATTCCTGCAGATAGAAAGAAGATATCTGGCAGTCAGCCTTACTGGCTCCCCAACAGAGATGGCTTCCTGGAAAGCAGCATGTAGCATTGAGTCAACATTAAAGAATAATATAAAAAGAAGCCAAACTCATTTTTCAGCCACCAGCCACATCAAAGAGATACTTCATAATAAAATAAAATAAAATAAAATAAAATTTTTCTAAATATTGATACCTCAAATAATAATGTTTTACTTCATACATCTATTCATTCATTCGGCAAAATACATTTTGTGGACCTACTGTGTACCAGGCACTATTCGAGGTTAAGAGTGTGGGGAGAGAGGTTTTTTTCAAACTCTCCTCATTTCTTTCTGAGGGCAGAGACTGTGGGCTAGGGATGTATACTTCATTCAGGAAATTAAAGAAGACACATTTCTCCAGTTTCTAATGGAAGCATTCTAAAAATTAGCAAAAATTATTTCAAAACAAAGAGAACATTTTAAGACAAAATGTGTAGATATTACAAATGTTTGTCCCTTGCTGTAGTTACTTAACCTAACTTAGGAGGTAGGGGGAGGGGACATCTACCAATACTGTTTAACTTATTAAGTTCAATAGTTTAAAAAAGTCTACAAATAATAAATGCTAGAGAGGGTGTGGAGAAAAGGGAATCCTTGAACACTGTCAGTGAGAAGATTAAATTGGTGCAAACACTATGGGAAACCACACAAAGTTTCAACAAAAAGAAACTAAAAACAGAGCTACCATATGATCCAGCAATCCCACTCCTGGGTGTATATCCAGAAAAGATGGAAACTCTAATTCAAAAAGATACATGTACTACAATGTTCATAGCAGCACTATCTACAATAGCCAGAATATGGAAGCAACCCCAGTGCCCATCAACAGACAATTAGCTTAATACACACACACACACACACACACACACACAAACACACACACATAACTGTTATCAGCCATAAAAAAAGAATAAAATATTGCCATTTGCAACAATATGGATGGATCTAGAGAATATTATACTTAGTGAAATAAGTCAGAGAGAGAAAGACAAATATGATATTGCTTATACGTGAAATCTAAAATAATGATACAAATGAACTTATTTACAAAACAGAAACAGGCTCACAAACATAGAAAACAAACTTATGTTTGCCAAAGGAAAAAGAGAGGGAGGAGAGACAAATTAGGAGTTTGGGATTATCAGATATAAACTACTTGACATAAAACAGATAAGCAACAAGGAGTTACCATA
Source organism: Hippopotamus amphibius kiboko (assembly GCF_030028045.1). NCBI lineage: Eukaryota > Metazoa > Chordata > Mammalia > Artiodactyla > Hippopotamidae > Hippopotamus > Hippopotamus amphibius. Next base: position 35,054,851 of record NC_080188.1, read on the forward strand.
TAGCACAGGGAATTATATTCATTACCTGGTAATAAAGTATAATAATGGAATACAATTAAAAAAATAACCAAATCATGATGTTCTACACCTGAAATTAACACAATACTGTAAATCAACTATATTTCAATTTTCAAAAAAAGATCAATAGTGCACTTTGCTTTTCCTAAGAAGGAAGACTTAGAGATGTCAGAGAATCTCAGCACCCATAAGGAGTTTTTCCTCATAACTAGTTCTTGTTTACAAGGACTCCTCAAAGTGACAATTCAATGAGCAGATCCCATAAGAAAACTCCCAAAAGGACATGCACAAGAATTGTCTGTATATACTGGGGTCATCTAAAACTCTATGATACAACATTGGAATAAGGGCATTTAGAAACTTGTATGCACTCAGTCTTTGTATAAGTCTAAGATCTGGACCAGTCATACTGATTTCCACCTTATGCCAGCATTGATACTACATTTCCAGGTAATTTTTTAAAAAGTTGTGCCTAGAAAGCTGTTTTGGATCACCTTTTGACAACTCAGCAAGTCTCTCTCTTCTATGCTCTCTCATGTATCACAGGGGCTGAAAGCCTGGGAACTACATTTCCCAGAATCTCGGGGTTAATTTTCACCAATGAGAGGCATTCATAGGAGACTTGGACTGAATAAGGAAAGCAGAATAGTCTTCACGGAAATGAGATTTTGCAGAAGCCTCCTGTGAGTCACTCACCTCAGTTCTGAAGCTGTGATCATCACCAAGTAGTTTACAGCACTTTTGAAAACTTCTGAATTAATCCAAAAGCAATAATGGTTTCTTTTATTGTTTCTTAATCCATTGATTATGAAAGATTTATTGAATACCTTCTATGAGCCAAGTACTGGCAAGGCACTGTTGATACAAAATCAAATAAATATTTTCCTGCCCCAAAGGAGCTTATTATAATTTTTATAACTATCTGACTACAACAAAAGACTCAAACCTACAGAGATTGATTTTCTCTCATTTACAGATAGGGAGAAGAAGCAGCGCTGGTTTTGCTTTCACTGAATACTGAATGCAGCAATTTGATCCTGTAAAGTTGCCAAGGCAATGCCAACTGTCTGTGACAGCATAAGGGGGTAGACAGACACTCACATACACAGACATAGTGATTTTGTAAGACTCCTTTATAAGACACCAAACTAAAAATAAAAGTTTTCATCAAGACTATATTTTATCACATTAAAATAGCCTAATTTGCCAGGCTGTGGAGAATGGAAGCCGAACCACTTCTGGCAGTTTGAAATGTGATCTAAATATATTAGGAGATGCAATTTCTTTTGCATCATGCACTTGACTCTCCTCACTGAATAGTATTACAGGTAGCATAAAGAGCAGAGTAAGAATGTTTATCACACTCTTCATCCCTATATGCCTTAACAGACACCCACTTCCTTCTATCAGATGAAAGACTATAATGAGGAAATGATAAATAGATCATTTAAGCCAAGTATCTTTCTATATGTAGTTTAAGTCATGATTTTAAAAATAAAGTGCTTATAATCCTAAAATACTTTGGACTGCATGCAGGATGTCAATTTTACATTAAATTCAAATAGGAGATACAGAGTTGTTTTTATAAGAGATGAACTGAGATAGCACTAAACTTTTGATATTATCTTTTCACTCAAATCAATGAAGAAGCCAAAAGGAAACAGAATAATTTGCTTTTCATTTTGTATTTTAGTCTGCACATTTCTGTTAACAAAAAAAAACTTTTTCTCTTACCCTTATGACACTACTTAGTTAAGCAGGAACATTATATATGGAATAATTCATTAGGTTAACAAAGAGATTAATAATAATGTATTCAGGAGCACTTGATGATAAAGAAAACTAGGGCTCAAAATAATCTCAGCCAATATAAGTCACTGACATTTTCAGAACATAAACTTTCTCTCTATTCATGGTCCTATGGATTCTTCGCAGCCGGTTTTGTTCTGGGAAAAACCTTGCATTTTCCTTCTTCACCTCATTGAGAAGGAACAAAATCATCACCTTTTTAATTAAAAGGAAAAGTTCGATATACTAGAAAATTCAAATATGTCAAGGTGAAAATAAGTCATCAATATCAATTTGGAGACTATATCCAGAGCAAATAAGAACGTTCAACTTTAAGTTATCTTAAAAGAAAACCTAATGTTTTTGTAAAACAATATTACTAGTATATGATTATAATGGAAATATAACAACCAAAGGCAGGAATAGAAGAACAAATGAAGTTCATGTCATGGCTATGGGACAGAAAGTAATGCCACCATAGCCAGTGCCACTAAGTGGGTGCTTGGGATATTCAAAGCAATGTCACAATGCTACCGAAGAAGGCATCTGTCTTAAGCTTGACCTCCAAATGGAAAGTGACATTGCTTACTACTGTACCTGAAATAGTGAATGAATGAGTGAGTAAGTGAAAGAGTAAACAGTCATACTGATCAACCCAAGGATCAGAATATTATAACTAGTACAAATGCAGAACAGCACACTCCAATTAGAAACAGAAGTCAATCTCAAGTTGAATATAATAATAGAAACTTTGCAGGAAATATCTCAGGGAATTCATGTCCATAGAAAACTTTTGATAAAAACTCAGTGCTTGAAACAAAATATTACTGGAGACAAAAAATATTCTCAAAACTAAAAACAAGGATCCCGAAATAAGAGCATGGCCAATTCATAAAAAAACCCTCAGCATTGCTGATTAATGCCCTGTTTCCCATCCTCTGGTGTTCATCAAATGCCTGGAGATAATTTTTTTCAAGAATACATGTTTATTAACTTGGCAGGTATTATTTAAAAACTTGCGGGTGATTTCTCAGCAAGCTCATTATCAAAAGTCCTTAGTTGGGAAGAACTGCAAGTTCATATCACAATCAACAAACTACCTTTATTGTTGTTGAATATTTGTATGCTTAAGCTAATGCATCATAAAATGCATAACATTCTCATTCCAGAGAGAAGATTCAATCATATTTTTCTAATTCCACGTCATTTTGTAATTGCTTAAGTTAAACAATTATTCCAAGTATTTTTAAAGTAGTTGCTAGAGTGATAAAATCTGCCTGACAATTTCAGTTAAAATTCTCACATGTAAAGTGGTAAAAATAAGGTAAGCATCAACTCTTAGAGAATTGTCATAATTATCTTATTTCTATCTAGGTGTGACATATGTTACTACAGGAAAACTTTTCCACTGGGCTTATAATGTAATTCTGCTCTTAGATACAATACCACGTATTTAAATCTAATTTGTGTAGACAACATAATAATTATAATATAGTTTAGGCTGCTATAAGAGAGATAAAGATAAAAATAAGAGAGAAGCTTGTTTCTCTTTTCAGTAAAGCCTGAATACAAGCATTTTACTGTCACAGAGGCTCTGCAGTATCTGATATCCAGACTTCTGTTGTCTTTTCCCAAATTTGCAAAAGTAGTTAGCCTTCTACTCCATAGTCAAGATGGCTCACCTCCATCTAAAGAGAAAAGGGGAAATGGCATGATGTCCCCACCATTTAAAAGCACAACCTGGAAGGTGCAACCAAAATTTGTACTCATGTTATATTTAACAGAAGTTAGCCACATGATCATATATAGCTACAAAGAGGACAGAGAAATACAGTCTTTATTGTGAAAAGCAACAGTCCAGCCAAAACTCAAGCTCTCTATGCTGTTAAGAAGTAGGTAAGAATAGATATTGAGACACGGCTTCGTTCTGGTTTCCCCCCTGACCCAAGGAAGTGATTTTAGATAGTGATCTCCGGAAGCACAAATAAAGAAATGAGAAAAGTGAAAAGAAAACCCAAAATAAGTAAGCACCAGTAAGCAGGTTAATTTCACGGGCCATTGGGTTCTAGGCCTTTGGGTACACTTGGACAGGTGACGTGAAACATGCATCAGAATCATCCCACCTGACAATGGAAGGCTGAGGCCTTTATTGAAGACTCCCATCCCCATTGGACAACGGTTGCCTCTAAGGATATTCGTTGTGTCCTCTTGGTTGCCCATGTGCTGAGAGAAAGTTTGCACCAAGCCAGAGAAAGCCCTCAGGCAAGGAGGAAAGGACTCACAGCCGCTTGAGCTAGGAAGCCAGCAGCACACTGGAAACTTCACTGCTAAATTAACTGCAGTTAATTTCAGGTATGTGACTGGGATATGGGACTCCAACAATATCTGTGACAGGCAAAAACTAGCATTCTTTGTATTTCATTAAAATAACTTTTTTAACGTAGAAAAGTTTGTCTCTTATCTATTAATAACAAGCCTAAAATTACAATATCAAAAGGATGTCTTCTGAAAAATTTACATTTCATATGCCTTCATGTGTAAAAACAAATCTCAAAAAACTGTCAAAACACTATAATTTTTAGGACACATTTATATGATTAGCTTGAGTATCTTTTATATGTGAGGACCATAATCATATTCTGTTCTGCTTAGTCAAATTCAACAATGTCTGATGATCATTTTTTTAGAGTAAAAATTGCATGCTCTAATAATTTTGAAAATATAAAACAAGGATTGTTGTTTAAGAGTCAATATTCAATATCATGCTTCTATTACAGTACTCCCAGCACTCTGAACAACATATTAATACTATCTTGTATCTCTCATCATTATAAACACTCGAGGACAAGGTATTTGTCTTACTACCTTACTAATCCTCATAGAGACAAATCCATGCATTGTTCAAAATGGATATTCAATTAAGGCTTCCTGAACTGAAAACAATCTCCCATTTTAAACTTTACTCTGAAGAATAATGGATAAAAAGATAAATAAAATAATAAATAATGGATAACAGGTAAATCTCATCTCTGCAAAGAGAAGTCACTGGCAGTGAATAGTAAAAATAATAATAGCAATATAAGAATAAAGAAAATACTATTAATTATACTAGCAATACAAGCATAGAGAAAAAGTAATATTAAAAAGAACGTGTCTCCTGCTGAGTTTTTATCACTCAGATCCCACCTAAAATTAGGTCTTGGCTGCAATTTCGTTTACATATAGATATGATACTCCTGGCCACTACCTGAGAAAAGGATACAAGTCACTATCATCATGCAAAAACCAATGATGTGGATTAATATTTAGCTTAGAATAAATTAGTTAATGCCAGAAACTTACATATCCTCTGCAGAATATAATAATACACCATATCAGAATCTTACCCCCTACTTGAAAAAAATACTTTTCAGGAAGAATTCAATCAGAGGTAGGTTCACCTTGAGCTCTATTAAATGTCATTAGCTAAAAGACAAAATGACCCCCTAGTCAGGAAAGTAATAGCACATCCTGAACCGGGAAAAATAATATATTCAAACTACTCTACTTGTAAATATCTAACTTTTTACATTTTTCCTATTCCTAAATTTGGCTATTTTTAACAGTATATGTTTTCACTTACACTCACATCTGATTAAGAAATATCCTGTACCTTATTCACAATATGACTCTGGGCTGGAAGTTGGTGAAATTTACAGACTGGTCTCATGATAAGAATGAAAATAATTCTGACAAATAAATATAAAAATTTATATATATATGTGGGTCTCAGACCAGACTCTTAGGTCTCATCTAAGAAATTTTTGAACAGTAGCTAATGCATAGGGCCCATCCCAAGCAAATAGTCAGAATCCCTGAGGTTGGGACAAAGTATTTTATCCAAAGACTTTTCAGATTATTTCAATTTTGCAGCCAAGGTTGAGACCTATCAAATTAAATAGAAAAAATGTTTTTAAAGTAGTATCATATTTCATTACAATTACCTGGTAAAACATAAGGATGCTTTTCTGTGACACAAGAGAATATCAAAGATGGGAATTTAGCGTGTAAAATATCCTATGAAAAAGTAAAACACTGAATGAAATAGTGTAATAATAGTGGTTTAAAGAGTAGAACTTCAATTTGAGGATCATTTTCCTAAAGTTATCTGTTATCATCTAGATTAAATTATAAAAACTAACCTGCCTGGAGAGCTCTCATCGTATAAGAGGAGCTGTGCCATCAACCTAGATGAGGTAATAGTTCTTAATAAGCAGTTTTCAGAAGTAATGAAGTAAATTCAATTACAGCATACTCCTTCCTCTCCCCTGCTTTCAGGAATACTCAAGGTATTTACTTAAGCAATCTGAAAATGAAAAACTAAAGATATAGATAAAAATCTTAATATATGTCTTGTATATGTTTTCTTATTTCAAAATCAATAATTATATAATTATATAATCAATAATTATATTGATTTTGAAATGCTAAAAACTGTAAGTACTCACTGTCTTTCATTTTTTTAATATTTTATTGTATATTCATATAACTCAACTAAATATGTCTTTTACACGTTTTGCAATTAACCCTAACTCCTCATCCTATATATGGCAATAAATTATCTGAGAACTGAACAGGATCTTCAGGATCACTTTTATTTTCAGTTGAAGAAAAAGCCAAGGATCAAAATAACTTCCTCAAGACCACATAGAATAGGAGTTCTCATCAAGGAGTCTCAACACACTGTTGTTAGCAGTTTTAAACCATATTGCAAGTAATCTGTTATTAATAATAGAAAAAAAAAGTTTGTTACCTAATTTCAGTTTTCTAGAGCAGAATTTATGAACTTATATCTACATTCTTCTATTTCTCTTACCTGAATGTCAGTATGCTATTATGATTAAGTACAAAAGTATTATCAATAGATTTATGATGATGCTGCTGAAAATTTTGTGTGAGAAAGTATCACATAAGTAATTTTCATTTAGTGTGTACATTTTGACAAAACAAACAAAATATTGCAGATCTCTAACATAAAGAATTATAGATTCAACCTCAGAAACCGAATTTTCTGATTGTCTATTCAGTAATTTTTCTACTTTGACCAGTAAATCTACGTGTTTTACTGCAGCATCTTAAACTCATCCCTGTGACACAATGCTAAAATGGAAGCTTCAACTGACACTCTAAGGTGAGAAGTGTCAGATACCAAAGTGAGATGTCACACCAAATACAAATCTCAAAGTAGGTGGTGAAGAACCAGCTGGATGACTCAAAGTCCTCACTGACACTGAGAATATAGGAGGGTTTAAGACTTACGTAGAAAGGAAAAGGATTTTTAAACAAGATTTTTGAAAAGTGCTTTTGGTTTACTGTTAGTCAAAAAAGGCCTGGGAGTTGTCCTGTAGCATAGATTCTGTCCATCAACTCACTGCCTGTTTACAATCTGTTGATCAATCACACTGAACAATCTGCCACCAGAGTTCTTCCCACCTACCCCAAACAAAGCTTTGGACTTGGATGCTCCATGTTAGACTGAGGGTCTAAATGAAGGCTCTTGCCCATTCACCAAGGTAAGCTAAATTGGATAAGTGTGAAATTGCCCTGTGATCAAAGGCAGCAGTGTACCCAGCGCTACAGTAAATCCCTATTAAAAGCCTCCTGTTTGATTGTGTTCTTTATTAGATAATAAAGACTATTTTATTGACTCTTCATGTATAACATGTAATTTTTCTTTCATGTCATATAGAATATTAGTGATTATTTTGAACAGGGCAGGGTGGAGGGCAAAGTCCTGTAGCATAATGTTAAATACATTAAAAGTTGGCTATAACATATTAATCACATCCTCCAGGGAAAGCTTTTTAACTAGTGTATGTCACTGATTCTAAGACTTACATTTTTTCGCATCCCAATATATCTAAAATCAGAAGAGTGCCTCATAATTGTTGTCAGCAGGGCAGTGGTCAATGGTGTAGCTTCACTGCCAGCCTTTGTGTTAAAAACAAAAGAAGCAACCTGAAAGCTTAGAGAAAGGATGGCAGCTGTTTGGTAGAAAGTTTGCAAGATAACAGTGGAAGACTATTTCATAACTATTGCATCACCAATTCTCTTGACATCACAGAATGCAGTATTACATGGAAAAACATAGTCTCTGATGGCATATATTCAGAAGAATCTGAATGTGAAGATATTTTAGAAATCACTAAAGAATTCATTTCATTTGCATGTTTGTTTTAATATATACATGAGTGATATATGAAAGATCTATGTCATAAGTTAGACTAAAACAGCTTTTTCAATAAATATAATGCAACACTTCTAGAGAATAACAAAGTACTATGTCATATTAATTGAATATGTTTTTATTTTCTTTCTTTGTGTTATAGGAGGAAAAATAATAATTAATGATATTTTAGACTCAACAGATTTAAAATATTTATAATTTAATAAATATTATATTTATATTTATAATATTTATAATTTAATAAATATTATAAATATTTATATTAAAATATAAATTATATTAGTATGTATTAATATTATATTATTAAATTCTATTGTTAAAATATATTATATTAAAATATAAATTATATTAGTATGTATCAATATTATATTATATTATATTGTTAATGTAACATAATTATACAATATATGATATACAATTATATTCATATAATCATATAATACATATCAATTAAATTACATTAATGCAATTAATCCTAGTAATATAATTGATTTCCCATTATATTATTAATCACACTGTATATTTTATATATTAAATATTATAATATAATATTAAATATTTACTAAAAAAAGCTAACTTTACATCTCAACAGACTAGCAAAGAAAAAACAAAGTTCAAAATTATCAGAAGTCAAGAAATAATAACATTAGAGCACAAACAAAATAGAAGATAGAAAAACAATAGAAAAAAATCAATGAAACTGCATTGTCTTTTTAAGATCAGCAAAATTAATAAACCTGTAGCTAGATGAGGAAAAAAAGACAGAAAAGTCAAATAAATAAAGTCAAAATTTTAAGAACACATATTACGACTGATGCTACAGAAATGAAAAGAATTATGAGAACACTGTAACAAGTATATATCAACAATGTGGACAATCTGGAAGAAATGGAAAATTCCTAGAAACATACGGCCTATGAAGAATTAATCTTAAATAAACAGGAAATCTGAACAGACCAATAACAGGTAAGAAGATTTAATCAGTAATCAAAATATCCCAAAGAAAAGCCCAGGACCTGATTGCTTTATTGGAGAGGTCTACCAAACATTTAAGGAAGAATTAGCTGCAATCCTTTGAAATTCTTCCCAGAAAATTGAAGAGCAGGGAACACTTCCAAACTCATTTTTCAAAGCTAGCTTTACTGTAATACTAAAATCAGACAAGGACCCTACATGAAAAGAAAATTATAGGCTAATATCCCTGATAAATACAGATGCAAAAATCCTCAACAAAATATTAGAAATCCAAATTCAAAAGCACATTAAAAGGATCATACATGATGATCAAGTGAGATTGATGCCTAGGATGCAAGGATATTTCAGCATATGAAAACCAATAAATGTGATGTATTACATCAATAGGAAGAAGAATAAAAATCATATGATCACCTCAACAGATGAAGGAAAAGTATTTGTAAAAATTCAACACCCTTTCATGATAAAAACTCTCAAACTAGGAATAGAAGCAGATCACCACAACATAGTAAATGCCATGTATGACAAGGCACAGCTAACAGCAAATACAATAAAAGCTAAAAGCTTTTCCACTAGGATATGGAATAAGATAAGGATGCCAACTCTCACCACTTCTATTCAACATAGTACTGATATTGCTGGCTAGAGCTATTAGGTAAGAAAAAGAAATGAAAGGCATCTAAATTTGAAAAGAAGTAAAATTATCTATTTGCAGATGACATGGTCTTGTATGTGGAAAACTCTAAAGTTCCACTAAAAATTACTAGAACTAATCATCATATTCAGCAAGGTGTCATGAGACAAAATCAACATACAAAACTCAGTTGCATGTCTATACACTAACATTAACAATATGAAAAGGAAATTGAGAAAACAAGTACATTTACAATAGTATCAAAAATAATAAAACACTTTGTTATAAACTTAAACAAAGAGACAAAGGACATATACGCAAAAACTACAAAATGTTGCTAAAAGGAATTCAAGAAGGCACAAATAAAGACATTCTGTGTTAATGGACTGGAAGACTTAATATTGTTTAAATGTCCATACTACCCAAAGTGAGCTACAAATTCAATGCAACGTCTATCATTTTCCAATGGCATTTTTCAGAGAAATAGAAAAATACAATCCTAAAATTCATATGTAATCACAAATGACCCCAAACAGCCAAAGAAACTTTAGAAAGTAGAACAAAAGTTGAGGTTTCACATGTCCTGATTTCAAAACATATTGCAAAGCTACAGTAATCAAAACTGTATGATACAGGCAAAACCACTGGAATAGATCCGAAAGTTCAGCAATAAACCTATACATATATGACCAAATGGTCTTTAACAAGAATGACAAAGATAATGCAATGGGGAAAGGATTGTCTCTTCAGCAAATTGTGTTGTGAAACTGGATATCCATGTGCAAAAGAAGGAAATTGGTTACTAATACCACACTCAAAGATCAAAAATTGATTAAAAACTTAAATGTAGACCTGAAACTATAAAACTCCTAGAGAAAAACAGAGGAAAAGGTTTATGACATTGGTTTTGGTAATGATTTCTTGGATAAAACACCAAAAGCACAGGTAACAAAAACTAAAATAGACAAGTGAGACCACATCAAGCTAAAAAGCTTTTGCACAGCAAAGGAAACAAGCAACAGAATGAAAGGCAACCTACAGATTAGGAGAAAATATTTGGAAAACTTATATCTGATAAACAGTTAATATCCAAAATGTACAAGGAACTCCCACAACTCAACTGTAAAAAAAAAAAAATCCTGATTAAAAATGGGCAAAGGATTTGAATAAACAGTTCTCCAAAGAAGACAAACAAATGGCTAACAGGTATATGAAAAGATGTCCAAATCACAAATTATAAGGGAAATGCAAATCAAATCTATCATCAGATGTCATCTCAGATGTGTTACAATCGCTCTAATAAAAAAAAAGAAAAAAGAAAAGAAAGAAAAGAAGTGTTGTGAAGGATGTAGAGAATATGGAATACTTGTGCACAGTTGGAGGAAATATAAAATTATGCCACCATTATGGAAAACAGCATGAAGGGTCCTCATAAAACTAAAAATAGAACTATCATATGATTCAATAATACCACTTCTGAGTATTTATTCAAAATACTCTACCCTGCAAAGCTCTCATTCAGATTCAATGAAGAAATCAAAAGCTTTACAGATAAGCAAAAGCTAATAGAATTCAGCACCACCATGCCAGCTTTACAACAAATGCTAAAGGAACTTCTCTAGGCAGGGGTAAAATAAAAGAGGCCACAACTAGAAACAAGAAAATTACAAATGGGAAAGCTCACTGGTAAAGGTAAACACACAATGAAAGTAGGAAATAATACACACATAAATATGATATCAAAACCAGCAACCATGAGAAGAGGAGAGTACAAATGCAAGAACTGGGAACTGTATTTGAAGTGAAGAGACCAGTAACAAAAAACAACCTTGTATATATATAGACCACTATATCAAAACCTCATAGGAAATGTCAACTAAAAAATTATAATAGATACACACACCACACAAAATAAAAACCAACAGGGCTTCCTGGGTGGCACAGTGGTTGAGAATCCGCCTGCCAATGCAGGGGACACGGGTTCGATTCCTGCTCCAGGAAGATCCCACATGCTGCAGAGCAACTAAGCCCATGTGCCACAACCATTGAGCCTGCACTTTAGAGCCCGTAAGCCACAACTATTGAGCCCGTGTGCTGCAACTACTGAAGTCCATGCACCTAGAGCCCGTGCTCCACAACAAGAGAAGCCACGGCAATGAGGAGCCCGTGTACCGCAACGAAGAGTAGCCCCCACTCACCACAACTAAAGAAAGCCCACGCACAGCAAAAAGGAGATCCAACACAGCCAATAAAATAAATAAATAAATAAATAAGTTTAAAAAAAACACAAACAAACACAACACTAAAGATGGTCATTAAACCACAAGAGAAGAGAATGAAAATGGAAAGGAAGAAAAAAGACCTACAAAAATAAACCCAAAACAATTAAGAAAATGGCAATAGGAACACACATATTGATAATTATCTTAACAGTAAATGGATTAAATGCCCCAACTAAAAGACACAGACTGGCTGAATAGATACAAAAACAATACCCATATATATGCTGTCTACAGGAGACCCATTTCACACCTAAGAACACATACAAACTGAAAGTGAAGGGATAGAAAAAGATATTCCATGAAAAGGGAAATCAAAAAAAAGCTGGAGTAGCAATACTCACATAAGACAAAATAGACTTTAAAATAAAGACTATTACAAGAGACAAAGAAGGACACTACATAATGATCAAGACATCAACCCAAGAAGATATAAAAATTATAAATATTTATGCACCCAACAAAGGAGTACGTCAATATATGAGGCAAATGCTAACAGGCATGAAAGGGGAAATCGAGAGTAACACAATAATAGTGGGGGACTTAACCCACTTACACCAATGGACAGATCATCCAGACAGAAAATTAAAAAGGAAACACAAGCCTTAAATGACACATTATAACTAATAGACTTAATTGATATTTATAGGACATTCCTTCCAAAAGCAGCAGAATACACTTTCTTCCCAAGTACACATGGAACATTCTCCAGGATAGATCACATCTTGGGTCACAAATCAAGCCTTGATAAGTTTAAGAAAACTGAAATCATATCAAGCATCTTTTCCGACCACAACTCTATGAGATTAGAAATCAATTACAGGAAAAAAAATTGTAAAAACACAAACACATAGAGGCTAAACAACATGCCAGTAAATAACCAATGGATCACTGAAGAAATCAAAGAGGAGATCAAAAAATACCTAGAAACAAATAACAACAAAAACACGACGATCCAAAATCTATGGGATGCAGCAAAAGCAGTTCTAAGAGGGAAGTTTATAGTAATAAAATCCTACCTCAAGAAACAAATAACTTAACCTTACACCTAAAGCAACTGGAGAAAGAAAAACAAGCAAAACCCAAATTTAATAGAAGGAAAGAAATCATAAAGATCAGAGTAGAAATAAATGAAATAGAAACACAGAAAACAATAGCAAAGATCAATGAAACCAAAAGCTGCTTCTTTTAGAAGATAAACAAAATTAATAAATTTTTAGCCAGACTCATCAAGAAGAAAAGGGAAGGGACTCAAATCAATAAAATTAGAAATTTAAAAGGAGAAGTTACAATTGACACCACAGAAATACAAAGGATCATAAGAGACTACTACAAGCAACTATATGCCAAAAAAAATGGAAAACCTGGAAGAAATGGACAAATTCCTACAAAGGTACAATCTTCCAAGACTGAACCAGGAAGGAACGGAAAATATGAACAGACCAATCATGAGTAATGAAATTGAAACTGTGATTAAAAATCTTCCAACAACAACAAAAATCTTCCCACATACACAGTCCAGGACCAGATGACTTCACAGGTGAATTTTATCAAACATTTAGAGAAGAGCCAACACCTTTTCTTCTCAAACTCTTCCAAAAAACTGCAAAGGAACACTCCCAACCTCATCCTATGAGGCCACCATCACCCTGATACCAAAACCAGACAAAGATACCACAAAAAAAGAAAATCACAGGCCAATATCACCGATGAACATAGACACAAAAATCCTCAACAAAATACTAGCTAACAGATTCCAACAACACATAAAAAGGATCATACACCATGATCAATTGGGATTTATCCCAGGGATGCAAGGATTCTTCAATATGTACAAATTAATCAATGTGATATACCATATTAACAAATAAAAACCATATGATCATCTCAATAGATGCAGAAAAAGCTTTTGACAAAATTCAACACCCATTTATGATAAAAACTCTCCAGAAAGTGAGCATAGAGGGTATTTACCGTAACATAATAAAAGCCATATACAACAAGCTCACAGCAAACATCATTCTCAACATTGAAAAACTGAAAGTATTTTCTCTAGGATCAGGAACAAGACAAGGATGTCCAATCTCACCACTATTATTCAGCATAGTTTTGAAAGTTTTAGCCATGGCAATCAGAGAAGAAAAAGAAATAAAAGCAATCCAAATTGGAAAAGAAGAAGTAAAATTGTCATTGTTTGCAGATGACATGATAGTATATATAGAAAACCCTGAAGTTCCTACTGGAAAACTATTAGAGCTCATCAATGAATTTGGTAAACATGCAGGATACAAAATTAATACACAATCTCTTGCATTCCTATACACTAACAATGAAAGATCAGAAAGAAAAATCAAGGAAACAATCTCATTTACCACTGCATCAAAAAAAAAAAAAAATACCTAGGAAAAAACCTACCTAAGGAGAAAAAAGACCTCTACTCAGAAAACTATAAGATACTGATGAAAGAAATAAAAGATGACACAAACAGATGGAGAGAAATACCATGTCCTTGAATAGGAAGAATCAATACTGTGAAAATTACTATGAAACCTGAAGCAATCTACAGATTCAATGCAATCCCTATCAAATTACCAATGGCATTTTTCACAGAAGTAGAACAAAACATTTTACAATTTGTATGGAAGAACAAAAGACCAGAAATGGCCAAAGCAAACTTGAGAAAGAAAAACAGCTGGAGGAATCAGGCTCCCTGACTTCAGACTATGCTACAGTCATCAAAACATATGGTACTGGCACAAGACAGAAAAATAGATCAATGGAACAGGATAGAAAGCCCAGAGATAAACTCAGGCACCTATGGTCACCTAATCTATAAGAAAGGAGGCAAGAATATACAACGGAGAAAAGACAGTCTCTTCAATAAGTGGTGCTGGAAAAACTGGACAGCTACATGTACAAGAATGAAATTAGACCACTCCCTAACATCATACATAAAAATAAACTCAGAATGGTTAAGGACAGATACTATAAAACTCTTAGAGGAAAACACAGGCAGAACAGTTCTTGACATAAACCACAGCAAGATTTTTTTTTTTGACCCACCTCCTAGAGTAACGAAAATTTAAAAAATAAACAAATGGGACACAAACTTAAAAGCTTTTGCACAGCAAAGGAAACCATAAACAAGACAAAAAGACAACCCTCAAAATGGGAGAAAACATTTGCAAGTGAAGCAACTGGCAACAGATTAATCTCCAAAATATACCAACAGCTCATGCAGCTCAACATCAAAAAACAAACAACTCAGTCAAAAACTGGGCGGAAGACATAAATAGACATATCTCCAAAGAAGACATGCAGATGGCCAACAAACACATGAAAAGGTGTTCAACGTCACTAATTATCAGAGAAATGCAAATCAAAACTACAATGAGGTATCATCTCACACCAGTCAGAATGGCCATCATCAAAATATCTACAAGCAATAAATGCTAGAGAGGGTGTAGGGAAAGGGAAGCTTCCTACACTGTTGGTGGGAATGTGAATTGATACAGCCACTATGGAGAACAGTATGGAGCTTCCTCAAAAAACTGAAAATAAAGCTACCATATGACCCATCAATCCCACTCCTGGGCATATTCCTAGAGAAAATGACAATACAAAAAGATACATGTACCCTAATGTTCATTGCAGCACTATTTACAATGGCCAGGACATTTACAATGGCAAACGTCCATCAACAAAGGAATGGCTAAAGAAGATGTGGTACATATATACAATGGAATATTACTCAGCCATAAAAAGGAATGAAATTGGGTCATTTGTAAAGACAAGGATGGACCTAGAGACTTTCATACAGAGTGAGGTAAGTCAGAAAGAGAAAAACAAATATCGTGTAATATTGCTTACATGTGGAATCTAGAAAAATGATACAAATAAACATTTGCAGAGCAGAAAGAGACACAAACATAGAGGAAAAAAATAAAAACAGATGATTGAACTTGGTGTACCCCCCAAAAAATAATAAATAAATAAAAATAAAATTAAAAAAATAGAAAAAAAAAAAGTATGGACACCACAGTGGGAAGGCAGTGGGGTGAACTGGGAGATCGGGATTAACATATATTCACTACTATGTATAAAACAGAGAACTGAGAACCTACTGTATAGCACAGGGAACTCTACCCAATGCTCTATGGTGACCTAAATGGGAAGGAAATCCAAAAAAGAGGGGATATATGTATATGTATAGCTGAGTCACTGTGCCGTACAGCAGAAACTGACACAACATTGTACAGCAACTATACTCCAATAAAAATTAACAAGAATGAATACCTAGAGACAAATGACAATGAAAACAGGATGATCCAAAATCTATAGGATGCAGCAAAAGTAGTTCTAAGAGGGAAGTTTATAGCAATACAATGTTACCTCAGGAAACAAGAAAAATCTCAAATAAACAACCTAACCTTACACCCAAAGCAACTAGAGAAAGAATAAAAGAACTGAAAATAGAATCTCCATAAGATATTTGCACTTACTTTTCATTGCAGCGTTATTCAAAATAACCAAGAGGTGAAAGCAATCTAAATGATTATAAATGAATGAATGGATAAAGAAAATGTGAGATACACACACACACACACAATAATATTATTCAGCTTTTAAAAAGGAGGAAATTCTATCAAATGCCACAACATATACGAATCTTAAAGACAAAATAAGGGAGTAACTAGTGAACAAATACTGCATGATTGCACTTAAATTAAGTATCTACAGTAGGCAAATTCATAGAATCAGAAAGTAGAATGGTGCTTGCTAGGTGCTGGGTATATGGAAATGGGGAGTTGCTATTAAATAAGTGTACAATTTCAGTCAAGCAAGATGAAAAAGGTCTAGAATTCTTCTGTAAACAATGCGCATATAGTTAATAATACTGTCCTGCACGCAAAAATTTAATAGCGTAAATTTCATGTTATGTGTTTTTACCACAATAATAAATAAATTCTCTTACCTAAATATCCCTATGTGTAATACAGATTAAGTATATACATGTCATAAATTTACTATGAGGGCTAATTTGTTAATAAATGTAGAATTCATAGAACAGTGCCTGGAATATTGTCAGGTATGTTATTAATTTTTATATAAATTATCAAGTGAATAAAATATATTGTTGATTTTTGTTATATAAATAAATATAGCAATGATGCATAATAAATACTGATAACTGACAATTATGAAGTGTAAAAAAATGTCAATAAAGCAAATAATTGAGCCAAGCACCAACAATGCTATTAATTAAACCAACAGTAAAACTTCCCAGGCGGGCAGTTGTTTGAAAGTTGCATGATGGCAACTTGCTAGCCCACTGTTCTTTTGTCATTGTTAATCTTTGTTCAGAGAAACTGGAAAAATATCTATTAGTAT
Source organism: Hippopotamus amphibius kiboko (assembly GCF_030028045.1). NCBI lineage: Eukaryota > Metazoa > Chordata > Mammalia > Artiodactyla > Hippopotamidae > Hippopotamus > Hippopotamus amphibius. The sequence continues at coordinate 35,072,162 of NC_080188.1, forward strand.
GATTCATTATTTCCTTATACGTTAACATTCAATTAAATTTTTCTCATAACTAACATCAGTTGTTTTAGTGGCAACCAATAATAAGTTGAATACATTAATACCATGTGACTGTGTAGCATTAGCTGAGATTATACATAGGTGCTAAAACATGAGAAGAAAACCTGAATTCTAGTACTGAACATCCCCTATTATCTGTGTGATCTCAGGCAGATTACTTAACCTTCTCTGGGCTCATTTCTCTCTCTGAGAGGATGAGGATGGAAAACTGAGCTGTCTTCCAAACCTGGTGTTTTGTCCTAAGTAAGCTGAATAAAACTGGGACTTTTTCTTTTTTTAACAATCTTTTTTTTTTTCTTTTAATGTACTTATTTTATTTTTGGCTGCATTGGGTCTTTGTTGCTGCACACAGGCTTTCTCTAGTTGTGGCAAGCAGGGGCTACTCTTCATTGTAGTGCACAGGCCTCTTATTGCGGTGGCTTCTCTTGTTGCAGAGCACGGGCTCTAGGCGCACAGGCTTCAGTAGTTACAGCTCATGGGCTCAGTAGTTGTGGCGCATGGGCTTAGTTGCTCTGTGGCATGTGGGATCTTCCCAGCCGAGGGATCAAACCCATGTCCCCTGCATTGGCGGGTGGACTCTCAACCACTGTGCCACCAGGGGAGCCCCAACTGGGCCCTCTTGCTTCTGCCTTTTAGCACATTTCCATATACCATCACATTCACCAATGCACTGAAATGCACTTGTACTCAAGTTTCTGAAGATGAGCAAAGGGAGATACAGTGGATGACACAGAGCAATGTGCTGTAGAATTTCTCCTTGCTACTTTCCGTTCCCAAATATTCACAATGCCTTGCTCAGAAACTCTCTCCTGACCCTCTATTTGATTTCCGAAAGTCTTTTCTCCCAAAACTCCCTCAGCATTGGCTTAGTATTGTTATATGCCCTCACCATATCCCTCCACACTTAGCTGTATGTTATATAGATCAATTTAGCCTTTACAGGTTTCAATCAATTCTTTTTGCCCATTGTTTCAATCAGCCCCACAGAGCAAAGCGGGAAAACATAACAACTCTTTTCCTTTTATCTGTATGAACTTTTCAAATGTGGCCAAAAACTCTCTGTGTCCCAATTCTGATCCAATCGTGCATAACATTGAACATAATCCCAAGAAATATCCCTGAAAAGAGACTCACAGCTTTGGCAGTACCAACAGTAGCATTAGTGCCAGACACAAGATGTGTAATTCAAATGGATGACACAATGCCCTTCCTCTTAGGCAAAAATGCTGGTTGTTGAGAGAGTGCACTGCAGAGCCCAGATCTTGGCTAAGAAGTAGAAAATAAGTGAATTGGAGTTATACTTTCTTTTATTTGCAAGACATTCTTCAATTGTGTTTGGGGCTCCAAATAAGATACAATCTTCTTAACCAAATTGCTTTTAGAAATAAATTGCAAATTTTGTTATCTAATTCACATTTTTTTAAATTACCAATACATTTAAAAAAACAACCTTCCTACTATTCTGGCTTCTTTTCTATTTTATCTGTTCATATACTTAGAAAATAAACTGTTTAGCTATTATTACATGTACCTAGAGATACAGTCTCTAAATAAGAAATCCCAATGATATGGAAAAACTTAACTGACTTTCAATCCTGTTCAAGAAGGTAAGAAAATGAAATGATACAGAGATCTACCTAAAGTATAGGTTGAATGGCTAATAGTTCACATTTCACCCTCACTGGCCAATCTGGTGGAAAAAAAAAAAAAAAGACTATAGTAGGTGTAATACAAGTTTCAAAGATCTCAAGACTTTTGACATTTCTAGGCATTATTAATATTAGCCTTAGTTGAATCTGCAAATTTATCACAATTACTTCTCAATCATCATGAACCCCGAAAGCTAAAACATACTTTCAATCAACTCAGCTATTCAACACTTTGTCCTTCAGCAAATTGAGGAATTTATAGACTTTTCTAAATTGTATCCTATTTTCTGTCCTATGCCTACAATTTCAGACTTCCAAAACAAGGTATGCCTTAGTCCTGCAATGTAGCATACCAATGAGAAACTCGCTCTCTCTCCCCACCTCTCTCTCTTTCTCTCTATCTCTCTCTCTCACACACAGGATCCAAGTCTCTATGAGTTTATTTCCCTTTGTTAGTGGCACGTCTCTTCTACTCACAATTCTTCTTATTCATTGGAGCTCTTAATAGAAGTATTTACTAATAAATCAAAGGAAAAATGCCACAAAGCTGTGCCAGTTCTGATGTTCAATATTCCTATGGCTCCATTTAAGTGAAATAATTCTACTCACAGCTCCTGATGAGAGGGTAGTCCTAGACGGCCGTGACTTGTACAACTTGTCTTAGCTCCCTCTTGGCCAAACCAGAAAAAAATAGTTAAGTTCAACAATAATCTATAGGCACTCCAGCAACAGATGATGTTGCCTGCTATATCAAGGTAAGCTTAATGAAGCTGATTTTCTCTGGCATGCCAACTTGGAAAGAACTGAGCAATTGACAGAGGGACATACAACTACATACAAATTATCAAGAAGATATAATCAGGGTTTAGAGGCATGGAAGTTGAATCTGGGAATGAGTAACCACAGAAAGTCGAACTCACGAGGACATAGAAGCTATGAGGTAAAGAAACACTGAAAGGAGGAAAGGGAATTCAAACTGTGCCAAAAGCAAAAGGAGAAAAGAACTAAGGAGAATAAATGATGACTAGATGGAAGATAGAAACTAGCTAGCTAATAACTAGATGGAAGATAGAAGCCCTTTTCTATTTAAATCACTGCAATAACATCTTAACTGTAGCCGTGTGTTATGCTAGCCCACTGGGATCCAGCCATTCTCCATACAACAGCCAGTGCACAGTCTCTTAAATCCTGCATCCTGTCACTTGACATCCTTGCTTGAAATCCTCCAAGAACTTCCCATTGTATCAAGAATAAAATCTAAGGGCCCACATGAGCTACTCAGTTCCTACTGCTCCAACCCATCTTGCATCATTCTTCCCTTCTGCTCACATAGCACCTGTACCTGGAATATTTTTTCTCCAAATTTTTTCTTCATTTAGAACCCTGATCAAATGTCAGCTCTTCTGAGATGACTCCCCTGACCACCACTCTAAAGCACCCTCACATGTCACCAAACCCCACTGCTAGTCACTAACCCATCACCTGTTTTTTATTTTCTTTTTAAGCACTTGTCACTACCTCCAGTTCTCTTATTTGTTTACTGGTTAAGGTCTGTTATCTTTCTCTTCCAGGAGAAGGTAGGCAGAGACCTTGCCTGCATCTCCAGTGCTTAGAATGTGGTAGGAACTTGATAAAGTATTTAAGAAAGGAATATTTAAAAGATGAATGGGAGAACGGAGAAAAGAAGGGAAGGAGGGGGAAAGGGAGGGAAGATGAGTGAGGAAGGAGGAAAGAAGCTCCTCTTGAAGAAATCCTCAGGGCTACTCTAGAGTCTCTCTTATTTAAGATCCTACTTTTCCTCCAGGAGTCCTTAGATCTTCTAGAGTTCTACAGTTCTACAGTTTTGTCTGTAACCTGAAAGCTCACATTTTCCTCTTTGTCTGATGAACATAAAGCTTTGTACTAAACTCTCACTTATATAAAGCAGCTTGCATAAATTTTAGTTCCTTCTTAATAAAAGAAGAAAAACCCTTATATGCATAGCAGTAATGGCAGAGAAGAACTTGAGCATTTAAGGATAAAATGGCTCTCCTTATTTCTCCACTAATCAAAAAGAAGAAAAAGCTCAAATAATTATATTTGTTTTTAATTTCTATTGTCCTGTCAATAATTTCATCTACTTAAGTTTCTCCTTTACATTAAAATATTTGTCTTGAAATTTTTAGAAAGTATAGAAAATCACAAATAAAAAGTAAAATCCTACAATAATCTTATTACCTAGTGAAAATTACTGATAATGATTTTTGCATGCATTCTAAATAAAAGTTATATCATAACCTACATAATTACTTGTAATCTTTCACTCAATGTAACAATAATATTCCCATGTCTTTATTCTTCTACACCCTACTTTTTATGTCTGCAGTTTATTTCATACAATATAAATAATTTTATATAGTTTACCATTATGTTTTACATTTATACTAGTTGGAATATTCACTAGTATAAATAATGCTGAGATGAATTTTCATAAAATTTAATTTTTATATGAGTCCACAACTTTTCCCTAGAATAAATTCAAGGAGTTGCCAAGTATTATCTTGCCTTCTGAGTCACAATCAGACAACTTTAAAATGCTAAAAATTCAACAATCAAAATGAAAATGAATTATACTTACTGTTTAAAAAAAACTGGAGTGGTAAAGAATATTTGTAGACCTCATGAAATAGCATTTTTTTCTGCAACATTGTAGAACAGTGCAGATATATGGCCAGTTTAGATAGCAGGGTAGAAAAATACTGCCTCAAAAAAAAAAAAATACTGCACACAGGCAATGATAGAAACAATGAGCTTTTTAATTTCCTTGGATTTTTTTTAAAAATCTACAGTGAGGAAGGTAATACAAAGTTAAGTTGCCAGCCAGATGACCTATTGGCAAAATTCTTGTTTACAATAATAAATGCCTTTAGGGCTCATCCACCAATATATATTAAAATTTTCTTTAAAAATTCTGAAACTTTCCATTGACTTAAGATCAGTGCTTATATTTCTTTAATTTAATGAAGACAAGCTAGGGAAAAGGAAGAGGAGACTAGACAGGGAAAGAACCTGTCTTTTCAATACATTTTTCAAAGAAGCCCTAGGTTTGAAATCCTCTAGAAGAAGAACTGCCTCATAAGCTGAGAAGAGGATAGGCCCTCCTTAATCAGAGATGACACAAAATCAAGATTTTTCAGGGCAATACCTGCAGTAAAGGATGAGTATTCTGACAATGTCAGTGTCTGCAAACATCTCCTAATGCCACCAGGTAAAAAATAATCACCATCAGCAGTATCCAATGCTTATTCAGCTAGTCATGGACCTAAATGACCCTTACTCAGATTTCTGCTACAAGATTTAGAGAAGTAAAGAAGCTGAAATTCAGCTAAAAAAGAAAATCACTACAAAAGGAAAGAATCAAAATAGGATAAGTGATCAACAATAATCAATGGTGTCCAAAATGCCAAACAACAGGCAGTCACTGATCTTCTGCTTACTATTTCAGATCTTGCCATGTGCTGTGAAAAGCTTCTTTACATAGGTAGACACTATGTATATAGAGAAAGGTGGTGGTGTAATGAAGCCAGCACCACAGCTGATACTATCTCTTCCTAATTCTCCTTCTATAGTGATATCATTTGGTAGCTATAAGTTGTCAATGGTGGGAGTGTTTTCATGGAGATTTCTTTTTTTCTTTTCTCAAAATACCAGTTGTTAATTTACCAGCATACTCCTGGAAACCTAATTATATTTTGTGAATTGTATATTCATATGTATAAACTCTCCCAATGGATAAAGTATAAAACCATAAAATAATCAGTCATAGGCTATGTGGGCAATGATATTAATATTAGGCCCAGAATGCAAATTTTCAATACAGAACCTTCAATGAGAGCCAAAAGGCATCTTGATTTTGGCTTAGGGACATTGCCTGCAGGAATGAATATTTATAAATGCACTTTTTATAATTATTTAATCTTACTGAGATATCTTTTACATAGAGTAAAATGCACAGCTCCTAATACAGTTCCACGAGTTTTAACACACATGTAACCCAGACAACCTAACAACAAAATACAGATATAGAACATTCCCTTCACCTCTGAATGCTCCCGTTTCCTTTGCAGTCCATAATAGCAACAGCCCTCTACTCCCTGCCGAGACACGACCACAGTTCTGATTTGCAACTTTATAGACTGGCTTTATCCATTCTAGAACATTATCTAAATGGAATCATATAGTAAGTATAATTTTGTGTTTGACTTCTTTCACTCAAAATAATATTTTGAGATTCATCCTTGTCTTTTTCAGTAGTTCTTTTATCATTTTCAAAAAATTTATCTTTTATCTGGGAATAATTTCAAATTTATTAAAAAAGTATAAGAATTAAAGTAATCAAACACACAAAATGTATACCTCTTAGCCAGATTTACTTGGTACCATTTAACTAATTGTTTTAACATTTGTGCATGCTCTGTATACACACACAAACACACACACACACATATGTGTATATACTTATATATGTATGCAACTATATAAACATCTCCATATACACACTTTACGTAATATATAAAAATGTTCTTAAACATTTGAAGTTACATGCATCATGGCTATTTGCCCATATATATTAGGTAGGTTACCTAAAAATAGATATTCTTTTACAAAATCACATATTATATTCAGTAAATTTAATATCAATAAGATTCTTTAATAAGTTACCCATATTATAATTTTACCAAGAGACTCAATTAGATCCTCTATGTGATCTTTCTATCCTATACAGGGTCCAATTTAATCGGACTTTTTTCTTTTTTATTGTAGAGAAGTATTCCTTTTTATGATAGATTTAAGTTGTTTATTCATTCTTTTGTTGAAGGACATTTGGGTTACTTTAAGTCTAAGGCTATATAATGAATAAATCTTCCATAAACATTTTTGTCTACATTCTTTTGAGGACATATGCTATCATTCTCCTGAATAAAAAACAGTGAAACTGTTGAGTCATAGAGTATGATATGTTTATAAGAAATTGTCACACGGTTTTCTAAAGTGGTTGTACAATTTTACAGGAGTTACATATCCTCAAAAACATTTTGTTGCTGTCTTTAAATTTTAACATTCTAGAAAAATGTGAAGTGTTATCTCATGTTTATTTAATATTTCCTTGATGACAAATCATATTAAGCATCTTTTCATGGCTTATTGGCTATTTTCATGCTTTCTTTTGTAATGATCTGCTCAAGCTTTTTTTCCACATTCCTTTATCGGTGTGTTTTTCTTTCTATTAGTAGTTTGCAGAAGTTCTTTTCATTCATGAAAGTTCTTTGTCAGATATATGTATTATGAATGTTTTCCTACTATTTGGTTTGTTCTTTTTAGTAAAGCTGTCTTTTGATTAGGAAATGGTTTTAATTTTAAGTATACTTTTTTTCTTTTGGGTCTAAGAAATATTTGCCTAATCTAAGGCCTAGAACTTTTTTAAGTCTCAGTTTAACGTGATAACTTCTATGATTTGTCTTGAATTAACTGGGGGAAATAGTATTCAAAAGAGTCAATGTTCTTTTGTTGTTGTTGTTCCACAATTATCCAGTTACTTCAGAAGCATTTGTTTCAAATGTTTTCCTTTCCCTTTGGATTATACAGGCACATTTGTTTAAAGTCACTTGGTCATATATTGTGGCTTTATTTCTGTACTTCTATTACATTGCATTGAGTCTATATCAATGCCAAAATTACATTGTCCTGATTATTGCAGATTTACATATATCTTGGAATTAAGTAATATAAGTATTCTCACTTTGTTCTTTGTCAAGATTGTTTTATTTCTTCCGAGGCTTTTGCAATTCTCTTTTATATATTAAGCTTTTCATTCTCTAAAGAAAAAAGTCATTTACTAGTAGTATGATAGGGTTATCATTGAATCCATAGCAAAATTTGAAGTGAATTTACATCTTATACATTGAGTCTTCCAATAGCAAACATGGCATATCTCTACATATATTTAGTTATTCTTTACTTTTTCTCAGTAATATGTTGAAGTATTATACAGTACTATACAATTTAGTAGTGTACTATTGCTAGTATACACAAATGCAACTTTTTTTTATAAATTGATATAATGTCATTGGAAGACACTATACCCAATCTTTATGTTCGATTCTTTTTTTTTGAATTATTGACTAGTAGGGCTTTCATAACACTACTGAACACAATGGTGCAAGCAGATATTCTTGCTTTTTTCCTGATCTTAGGGAAAATGCATTCAAAATGTCACCATTAAGAGTGATGTTAACTATAGATGGTAGATGCCTTTTATCAAATTGAGGACATCGTTTTCTAAACCGAAAATGCTGAGAATTGTTATTATGATTGAATAGTGAACTTTGTCAAATCTGTTGTTCCGGTTTAGCTTCCCTTTTTCCTAATCTACTGCAGTATTCATATGATTTTTCTCCCTTATTCTGTAAATGTGGTGAATTACATTATATGAATATAGCTCTAATAAGATAAAAACTTACTTTTTAAAAATTCACAGTATTTACCATACAATTCAATTAGCTTGATCAAATATAAACAGTCATGTAACAGCCACCACAATGACATGGAATATTTCCATGATCCCAGAGTTTACCTGTGCTGTTCTCCCTTCACTTCTGTCAAGCCTCTGTCCTCACTAACAATCACTGACTCATCTGCCTCATGTCACTGTATTTTCAACTTCTCTAGAATTTTGTAAATACAGTATAGAATTTCCTGTCTGGAGTCTTTGATTACAATAATGATTTCAAGAAAATGCTATCCCTCTTTATTCAGCTGAATTGGCACATTTGCCAAAAACCAATTAACCCTACACTTGTGGATCTCTCTCTTTCCACTGATCTATGGTATCCTTACACCAACACCAAACAGTGTAGATGACAACCATTTTAGGATTAATCTTAAAATTAAGTCTTCCAACTCCACTGGAAGTTTTGCAAATTCTAAATCATTTGCATTTTCATATGAATTTTATCATCTACCTGTCAATTTCTATAAGAAATTTTGCTTGAATTTTGAATAGAATGTTTTTATCCAATTTTCAGAGAATTGACATATTAATAATATTGTCTTCCAATACATGAGCATGGGATATATGTTTGTGTAGTTAGGTTTCTTTAATTTCTCTCAACAATTCTTTGTATTTTTAGTGTATGAGTACTTTTCATAATTTATAAAATATTTCAAAGAAAAAATATTTCTATGCATACTCATTTAGGATTATTTTCTTAATGAGCTGATTTCTTTATCATACTCCTTATCCCTGGTAATATTCCTTGTCCTGACCTACTTTGTCCAATATTAATATGAATGCTCCAGATTCTTCATGTATATCCTTTTCTATCATTTACTTTCAATCTGTTCCTTTTCATTCAATCTGTGCCTTTGTATGTAAAGTGAGTTCCTTGTAGAGAGCAAATTGGATTTTGCTTTTTGCATCCAGTCTGACAATTTCTGCCTCTTAGTTGGATTTTTAATCTATACATATAATGTAATTATTGTTATGAGTGGATTTCAATTTACCATCTTGATAATTATTTTCTATTAATTCCATTTGAACTTTATTCTTTATTCTTTGTGTTCTGCCTTCCTTTGGATTAACTGAGGACTTAGGTTTCATTTCATCTCCACAACTCTCTTACTAGTGAAATCTCTTGTCTTGTTTCAGTTTGCTTAGTTTTTAGTCATGTTCTAGGGTCTGAAATATATATAAATGTGTGTGTAACATAAGTATATTTGTAATAGCAATATATATTATATATAACTGCAAATATATATTTTATATTTGTAATAATAATAAATTTTGCAATTAAAAAACCTATTATATTCTACCTTTAAATAATATCATACATCTTGAAGTATATAGTATAAGAAACTTACATTATATTTCCATTTTCCTCTCCATCCTTTGGCTCATATTTTCATACATCTTACTTCTACATATTTCATAACCCCACAAAACTTTGTTATTTTTGCTTTAAATAGGCAATTGTCTTTTTATTAAAGAGTCTAACATTACATGAAGTATGTTTTTACATTTATCTAAATATTTACCTTGCAATACAGTTCATTCTTTCCTCTGGATTCAGCTTTCCTTTCTGACATTTTTTCTTTTCAGATTGATAAAATTCTATAACATTCTTTGGAATGTGTTTCTAATCCTCACATTTCGTTTATCTAGAATGTCTTTATTTTGCCTTCACTTTTGAAAGATGATTTCACTGGATATAAAGTTCTAGTTACACAGAGTTTGGCTGAGCTTCTTGAATCTGTGTATTGTTATTCTTCAAATTTGTAAAATGTTCAGCCAATTAAAAATTTTTTTCTACCCCATTTCTCTTTCCCCTGTGGAATTCTGACTGCAGATACATTTGACCAACTTGTTCTTGTCCCACAGGCTACACAGGCACAGTTCATTATCTTTTAACATATTTTCTCTGTGTGTTTGAGTTTACATAATTTAATATAATTTATATATTTATATTATATATGTTTTAATAATACATGATATCTAATTTATATATATTATTATATATAATGTATTATATAACAATATAATTGTATTAGCCAGTGTTCAAGTTTACTGATTCTTTCTTTTACAGAGTTCAATCTGCTCTAAATTCTATATATTTTTACTTTGGATGTTGTAATTTTTTCAGTCCTAAAATTTCTATTTCCTTTTTTGTTATAGTTTGTATATCCCTGCTAACATCCTGCATTTGCTTACTCATTTCTATCTCTTTTATATTACTCGAAATATTTGTGAAAACTGTTTTAAAGTGCTTGTCAGTTAACTGCAACACCTGGATCATCTTTGAGTCTACTTCTACTGATATTTTTCCTCTTGATATGGTTAGATTTAACCACCTTTTTTGCATGCCTAGTGTTTTTCAGTTGAATATACTGTATATTATGGATGATACATTGTAAAAAACTTTGGATTTTGTTACCTTCCTCTAATCATATTGGCTTTTGTTATGACAGGCAATTAAATTACTAGCTTATTATCTTGATTTTATGGAAGCTTAAGTTTTAATCTTCATTAAGGTGGTTATATTTTAATTTTTCCCTTAATTCTAGGGCATAGCTCTCATCCTTGGCTTATTTCTACTCAACAGTACATGTCACTGAGTCACCCACAGTAAGGTGCCTACTGGATGTAGCACTGTAAGAGCAAAAGGAAAAACATAAAGATCCATAAAAGGAGATGTTCTTTCTACAGTGTCTTACCAGAAACCTTTGCTGACAGGGCCTAACCTATGTCACCTGGTAAAGAAAAAAAATTTTGTAAGGTTCAGTTCCAGTATCATAATTTAGGGCAAAGAAAAATGGATTTTGATAACTGCCACAGATGGTGTAATACTTTCTTAATTGTTGTAAAACAGAAAGGAAAGAAATCACAGTCATTTCATTTCCAATCTCCAGTCATCTGGCATATGCAAACCTCAACCTGTCTCTTTATCCTAGTAACACTGTTATTTTCTATAATATTTTCTCTTTACTCATGCATGATCCCAAATTGGGAAGTGCAGTGTCAGCTATTGCAACATCTGGGTCATCTGTGGTTTTGTGAGAACCTACTTTGGATTCAGTGGAACACCTGAGGTTTCCACTGAGACCCTCTAATTTGGCAAGTGTTGAACTTTAAACTCTTCTCACCAACATCCAAGCAACACCTTCCTAGAAAATTTCACCAGCACCCCAGTCCACAGTATCCTAGTGAGTCTTGCTGATACCCCAATGAAAAGCTTTCTAGGTAGTCCCACCACCAACTTAACAAGTTGCTTCCTAGCACATTTTGCCAGAATCAAAATGGCATATTTTGATTGCCTAGAGCATTTCCCTGGACTCAGTTGAGTGTTTTCTCCTCAGCAGCCATGGCCTATGACACCTCAGCAAACCTCCTTCATCCAGTTTTCCACAGCCACATACTTTCTATGAAGAGTAAATCTCAGCCCTATTGTGGGCAGTATCTCTTTCAAGTTTGTTCCCTCCTTAAGTATACTCCCTCACCCCTACATATACTTTTCCAGCACTCTCTAGGGTTCTCTTTACCCTCTCTTAGTTGTTAGTCCCACTTTACAATTTATTAATGCTGTTCAAATTACTAGTTTGGTTTCTGTCTCCTTACTGGACCCTGACATCTTTAAACAACCTCCATGCAACATGAATTACAACGTTTGAAAAAAACTTCTCAAATGGCATGCCTGAAATACCTACAAGTGGGACAATAGCAAGAAATGTAGATTTAATTAGAGTGAAGTTAAGGAAACATTGAAAAAGATAACTCATCCTGAAGCCAGCACACTACTTCAAAAATAGAATCTAGGAAATACAGTGCAGGTGTCAATGTGAGATGCTCCTTTGATGGCAAAACATTTCACCTGGTAAATACAATTCAAATAATATGAGGCCATTTAACAAAGGATAATACAAAACTCTAAAATTGTACCCAATGAGTGGACTTTCTACTTTGTTACTGATATTTCTCTTTTAATCTGTGAATATGGGTTCAAATACTTCTTTCAAACTATCCATTACTCAAAGTACCTGTGTTTACCTCACATTCCCTCTCCGGAAACAATTCATTTTCCCCTCCCTCTTCAGTCTCACTGCTGCTCTTTCTTCACATTTGTTTATAGTGGTATTTGTTTTTCATTGTCACAGGTGGAGGTCAGGAGCCTGGAAAACTGGTAAGTACTGGATTTTGTTTTACCCCCTAGGTGCTTGTAGCAACTGATTCCTTTTCCACTGCTGGAAGGTGCTGAAACTTGGGAGACTGGCTGCTATTTGCTCTTCTTGAAGCTTATTGACTGTCACTGTCTCTGGGAACCACCTGCTGCGGCTGAGGAATGTGAAATGGCTTCTGCAGTTCCAACTGAGAAAGTATTCATTTTCTTAGTGATAAAGTGTTTCCTTCTAAAATATTATTGAAAGATCATTGCTACTGGCTACTGCTTTTCTTGAGAAAGGGAGCTTTCCTTTTAGCAGGATATTGGCTGAAGTAGATAAATAAGCTTATTTTATCATTAAAGGACTCCATAGGGCTTGCAAACACCTCTTTATCCAGAGAGATGGAAATTGTTGAGTTGAAAAATATCCTGGTTGATGAGCATATAAAACTAACCCATTCAACTCCACAGGTATTTAAGAAGTATCTAGTATATGTTTAGAATCAAGCTAAAACAGAAGTATTCATAATTTAAAAAACATTAAGGTCCAGAGTCAAACCTCCAATATTTGAAGTTGAGACTTCTACTTAATACATATGTAATATAGGCAGCCTTTCAAAGCCCCAAATTTCTCACCTGCAAACAGAGATGATAATATTTCCTGCCTCTTGGGATGAATACATGACATTTCACATAGAGTTATTTATAATTATTATAATTTAAAACATGTTTTAAATATTGGAGAATTGTATAAAAATTTTCCGGCCCTCAAGAAGCTTGCATGAAGCAAGAAATAAACAATAAAATACAATATATAATCAATTGTCAGGCCGTATAAATATAAATTTTATAAATTATAGCACTACTACTATGTATGATGAATATTTGGGAATAGAATCATTTCCCAGAGTCTTCTGAACAACCTTTAAGAAAAAGATGAAAATGTAGATAGGCATAAATTAAGTGCATGGATAAAAGCAAGATACGCAAAAATAATTATAATATTTGAATTTTTTACATCCCAAAAGTCCTGGTCCCCATCAGAACATATATTCACTTTAAAAAGTAATAGCTTATCATCTCTGAATTCATGAGCCCTAAAAATTATAATTTTTTGCAATATCATTAAAGAAAAAAATGACAAAGTAAGAAAGTCTTGGTCCCTGCTTCTCTAATGAAGTAGTGTCACTACCTGGTAGCAAAGCAAAACACCCTGTGTATATGGGTAAACATAGAAGTACACCAAATTATGTATGAGGTAAACTGTTGCAGAACACATTTGTTAAACAATTATTATTTTGCTCCAGTGCTCTATGCAATGTGTTTTGCTTTGTTTTATTTCTATAAGCCATGGCAGGACTCTCTCCCATCTGAACCAATTACACTAAAACTGTCTCTTCCACCCTTCCCTAAATTTTAGAGAATGTAAGTTTCCTGTGAAATTGCGGAAAATTAATAAACTAAGGTGAAATTAAAAGAAGATATGATTCATTTTCCCTGCTAGTGAAATGGCACCTTTTCTGACGACTTCTTGTTAGTGTTGCTGCTGGTGTTTGGTGACCTTGGAAATGATAAAACATGTATACCAAATGATGCCAATTCAAAGACAGTTCTGTCACCTGACACTTTCCTGGGTTACAGCTCACTGAATGTCTTTTGGGAAACTTCCCCACCTCCTTTCGTGAAATTTAGGTGGGACAGTCAAACTCCCTTGGCCAAGGACTGGCATATGACCTAAACCAAATCAATCGGGGTCTCTCTCCTCACTGTTTGTGTCTTGAGCAGAATTACATGAGTCAAAAAACACAAATGAAGTTGCCCCTTTTTTCCCTCCATCAAGGTGTGTGTGGTTGACTCCATTCTTCACCACCATGTCTTCTCTCAAGACTTTCTGGATAAAGAGATTACTAGATAAGAAACAAAAGTGTCAGTAAAATTCAGACCTTTTTCTAAGTTTTTAAATGTGTCCAAAAAATTCAAACATGACATAAAAAATGACTAAATTCTCTTCATGGCTAAATAATAAACAATATTCCATCATATATGTATACCACATTCTGTTTATTCATAAATTAGTTGAAAACATTTGGGTTGTCTCAACTTTTTGACTGTTATGAAAAATGCTGATCTGTATTCAAGTTTTTGTGTGGAGCTGTTTTCAGTTCTTTTGAGTATATACCTAGGAGTAGAATGGTTGTATCATATGGTAACTCTATGTTTAATTTTTTGAGGAACTACCAAACTGTCTTCCAAAGTGGCTCTCAGGTCAATTTGAGTGGACAAATCAGTCTCTGAAAATGATGCTTGCAAAGGAGTTACTGGCATGTCAAGCTCTCCATGATTTATTTGACCCTAAAGGATTCCCAGATGACAGCTGTAGTGCTGCTAGAGTATCTGGGTAACTTTTCTGCGCTTGTCAGGAGATGCCTTACTAATGAGAGAGTGTTATACTCCGTGAGTGATCAAGTTGTCTTACAAGCATATACATGTTTTTAATGTTGTCCATCTTCTATGTTGTTCTTAAATTTGCTATTAAAATATATTAAAATGTAAAAAATATATCAAACAATATGATTATACCTTATAATAATTTTATAAGTTTTAATGCTATGCATTTAAGTAATCAGAAATTTGGATTATAAATAATTATATAGTTCATTTTCATTCTTTAAATGGACAATTTTACTGAACGGCATTCAATATTCTCTCTAACTTAAAGAGACAACAACTCTGGTATAACTTGTAGCATAACTTCAAGTACAAGGATAAAAGTCCTCTATATATTTTGTTGTTAGATATTTTTGCATATATGTCACGTCTAAATAAACTATAAACTCCTTGGTTGTGGAGGCTGAAAGCCAAGAAGTAATATAGTAAAGAAAGCATAGAGTTGAGTAGAGGGCTCCAGAATCTCAATACAGAATCTGTTTCTTACCAGCTCAACAAATTTGGTCACAACTCAAACTCTGTCTCTCAGGTTGCAATGATATAAGGTATGATATCTCCCTCAAAAAATTATTGGAGAATTAAATAACATGATATGTATAAAAATCATCTTTCATAATGCTCAAAAATGTCTGTCCTTTCCTTTCTTACTTTTTGTGAACCTAAGACTATAAGGCAGTTCCTTGCATGGTAAATACTCAATACAAAATATGCTGAGGATGATATGGTATTCCTCTACAAATTTTATAAACTAGTATATCATCATTAGTTTTTTAGTAATTAGTTTCTAACATAACCCAAAGATATGATAGTTACTCTATCATATACAAGGGTGAGTTGAAAATTATCCACACTCTAGCTGTATAATTTATTTTAACTAACTTTTAGAAAAGACAAATACATCATTTTTTACATAATCTCCTTGCTTTTCAATACACTTTGTCCATCTGTCAACAAGCTTTCGTATTCCCTCATTAAAAAGTGTTTAAGGCTGAGCTGCGAGCCACAAATGCACCGCTGTCTTCACTTCTTCATTAGAAGTGAATCTTTGTCCTCACAGGGTTGCTTTCAGGGACCAAACAGGTGAAAGTCTGATGGAGCAAGATCAGGACTATAAGGAGGATGCTTTAATGCATCAAAACAAAGTTTTTGCAGAGTGTCGACAGAAGTGTGAGCAGAAGTGTGCAGACATGCATTGTCATGCAAGATCACAACGCCCTTGGATAGCAGTCCTCTGCATTTAATCCGAAGTTTAGGCTTCACTTCTTCAATAAGCTTCTCACGGTAAAAAGCACTGTTGATTGTTGAAATCTTTCCTGATAATGTACCAATACAGGCCCTTCAGAATCCCAGAAAATTGTAATCATCAATTTTCCAGCTGATGGTTGACTTTTGAACTTTTCTTGGTCGATGATTGAGGATGTTTCCATTCCATACTCTACTGTTTACTCTCAGGCTTGTAGTGATGAATCCATGCCTCGTCAGCAGTAATGATTCTTTTTAAGAATCTTTTACCTTCCTTAAGAGTATCAATCCAAATTTCGTTTGCAGACATCCAAACGCTTCTGTTTACGCTCTTCCATGAGTTGTTTTGGCACCCATCTCGCACAAACGTTTTGGAAACCTAAGTCTGTCGTGGATTACTTCATTTTGAGGTGTTAACGCATCCTCCCTATAGTCCTGATCTTGCTCCATCAGACTTTCACCTGTTTGGTCCCCTGAAAGCAGCCCTACAAGGATGAAGATTCACTTCTAATGAAGAAGTGAAGACAGAGGTACATTTGTGTTTCACAGCTCAGCCAAAAACTTTTTTTAATAAGGGAATACAAAAGCTTGTTGACAGATGGACAAAGTGTATTGAAAAATAAGGAGGTTATGTAAAAAAATGATGTATTTGTCTTTTCTAAAAGTTAATTAAAATAAATTCTACAGCTAGAGTGTAGGTAATTTTTGACTCACGCTGGTGTGTGTGTGTATGTGTGTGTGTGTACTCTGAAACTGTTAATAATTAAAGTCAGTGATTCACTGCTGAAAATATACTACTTGGGGGAAAGAAAAGATAACCACTTCCCCATCAAAACGTACAATAAAAATCTGATGGTCATTAGTACTGGCCCCCTAATGTTTTTGTGTTGCTTTTTTTCTCCTCATGAGAACATGGTAGGATTGCACTTCTTTCACCCCTGGAAGTTAAATATGGCCATGTTTCACCCTCTGTAATCAAAAGTGCTGTGAATAACTCCCAGGCAGAAGTTTAAAGAGCCCTCAAGCAGTTCGGCATGAATTCTTTCCCTCTGTCCTGACTGCAGTGTTTTGAAGAGCAGTGGTTCCTATGTTACTTATGCCACCTTAGGGGATGTTTGGCAAGCTCTGGAAACCCTTTTTGGTTGGCACGACTGTGGAGGGTGTTACCGACATCTAGTAAGTAGAAGCCAGGTCTATACTAATTATTCTACGATGCACTAGACAAGATCTACTCCTTCCACCTTGAGATCACAAAAACTTTGCAAGTTCAAACTGTCAATAGTACTACCATTAAGAAACCCTAGGAACTTCCCGTGGTCCAGTCAGTAAGACTCCCACTCCCAATGCTGGGGGCCTGGGTTCCATTCCTGGTCAGGGAACTAGATCCCGTAGGCATGCCACAACTTAGAATTCTGCATGCCGCAACTATGAGTCTGCATGCTGTAACTAAGAAGTCTCCATGCTGCAACTAAAGATCCCGCATGCCTCAACAAAGATCCTGCATACTACAACTAAGACCCATGGCAGCCAAAAATTAATCAATTAATTAATTAATTTAATTTAAAATGCTACTGTTGAAAACCACTGATCTATATCATTACAAAAAAAAAAAAAAAGGAACCCTAGCTTGGAGTAAGAAAAATTTGGATGGTGGTTCCTAGCTGTCCAAAAATGGAAAAGAAGCATGAGCAAGAAATAAACCTTAGCTATTTCAGACCACTAAGATTTTCAGATTGTGTGTCATCATAGCACAGCCTAACTTTTCCTAACTGACACATTTATTTTGCAATTTGAGTGAAATTAGAAGGCAATGGGCTTCCCCAAGTAATATTTAAATAATTTGGATCTGATATTTCTGAATTTGATATCCATTGACTATGTGACTGCTGGGATTAAAATTGAGGTTGAAATTTGTTTAAAATGGAAAATAAATTGATCAATTCAGATTTCAAGATAGTTTAGCTTGTTTATAAAGGAAAATGATTGCTCATGAGAAGCATCTGGCTTTAATGCCTAATGTCCTTGCTCTAAGAAACCAAACAATCCAGTCAAATGTTTGGGGGAAAAAAGAGATTACAAAATTTGCTTTTAAAAATAAAACTGCAGGTTGCAAGTTTATTGGCTAAAAAAATGAAGTTTATATCACTTTTAGTTAAATATTTTAATAATTCCTACTATTTTGTCATGAAATATTTTGATGCACATATTGAAGTAATCACAAAAAGGCTATTTTGATTTATATTTTTAGGGAAGAAAAATATTGAGAAAATAAGAAAAAAACAAAAGTTATGAAGATGAGTTTTTTTCTATAAGAAATAGTTCTTTTGATGAAAAGTATTACTTGTAATATCAGACATGTAAAACATGCTATTTTAATTTCTTTTCAGTCACATATTTTCTCTCCTCAAGATGTTCAATTTACTTTTTCATTTTATTACTTTCTATAGTTAATATGTTCACATAGTTCAAATAATTAAAATGTATAGAAAGATAAACAGTGAAAAGTTTCCCTCCCAGTTTGTCTGCCACCTATGGCCACATAGTTGTGTGGCATAGCACTATTCATGAATGATACCAGCTGGAGTTGGACATGCTTTAATACTATATCCAATCTCGTCAAGCCAACCTCATTCACAGTAACCCTGCTATTAATTTCATAGGGTTATGCATATGTTCATTTCCTTATATATTACTGTGCATATATGATATATGCCTATTCATATGCGATATATGCATATAAATATAAACGCATCATCCACATGCATATGGAAACAAATGTAAATTAAAGTTTGTTCTTCCCTTTTTACTATTTTTCTTACACTAAGCACATCTGTAGGCTAGAATATAATCTCCATGTCCATCCACAATAAAAAGCTCTCAAACAAATATGAGACTGTCCTACATGCCTTAGGTAAATAAACTGCTACCCAAAGGTTCCCATTTTCAAGTCTGCCATTCCTGGCAACATCCCTTAATTGAGTTTTGCTTCCACAACTTATCCTATTGACATTGTTACCACACATACTTCATATTCCCTCTGTTATACTTCTCTTGATCTAATGCCTTGTAATGTGTCAATGGTTGATAAATGCTTTCAGTGTTACCCCTCAGAGAGAAATGTATCCTGTGATTTTTTTTTTTATTCTCACTAGTACATCATGTGAGGTTAAGTTTTAAAATGTTTAAAACATATGTTTTGCTTGGCAACATTCACTTAAAAGAGATTTGAAAAATCCTGTGTTGGTCGATATTGGAACCATAGTATTTAAATCTCCCCTTCTAGATATCAATGAAAATGACCCTCAAAATATGGAAATAGGAGGAAATATGCATTAACCTTGGAAATGAAAAATGTACCATCTATATACTAAGATGGTCAAGGTATCTCTGAATTATACAATGCAAATAGGCTCAGATTAGGAGCCACAGAGGACCAACTGATCATCCCCACTTTTGCAAGAGCTGTGCACACAGGAAATACATGAAGAAGGCCCTCAGACTACAGCAAATGGAAACGCTTCTACATAGCAAAAGAAACAATCAGCAAAATGAAAATGCAACCTACAGAATAGAAGAAAATACGTGCTAACTACATATCTGAGAGGGATTAATATCCAACATATATAATGAAATAATACAACTCAATAGCAAAAATATCTGCAAATGACTTGAACAGACACTTTTCCAAAACGACATACAGATGGCCAGCAAGTACATGAAAAGGTGCTCAACGTCACTAATCATCAAAGAAACACAAATCAAAACCACAATGAGGTATTACCTCACAGCTGTTAGAATGGCTATTATGTGAAAGATAAGAGATAAGTATTGGTGAGAATGTGGAGAAAAGGAAACCCTTGTGCACTGTTAATGGATGTAAATTGGTGCAGCAACTATGGAAAACAGTATGGAGATTCCTCAAAAAATTAAAAATAGAACTACTGTATGATCCAGCAATTCCATATCTGGGTATATATCCAAAGGAAATAAAATCACTATTTTTGTAGGTCAATGTACTAAACACCTCAACATATTAATGGATTTACACAATCAAGATTTATTTCTTACTCATGTCACAATTCACCTTGGCTTGAGGAAGGAGCCCACCCTCTCCATTCCATGCAGTCATTCAGGGACACAAGTTTCTTCCATGCTTAGTCCAGAAGAGGCATATCATTCCCTCACATTCCATGGACAAGAACAAGTGACATGGCCAGGCCTCAATGTAAGAGACTGCAAAATATATTTAGCCGCATGCTCAAGTAAAGGAAACACATTTGACAAACATCTAACTTGTACTATCCAGTAGAGCTTTCTGTAATAATGGAAATGTTCTACTGCACTGTCTAATATGATAGGCACTAGACATTCGTGTTATTTAGCCCTTGAAATGTGACTAGTGACATTGAAAATTAATATTTAATTTTATTTATTAGTTTTAATGAATTTAAATGTAAATAGCCACTTGTGAGTGATGGCTTTCATACTGGAGAAGGCAGACCACCTGCACAGGACAACAGGATATATGTTCAAAGACGTTCATTGGACACTATTGGTAATAATAAAATTTTGGAGACAAGACAAATAACTAATTTGGGAAGTTGTGATATGACCCCCTCAGCAAATGGTTAAAATATTATCTGTTCAGTACAAGTGCTTAGGTGCCAGACCTGTGGAGGCTAGAAATTTAGGAGACTTGGTAGGAAATATGAGAGTATCAGAACATGTTGGCTCTTCTAAAACTTAGTGAGGTACTGAAGAAAGCACCATGCTTTGATCTGGGCAGTAGTTCTCAAACTGTGGTCTTGAACCAGAAGCATCAGCATCACCTGGGAACTTGTTAGAAAAGGAAATTCTTCAGCTACACCCAAGACCTACTGAATCAGAACTTCTGGAGGTGGAGCACAGCAATCTGTATTCAGTCGTCCCTCCTGGTGATACTGCCACATGCTAAAATTTGAGAACCACTGATCTAAGGCAAAAGTTCTCAACGCTAGTTGCTCGTTACAATTACCAAGGGAACTTTTAAAAATAGGATTGCCATGGCTCCATCCTCAGAGATTTTTATTTAATTGTTATGTGGTAGGGCCAAGTATTTTTAAAAACTCTCTGGGTGATTCAAATGTACAAACAGAATTGATCACCAAGACTGAGGTGACCCAAACTGAAAGCAGTAAAAGAAATAGAATGCAGTTTTAGCACAAATAACGTGTTCTACATGTGGTCCACAACACAAAACTGCTGAAGGTCCATCATGACTTAGTTGGGGGGTTTTTTTTTTGGTTTTTGTTGTTGTTATTGTTTGTTGTTCTTGTTTTGGGTTTTTTTGTTTTGTTTTATAATTAATTTTTTTTGATTGGAGTATAGTTATTTTTAATGTTGTGTTAGTTTCTACTGTATAGCAAAAAGTGAGGGTTATAAATACACATATATCCACTCTTTTTTAGATTCTATTCCCATATAGGTCATTACAGAGTATTCAGTAGAGTTCCCAGTACTGATCAGTAGGTTCTTATTAGTTACCTATCATATATATAGTAGTGTATATATGTTAATCCCAATCTCCCAATTTATCCTTCCCCCACTGTACTCCCTGGTAACCACAAGTTTGTTTTCTACATCTGTGACTCAACTTCTGTTTTGTAAATAGGTTCATTGTACCATTTCTTTAGATTCCACATATAAACAATATCATATAATACTTGTCTTTCTCTGTGTGACTTACTTCACTCAGTATGACAATCTCTAGGTCCACCCATGTTGCTGCAAATGGCATTATTTTATTCTTTTTATGGCTGAGTAATTTTCCATTGTATATATGTACCACATCTTGAGCAAGAAGACAGGGCCTGAGCAGGATGAAGTGTCATGAGAGTGGTCCCATGCACAAGAAGAATTTGAGCCACACTGCCTCAACTTCTGACTCTGCCTCGTATTAACTGGGCAACTTAGGAAAATAAGGGAATTCTTTTACGCCTCACTTATCTTCTCTAAATTGGGATACTATTTTACCTACCTCACAGGGCTGCTAAGAAGAAAGAATGAATGAATGAATGCATTGTTCAGACACAAAACAATGCTTGATACTTACTGTTAGAAATAAGATTAAAAAGAGAGCTCATGTCAGCTTGTTGCTAAGAAACAAAAAAGCAGTTCAATATTAAATGACCATTAGTTAGGCACTGGTTACGAGCTATGAAAATAATTATACATACATCATATATGATATATAATTATATACATTTTAACATATTACATGTAATAATATATATAATTATATGTGTGCATATGTATAGACTGTTTCTAAACACTATTCTAAAAAATAGCAATGAACAAAGGAGAAAATGCCTTATAATGAGAGAGACCACATTGTAGCATTTTAGTGGGGTGACAAAAAATATACAAATAATATGTAATATCAGATAAATATAAGCACTATGAAGAAAAATAAAACAACATAAGAAATTGGAAATGACATTTGAGCAGCAACTTGAAAGAAATGAGGAAAGTCATGTTCATACCTGGGAGCAGAAAAATAGAAACTGAGGGAACAGCAACACGAAAAGCCTGGGGAATTACGAGCTTGACGTGTTCAACAAACAGCAAAAAGAGACAGTGTGGTTAGCATGGACTGAGCAAGGTGGAGCTCATTAGAGAATGAGGTTTCAGAGTTGGTCATGGCCAACACATATTAAAGCCTTGCAGGGTATGGCCAAGATTTCAAATTAACTCTTAAACAATGAGAAGAGAGAATTGTTTGAGCTAGGGAGTTTCCTTGATCTGACGTACAACTTCTAAATCAAATCTGCTCTAGCTACCATGCAGCAATCTTATAGTACTAGGTCAGGAGTAGAGGTGGCAGGCAAGGTCTGAACCTATTGCACATGAAGTTTGTCACCCGGGAAAGAGATTATACTGGCTTGAACCAGGATGATGGCTGTAGAAGTGGTGACAATTCGATCTCAATAAACTTGGGTTTGTGGATATGACTTATGAGAGTGTTTGACCTCAGAAAATGCGTGAATCATAGGGCCAGATACTAAGACCATGAGAAGACCCACCAGTTTGGCCTTGTTAAATCTGAACTTCCCCCATGGAGGCTCCAGGGAGAAGTAGGAAATGCAAGTTTGATGCTTAAGGGAAATACGGCGCCTAAAGATATTAACTCGGCTTCACAAGTGTTTTTAACTTCATGAGGTCACCTAGGAAGTAAGCGTAGATGGTGAAAAAAAAAATCAAATTGCCTGGCATCCAACCAATTATTTAAATGAAGCATTTGCCATCTAGACCTTGCTATGAGAAACCTAGGAATACTTAATCCCTGAAGCAATTCAGGACTTCCTAAACTCATGTAAATAGGAAAAGAGCTTCCAAGGTGGTATTGTCCACAGATGGAAATCCTCCCAACATTCCTTTGAAAAGTGATCACGGAGGACACTGGGTGAGGGAGGCTCCAACCATCCTCACTTATAGGAAATACAGGTGCTCTCCTGCAGCACTCACTCTTCAGCCAAAGGGAAAATAATTTAGAGAGCATCACCTAGTAAAATAAACTCTATATCCTGGAGCTCTGATTGCTGTCATGTTGCTTTCTGTTTTCCCCGTTCCTTAAACGGAGGTCTTGTTGTTTGTTTTGCCTTCCTGTTTTTATTTTAAAACGCATATGCAGAGGTGGTGTTATTCATATTTTAGCGCATAAATGGCCAGATCACAAAGTGGTACATCCAGAACTGACTGAGAGAGCTGAACGGAAATTCTAAACGCAGTAACTGAGCAAGATTTCAGGTGGTGTTCTGATAGAAGAGAACAAATGTGTTTTCAGTTATACATGAACTAACTGCCTTATCTTAGCATGGTCATTTTCGAAAGTTTAAGTATTGGTAAAACGGTGTATATGTGTCTATCAAAGATGAAGCATAGTGAATATTTTTATTTTTGGCTTTTTAGAAACACTTCCTTCCTCCCCTCCTCCAATCTTTTCTTTGGGAACCACTCCTTCAATTCAAAGAGATTCAGTAAGACGTTGTCCAGGTTTAAAACACAGGCATATGATCCAGGTCTAAAGTCATGTTGTCAATTCACTTCTCCACAGTGATTGGTCCAAGCCTGTTATATGATCTAATATCATCCAAACAGATTCCTGCCCTGAGTTTTTTGTTTAAAGCAAATGATCCTTCCACTTCAGGTTGTAGAGTTTGAAGGATGTGAATTGGTGGCTACTGGGAGCCTTTGTCTCTGCCTTCATATGTGAAAAAGCTGTCTGATATAAGGGAAAATGAAGCCAAGCAGAGGCAATCCCATATGAGAGGAAGCTGGAAAGAACCCCAACAGTGTCAGGCCTCTGGTTCTGGAGTCTGACACCCCCAGATCTGTTCTCAATCCTGAAGTTCTTTCTTTGGTTCTATGACCTTTCAGTTTTAACACCTGATCACAGGGACTGCAGGGGTGAGATACATTACAGAGACAGGATGTCACCTTGATTTGGAATATAAATACCCTGATTTTATACTAAACCACTATATTCCAACTAGTATCCCCAATGTTGGTGGGTTGCATGAGGTTAAACATGTGCTACCAAAATTATCTATTGGTCATTCAAGTTTGGAAAACAGTTAAACAAAGTTTAAACAAAGAAACAAGTTTTTTTTTCCTGTAACATTTCTCAGAGCTTCTAATTGCACTGTAATTCTCTGCTGTGGTATAGAGTAACCACGATGCTATCCATTCAAAGAAAACCATATCATTGATTAACATCTTCACCGAACACAGTTTGGGAAATGCTGGACTAGTCTTATGTTGTAGATAGGCAAAATTGTCCTTAGGAAACTTATTCTTATCTTATTTGTTCCGATTTAAAGTCTTAGAAAGAAAGAAGAATGTAGCCAAAGGAAAAATACCATTTTTCCCCTGTGCAAAAACAGTCCCAGATAAGGATGCAAGCCAATTCAGCCTAGATGCCCAACATCCAGGTTGTTAAATCGAATCACAGAGAGGAAAAGCCCTAAGCCAAACAAACAAATCTTTAGTGATGCAGCCACAGTGACTTTGACAGGCAAATCTGGGAGTATTTATGAATAAAAGAAATTTCCTAGTTTCAAAAATGACTGATATGGCTACATTCAGCCATCTATGTATCCTAACTGATACACATCAAGTCTCTGATAAATAAAAGTTTATTCAAGCTGTTTGAGGTGTTAAAGATCTCCTGATTGCTAGATAGTTATTAAATAATAATGATTTTTTTAGAGAATTGTGATATCTTTAGCTTCTAGATTAATCCTGAAATATAAAGGAATCATTTTCAGTTCAAAGATAAACTAAAAAGAGATTAAATCCTCTGCTCTCAACTGTTAGGTTTAGTACTAGCCTGGAAGCATGAAGATAGACAAACAGGCTTGAAAATCCTTGTAATCAGTTTTCTTCTAAGATAAAATGCACTGGTTTTTTGCTAATGATTGATATTCAAGCCATTTTTTTATTTTACTTCAGCTTTGCCCAGTTTTTGAAGTGATAGGAAGATACTGAGAAGGGGAGAAAAAAATGAGATGTACCCTTAGAACTTATAATTGAAGGAATTAAATTTGTTCTAAGATTCCAACAAATAAAATTCATACAAAACAAATGTCAGTAGCTTTGGTGGAAATAAACCTAGAAATTATCTGTTTGTATATGACTGATATTGTATAGAGACATTAAAAAAAAAACAAAGTTAGTTTCACCTTGAAATATCTCAGGGAAGTTGGATTGTAATTTCCGAGTTCAAAAAGTAGAAATCAAATAAAATATTTAGAAAAAATATTTAATTAAGAGAAAGGTTATAGCAGAAGATAGGAAAATAATGACAAATAAGGTTCAAGTTTACAGTGTTTAAAAGTACTATGTTGGTAAATAACAAAATTGGGTAAATATCACTCACCAAGTTTCCCCATAGCCCAGAAAAATACACCTCAAAATCATGTACTCCATCAGACCTGAGAGATTAAATCCTGTGCTCTCAACTATTAGGTTTAGTACTAGCCTGAAGCATGAAGATAGAGGAACAGCCTTGAAAATCCTTGTAATCAGTCCATGCATAATAAGCCATCTTTGGATTACCACAATGACTTCCCACATTAAACAAAAGGTTAAATAACTTGTATAGAAGATAAAAAGCAATCCAGTGACTGGAGATGCCTGTTTTCTATAGTAATGTATCCTGTTTCCCAGACCACTTTAGTCCAGGGTATAAAATGGAGACATATTAGCAGTAAATTTTACTTATTCTTATTCTGACATGCAGTTTCTCCAATGCTTGACAGAATCTTTTCCAGTGATATTGAGAATGCCTCAACAACTGTCTTCATGTGCTCATGAGCCATTCCACTCAGCACCATGTGAGAACAACATTCATATGTTATTTGTTTGGGTTTGCCTCCAGTCATGACTAGGGTCAATCACTCCCTCCTTGCTGAAAGGCAGAAAGACACTTCACCACTCTCTCAGGTTGTGCTGCACAGAAGCAGACTTTGAGTTGAGGATTCTTCTTTGAGTGGTATTTTGGGACAGTGCTTTTACAATATAAGAAACAAGATGAGTGAAGCAGGATAGAGCAGGAGGAAAAGCTAAGCAAGGATGTGTCTCAGCTTAGATGTGGCCCAATCTTAAGGCAAGACGACATCCTTTTTAACACCTACGTCCCACAGTCATTGGCCAAGGTCTGCTTACAAGAGGTCAGAGGGTGGTGGCTTTTGTTTGGCCAACAATAATTCTTGGGAGAAAGGGAGAGCTGTGGGTTGTTGTTAGCTAGCATTCAGAACAGCAAGAAGGCTGTATGGCTTGGCAAAGGAACATGGGTGAGGCAGCAGTAACACCCATTCCTTACGTGGCACCATTGCCATTTTGAGCGCATGCTCCTGCCTCTGCTACATCACTACTTCCACAAGGTACTGTCCCATTTGTGAAACCTCTACTTCTTCCTCAGCATCCACCTCACCCAAACATTGCTGCTTTCTCACTACCTACCACCACTTTTTTAAGGAATTACTGATTATTCTGACAAATACTGCTGTTTGCCCACTGCCAATAGTACTAATATATGGGAGACCTAGAGAAGCCAAAACTCTATCATCTTTGGCTACACAGGAGAGAGTGTCTCTTTCCTTTGAATGTCACACTTTCTTGGAGAAGAACTTAATATGACCATGATCCCCAATGTTTTGCATTATTTACTCAGAGCTCTCTTGACTTAGGACTTAGAAATGAGTTCATGTAAGGTAGGATGGAGGTTAACTTATAGACACCACATTCTTCTCAGAATCATTCCTCCTATTTGAGAACTGAGGCTGAATTTCCTTATCTCTCAGTTCTTTCCTAGAAGGCTCCTCTGTGTCTTGAACAAATATATTTCTGGCAGCCCCACCTGCCCAGTCTATCAGTCTGAGCTTTCCAGAGGTATCTGAATCCAAA
Source organism: Hippopotamus amphibius kiboko (assembly GCF_030028045.1). Taxonomy (NCBI): domain Eukaryota; kingdom Metazoa; phylum Chordata; class Mammalia; order Artiodactyla; family Hippopotamidae; genus Hippopotamus; species Hippopotamus amphibius. The sequence continues at coordinate 35,099,694 of NC_080188.1, forward strand.
GAAGGAATATTCTTAGACTTAAGCCAAAACAATATACAAAATAAGTTGGTAGATAATTATATATACTTCAATATCTCTAAGTCTAATTGTTTTATCTGCCTCCCCAAGTCTGGTCAGAGACCTGGTAAAGGTTAAGCTTATACCCTGAACCTTCATGAATTCTCCAAGGTAAGTCCATCCCATGAGTTCTTCCTGGAGATTTCAAGGTTTCTCCTCAAGGTCCCTCACCCCAGTATTGTCTAAAGTCCCTCCTAAAACAAATATTTTCCTTGATTTTTCTTTTCATTCTATTCGTATGAACTATGTTTTTATCATTTTTATTTGACTTTTATAACAGATGCAGATTATAAACAGGAGCAATGATTCAGAATCTCCTGAAAACAAATCTAAAGGTTGTGAAACATGCTGCATGTGCTTTGTAAACATTTTGTTTCATAATTGTGTCTATGAAGACCTAAAGTGTTTGAATCATGCTTAAGTTTGATAGGATTCAATAGGCTCAAAACTGGTTTTTTGTTCTGCTTTTCAAATGTTAGATCTACCATTGCCTTATCATACTTATGTATATATATAATCTTTAATAAAGATTAAAGCAATAAAGTAAATCATATAATAAATACAAATATTCCCTGGAAAAAGACATAATTTATTTTTAGATGGCTCTAGGTATTTGTGCATTTGAAAACGAAATCAAATGCACAAATAGTATACTTTGGTAAGCAACAAAAGAAGCATATTTTTTCCTATTAAATCTTTGGTTTTTAACCTCATGACATATAGTATTCTTGTAACTGAAGAATTATTAAATCTACAAAAGGAAAGAAAATAAGCTTAAATAATTTGGACTCACATTTCATCTCTCAACAATTCATTTAAAAAGATGAGAATGTATTTCTCTATAGAAGAATGTCATGAATATTGCTGTCTGCAAATAGATGAGAGGGCTCATGCTATTTTAGTATTGGTTTCAAGTCAGGAAACCTGAGTTCTGTTTACATCTCTGATTGACATTATCAGGTAAAACCAAACATTTCACTGATTCTTCCTGGAGTTTCTACATCTGTATTATCAAACAATAATTACTGTGCTTAATTAAAAGGGTAACAGAATGTTTTTGAAGTAACTTTGGTACTTTAGCAATGAACCATGTATTTCTAGAGCCCCTGTAGCATTGTGGTATCAAGCATACAAATGTCAGATTGCCTAAGTTCAAGTGACACCAATACCTTTACAACTCTGAGTGAGTTATTCATCATTTTTGGCCTCAATTTCTTCATTTATAAAATAGGGATGATAATAGTTGTCATCGTATAGGGTGGTTATGAGGATGCAAGCTATCAATATCTATAAAGCTCTTAGAATAGTAGCTGACAGATGCATAGTAAATGTTATGTTTGTTAACAAATACTATTCAGGTAACTATCACAAAATTTAATATTGCTTAATTTGTATACATGTTGGGGGAGGGAGTCTAAGATAATAAGGAAACAAATCACCATCATTTAAAATAATCCATAAGAAGACATTCAGCAAAAACAGAAAAAAAAATAAAAAATGTTTTTGTCAGCTGCTAAGCCATCAAATACAGTGTTTCTATCTTTGTAATGCAAAGAATGGTGTACCCAAAGTTTGTGACTTGCCTTAGATTTTAAAAAGATGATTGAAATGATGAAAATAAAATCTGTATACCTTGTTTCTCAGGTTACCATTAATGTAACTTTAAAAACATCATAGACTTCTCAAAACTTCTTAAATAATTTCAAAACAGGTAACAGAAAAATTTATAATTTTACAGATGGAAGAATCTGAATATTCATTGGCAGCAGTGTATAGAGCTTAAGGTTAACTTTCCTGCCTCCCTAGTACCTAGGTATATCAGTGTGGCTAAGTTCTGACAATTAATAGCTAAGCAACAGTGCTATGTGAGATTTCTAAGATACCTGCTTAAAGACTCTTTCTATGTCATTTCCTAATTCTGTGATGGAGACGTGATGGCGGGAGCTCCAACAGCCAACTTTGTCTATGAGGCAATCTTGGGAATGGAGGCTGTGTGCTGAGGCTGGTGGAGCAAAACGTTAGACAGTGACTGGGGCCCTAATGGCTACAGAAACACCAGATCAGCCTTGAAAATCACCTACCTTTGTCTTTAATTTTGAGAGGGAAATAAAATTGTACATTATTTAAGCCAGTGTTATTTTTATATTTTCTTTTATATGCAGCTATATCTAATATTAAATGAAGCCTGCTTCCACATAAAGGACATAAACTGCTTTGCCTCTTTACTCAATGGAATGTGGAAAGATCTGAGACCCATGTTGCATGGAAGGTACAAAGGAAATATGAAATAAAGCAGGTATTATTCCACTGCTTTGGTCTGAGAAAAAACTGTATCTCAGTAAAAGGAAGAATTCTACTCTAGCCTTAGTAAAAGGAAGTATCCATTCAAGTTACCAAAATTCTTGGCATTGGAATTTAGGGCAATATCAAATTAGAAAAAATTTGTTTATATTCCCTTTCTTCCTGGGAAAGGGCAGCAAGATGTGGTTATCTCTGGCTCCTAATCCAAAAGGTCATTTAACATCCTTGATGTCTCTTTTGCTCTCAATAACACACCAGGACTCCTTACCTAAAGCTGACTAGAGCTCTGGCACCTTATGGTCAGGGAATGTCTCTGAAGATGTTCACTAAAGACACTGACCCCTTCTAGTCATGATAATTGATCAAAAATACTCCTTGAAGATGCCAATCTGTTATCAGAAAAGATGCTATTTTTTAAATATATATTTAGAGTGAAGCTTTAAACAGTTCAGAGTTGAGCAAAAAGTTTGAGGGTCTTTGTCTAATCTAATTTTCTCTTTATTTCATACATAGTAATTTGCCACCTAATGTGCTAGTAACGGACAGATCTCAAAGAGCCAGTGACTATAACAAGGAGTAGTTGTTTATTCAATAACCAGAACTTTGCTTATTTTCTCCACTGAACAAGATTCACTTTGAGCATATGTTCCAGATAATTAATTTCTAAAACTTGTATGGGAATTATAGGTCTAATCAAAATGAATAGCAGTATTAGGTGAGACTGTCTGGAACAGATATAGCTTGTCCATTCTCTAATAATAATGATTTTAAATGTTGCCAATATTAAAGATACGTTTGCAGTACAGTTGGTCAATTTCTTACCAGAAACAGTATTTCTTACAATTTTATTTAGCAATAACTACCATTATGGGATTCAGAAAATCTGTCAATGTATGGATCTTCTGTCAGACAAAAGACTGTTTTTTTATTTTTTCCTAGAGTAAGAAGTGATGGAAGCTGGAGAAATAATGCTAGTTGAAAGACACAAAAATGGTAACACCTGATAGAGACTGCTGTATTCATAGACAGGATGGGACTGAATTAAGGACTCCATGTTGATAATCCAGTCAATTATATAAGTACTCAATTGATTTAAAGGGATATAGAAGTACCCAGCCTGATAAATACTCTGTAAAAGGGTGGGTCATACTTTGGGAGAAACTCAAATTCTAAAACAAGTGAACAAGAGATAGTCTCAAGGGAGGATAACTAAACTCATTTGCATGTCTAAAGCTGACAGAAGAAAGTGTTAACCCTAGGGAGATGGTCTGTACAGCTTTTAGAAAGGCCAGCCCAAAGAAAGAAAAGTTGGCATATTTATGCAATGTTTCACAGGGAAAATGGAAACTAGATTTGATTTGAAAAAAGAGTTTATTCTAGTCATTAAGGTACATGCTCAAAAAAAATATTGTTTTTAATCCTATTTTATTTAAAACTCAAAGCCCAAAGAATTAGCAAGCTAATATTACTAAAAGAAAGACACAGGTGGGAGAAATGCAGCCTTTAATTTTATCCAAAAATCACAATATTACTTTGGGTTTTTTTTTAATTAATTTTTATTGGAGTATAGTTGCTTTACAATGTTGTGATAGTTTCTGCTGTACAGCAAAGTGAATCAGTTATATGTATACATATATCCCCTTTTTAGATTTCATTCCCATTTAGGTCACCACAGAACACTGAGTTACATAGAGCACAGGTAACTCTATGTTAGTTGTGCTCTACAGTAGGTTCTCATTAGTTATCTATTTTATATATAGTAGTGTATATATCCAACGTCCCCTCTTGGTATCCATAAGTTTGTTCTCTATACCTGTGTCTCTATTTCTGCTTTGCAAATAAGTTCATCTGTACTATTTTTCTAGATTCCACATATAAGCAATATTACACAATATTTGTTTTTCTCTGACTTACTTCACTCTGTAAGAAAGTCTCTAGGTTTATCCACATCTCTGCAAATGGCACTATTTCATTCCTTTTTATGGCTTAGTAATATTCCATTCTATATATGTACCACATCTTCTTTAGCCATTCCTCTCTTGATGGACATTTAGGTTGCTTCCATGTCCTGGCTATTGTACATAGTGCTGCAATGAACACTGGGGTGCATGTGTCTTTTTGAATTATGGTTTTCTCCAGGAATATGCCCAGGACTGGGATTGATGGGTCATATGGAGGTTCTGTTTTTAGTTTTTTGAGGAACTCTTTACTGTTCTACATAGTGGCTGTACCAAATTACATTCCTACCAACAGTGTAGGAGGTTTCCCTTTTCTCCACATCCTCTCCTGCATTTACTGTTTGTAGATTTTTTTGATGATGGCATTCTGACTAGTGTGAGGTGATGTTATCATTTTGATTTCCATTTCTCTAATAATTAATAATGTTGAGCATCTTTTCATGTGTTTGCCATCTGTGTGTCTTCTTTGGAGAAATGTCTTTTTAGGTCTTCCACCCATTTTTTCATTGGGTTGTTTGTTTTTTTCATTTGTTTTTGTTTTTGTTTTTGATATTGAGCTGCATGAGCTGTTTGTATATTTTGGAGATTATTCCCTTGCTGGTTGCTTCATTTGCAAATATTTTCTCCCATTCTGAGGTGTGTCTTTTCATTTTGTTTATGGTTTCCTTTGCTGTGCAAAAGCTTTTAAGTTTCATTAGATCTCATTTATTTATTTTTATTTTTATTTTTATTTTCATTACTCTAGGAGGTGGGTCAAAAGAAATCTTGCTGTGGTTTATGTCAAGAACTGTTCTGCCTATGTTTTCCTCCAAAAGTTTTATAGTATCCATCCTTACATTTAGGTCTTTAATCCATTTTGAGATTATTTTTGTGTGTGATGTCAGAGAGTGTTCTAATTTCATTCTTTTACATGTAGCTGTCCAGTTTTCCCAGCACCACTTATTGAAGAGACTGTCTTTTCTCCATTGTGTGTTCTTGCCTCCTTTGTCATAAATTAGGTGATCACAGGTGCCTGGGTTTATCTCTGAGCTTTCTATCCTGTTCCATTAACCTATTTGTCTGTTTTTGTGCCAGTACCATGCTGTCTTGATTACTGTAGCTTTGTAGTATAATCTGAAGTCAGAGCCTGATTCCTCCAGCTCTGTTTTTCTTTCTGAAGATTGCTTGGGCTATTTGGGGTCTTTTGTGTTGCCATACAATTTGTAATTTTTTGTGTGTTAATTCTGTGAAAAATGGCATTGGTAATTCAAGAGGGATTGCATTGAATCTGTAGATTGTTTTAGGTACTACAGTCATTTCCACAATGTTGATTTTTCCAATCCAAGAACATACTACATATCTCCATCTGTTTGTATTGCCTTTGATTCTTTCATCAGCATCTTATAGTTTTCTGAGTATAGGTCTTTTGCCTGCTTAGGTAGGTTTATTCCCAGATATTATTTTCTTTTTGTTGCAATGGTAAATAGAATTGTTTCCTTAATTTCTGATCTTTCATCGTTAATGTATAAGAATGCAAGAGATTTCTGTGTATTAATTTTGTATCCTGCAACTTTACCAAAATCATTGACGAGTTCTAATAGTTTTCTGGTAGCATCTTTAGGATTTTCTATGTATAGCATCATGTCACCTGCAACAGTGACAGTTTTACTTCTTTTCCAATTTGGATTCCTTTTATTTCTCTTCTCTGATTGCCATGGCTAGGATTTCCAAAACTATGTTGAATAATAGTGGCAAGAATGAACGCCCTTCTCTTGTTCCTGATCTTAGAGGAAATGCTTTCATTTTTTCACCATTGAGAATGATGTTTGCTGTGGGTTTGTTGTATACACTGTTTATTATGTTGAGGTAGGTTCCCTCTATGCCCACTTCCTGGAGAGTTTTTATCATAAATGAGTTTTGAATTTTGTCAAAAGCTTTCTCTACATCTATTGAGATGATCATATGGTTTTTATTCTTCAATTTGTTAATACGGTGTATCACATTGATTGATTTGCATATATTGAAGAATCCCTGCATCCCTCAGATAAATCCCACTTGATAACAGTGTATGATCCTTTTAATCTCTTGTTGGATTCTGTTTGCTAGCATTTTGTTGAGGATTTTAACACACTACTACTTTAAACCACCATGGCCAAGACAGTCATCTGCATGAAAGAAAACTAAGGGCAAAATAATGACTAGAAATCAAAAAGATATTTAGAAGGCCAAAAGTAAGATGAAGTGTCTAATCACTAAAAACAGTAAGTGGAGGTAGAATATAGTTTATTTTCAAAACAATTTTATAAGCATCTGTCTTTAACAAATCCCATTTCTATATTTGGCCTGGATGGAAGGGAGAGATGTAATTCAAAGTATTATGAATGGAATGTCATACATAAGAACATTTTCTCACTGTCATATTGGGTCCAAATTCTTGTATTAGAGTATTAGAATCTGAGATACAGAGAGAAAGATTGAGAGAGCTCATTCCAAATAAACCCTGGAGAATGTACTGAGGATAAGGTCTCACCATAGCCAGGGTAGAATTTCCCCATGCCTATCATGGAAACATATCATCATTATTTTAGCAGCTTCCCAAGTATTCTGAGAGTGAGAAGGTGTGTAAGTATTGTAATCTTCAGATCTCATCATACGTTTCTTAAATATCATATTAATTGAGTGATTGATGTTTACTTACAAGTTTAAGTAGCATGGGATCCACACTAACTGAAAGTCACTGGTGGGAAGTATCTGAGTCTCACTCAATCTTCTGTGGCTAGCTATGGTAACACAGAATAGCAGCTGGAATATTTGAATATGTTATTTTACACAGCAAAAGGGACTTCACAGATATGAGTGTCTTGAATTAAGCAGGCAGGCCCAATCTAATTGCACTAGTCCTTAAAAATGGAGAACTTTCCTAGCCCAGAAAGACAAAGTAGAAGATATTCGAAGAGAGGATCTCAATCCACCATAGGTGGCTTTGAAGATGGAGGAAGAAGGAGCCAAAGAATATGGGAGGAATCTAGAAGCTGAGAATGGCCCTCAGCTGACAACCAGCAAAAAAAAAGGGGGGGGGGGGACTCTCAGTTCTACAATTGCAAGGAATTGCATTCTGTCAACAATTGGAATGAGCAAGGGAACATTTTCCCCCAGAGCCTCCAGTAAGGAAGGCAAGCCTGCCAACACCTTGATTTTAGCATAGTGAGACCCATGTCAGGCTGCAGGAAAATAAATTCGTGTTGTTTTTAAACCTTTAAGTTTGTTGTAATTTGCTATGATAGCAATAGAAAACGAATACACCAGCAGTTAATTTTTTGTCTGACGTATCAGACATACAAAACAAAATTTAAATAAATATAAATCATTCTCTCATTAAAAATATAAGAAAATCTATTCAAGCCCCTTTATCTCCTAAACTTGACCAATATTTACTAAAGTGTGTTATTCAGAACACCAGAATCGACAGATATTTTGTGGTGATGGGGAAGATTATAAAATATATTGACAGACAGAAAATCCCCATTTGACAATTCATAGTTTACACGTAGTAAAGACTCAAAAAAATCCTACAAAAATAAACTATTTGATTTTGTGTTTCTCAAACTTATTTGATCTCAGCTTTTTTTTCCCGTTACTTTATTTTTTAATATCCTCTAGAATAAAATAAGGAACCATCATCTTAAGCAAAATATTGTCATTTGCCTGGCTTGAATCTCCTTTCTTTATACCAGATCAGAAGCAATAAACCTTCTTAGTAGAAAGAATAATAAAACGACCAACATATTTAGCAATTAGGAGCAAAATAGACCACATGGTTACTAATAATGCCAAAAGGATAAGATTCAAAAAGAGGAGACTCTAACGTGACAGGTCCATTTGTTCTTTTAAGAATATCAAACCATGAAATCATTTATCTTTAACTTTTGTTGTGTGACAATTTTCTGTTTCTTTATGTTTGCAGAAATGTTATAAATCAATAAGTTAAGCATTTACAAAAATCTATGTCTTTGATCTCATGATAATCTTTTGTCATTATACTGTCTAATGACAGTATAAGGTTAAAAGGTTGAAATTTTTTTACCACCTCAAAAATGATAATACTTAGACAAAAGTGAAAGAAAATATTTTTATATTTTTCCTATTTCCATCTCTTCCAAGATGCCTGAGGATTTCTAACAGAAGCGTTAAATGAAGCAGACTCAAAATCTTAGGACTTCCTAGGTGGTGCAGTGGTAAAGAATCCGCCTGCCAATGCAGGCGACACGCGTTCGAGCCCTGTCCTGGGAAGATTCCACATGCCATGGAGCAACTAAGCCCATGCGCCACAACTATTGAGCCTGTGCTCTAGAGCCCATGAGCTACAACTACTGAGCCCATGTGCCACAACTATTGAAGCCCACGTGCCTAGGGCCCGTGCTCCACAACAAGAGAAGCCACCACAATGCGGAGCCTGCGCACCGCAATGAAGAGTAGCCCCCGCTCGCAACAACTAGAGAAAGCCCGTGTGCAGCAATGAAGACCCAATACAGCCAATAAATAAATAAAATAAATAAATTTATTTAAAAAAAAATCTTAACCTATTCTTAAAAATTAAACTTCAGTTCATTTTTATTCTAACATTCATTCAATAATGGGGTTTAACTTAAACTAAATGAAACAGTAAATCAACCTGGTCTATCTATTAGAATATTAAATGTTATTTTTAATTTACCAAATAATTTGAAGCCTAATGACTCAAACTGGAAATCATAAAAATAAAATTTAGTCTATCATATGATGTGCTTCTTTATTGTAGCCTTGCCTTCCTCTAAAGGTTAATATCATGGAAAAACAAAACTTTTAACTATGCCATTGGACTCACTGGGATTCATTCTACACTTCCAGGCTACAAAGCAAAAAATGACTTTTACTGTTCTTAAACTCAAAATTTATAAATATTCTATCATATATTATAGATAAACTATTATTGAGTCATTGTTACCAAAAGCCCAGAATTCCAGCATTTTAATGTTATAATAATAGCTTTAAAAAGAGTATCAAAAACACAACTTCAAGTCAAAGACAGTATATATATTTTATAGTCCAACTGAAATGTGACAATATAAAAATGCTTTGATTTGTAAGTTGAAATTTTTCATCATGACTGCTTAGTTTTACCTTAGCCTAGAATTTCAGTCCCTCTTCTGATCATATCATTTAAAATCTTGTCTTTACATATGAAATATATGAATTGTGGCACAATTAAGTCCTTACTTAAGCCAGCCTAACAGCTGCTATCCAACCACTGTTGGGCTGATGTGACCTACCTGAATCATGACAATGGCTAAAATGGATGGTTTTACCAGGGCCTGGTGTCATGCTCAGCAGCCACTGAAAGACATGGCTGACTGTGGAGACTTGAGAGATCCAAGCAGTTACCCCTTCAGCCATGTGTTAGCTAAAATTAATTAAATCGTGACTAGGAGTAGATTTGGGTGATCTTGAAGAGACGGGTATTTTAAACACTAAAATATATTCTCTAAGAGATTGGAATGAATTCATATTGGAAATAATCCTTTTTACAGATAAGACAATTCAGTCTAACAATCACCTTTACTTCTTGTCTCTTAGAAGCTTGATAAAGTTAATTTAAGAATATAGAAAGGCTATCAGGATGACCTTTTAAAAGTGAAAATTTCTCCCCTCTCAGAAAGCTTATATTACAAACATACAAATAAGCTGAGTCACATATTTGATTGAGTCCTTATAAACACTAGAGTTGAGGATGACCATTAGACTTATCTTTTTTTCTCCAGACATTCTGCTCTCTCTAAACAAGGTACTTCAATGAGACCTAGCTTAGTAACTTCAGACACTATTTTCTGTTTATCTTACTTGCATGAGAGGTAAGGATTAAACTGCCGGTTCATCTTTAGGTAGGGCTCCCAGAACCCATGGAAGTTGGCTTTATTTAGGGTTAGGGTTAGGATATTTACTCTGTTAAATATCCTAACCCTAACCCTAGCCCGAACTGGCACATGCCATGTCAGTCTTCTGGCATAGATTCATTTGCTGTCCTTCAAGGTAATGGTCAATAGTAGATCATATGGCACTAGTCTCTGTGAGTTTTCCCCCCAATAAATGATTTCCAAAGAACTACTCTGTGTATGCTGTCTCCCCATTCACCTCATTTACCTGACTTGCCCTAGCATCCGAAGTACCATGAGCATGTCTTTATTTCTTGCCAGCCGAAAGTGCACAACTTAGACACTATTTTACATAGTTCAAAGAGAACAAAATTTCCAGACATTTTTGACGAAAACATAGCTCTTGCCAAGAAAACAAATATTGGCAACAGAAGAGAAAGAGCTTAATATTTTACTTGCAAAGTTTAATTTTAAGAACATGAAATTTCTCTGGAGAAATGTTTAATACTTAGGGTCTTTCACCAGAGAATAGTATATATCCTTTTACAAACTAAGAGCCCAAGTGATATAGTCAAAAGAGCCCTGGATTAGAAGTCAATAGACAGACTGTAGACCTAGCTCTGAAAAAAAATAAACTTTGTAACCTGGAGCAAGGCAGCTTAATCTTTCTGAAACTGTTGGAAAGAGACTTTGTAAGAGAAAGAGCAAGGATCGATTCAGCAAATGAGGAATAGCTAAGTCAAATGTATTCTGTGGCTTAAAACTTTGAGCCAGTAGAGAGCATATATTAAAACAGTTCTATATGGTCAAGAGGGTTACCCAAATATTTGCACTTTAAAAGGCCCACCGATTCATGAGAGCAATGAAAACATTTATTTTATCATCAATAGTTCAGTGTCCATATAACCCCATGTTGGATAAGAAAGTGGATGAGGACTATAAGTACCTTCCCCGGACATACAGAGTACACCCAGCAGCTTCATACAGCACAATTACTTTGGGATAAATGTTTAACTAGTAAATTTTCCAAAGCATAAAGGCAAAGACAACAAATAGTCCCTCCCTCTTCAATTATTACCTAACAAGATTTCAGAAAGCATTTAGATGCAAAGAACTTTTAAAATGTGTTCACTCAAAATGTAGTAACACATTAAGCTCACATGCCATTTTGTTTTTCTAAAGAACTCAAAAGTGCTTTGCAAGATTCCATTCATCCATTACAATGCTTTCATTTTCAATAAAGAAAGGAAGATGTCCGTATATAAAACAGCTGTAAAAAAAAAAAAAAAAAAAAAAAAAAAAACAGCCGTGATTATATAAGATACTAATAAGTAGTGCCAGAAGTCAGGATTTTAAGAAGAAAACTCCCTCGAGTACCAGTCTTAGTTTGATAATTTTTGTTACTGTTTTGTATTGTTTTTTCACCTGCTCTTTGGTGGAATTTTTTTTTTTTCTTTTGAGGAGAAGACTTTTCATCTTATTTACTTTCCAAATCTATTACTTGGAATTCTCATGAGTTAATGTTTCTTTAAAGTTTCATAATTAATAATAGCAAGTGCTAAGTTGTTCTTGTTTTAAGTTAGGAGATTGTCTAGTTTTTTATTATTATGTGATGAATATTGTCACAGACCACTGTCTCCAAAGAAGTATATTAGGACGTATTGTTTTATTGACATTCTGGATTTCCTCAATAACTCTTTGTCTTTTTTTAAACCAAGAAGGTAGAGGGTAAAATGCAGACAATGGAAGTGGTGATACCTCCATGAAGTAAGAAGAAATGATGCCAGACGTATGTGATATATACATGTGTGCTTGCAAACCTTTGCAGCTGCTAGCTATTATCTCCTTTCTTCCTCAGTTTTCCTTTATCCAAATCCCATCTCCCTACCACTCCTGGCAAGGTCACAGATGTTTCACAGGCTAAAAAACATTGGGAAACAGTAGTATACAGAAACAGTAGTGTGGAGGAAAACAAAACACATCCTGAGGAGGAGGACTATTGTCTTGTCTTGACAAGATGGTGGCAGCATAAATTGGTTCTGTGTATCTTAAAAGAACAGTTCTATCAGTGTTCCAGAATAGTGCTTTGTCTCTGCACGGCATTAGCATACTATTTCGTGACAATACCAATGATGGTACCCCTCTGATGTAATTAAATGTTAGAAGTTCTAGATCTCTTTACCAAATTACACAGTATTCTGCAAATTCATAAAGCAGTGTGAAATATATTTTCATATGGATTAAACTGAGTAGCACCTCTCCAGTGTCTTGCTTTAGTTAACATTTTGTCTCAATTCAAGCATGATGGTTTTACATTGCTTTACCTTTAATAAGAAGAATATTTTATCTTAGGAAGACAGCTGAGAGATGAATCATACAGTCTTTTATTTTGGAGGGTATGACAGTCATCCTAAATTCCTAATTCTGGACAAATAAATAGCAGAGTTCTCAGAAACATATTGGTATATTTAGAAGCATGAATAACTAGGTGATAGACAAACAAACACAATTTTTTAAAATCCAGAATGGGTTCAGAACACAATAATTTACTTAAATTGAGAGCCTCTTCCCCCTATTTCTATTTTGGCCAATTCATAGGTTCATTATAAGAAATACTAAGCACACTTGTCTGTACAAAAACTGTATTAGATGCCAAAAGTCAGAAATAGACTTTACCTTTCAAAAGTTTACCATCTCCTAGGCAGAAAGACAATAATACAGAAAACTATTACAATATGGAACATTCTCCAGGATAGACACATTTTGGGTCACAAAATGCCTTGGTAAATTTAAGAAAATTGAAATCGTATCAAGCATCTTTTCTGACCACAACGCTATGAGATTAGAAATCAATTACAGGAAAAAAACTGTAAAAAACAACACATGGAGCCTAAACAATACACTACTAAATAACCAAGAGATCACTGAAGAGATCAAAGAGGAAAACAAAAAATACCTAGAGACAAATGACAATGAAAACACAATGATCCAAAACCTATGGGATGCAGCAAAGGCAGTTCTAAGAGGGACGTTTACAGCAATACAATCCTACCTCAAGAAACAAGAAAAATCCCAAATAAACAATCTAACCCTACACTTAAAGAAACTAGAGAAAGAAGAGCAAACAAAACCCAAAGTTAGTAGACAGAGAGAAATCATAAAGATCAGAGCAGAAATAAATGAAATAGAAACAAAGAAAACAATAGCAAAAATCAATAAAACTAAAACCTGGTTTTTTGAGAAGATAAATAAAATTGATAAACCTCTAGCAAGACTCATCAAGAAAAAGAGGGAGAGGACTCAAATCAATAAAATTAGAAAGGAAACAGGAGAAGTTACAATGGATACCACAGAAATAAAAAGCACCATAAGAGACTACTACAAGCAACTGTATGCCAATAAAATGGCCAACATGGATGAAATGGACAGATTCTTAGAATGGTATAACCTTCCAAGACTGAATCAGGAAGAAATAGAAAATATGAACAGACCAATCACAAGTAATGAAATTGAAACTGTGATTAAAAATCTTCCAACAAATAAAAGTCCAGGACCAGATGGATTCACAGGTGAATTTTATCAAACATTTAGAGAAGCGCTAACACCCATCCCTCTCAAGCTCTTCCAAAAAATTACAGAGGAAGGAACACTCCCAAACTCATTTTATCAGGCCACCATCACCCTGATACCAAAACCAGACAAAGATACTACAAAAAAAGAAAATTACAGACCAATATCACTGATGAACTTAGATGCAAAAATCCTCAACAAAATACCAGCCAACAGAATCCAACAGCAGATTAAAAGGATCATACACCATGATCAAGTGGCGTTTATCCCTGGAATGCAAGGATTCTTCAATATATGCAAATCAATCAATGTGATACACCATATTAACAAACTAAAGGATAAAAATCACATGATCATCTCAACAGATGCAGAAAAAGCTTTTGACAAAATTCAACACCCATTTATAATAAAAACTCTCCAGGAAGTGGGAATAGAGGGAACCTACCTCAACATAATAAAGGGCATATACAACAAACCCACAGCAAACATCATTCTCAATGGTGAAAAACTCAAAGCAGTCCCTCTAAGATTGCAACAAAACAAGGATGTCCACTCTCACCACTATTATTCAGCATAGTTTTGAAAGTTTTAGCCACAGCAATCAGAGAAGAAAAAGAAATAAAAGGAATCCAAATTGGAAAAGAAGTAAAACTGTCACTGTTGGCAGATGACATGATACTATAAACAGAAAATCCTAAAGATGCCACCAGAAAACTACTTGAGCTAATCAATGAATTTGGTAAAGTTGCAGGATACAAAATTAACACACAGAAATCTCTTGCATTTCTATACACTAACAATGAAAGATCAGAAATAAAAATTAAGGAAACCATCCCATTCACCATTGCAACAAAAAGAATAAAATATCTAGGAATGAACCTAACTGAGGAGGTAAAAGATCTGTACTAAGAAAACTATAAGACACTAATGAAAGAAATCAAAGATGACAAAAACAGATGGAGAGATATACCATGTTCTTGGATTGTAAGGATCAACATTGTGAAAATGACTATATTACTGAAAGCAATTTACAGATTCAATGCAATCTCTATTGTATTACCAACGGCATTTTTCACAGAACTAGAACAAGAAATTTTAGGATTTGTATGGAAATGCAAAAGACCCCGAATAGCCAAAGCAATCTTGAGAAGGAAAGACGGAGTTGGTGAAATCAGGCTTCCTGACTTCAAACTATACTACAAGCCTACAGTGATCAAGACAATATGGTACTGGCACAAAAACAGAAATACAGATCCATGGAACAGGATAGAAAGCCCAGAGATAAACTATGGTCAGCTAACCTATGACAAAGGAGCCAAGGATATACAGTGGAGAAAAGGCAGCCTCTTCAATAAGTGGTGCTGGGAAAACTGGACAGCTACATGTAAAAGAATGAAATTAGAACACTCCCTAACACCACATACAAAAATAAACTCCAAATGGATTAAAGACCTAAATGTAAGGCCAGACACTATAAAACTACTAGAGGAAAACATAGGAAGAATATTCTTTGACATAAATCACAGCAAGATCTTTTTTGATCCAGTCCCTAGAGTAATGGAAATAAAAACAAAAATAAATAAGTGGGACCTAATGAAACTTCAAAGCTTCTGCACAGCAAAGGAAACTATAAGCAAGACGAAAAGACAGCCCTCGGAATGGGAGAAAATATTTGCAAACGAATCAACAGACAAAGGATTAATCTCTGAAATATATAAACAGTTCATCCAGCTCAATATCAAAAAAACAAGCAACCCAATCAAAAAATGGGCAGAAGACCTAAATAGGCATTTCTCCAAAGAAGACATACGGATGGCCAAGAGGCACATGAAAAGCTGCTCAACATCACTAATTATTAGAGAAGAGCAAATCAAAACCACAATGAGGTATCACCTCACACGGGTTAGAATGGGCATCATCAGAAAATCTGCAAACAGTAAATGCTGGAGAGGGTGTGGAGAAAAGGGAACACTCTTGCACTGTTGGTGGGAATATAAATTGATACAGCCACTATGGAGAACACTATGGACATTCCTTAAAAAACTAAAAACAGAGTTACCATTAGACCCAGCAATCCCACTGCTGGGCATATACCCAGAGAACACCATCATTCAAAAAGACACATGCCCTTCAATGTTCATTGCAGCACTATTTACAACAGCCAGGACATGGAAGCAACCTAAATGTCCATCAACAGATGAATGGATAAAGAAGATGTGGTACATATATACAATGGAATATTACTCAGCTGTAAAAAGGAATGAAACTGGGACATTTGTAGAGACATGGATGGACCTAGAAACTGTCATACAGAGTGAAGTGAGTCAGAAAGAGAAAAACGAATATTGTATATTAATACATATATGTGGAATATAGAAAAATGGTACAAATCTACCGCTTTGTAAGGCAGAAATAGAGAACCAGATGTAGAGAACAAACATATGGACACCAAGTGGGGAAAGTGGGGGGGAATGAATTGGGAGATTAGATTGCCATATATACATTACTAATAAGAAAAAAAATACCAAATTGTGCACTCTAAAATATGCAGCTAATTGTATGTTAACTGTATCTCAATAAAAGTTCTTAAAAAAAACAAACTCTTACATAACATAGAATATGGAAGTAGATACTAAAAATATTTTTAAGTGATACAGAAATGATGAAATGATTCCACTTGGGTAGAATCATGAAAAACTAACTGAAATGGTTCTGGAAATATTGTATAATTATGGTATCTACAGATAAATGGAAGAGTCATGCCAAACAGAGAACTGAATGAGCAAAAGCTCTGAAGCAGTAAGGGTTGATTACACTTTTCTGTGGGCCAGACTCTGGGTTTAGCACTGGTAATACAACGATGAATCGTAAGGAGGTTTATATGATGGAGTTCACAGTCTGGTAACAGTCTGGGAAGAACAAGAAGAGAAACTTTGCCATTAATATCAGTACCACCCAACAGAGTGACAAAGTAAAGGATATTGAAAGCCAGGGAAAGGAGGTTATTCAAAAGGAGGTTATTCAGTGAAATGTATGTGAGAGACATAATCATAGCTGTGATATAGGAATATTACTTTGGTAGAAATAAATAACATGGAGTTAGTAGAATAGAAGTAATGAGGACAGGGAAGAGTTTATTTTTGCGTATCAAATTCACTCTTTTTTTTAAACTAAGGTTTTGTATTTTCTCTCTCTCTGTTCCCTCCTTTAATCTTCTATTTTTCTTTTTTTTTTTAATGGGAGAGGGTTGAAGGTGGGCAGGGTCTCTTGCCCTTGCTACATTCACCACCTGCTTGGGTTTCTCTTATCATATACTTTACATGCTCTGTCTGCTGCTTCTCACTGTTTATTCCTGCGTGCATTGTTTTTTTCTGTAATCTTCTTTGTCCCTGATGCCAATCCCAAGCACTCAAAAGCTGGTTGAATATATTACTGCCCACTTTCAAACTCTGATCTTTAAGTTCTAATATGGATGTATGTTTCATTCAGGTTGGCAGTTCAATTTATTATAAGCAGAGCTTATACTGACAGAA
The DNA here is from genome assembly GCF_030028045.1 of Hippopotamus amphibius kiboko. Taxonomy (NCBI): domain Eukaryota; kingdom Metazoa; phylum Chordata; class Mammalia; order Artiodactyla; family Hippopotamidae; genus Hippopotamus; species Hippopotamus amphibius. The sequence continues at coordinate 35,117,001 of NC_080188.1, forward strand.
TCATATATTCAGGCCTTTTCATTTTAAAAAATATAAAAGAAAAGAAATTCTGGAGCCCCAGATAAAAAGGCTGCCCAATTACAAGGTGGGAGAGGACCAGCTGTATGAGTAAGGAGGAAAGGGATCAGGAATCATGGTGGATAAGATGACAATGGGTCACCAGTGGGGGACTGCAGTTAAGAAAGGGAACATGATAGTGAGATACATGAGTAGGATCATAAAATGTACGAACCATAAGGTACTCAGCATTAATCAGTCCCTACAGATCTGGGCTTAGCACCAAAAGGAGTGTGATGACAGGGCCTGCCTAAGGCACAATTGGAAGGTAAGTGAATTTGGCTTCAACAGCTGCTGACCAATCTTTTCCACACCCTGCTTATCCCCACTGATGTGCGCCCCTCCAGGCAGTTAGCACTCAGTACTTCCACATGTGGCCCACCAGCCTGGTACTGTCCCACATTTCAACACCATTCGGCTCTCTGGCTCTCTTTCTACCATCCTTACATTTTGAGATCAGGATCCCAGAGCTCCAATAAACTATTTTGGAAAAAGAAAGCAGTTGTGTTTCAAAGAAGAACCTGGAATAACAAGACAAACCCAGTGTAATGATTCTGAAACGGTGCAACTTCGGATAGCATAGCATGTAGTATAGAGATATATTAGGATGGGGAGATATAGTAAGGAAGGCTTTACTTGCTGTTGTTCTATAAAAAACAAAAAGAAATCTAAACCAAAACCACATTGTCCATGCAACTATCTACCATAATACATAAATCTGGCATAAAATATTTTAGTATGACTTTAGGTAATTAAATGGGTAAAAATAATAACCCATTTAATTCCAAAATATATTTCTTTGTACTTTTTCTTGATGAATTTCAATCTATTTGTTTCTGACAAGTTTTTCAAGTTAGTAAGAATCATTTTAAATTCAGATTGTACTCTGTAGGTACTGTACCAACTATCTAATAATTCTATATTAAGTTGTCATGAGCAAACTATATATATGTGTATTATATATATATATATACACACACACACATATACACACATATACATAATCATAAACATATACATGTACTTATATGTATATGTATTTATATAGTCTCCAGTTTGAAACTCAGACCATTCACTAAAATATTTTAAAACATTAAACCAAATTAAAAAGGGGTTGTTCTTACTCACTCCTTTTTTCTAGACTGAAAATAGTACTATACATATTGAAACTCAAAGCCCAATCTCTTGAACGCTTTCTCTACATCCCACAATACATAAAAGCCTTTGGAACTTATTTTGAAAGTTTTGATCAATAGGATGATTCCTAACACATCAAAAGAAAACTGTTGACAAATAAGTTCTTCTAAATCTATGATCTTTAACTGTGGGTTCTGGTTAAAGCAAATCATCACAAACAGTATGCTTTCATTATGTTTTCTTACTAGTCAAAATCTGCACTGAAAATATGCATGTTTATTCATTCAACATTTTTTTTCTATATGCCAGTATAAACAAGACCAACAAAGTCTTTGCTTTCATGGAATTTAAATTCTAGTTGAAGGAAAAAAGACAATGGACAACAAAATAACAAATACCAGATGAATATGGGTGCTTAAAGAAAATAAAATACAGTGACAGGACAGTAAGTGGATGGCATGATGACACTTCAGATAGGAGGGCAGCAAAGGCCATCTGAGGGGGTGATCTTTGCGCTGAGATCTGATTGCCAAAGATCTGGGCAAATGCAAAGATATGAAGGAGGAACATTCCAGGCACAAGGAAGAGCAAATTCCAAGGCCCTGAAGTAGGAGGAACAAACATAGACCATTGTCAAAATAGAACAAAGACAGATGTGGCAGCAGGATAGTGACTGAGAAGATGAGCAGAAAGGCCATCAGGGAGAAATGAGTATGGGTTTTTTAGGTCTTGGTAAAGAACTCAGATCTGATGTTGAGTCAAAGCAGAAGCTAGTGGAGAATGTTAACTAGAGAGTGAAATTACCTTTTTTTTTTCTTTTTTTTCAACATGCTTCCAGCTGTAGTGTCATGAGATAGAGAACAGGAGGACAGGAATGTGGAACAAGGGCTTGTGGGGACACTTGCAGTTCTCAAGGAGAGTGTCCAAGTGGCTCAGACTAGAGTAATACTGATTGGGATAGAGAAAAATGAAAAATTCAGACTATATTTTGGTGGTAGAGCAAACAGCACTTTTTATTGGGATTGGGGTGGGGGCAGGATAGAGAGGCATCAAATCCCAGTCAAGCAGTGGAACTTAAATATTTGTAAAAAAAAAAAAAAAGTTTAAAAAAATAAAAATAAAAGCTAGATTCACATTAAAGCCACTGGTTATGTTAACCCTATTGGAAACAAAAACTCCTTAAATTTTAATACAGTAAAATTCAATTCAAAAATATCTGTTAAGAAACTACTATGCATAAAGCCCTTTGATAAGTCGTATAGATAACACAAAAGACACTATTCCTGTTCTCAGTAACTACTAAAAATAGAAGGCATTAATTAACTAGAGAACCAATTTTTAGATAACGCTTTCAAATCAGGTAAAACATGTATTGAATGCCTACGATGAGCACAGCACTGCTAAGAACGAAAGGTGGTTATACACTGATGAACAAAACGTGCCATTGGCAGCAAGTAATTTAAATCTAAATGAAAAACATAATTTCTCTTGCAATTAGCTACCAGAGATTATAAAATATACATCTATCCATTCCATCTTCAATGAGCTGGAAATCATCATTATATCACTTTTAGAATCCATCTCTACACTTGCCCAATGACACCTACTAGTCATATTCCTTTCCCCTTTTACATCATGGCTCAGCAAAACATGCTGAAGTGACTACAATCAGCAATTGTGTTTTTCTTATAGACACACTTTGCTTGGCTCATGCTGTTTTAGGTAGAGAGGCTGCACTGCTAAATTAAAAGGCTATGTACTCACAGCGAGTGAGTGCTGATGACCTAAATGATTGGAAGGAGAGTAATTTGCTATGCCATCTGAACTGCGAGTGTGCAGAGCGGAGTCGTACATGGGGCATGGCTCTGTGCGTTTCTGTGCATTCATGTGCTAGGATTTCCCATTCCACATAATTAGTCACTTTATATTAAAATAATTAATAAGAAGGGGTTTTAGTGTCTTGCAAGTGGCTAATGGTGTGTTTCCATTAGCATAAAAATACTTCAGATGTATCTTTGGAATGTGTAAGTGTTTCAAGACAGCATGGGGCATTTTCAGGGCTGGGTGGGAGAATGGTGACAGAGGCTTTGTGTTTTTCAGAATGATTGAAATTACCTCATCTGCTACTTAGAACTGTAGGTGTTAAATGCCAATAGTCTGTTTTCATTTTGAAGGGAAGTTTGGTATTATGTCAAAGTCAATGGTATGTTTATATTCATGATACCAAAGGTTGGTAGAAATGCTTAAGGAGTGGAGTTTTTACATATGGAAGCAATTGAAGGGCAAAACACAGAAACATGTACATGAAATCTACTCTCAGGGACTCTTGAGTACAGCTGACTTTTGTCTGAGTTCAGATGAGTACCTAGAGGCTGGATCTGGCCCTCACAGTGATAAAAATAACATGTTCTCACACTTATGATGATAGACACCTGTTATTTAGACAATTTCTACCAACAGCAAAAAAATAAAAAGCAAAAATCCTCATCGCTAGCACTTCCCTACTCACAGCTGCTTCCTTTCCAAACTAATCACCGCAAAGCAGACACCCATCTCAAAATTGACCAGAGAATGCAAATGGAAATAAAAATCTTCACTAAAGCATCTGAATATGATAACTGTCTGGTGACAGTATGTAGGAGAAAAGGGAACATTTAAAGAAGAAACTGAACTGAGATGGAATCAGAAAGAGATAATGAAAAAGTTTAACATATTTCCAATTGTCTGTCTTCAGATTAAAGTGTCCTATATGTGTATGAATATACATATATCAGAGCAGATATATATGTTCATCTTTTTCAAGATGTTACTACTTTGTTCACTTAACACTTAGAAATGCCTATCATGAGAAAGGAGAAATTATTTCTTCTTGTTAGAGTGGATTGGGCTTCATGGAAATGATGATTTTTTTTCCTGAGTTTTAAAGAACCAACATCTTTGTTTAGAAGAAAGATGGAAGATGACGATGTTGAACTAACAGCCCTTTTCATCCTGTGGACAATTAAAATTGATCCTATTTTGGTAAATGTTTCACCCATGCCTGGGGAAGCTGCCTTCTAGATTCAGGGTTGGTCCTTTCTGCCAATAGAGCTCATACAAACCTGACATCCCTTGGCTGATTTTTCCAGCTGCACATGCTTCTGAGTTATCTAGAGCTGTGCCAGGTGGTTTAGGACTGTGCAACTAAGAATTCCATCAGCATTTTTTCTTGCCCTTCTTGAAATTGTCCCGACTGAACTTGAAATTAAGCAGGTACTCAGGTATTCTGCCATATTCCACTTTTCACATATATCTCATCCAGCATATGAGAATTCTAAACATTAAAATTGGCTGTGTTCTAGGACCAAATTGTTGTTTTCATTGATCTTGTCCTGTCACTTGATATTCACCAAAGTGTGAAGAATCTGGTGTTACAGAAACACAGATGATGAGAGAAAATGACTACCTTGTGGACTTTTTGTGTACTATGGGGTTTACCGAACATTTTTCAAGACAACTTGCAAACTAGAAAATTCTGTACAAATATTACAGAGTAGTTGCAGTAACAGTATTATGCTCTTGGCCTTCCAAGGACACACTGACCTTGAGTCAATTTTCTCTCTCATTTTCAGCGATGGCATCATTAGACAATATCTCTACATGGTGTTCATATGACTCACACCTAACCCTGCCAACCATGGGTGGAGTTTGGTTGCTGCAACTTCTAAGCACATCTGACTCCCTGAGAACTAACTTACTAAGGCTGTAGTTGATAATATCAACATAGATGCTATCTTAACTGGACTACTCTCTAACATCAGTGAAGGGAGAAAGAGCTCTCTGTCAGATCTAGTCACAAGCTCACAGAATGTCAAAGGGACCATCTGGCTGACAGGTCCCAACATGCAGCTGCACAAATTTTCTAAAAATTATGAGAGAAACCGGACATTTTCTGTATAATAATATCACACATAGACACAAAAATAAGTCTTTGATTTTAATTAGCATTCTATAAATGCAAGCAAGGAAAATACTAAATGAATTGTGAATTATTGTAACCAATTATTAATTTAATACAATTTTGGGTACAAATAAAGTTACTAATTTTTTTAAAAATCTCTGACTTATCTCCTGTCTCGCCCTCTTCCTAATCCATTCTCCATGCTGCTAACATTATGCCATTTCTAAAAAATCAGATCTAACCAAGAGCTTCCTTATTTATCCCTTTAAAGATTCTCATTTGCCTAAGAGACAAAGTCCAAACTCCTTATCAGAGCATAGAAGACACTCGGTGCCCAAGCCCCAGACTACGTTTTCAGCTACATTTCTCATCTAACTTCTCATTTCCTTTTACTCACTCATTCACCCACTCTTCTCAACCTCAAACCACATAAAACTGCATGACTTGCAGTTCCTCAAAAATGCCAGGATATTTCACGCTGCCTGGCCTTTGCATTCACCGTTTCTTCTGCCAGGAGCACTCTTTCCATCTCTGTTTGCCTAGCAAACAAACACCTACTCATCTTTCAAAATTCAGCTCAAGCATTACCTTCTCTATAAAGAGTTTCTTCTTCTTGGATGTCTGCCCCAGTAGAATTATCACTCTCCTATTTACGGTGTATATATCGTAGTACATTAGCATCAGGTACACATCCTCATGTACAATTCTGCTCTTGCACTCTCACTCCCTTCCCTACCTCCCTTCCTTCCACTGCCTGGATTGTTCTGAGGTCAGGAAATATATCGTAATTATCTTAGGATCCTTAGCACTAGCACCCTGCCATTGAGCATTTGTGGAAGAAAAGAATAAAGTAGAGAGAGAAGGAGAGATGGAAGCAAAGTCAGAAAGTTCTATCAACTCTAGATTTCACATCTAACAGTATCTAAGCATCTCAGCTCCTACCACCCTCATCCAAGTCACTCTCCTCTGGACTTCTGCAACAGCCTGTTTCTCTGATCTTTTTGCTTTCAATTTTGCCTGGTTTGGTCCATCCTCCATACAGCTTCCAGAGTAATCTTTCTGAAAAGCATATCAGATCATATTACTTTTCTGATAAAATCATCCAAGGCTTCACATTGACAAGATCAACAACAAGAAAAAGATCTTCACATGCCATCTTACCTCTTCAATTTCATCTTGCATGGTGCTTCTCCTAAATCAGTACCATCCAGCCACACTGTTCTTATACCTTTCTCACTAAGACATCAAAGTTTTCCCATCTCAGGGCTTTTGCACTTGGTGTGTCAAGAATATTCTTCCCAAGATCTTCACAGGAAAAGAGAAGAGAAAAATCCTACTTTATTTACTCTCTCATTTTCCTAGGTGTCTTTGTCACAACTTGTCTCTCAAACTTATACTTCCTCCCCCAAATTGTTCATGTCTCCATTTGCTCCTACCTCTTACGCTCTACCCTTCTCTGCTCCTCTGCCCTCTGGAAATTGACCACTATAAATGCATCTAGGGTCCTGCTGCCTGGCTTCCCAGAGTTTAAAGTGGGAGTCTTTGGCAGGATATCAAAGGGCAGAAGAAAGATGCCCGTGCTTCCTGCCTGCTGTAGACTGTGGTCCTGCCAATCTCTGCATCCTCCCAAATCTACAGCTTCAAAAGGGCAGCTCCTCCTCTTACCACTGTTTCCTTCCCTCTCTCCTTTAGGCCTAGGAGTGAAACAGCTTTCTTCTGCTGTTAGTCTCCTTGTGATTAATGCTTACAACTCATTAGTGAGACTCTTGAAGCAACTGAGTTTGACTCTGTTTCCTGATGTGGTCTGATTAATATATTCATCCTAAACCAGTGATATTGCTTTGCACTTTACTAAGAAAATTGGGATGTTCAAACAAGAAATCCCAACACCTGCTCCACCACATCTACCTTCCAGCATCTGTTTCAATGTCCTCTGCCATCCTGCCTGAGATTCCAGAGCTGCCCATCTAATATTATAGCCACTAGCAACATGTGGCCATTGAGCACCTGAATGTGGCCAGTATCACTGAGAAATTAAATGTTGAATCTTATTTAACTTTACTTAATGTAAATTTAGATTTAAACTTGAATGCTCAATTCAGTTGTTAGCAAATATTAAATATGTTTGGAATGCTTGTGTATATAAATGTACATTTTGAGCAGTTCATTTTTTTAAATCTAAATACCAATTAAGTATTTCTGATGAAAATTTAGTGATCAAATTAAGATGTTCTGTAGGTATAAAATACACATAGGATTTTTTTAATAAATTTATTTATTTATTTATTTATTTATTGGCTGAGTTGGGTCTTCATTGCTGCACACGGGCTTTCTCTAGTTGCAGTGAGCAGGGGCTACTCTTAGTTGTGGTGCACGGGCTCCTCATTGTGGTGGCTTCTCTTGTTGTGGAGCACAGGCTCTAGGTGCAGGCTTCAGTAGTTGCAGCACATGGGCTCATTAGTTGTGGCTAACAAGCTCTACAGCACAGGACCAATAGCTGTGGTGCACGGGCTTAGTTGCTCCACAGCATGTGGTATCTTCCTGGGGCGGGGATCTAACCCATGTACCCTGCATTGGCAGGCAAATTCTTAACCACTGCACCACCTAGGAAGTCCCTACACATAGGATTTTGAAGATCTAGTACAAAATAAAGAATATAAAATTTCTCATTAATAATTGTTATTACATGTAGAAATGATAATATTTCGAGTGTTTGGATAAATGAATACAAAATTAATAGATATGTTAATTTTACTTTTTAAATGTGGTTATGGGAAAAAAGTAAATTACATATATGGCTCATATTCTCTTTCTATTGCACAGCATAGCTCCAGATCCACTCTCTGGGCCCCTAATTTAAATCAACCTTTCACTTGTACACCAGCTCACATTCCTCTCATCTGCTCAAACACACCACTTTAGCAATTCTCACCTCTCTCTCCAAAATCATCAATTTCTTCTTTCAATTATATTCTTTCTATACACACACAAACATGCTATTATTTTTCCCCTTAAAAAAAAAAATTATCTTCACCCAATTTCAACCACTGTTTTGCTGCTCCCCTTGGAATCAAAATTCCCTGAAAGTGTTGATATTCATGTTCTCTGACTCTAGTCCACCCATTCTCTCTCTCTTTTTATTAAATTAATTAATTAATTTATTTATTTATTGGCTGCAATGGGTCTTTGATGCTGCACAAGTTGTGGTGAGCAGGGGCTACTCTTCATTGTGGTGTGCAGGCTCCTCATTGCTGTGCCTTCTCTTGTTGCAGAGCCCAGGCTCTAGGCACACGGGCTTCAGTAGTTGCGGCACATAGGCTCAACAGTTGTGGCGCACAGGCTTAGTTGCTCTATGGCACGTGGGATCTTCCTGGAGCAGGGATCGAACCCGTGTCCCTTGCATTGGCAGGCAGATTCTTAACTACTGTGCCACCTAGGAATTCCCCACCCATTCTTTCTTAAAACACTGAAATCACTCTTATCAAGGTTACACTAGTAAGACAAGGTTACGAGGGCCATTGCACTTCTATATTGCTCACACACTGATCTAAATCCTGATGTTAGTTGCTTTAACAAATAAATTTTTTAAAAATCATTAGCTCCCTCTTTCTTGACATACTTTATTTTTTCTAGTTTCTAGGACATCATACCCTTTAGGTTTTCTTCTGGTGCCACTGATTGTTCCTTCTTGGTCTTTTTTATTCATCTTTCCTCATTTTTCCCAACCTCTTAATATTGGCATGCTCCAGGATTCAGTCCTTGGTCTTCTTTTTCCCTCTACCTTCATTCCTTTGGTGATTTACATTGTCTTATGGCTTTATGTATCCACTGTTTGCCAATGATTCCAAAATTTATATCCCCAGACCAGAGATAAGTCTGAATTCCAACTCATATTTCTTACTACCTACTTAATATCTTAACTTTTCTAAAACTGAACTCTGGTCCTTCTGATCTGTCACTTAGCGTTGCTTGGGCCAAAAATTTCAGAGTCATCCTTGATTTCTTTCTCTATTACACAACAGCACATCAATCAGGAAATCCCACTGGTTCTATCTTCAAAATATATCGAGAATCTGACCCATTCTCACCACCTCCACTGTTACCAAACTGGTCCAAGCCCCTGTCATCTCCTACATGGATTATTGCAAAAGCTTCCTAATTGTTCTCTCTGCTCCTTTGCCTCCAAAAGTCTATTTTTAACACAGCAGCCAGAGTAAGCATGATAACAAGGAAATCAGATCTTGTCTTTCCTCTGCTCAGGAAAATTGAATGATTCACCATTTCGTCTGGAGTAATCCCAAACTCTTAGCAATGGCCAACAAACCCGTACACGATATGGCCAAGACAATGTTATGACCACATCTCCTATTATTCTCTAGTTTTCTCACTCCAGTTCAGACACATCAGCCTCCAACTTCTTTCTAGAGAACACCAGCCATGCTCCCATCTTAGGCCTCTGCAATGGAACGATTGCTCCCCTCTGCCTGGAACAATTTCCCTGCAGATATCCATCCTTCATGTCTTTCAAGTCTTTGCTCAGAATTCACCTTTCATATGAAGCCTGATTTGATTCCCTATTTTAAATTGTGACAGTCACCCCAAATCCTGTCTCCCTTATCCTATTATTTTTTGTTGTCACCTCCTAGCACTCACTGCCTCCTTATGTACTATCAGTTTTACTTATTTTTATGTTTGCTCTTTTATTTCCCACTCCACTCTCCACTGTATACTCTACAAAGGCAGAGGTAGTTGTCTACTTACTGTCTACCTAAAATAGTGCCTAAAACACAGGAGATATTCACAAAGTATTTGTAGAATGCTATGATAGTTCAGTTCCTTCATTCAGTCTTAATTATTCAATTCTTAATGGCCATGTTTTCCAATGTAATCAAGGGCCTAAGTTCTAGTTTAACAAAAAACATATATTCCAGACTCATCCTACTTAGCCTTAGATGTGCTGGAAAGTACTGATGCCCAGAAATTGTGGTATGGATATGATGGTGCTTTTCAAGTGCAAGAGATAGAAGATAGGTGATTTGCTGAGGAGCTGCAGCCTAACAGATATTGTGAAGGCTGACCAGTTTGCAGCAAGCAGCTCTACATGAAGCCTAAGGCTTTCACCACACAATTCTGATTTCTGCTACTAAAGAAATGAAATTGAGGCATAAAGTGCCCCAAATAGAAGATCCTTGGGATCATCTGGTCCAATTTCCTCCCCCAGCTATTCAGTAATAGAACTTGAACTCCAAACACTTGTCTCCCAATCAAGGGCTATTTTCATTATCCTACGCTGCTTCTTCTTATGTGCCTGCATATCTTTACATGCGTAAACAGGGATTATAAATACAGGCTGTTAACTGACAAGAAGCTTGTGCTTATTTATAATACCATTGTAAAGAAAGTGTACATTGTCTTCTGGAAAAAACATTATGCTTCTAGGCAAGCAAACCCATATAAACGTATTTCACCTAGAACTTAGTCAAAGTGTACTATTAATAGTATTTCAGTACCCAATCACCATTCACAGAAGTACCACTATGGCAAACAGCGCACAACGTTTTAATTCATTGTACCAAATATACCTCAGTGCAATCTCCACAACAAGAAAAGCCCCCCAAAAAGTTTCTGCTGTTTCTTCACAGTAAAGGTGCATCACATACAACACAGTTGCTAGATTGGAAAGTGCAGTATTTTCTGATGGTCGGGAAAACAGATTTTAATGGGTTTGCTATAAAGCTATTATTGGCAGAATAATATTTGTTTTCATATTTAAGGTTTTAAAGTATTATTTAAATAAATGCTAAAGTTCTGCTTAAACTAACTGATAATATTGAGTATATAATACACTCATTTGCTACTACTTCCGCTTTCATATATGTGGTAGGCAAAATATTGCCCCCTCCACCCCAAATATGTCCCCATTCTCATCCCCAGAACATGTGAAATGTTACCTTACCTGGCAGGTAAAAGTCTCTTTTGCAGAAGAGAGTAAGATTAAGGACCTTGAGATGGGAGATCATTCAAGATACCCATGTGGGCCCAATAAAATCACAAGTCCTAAAATGCTGACAACTTTCCCCAGCTCTAGTCAGAGAGGGAGATGAGACTATGGAAAGAGGGTCTGAGAGTTGAGAGGTAGAAAGGACTCTATCCATTAATGCTGGCTTTAAAGCTGCTGAAAGGGGGCCATCAGTCAAGAAATGTGGGTGGCCTCCAGAAGCTGGAAAAGGCAAAGAAACAGATTCTCCCTTAGAGCCTCCAGAAAGGACCATAGCCCTGCCAATCTTTGGTACAGTGAGACCCGTGTCAGACTTCTGAACTATAGGACTGTAGGATAATAAATTTGTACTGTTTTAAGCCACGAAATATGTGGCAAGTTGTTATGGCAAAGATAGAAAACCAGTACCGTATTCATTTAGAAACATTTTTCTCACTAACTATAACCCAGATATCAACTAGGATCTCCCTGCCTCTTAAAATCAAGATCACAAATGCAAATTCCCAGGCCATTGATTGTAAGAACAATCTTTCCCTCAAATTCAAATGGATTTGCAAGACTAGGGGTGGTTCTAATGGTCATCTCCAGCTCTGTGTTTGTCAAAATAATTCAGTATAAGAACCATTCCATCATTTCTCTTATATGTCCCATTTTTATACAGCATAGATAAACCCAAGTGAAATTTAATTGTTGTCCTCTATTTCTACCAAATTATTTGTGTGCATAAGATTATACTGAAGACAGGACATTTATACAACAGAAAAACCACACCAAAGCAAGTTTTTAAAAATTTTTTCTTTATCTTTTTTTCAACTGAAATTTCAGAATCTAGTCCTGTTGCTCTTCTCTCAAATCCTATTGCAGAGTAGTTTGAGGCCTTTTCTCCTAGTGAATTTTACAAGCCTTGAGTTTTGGCTCTCTTCTCCCCACCCATGGCTTATCAAGGGTTTTCTCTAAACAAAACACATCTTCCCCTAAGGGCTGCAACTAAGATAGTTCATTTGTCACTCTTCCACATAAACTTTGACTACTTAATACACTCCCTTCTATAATCTATGTAAGAAAATATTCACCCTTTCCCACTCTTCACACTTACATAATTAGACAAAAATTTTATGGCCATAGATCAAATTAGATAAATATTAAAATCTAATGGCATCATGACCATATTTCTCATGAAACAGTGAAAAATATTTAACTCTAAACATTTTATTAAGTTGATTTAGTGTTGTTTTAATATCATGTATAAGAAATAAAGGTTATCTATATTAATCCCCAATTTAAAAGTATACACCATTTGATTTATAAAGCAGCTCATTACTGATTTACAGGAAAAAGAGAATTTTATTGACTATTAACTATGTACCAAGTACTTTTCAGGTATTATCCAACTTAATCAACACAATGAAAAAAATTATCAAATAGTATTTAATACTGCAAGCCAGCACAACACATATATTTCCTCATTTATTTTTCAACAAATCCATAAGGTAGGCACTAATCCCCATAATATGGATAAAGAATGCAAGGCATAGAAAGGTTAAGTAATTTTCTCAGTGGCAAAAAAATTGATGAATCCAAGGTTCATGTTCTGGGATGCTTGGTGCAGAGATAATCCTACCCTACAGGCTATAATACTGTATAATCACATTACAGAAAAGCAAACCGAAGTTCCAAAAATTCAAGCAACTTCCCTAGAGTCCCACAACTAACGAACCAAGAGCTAGCTTGCCGAGCTCAGTCCATACAGCACACCAAAGTTCATGCACTTTCCACTATTCCCATAATCTACATGGGTTAAGCAACTTGAGACGCCAAGGAGAAGAAAATTTGACTGAAAGATACTCACATTAACCCATTTTTTCCTCCTCAGTTTTGATGCAAAGGTATCCAAAATGAATATTATATATAGAATAATATTTTGAAGAGGCATAATTTGATGGAAAGAGTAAAAACTTTTTAGTGAAAGAGCTGATTTCATATTTAACACTTACATAGAATATTTACAGAAGAGTGCTTAAGAAAGTAAGGAAATTTTGACTCAATAAAAACAAGAGTAGCTGACACATTGAGATAAAAGAAGACATTTTTCACTAAATAAACATAATTGCTGAAGAATTTTCTATAATAGATTAATGTATCAGTTACTGGAAAAAACAGATTTAAAGATCTATTTAGTGTAAAATATCTAGCACTGTAAATGACACAGAGTAGGCACTTAATAAGTGGCTTTTTCCTTTTCCTAATTTTTTTTTTTTTAGAAACTGTTTATTTTCTGTCAACCTTACTTGTACTTTCTGTTTAAGAGTCTGTGGAAGAGCAGCTTAAAACCACTCAGTGGTTTTTCCTACCTATTCAGTGGCCTGAGTGGCGGGATGAGGCCCAGTCTTCCGTAGGAAACTGCCAGATGGACACAGAGGGCACCTGCGCCTTCAGACCAGTCTGCAACCTCAGGTTGAGGAGCAGTACTTTTCGGAGCTGGAACAGTCCACTTACCCTAAAATTCCTCCTGGCTCACAGCCTTTTTATCAGCAGCTGCTCTTCCTTTTCAGTCTCTTCAGGGTCGCTGCTCTAGAGATGAGGCGTGGCCTCCTGGCGGTGTTCCCGCGAGATGTTGCCGCACAGGCACAGAATTTCCAGGGCACCACCCACCACGTCAAACCCCGTGAGTGAGCCCGGTCATAGCTGTGTGGGATGGCAAGGTCCACAGAACACAGAGGTGAGGCTGTGTTCCGGGGAGGGGGGTAGGCAGGTTAATAGAAGAGGCCTCTGGGAGAGGCTGGTGGTTAGTCCTGGCATGAGTAACCACCAGAAGATGTTGCTGCAGGAAAGCTGCCTGGATCTGGACAGAGAAGTTTCCGGGAGTGAAGTGGAAGCAAGAGGAGTGGCTCCGGTGGCAGCAGCAACCCTAAGCCAGTATTCCTGAAAGATATGACACTCACATCAGGCAGGTTTCCAACAACAATGGCACAAGCTTCTCCAGGTTCCTCTTCAGATTTATGAGGTAGATGCCGTCACTGTTCCTCTTTGTGGATGTACCATTCCATTTAGTAGTCAGGGGTGGTCCCACATAAGAAGATTCCTGATGCAAGGAATTTGAGGGCATCCTCCTCCTTCATTTGCAAAACATCAAGCGTTCTGGACATTGTGAAAGTTTCCCTTTAATTTATGTTGAAAAGCTCCTCTTTTTATTCAAAAAATAGGAAATATCTCCAATATCAACAGGATACAAAATTCCTGAGAAAGAATTTATTTTGAGCCAAATAGTACCCGCACTCCACAGATGTTGCTGCTTAACAGAACTATGGCCTTCAACAGTTGTCCTCCCATGTTTAAAAAATAAATAAAATTTTTTAAAGAGGCAATTTCTTACAGAGTTAAAAATGTAAAAGATGCACTGGATCTTTATTTAAGAAGCCATACTTAGCCTGACTTGGCTTAATAGAGCTAGCTTACAAAATTCATAAAACAAGAAATATTTTAATTGCAGACCAATTAACTCAGAACTTCATTTTAAGATGTATATTAAGTCTATAAAATTTTGCAGCCCCTATAAAAACACCAACCAAAATAAAACACAACACTAAAAAATAAAACAAAGATGCAGATTTGTATATCCAATTATCACTAGATTTTTCACATGCACAAAATGAAAAATTGCTGTAATTGTCAGGATATTTATGTGAGACATTTGCTGAGTTGTTTGGTTCTTAGAACAGATTTTCTGCAATCTGGTAGGAAAGAATGGTGAAGGTAGAAAAGCGGGCTAATAGGGTATCATTTGGCTCATTAAAAAGGAAAATCACTGCTTCCACTTACCTAAGCTGAGTTAGAGGTACTTTCAAAAAGAAAAAAGAGAAATTTTATGCTGCTTTGAAAAAATTTTCAAAGACAACACGTCTTTAAAGTCTTTGAAAGAAAATAGAATAGTGAAGAGTTTAACATTATTTATTGGTTGTATAGCATGTGGCCAATCACTCTAATTGAGAAATAACCAGTCCGTGTTGATTCATAAAGCAACAGTCTTTTTAAAGCATCTAGTGTTTTTCCTAATTCAATAAGTTTATTGAATGATTTCTAAGTGTAAAATACCATGCTAAGTGCTATAAGTAATAGAACATACCATATGCAGTCCCTGACTATAATCACCAACAAAATAGCAATAGGGCATTATTTCTGCTGAAGTGAAGCTTAAAACCTAGTGGGGCAGAGAAGACATGTAAAATAATTATAATAAAAGGCAGTACTTGAAAATCGTCTAATATATGTATATATATATAAAAGTCTAACAGACATTCTCCAATAGATGCTCAAAAGAAGGATGTGGCTAGATGAAGAGAGAAAGTTTAATGGAGGACAAGATATGAGTGCATTGCATCAGCCCCACCTGGTCTTTATCACCTATTTCCCGCCCCCCCCCCCCCCCCCCCCCCCCCCCCCCCCGGTGATCTGATGAAAAAATCACGCTTCAGCATATGATCTAGTTAGGTTTGTATGCTGGTTCTGTTACTACTACCTGTGCAAGTGTGGGTATTTCTTATCCTCCTTGAACCCACCTCCTTATTTGTAAAGTGGGGATAAACAATATCCGCATGCCGTTTAAAAAGTTCTTTTAGGGATACAATCTTTCTTACTTGATCATTCTTAGCCATTAGCAGTCTGGTTTTATCCCACTCCTGATCACTGGAATTAGCACCGCAACAGGTACCCCTTAATGACCACTTTATGATTCTTAAGTCCAACTGAGGTCTTTTAACCATTATCTTAATCTCTCTGCTGCCTTTGACTCCCTTGATTAATCACTCCTTGAGACTCTTTCCTCTCAGTCTTAACAATATACACTTGAAGCTAGTTTCCTCTGTGGAAGTATTTTTCAAGCTGTGGGTCAAAACGCACTAGAGGGCTCAATTAATGAATCACCACCACAAATTCGTGGATTTTTTTTTCATAAAACAAAACAGAATTGACTTGAAAACATCAGCTGCATCACACCAATTATAATAAGTATTGTTTGGTAACATTTGTTTCAGGGGGTGTGTGTGTACTTGCGCGCGTGCATGTGTGTTTATATAGATGGTTTACTGTGCATTTATTTGTATAACTGGCCAAAATATAAAATGTATTTCTCATTGCAAGTCATGGTGAAAATTCTGCAGGTCATGGTTCTAGAGCCACTCCTTCTCAGTTTAATTTGTTAGTTCCTATTCTTATACCAACCTCTTTGATATTGATTCTCTTCTATCTATAACCCTTAATTATCTCTTTGCCAGTTCTCTCCTGAACTTCACAGCTAACTTTTCAATATTACCACTTGGTTTTTTTATAGATACCTAAGCTCATGATAAATTATTGATCCTTTTAATCGAGTAACATGAAGAAAGTGATATGTTAGCATGCTGAAGCTGGCAACAGCATGACAGGTTTGAGAAGAGAGACTGGAAGCAAGGAGATCAAAGATATTGCTGTGATCCAGGTTAGAGTGATTAGAGAATAAATGCAAGTTAAATGTCACTATGAGAAAACAATACGTTTAATAGCAACTTCAGAAATTAATAAAGTAGTTTCTTAATATATATTAATATTAAGGTGATGCATAACAAATTTGATAGCAAGTCTAAAGAATAAGAAGATTATTTCTCCAAAGTATTCACTCTAAAGATGAAAGCAATTTCAATACTAATGATCACCAGTGATAATATCATGTTTATTTTATTTTTAACTTGGGCCACTAGCAGCATACTACACCTAAGCAGTTAAAAGGCTAAAGTTTGTCTAGAACTAAGCCCAGCCCATAACTCTGTCCCACAGAAATTTTAGTTTAATAAACAGTATGCATCTATATTTAGATCCAGATGCACACAGAAAGTTTTTATTTAAACCAAAAAATATATATTCAGCAAAACTAACTCCTCTGAAATTCTAGTGCTTTATACCAATACTTATGTCATAATCGAATATATAAACAAATAGGTCATAATTTTTAAATCTCTCCAACAGTTCTTCAATATTTAAAAATTAGAATAAAAATATTTTTTAATTCAAACTATTATTTGGATTTTTAAGTTCTAGATTTACGTGTAAAGATTTTTTTTTCCAAATGGGATCCCCTTTACTTCACACGAAAGTGTTTCTTGCTCTTTTCTAGTAATGGTTTAACTTTCAAAATATGTGTCAACAAAGAAATCTGTGATACTGTTATGTCAGATAATTAATTCCTCATTTTCTCCTCCTTTTCAGCTAAACTTCCTAAAATGCCCCCTAACTATACTTCAAAAGGGTGATGACAGTATAATTAGATCAAGATCTCAGAAAAGAAGACTCATAATAGAATGAAGACAGTTATGTGTTACACTTTGAGGTTTTGCTACCACCCTCCAATGAGTCCATCTATATAAAATTACCTAAAAAGTCAATGAGTGCTTATAAATTCATGTTTTTATCATCCTACCAATAAAAAAGCCAATGAGATAATACAGATTAATGCACAGTATCATTCAAACAGAATTGGACTTGAAATCAGAAGACCCTCTTTTAGGGAATTTCCTGGTGGTCAGTGGTTAGGATTCAGCACTTTCACTGCTGGGGTGGGGGTTCGATCCCTGGTTGGTTTTATGCTGGAATACTCTACGAAACAAGCCTAAAAAAAAGGAAAAAAAAAAAAAAAAAAAGGAAACAGACCAGAAGCTGAACCACCAGTTACACAAAAGAAAGTGAGGAAAAGAAGGTTCAGAGAAGTTTATCTGAATCTGGCTTCTTGTAATAAAGGCAAGGGGAATACGGTCCACACATAGTATGGTCCTCCAAGTATGCAATGTCAACAAATAAGACAGGTTAAAAAAAAAAGGAAGGAAAAAGAAGAATGGAGTTCACACAAATTCTTACATTGTAATAATGGGAAGCTGTATGCAAAAGTGCAGAGCAAGCACATGAGGATATAATTGGGTTCACAAATAAGGGGTCCTACCAGTAGCATTGTTTCAATATGAATATATATGTAAGACTATGTGAGCTTATTGGGAATTATTTAGTAAAAGCGTGAGATTGTCAGTCAAAGAGCAGGTAGACAGGAAGTAGGAATGCTGTTGCTATGTTTATATCAAGAAAAATGGCATTACAACAATGCTAATAGAATATTATTTTTAAAAGTCATATAAAGTGTATTCATGGCTTTCTTTCTTATACTCCAGATATGTATTGAGAAATGCAGAATGAGCTGGAGCATAAAACATCTCATTCTCAAGAGATCTTATATAGCACAAAACAGCAAAACCTGCTCAGGAAGAGGGTAAATACAGGTTTCCATCAGTTTCTTAAAAATAGGAATCATCATTGGCACCAGTTCCATCATTCCCCCAAAACACTGGTCCAGAGGAAAAGATACATTCTTTTGACTAAGTTCCCCAAGGAAACCTTTGTTTTTCTTTTCTTGAATTTATATTATTAAACAATCTCATTCCACCAATGATGGGAAGTTGTTCAGTCCCAGGGAATTCTTAGAAGGAATAATTCCATCAGTCTGTCTATGATTCAACAACATATACCCCTTCCAATGGAACCAATTGCTTTTTATCAAGCACAGTATCTCTTAAAATTAACTCAAAATTTCTTTTATCTATGTGTTGAATGATCTTGGCCTTCAAGTAAGCATGATGAACAAGAAATATGGCTAGTGAGCAAGAGGAGGAAACTAGAATCATAAAAGAGAGATAACTTAAAACAATGACATTTCAGTAGGTCTGGGCTCTGACAGAGGGCCCACTGTACAAAGAGTAGTGTCCAAAGAGACCGAGGTTTGTTTCAAAAGCCACCAAAGGCTGAGGAACTCCAATCAGGCAAATGGAGACACACAGCGAAGATTCTTAGAAGCAGACAGGGCTTGAAATCAAGTCTATAATAGGGTTCAGGTATCAGGCTATGGAGTCATTCAGAAGATATCAGACAGGTAATGACTATACCAGGAACAAGATATAGCTTCTTATGATATAGCAATTCCAAAAGCTAATCAACGTGTTAGAGTTCTTGTTAGATCGGCAATTTGCGACCAGACTAAATGCCAGGAGAAAATTAGTGCTTACCAGCACATGAAGGCAAAATTGAGCTAACCAATGAGGCCTATATGAAAAGTACAGACTAGGTAGACATGTAGATCCAAGAAATTCATTTTATGACTTCAGATTCTGATTGAATAACATCAAAACTATTTCTAGACCTTTTCACATTAGTGGGATTGAAATAACAAATATGTTCCTAGTATTCATTAATATGAGTTCAGGAGCTAAGCCAGGATGCATCTTCACATAAGGGCAGGGAAGATGATCAGGAAAGGAAGAGGTAGAAATTGCCACCAGCCCATAACAAAATCTTTCCTTGTTCTGGGTCAACAAGATCTTTATATCACATAAACTTACATCCAGAGGAAGAGAAAGTGATAGGGTGAAAACTAGAAAATTAAAGATGTCCATCTTCTTTATATTTTTCTCACTAGAGATTTTTTTCCCAGGTGAACTAAGTTTAGCCACTTAGTTTATGTCCCTAAATATAACAAGATCATTCCAGACTTTGATTAGAGAAGAAACAAGTTATATTGTTATCTCTCATTAACAGACCAGTTTTTATTCAGAAATATTTATAATAAACAATTTGAACTTTCAACGGTAAATTCATTACATTCATACCAAACTAAGCAGTACAGGTTTTTAAAATAAATATTAATTAAACATTGTTTTGACTTTGTAGTTTAGAAAGTTAAATAATGGAAAAAGTTAACAAACTTGTGACCATTTCTGATTCTTGAGCCCATAACACTGAAATTGAAGTTATCTGGACCCCCTTCTACTATCAAATTGCTGGCCTCTAAAGGGGAGTATCACTGTGATTGTGGCCCTCTTTCTGGATCCTCCTCACTTTAATCCTATTTCCCCCAGTTCTTATCCCTGCCTTATTTTACTCCTATTACATTATTTCTACCCCATTAAACTTTGGTATTTGGTCTCTACATTTTGATCCTTGGCTTATCTTCAAGGATTTTGACAAATATTCTCATTCCATTCCTCCCCACCTTTCAAGAGTGACTTAGATACATTAAATCATACTTGTTATGGGACTGAGTATTTGTGTCTCCCCATAATTCAAATATAGAAGCCCTAACATTCAGTATGGCTGTATTTGGAGTAAGGAAGTAATTATAGTTAGATGAGGTCATAAAAGTGGGGTCTTGATCCAATAGGTTTACTGTCCTTTTAGGAAGAGTCAGGAGAGAGCTCACACATGCTCTATCTCTCTGCCCATGCTCCAAGAAAAGGACAAAGTCGCCAGCAGCAAGCCAGGAAGAGAGCCCTCACCAGAACTGACCCTGCCAGACCTTGATCTGGGACTTCTATCCTCCAGAACTATGAGAAAATAAATTCCTCTTGTTTAAAACTCTGTGGTATTTTGTTATGGCAGCCTGAAGCAACTAAGTCCTAGATTTGAAATTCCATAGACTCCTTACTCCTACCACACCACAATTTCCCCAATATGCCTCTTTTAAGCAAAAGATGCAGGGTAGGAGGTACCCAGAGACAAAATGAAACTCATGATATCAGAAGCCATCAAATTGCATATATTTTCTCTATTGCTGCAGGATGCCAGGTTTGGAGAGTTGGGGAGCAATGCAAATATCTACAGTTAAAGAGCGAGAGTTTGCCCTCTTTCAACATTACAGTGTTGTAAGTGACGGTTACCTTTCTAGATATATTTTTAAAGTCAAGAATTAAGTCAAGTGGGTTTTAATGGTTTTCTAATTCTTGCATTTATAGGAATTATCAGAGGTACTATTTTACAATATAGACTGTAACTCACCTTCAGAAATTCTGATTCAGTATATCTGGGGTATGATCTAGGAATCTACATTTCAATCATCCAACTTATTCTCATGATGTAGTCCAAGACCATATTTGGTCAAGCATTAATTTGGATATTCTAGCCATTGGCTCTGTGTTTTTATTAATATTACTATATATTTTAATGTTCAGTTACATAATTTTTTGCCATTTCTCAAAAGTGTATTTATCTTATGACTCTTTCATAATACATGTGTAATAGTTTCTAAACATTTGTTTCCCTTCAGAAAAACAGAAAATGATATTTAAATTGAGCTGTGAACTTGAATGAAGCCCTACTAGAACTCATAGAAAAAGGTGTTTCTCTGTTTTATTTTCCTCTTTATTAGTTTACAGTCACCCATTAGTCATATATTCCCACATTTTATGGTTGAACTAATTTGATCCCATAATCTCAAGGCATTCATAAAGACAGAGAGATTAGGCAAAATAAAAGACAACCAAATGTGCTTTTTTTCTCCTCTGATGAAATTTAAACGAGCTAACTGAAGTTAATTGTAAACTTCCAGTGATAAAGAAAAAACCCACTAGAAATTCATTTTATTGAAGAGGAATAGACAAGAAACATTCTGCTCCCTTGTAGTCACCATTAACACTTTTAAAGCAATTAAAAAGTAGTCCATTAAAGACTACAGGTCATTTGTAATGTGAGTTGGACATTGTTGTCATTGGGGTCAGTCAAGATAGATTTTCATTCAATTATCTACACATCTTGCCTCCCCAAGGATACTTGAAGGAGTCATCTGTACCAAACTCCTCAGTGATTTTTAACTTGAAGTTCATTAGCTCAATGGCAGATTGATGTATTGCACTTAAAATACACTCAAATGTCATCTTTTTAAAAATCTACTAACACAGCCTTACACTATGGAGTTAAATTCAGTCATTCAATTTGGCTTTTGGTTCTTTGGAGAAATTACTTTCTTTTATCAAATTCAAGCTTCAAGGCTGCCAGAAAAGGTGTTAATCATGTCATTTGCTCCCATTAATTTAAGCTTTGTTTTTATCCAGTTCTCTCTCAACTTCCTTCTGCAGAGCCCTCCACTATATGTAACAATTACTTCCTAAGAGTAACATATGTGCATTAGGAAGCATATTAAAAAATCAATCAATAAATATTTATTGAACATCTATCATGTACCTGAAAGAAGACCTGTGCCCTTCACTCAAAGAATTTATCATCTTATTAGCAAAATATGATTCGCATACATGAAATGTTTAAAGGGCCATACAATAAAAGTGTTAAAGTATGCAGTTCAAGGAATTACAGGCTACACAAGTTCAACGATAGGAAGAAGCTCAGAGGATTTAAATTGGGTTCAAAGGAATGAGCAACATTTTGGAAGAAGCAGGAAAAAATGAAAACCACTGCAGAGGGCTGAAAATGGTATGAGCACAGAAACAGGGCTCAGAAGCAAGGAGTGTGGCTGGTGTGAAGTAGGGGGAGCAGCCAGGCTGCTTAGACTGGAAGCTTCACGTTGAGAAACCGTAGGAGATAAGATAGACTGGCTGCAACAGTAATAACACTTACTAGACTGTCCTGCTGTAAAACAAACAGAAGATCAAACACTATCTCTGATCTCTAAAAGTTTACATTCTTAGGAAAAGATAATATCCTAAGAGGAATATTGCATCCTTGCTTCTTTCAGTTATTCACCTACATATATATATGTGTGTATATATATATATATATATATCTGCATTTAAATATGATTCATTTTCTGTCACTTGATTTGGACACCACAGAAGAATTTAAACTCAACTTTCATTGTTTAAGCCTATCTCCTCTCTTTTCTTTATAGTTTAGGAAGTGATAGATTTAATTCAATATAATTAACCAACGACTGGACATTATTATAATAGCCAGACATCTGTTAGGGCCCAGGTTCTGCATTGTTTTAAATATAGAATAATTCCCTGTGAGAATTATAAATTCCAAACTCTAACAGAGAGGAACTTAATTGAGAACATCTTAATCATACCGTAAATGAATTTACCAGGCAAAGAGTATAATATTTAAGTTTGGGTTTGACCATCGATTCCTCCTTACTTAGGACATTGGGAAATCTCTTCCTTCCAATTTTTTTCACTGTCATCTTTTTGAAAGTAAGGGTTGATTTATTGTTCTTTGCTTCTCTGCTCTTCTGTTTTCTTCCTTGGTGCCATAGAGGAGAATTGCAGAGACACTTGACAGTGATGCATAGTTTAGTTAATCCAAAAATTGGGGCTTTGTGACCTCCCTTAGAATCCCAGTAACCTACTCTCCTTCACACACTCTCTTGTATTGTTTTCATTATGTGTATGTAAGTGTTTGGTAAAAGTTTTGGTTGCCAATTTAAACTATTTATTGTCTTCACTACTTCAGCTGCTGCTGGATTTCCGAACTTAATCTGCCAATAACTTCCACGTAACACATGCTCACAGCAGTTTTCATTGCAGCTGCCAGTTGCTGAACTCTTTGTGCACGTTTGCAATTCACAGTGTTACCTCCTTAGTGCTGTTTCTGGCATCTGCCCTAACTGCTGGATTTTCGGGTATAGAGAGGTTCAGCAATTCTCTTTACAAACTCTCTACCCAGTGGGAGGTGCTATTATTTTACTTTATTTGGAGAAATTGGCTATTCCCCCAGGAAACCAAACAAAACCCTTCTCTTTTATAGTTTCATTTTCTTACTCTGACTAAAGTCAAAAGGTATTCCACCTAGGAATATTTTTTTGTTTATTTTATTTTAAACTCCAGACTTTCCACTCAATGCGGGAATAAAATCCATGTGACCAACAAGGGATTAATCTCCAAAATTTACAAACAGCTCACGAGACTTAATATCATCAAGACAAACAACCCAATCAAAAAATGGGCAGAAGACCTAAATAGACATTTCTCCAAGAGGCACATGAAAAGATGTTCAACATCACTAATTATTAGAGAAATGCAAACCAAAACTACAGTGAGATATCACCTCACACCAGTCAAAATGGCTATCATCAAAAAATCCACAAACAGTAAATGTTGGAGAGGGTGTGGAGAGAAGGGAACCCTCCTATACTGTTGGTGGGAATGTAAATTGGTGCAGCCACTATGGAGAAAGTATGGAGGTTCCTTAAAAAACTAAAAATAGAACTACCATATGACCGTGCAATTCCACTCCTGGGCATACACCCAGAGAAAAACATGGTCCAAAAGGATATGTGCACCCAGTGTTCATAGCAGCACTGTTTACAACAGCCAAGACATGGAAGCAACCTAAGTGTCCATCGACAGAGGAATGGATAAAGAAGATGTGATACATATATACAATGGAATGTTACTCAACCATTAAAAAGAATGAAATTATGCCATTTGCAGCAACATGGATGGACCTAGAGATATTGTCACAAGGAGTGAAGTAAGTCAGACAGAGACAGAGAAATATCATATGATATTCCTTTTATGTGAAATCTAAAAAGAAATGATACAAATGAACTTATTTACAAAACAGAAACAGACTCACAGACTGAAAGAACAAACTTATGGTTACCAGGAGGGACGGCTGGGGGGAAGGGATATTTAGGGAGTTTGGGATCAACATGTCCACACTGCTATATTCAAAATGGATAACCAACAAGGGCCTACTGTATAGCACAGGAAACTGCCCAATATTATGTGGCAGCCTGGATGGGAGGGGAGTTTGGAGGAGAATGGATACATGTATATGTATGGCTGAGTTGCTTTGCTGTGCACCCGAAATTATCACAACACTGTTAGTTGGCTGTACTCCAATATAAAATAGAGTTAAAAAAATAAATAAAGGCAAAGAGGTAATTATAATATAAACACAAATATAAAATATGTTATTTGTTATATTTTATATTGATATGATATATAATATATACATTACATATAAATAAATTTTATTTATAACATAACTTTTAACTAATTCATACAATAGAATACCACATAGAAGTTTAAATGAATGTACCAAGTTCCATGTATCTCTGTATATAGGGAATGGGATCGTGGAGGGGTTCATGGGGACTTTGAACTTTATTGGTAATGTCTTCTTCATCAAGAGGTAAAAAAATGGGGGGAGGTTTATAACAAATGCAGCATAATGCTAAAGTTTGATAAGGCTGGGTGGGGAAGCCCGCGGGTATTTCTTATATTACTTTCTATTCTTATCTGCATGCTTAATACATTTTACAGTTTAAAAATAAGTTTAAAAAAAGAAAAAAAGGAGCAACCTGGTAGCTAATGTTGCCTGAGCACCCAAGTGCCAAACTGTATGCTAATTATTCACATTATTTATTTCAATTAATTTCTACAACAAACTTATGAAATGGGTACTATTAAGCAAACTAAAATTTTAAAAGTTAAAGAAATTTCCCTAAGTTAACAAAATCTTACGTTTAAATATAGTTAGGTATAGGTAGTAAAGAAACTAGCAGATGCCGATTTCTTTAATTCTATAATATATTGCATCTCAGACCATCAACGACACTGAGAAAATAATCAATTTATAGTGAGATTGTAACTTCTCTGTCCATAACCATTATTTTTTAAAAAAGTGCCTAGGACAAGAAAAAAATAATGTACTTTTCATCACTCATATGCATTAATTAGAATGGATACAACTAAAACCAAGTTATCATTACAAATAGAACCCAGCCTAGCTCAAATATAATAAAAGTTAATTACTCATCCACGTAACAGTCTAGGGGGAAGAGTAGGTCAGCAGGGTAGTTCTCCTTTATGCTATTATTTCAGGCACCCAGACTGACAGGTCTGAGTCATTTATCACGTATGGTGTCCAATGTCCCTCAGTCACTTTTTATTATCACTATTCCAGCCCAAAGTGAGAAAGAACATGAGGGGGCATATCAGGAAGTTTTTATAATCAACCTTGGAAGAGGCACATATTACTTCTACTCATATAGGACAAGAGTGGAACCACTGGAAGAACATAGTCTCATGACTCCACCTACATGCAAAGGAAGTTGGGAAACATGGCATAGCTAGCTAGATACATGTCTAGCTCTTCAGTTACAATGGCAGAAAGGGGAAGAAGTTTCTGAGGGACAGACAGCCATCTTCACCACAGTCTACCTTTCTAACCATCAAATATTTTTCAGTAGATAAAATAGACTCATTCCCTCCCCAAAGAGACAATTCAAAGTTATCCAGTTACTGCAGCCAGTCCAAAGTCCAGTATCTCTGGAATGTAAAATTTCTCCTCCAGGGCTGGGTGCTTCATTTTGATTTGGTTTCGGTAGTATAGAAGCCAATAACAAAGGTTATCTGCCTTAACCCCAGTCAATATAAGTTTATGGAGCAGGATAACCACAATAAAAATACCTGTTAAAAAGGAGGAGAATAATGCCATTTGCAGCAACATGGATGGACCTAGAGATTCTCATACTGAGTGAAGTAAGTCAGACAAAGAAAAATATATGATATCGCTTATATGTGCAATCTAAAAACAGGCTACAAATGAACTTACCTACAGAGCTAAAATAAAGTTACAGATGTGGAAAATAAACATGTGGTTACTGGGGTGGGGGGAGGAGGGACAAATTTAAAGATTATGATTGACACCTACACACTACTGTATATAAAATAGATAACTAATAAGGACCTACTGTATAGCACAGGGAACTCTACTCAATACTCTGTAATGGCCTATATGGGAAAGAATCTAAAAAAGAGAGAATATATGTATTTGTATAATAGATTCACTTTGCTATGCACCTGAAACTAACACAACATTGTAAGCCAATTATACCCCAATAAACATTTTTTTAAAAGGAGGAGAATGTGTAGAGAAATAGAAATTCTCTTTCGTTACTGGTAGAAATGTAAAGTAATTCAGTCAACTTTGGCAGACAGTTTAGCAGGTTCTTACAAAAGTAAACATTCTTAACATATGATCCAGTAGTCACGCTCCTTGGTATATACCCAAATGAGCTGAAAACTTATGAAAACCTTCACATGAATAATTCATAACTGCCAAAACCTGGGAGCAACCAAGATATCCTTCAATAGGTAAGTGGCTAAACAAACTGGTACATGCGTACAATAGAATATTACCCAGAGATTTTTAAAAAGAAACTCTCAAGCCATGAAAAGACATGGAAAAACCTTAAATGCAGATTGCTAAGTGAAAGAAGCTGGACTGAAAAGGCTATATGCTGTATGACTACAACTATATGATGTTCTGGAAAAGGCAAAACTATAATGACAGTAAAAATTAGTGGCAGGGGTGGTGGTGATGGTAAGGCTTAAGGAGGAAGGGAGAGGTAAATAGGAGGAGTAGGGGGAATTTTTAGGGCATGAAACTATTTTGTATGATGTTATAATGGTGGATATATGTCATTATACATTTGTCCAAATCCATAGAACCTACAACACAAAGAGTGATCCCTAATGTAAACTATGGAATTTAGTTTATAATGTGTTAATATTGACTCATCAGTTGTAACAAATGTACCACACTAATGGACAATGTTAACAGTAGGGGAAACGGGGGGGGGGGGGGGGCAAGGGCGGAGGGGGGTCGGCGAGGGAATACATAGAAAATCTCTGTATTTTCCACTCAATTTTCCTGTAAACCTAAAACTGCTCAAAAAAGAGAAAAAAAGAGAAATCTGAGGAAAATAATGCTATCATAGTTCATTGAAACAATGTACTCTCATTGGGGTAGCATTTGATAAGGCCCTGCCCTTGTATGGAGAGGATTCCCATTTTAAGTGCGATTCTGCCCTCTGGGAGAAGCTCTCTTTTGCATGATCCTCAGAGACCCCTGAATTTGCCTTCTAGGCGGTTTCTCCTTCTCTGCCATCCTCTGTGGCACATCTGTGATAAGCACTGAGTGAGAGCCCTCCTTACAGGTCAGAGCATCAAAAGCTTTCTCAGGTGAAGTTTCTGGTTTCTTTGGTAGTACAACTCTCCCAAAAACTAAATAGGTCTTTGGTCTGTTTATTTCCTGTCCCTTCCAAGTAGCAGTGGCAACACCCCCCAAATTTCTTAGATGCAATTTTTCATCTCTTCTTTTTCTTAACTTCCCTGCAATGTGTGTGTGAGTTTGTGTGTACAGGTGCATACTTAATAACAGCTACCTTGAGGACATCTGAAACAGTAGGGTGGGAAGATATCACTCTTTATCTGATTTTTGCTGCAAGGCCTAGTACCTTAATTCAACTTACACATCTCATTGGGCCTTTGCATTTGAAGTCTTTTTAAGTCTTATTTCTTGTTTCGGTTTCAGAAGCAGTTAACTTTTCCAACCCCAGAGACTCTTTATCTGTGAATTCTCTCCCTTTCAATCTCTGTGCACAAACCAGCCAACTCTTATAATACCTTACTTAAAGCAATAAATAGCAGCCAACACATAAATATTTCAGCTGTTTCCAACCACTACACCTATAAGTATATGAGCATGTGGTCTGCATTCTAAGTTATAGTTGGAGATACTTTTTTTAATAAATGTCAGTGTTTTGCCATGATATCATGTATTTCTCCAACTTTTCAGGCTGTAACACCTTGGTCCAAACTGGATTGGTTACAATAGAGAAATGGATTGAAACAAATATCAAAAATTCACTGGTTTTAATGTATACACACACACACACACACACATGCATATCTTTCCCACATAAAAGCGAAAGTAGGAGTTCCAGGGCAGCCCTGGCTTTTCTCTATGTAGCCATACAGGGATTAGTCTGGTGGCAATTCTGCCATTTTCAACACAAATGAATTCCAAGATCTCTCTGGTTATCGTCATGCTAGTTAGGCAGAAGGAGAAAACAGCACAGCAAAAGGCCCAGGAGGCTAATAGGCCAGGTCTGCAAGTGGGAAACATCACTTCTACACACGTTCCACCAGAGACAATTCTGTCAGAAGCCAATATCTAACTGCAAAGAACGCTGGGGAGGCAGTAGAGCTTACCAATCACTTGCCCAACACTTCGTTTTCAGTGGAAAAACAGAGAATACATTTTAATAGGCAGCAAGAATATCCAAATCATAATAGGCCTTAGCCCCAGCCTGATTTCATGGAATAGTGACTGATTTTTTCACCACACCACGCAAGAGGATCCCAACATGCCTCCAAGTCAGACACCCAAAGAGTCATTTAGTAAGAGCAAAAAAATCCTTCCTCTTCCACCTCACTTAAAAGCTTATTATTTTAATTTTCTGTGCCCCAATCTTCCTCTATTCAAGATCATTGTGAGTGGGAAAGTTAATTCAAGAAAAACTCCATTCCAGGAACAGGCAAAACACATCAGAGCATAGCAGTGCATATTACTATCTCCATCTTGATTAATCTTGTGCAGGATCAACAGCTGTTTCCATGCTGCACTTGCAGCCCTCTGTATTTTGTATGTGGTCTTCCTGGAACAGGCAAGGATAAGCCTTGGAGTTCGTTCTGTGGTCTTCTGTCCAAAGTACCGACATCTCCAGAAAAAACAAAAATTTGTTTACTGGCAAAAAGCAGTTTCAGTGCAGACAAAGAAATGAAGTATTTCTTTTAAAAAATAGTGATATTCTCGGAAATATACTCATCACTAATATTAAGCCACTGACGACATATGAGATCCCATTGAAAGAGGTTTACTTGTACTACTTCGTCTTCCAGAATATTATTGTCCCTGCTTTACCAAGGGAAAAACTGAGGTTGGGAGAGGTTCACTAACTTGCATAAGCAGAGGAAAAATCATACATTAGCAAGCTGCATACTTAGTTTCACAGTCCAAAATGTTTTCATTCGGGTGAACAATTACATCACATTTTTCTCCCAGAACAATGCATAATTCATAAGTGATTCTTGCTTTACATTTGTGCAATTAAAGGCCCATTCAGGAGGTTTTCCCTGAGTGAAGGAACAATCAGCTCCAGAGGAGTATTCAAGCCTTTACCCATTAAAGAAGCTACCTGTAGCTTTTATATGACAGTTTTTACAGCTTATACCTATCAAGATTTCAGAACACACTGTTAGAAAACCTTGCAAGCGTAAAGAGTTGCCCAGAAGCAATCTTAGCCTCATCCCATTTAAGATTTGAGTCATCTAAAGCTACTTGTTCTAACTCCACACTTACCAAGCAAACTTCTGAAGGAATTGGCTTCCCGTGTGGTTCTGCAACAGGGAAAGAATGTGCTTATCAAAAGGATTTTAGAGTATTTACAGTTTCTGTGACAATACTTTCTTATGGCAAATTAATAAGTGGCTTATATTATAATGTGACTTCCCATACCAATTACCAAGAACAGAAACTGCAGTGATCATGCAATCTCAGGTGTCCTCACTAAGCAATAATTAAATTTGTCATTGAAAATTAATAAATTGATATTCTGGGATCTAGGAAAAAGGACTAACTGCTAAAACCAGAAGCCCTCACTGTCCACTTTGGTTCAAAGACACTAGGCCAACAGTAAAAGATGAAAAGACAGGAAAAGAAGAGCAATGGAAAGACTGGAAATTAAATTGCACCAAATTCAAATTGGATACAGATGTTCATAAGGAGGAACTATAGGCTTTTAAGGATGATAACAATTTGCTTAAACCAAGAGCGTTTTATAATTTTATTTCACACAAAAAGGAAACCTTTAGAAAATAATCTATAAGAAATTAATTTGAAATTTTCTGCATGATATTATTCAGGCTCAAGCCCTAAGAAGAATGAAGAAACTGAATTCAACAGAGATCACTGCAGGGAGAGAAACCGAAATAGCAAAGGCTGATATAAGAGTTCATGTTTGAGAGCTACGGGAAGTGGGTATGCTTCCAAAAATGATGAAAAAGTCAAAATGGAAATAAGTTTTTGTTTTCTGAAAAGTTTTATCTCACTCTTTTCAGATTTTAATGGTATTGATTCTGACAAATGTCTTTTGAACACCTGTATGAGTCCAGTGCTATACTAGGTGCTGGATAAAAATGTAAGAGACAAGTTAAAATGGTTCCAGTCTATATGAAGATTTAAATGTTGCTGAATACATGAGATAAATATACAAATATAGTTTCAAAACAAGACTGTAAGAATGAGTGATAAAGATTGCAATCTCATTAAATATTCAGAAAAGGGAAACAATAAGGCAAACTGGAGTTGGGATAAGGAGAGAACATTGGATATCATTACTTCACGGAAGCTTTTAGGCATTAGCATCACAAGACACAAAAATACTGCTCATTCATGTAGAAATTGCAGGAGAAAGCTTTGGAACAATCTGAGCCTGCTCCCCTCCCCTGCTCAAAAAATTGCATATATATAACTCTTCCCAAAATCATGAATTGAAAAGTTTTGTGACTAAGAAGTGATTGGAGACTTTGTTAGACATGCTCTGGTGACCCTCTATGATTAAAAGTTTGAGGATGGTTATACTGGCTTTCAAATTTGCTAAAGCATGTACATACACACACACACACACACACACACACACACACGCTTTCAGAAAATCAGGTAAAAACTCTAGCCACCTCTGGAGTTGCATCTCTTTTGCTCACTATCTGCAGCTCCAGTGGAGGTAACTTTCAATTGGAAGAATGTGCCATGAAAATGCCAACCAGATTCAGACACTGCTCATACTAGAGTATTCCTTTTTAATTACCATCTTAGTTGTTATGTTTGGGAGTGCAGAAAATCCTCAACTTATAACAGTTCCATGACCCAAGTTTGATGATCCTTCTGGAATTAATTAGGTTTAAAGCATTTGATTAAGACAGATTTATCAAACATATTAGAAGTATTCCACTTTTATCTAAGGATTAAGAAGCCTAAAAGTGATGGGTACTCAGATCAAAATAACAAAATCTTAGAATTTTACTCCTTTTGTTGATAAAAGTTTTAGTATCTGTAATAAACTTCAACAGCATATAAGGTAACAAACAATAGTAACAAATTATAAAATAGAGTAATTTAAAACACATTAGAAGTCACATTAAACTTCCATTTTATTTAGTTAAAAACAAATATTTATATATTTCATCATTAACAAAATTATATCAAAATATATAAAAATTTGAATAGTATAATCACCTTAAAGTCATGTTCTAAAATGCTAATATTCTGACTAGAAATGAAACCAAGGTTAAAACACAAAGCAAAACACAACCTGAATGTTCTTGGAGAAAAATAAAATGCCTTTTGGAATTTGAATTTGCACACTAAGGCAGGCAATCATATACAATATTGGAAAATCAAAGCTATCAAGCAAGAAAAAGTCTTTCCATTTAGAAATAATACTTCAGAATGTAATAGACTTTAAAAGAACACTTTCAAGGTTGTTAGGCCATTTTTGTGTCCTCTCTCAAGAGTTGTTATATTGTGAGACTCTTTTCCAAAGAAATACAGATATTTTATTCCCAATTTATTCTTCCTTTAGTAGAAGAACAGAGAGAGAAGACAAATTCAGATTGTTCTACATTTTCTTCTAGAAATACGCTATTACACCTCTTCTCCAATTCCTCTTTCCAAAGGAAGATCTAGCAAGTAAGTTGATATTCTTTATAAATTTAGAGGCAGTCTGCATGGTTGATTCTTGCAGCAAAACTGAATTAGATCGAGGAAATATTGAGTGGTGGAAGGAATTATCAGCATACTTGCAAACTTTAAGTAATATATTTGTTGATGTTTTCTGGCATTTTTTTTTTTTTTTTGTTCAATGTCAATAACAAGACCACACATTTCTATATGTTAATGATAAATTAGATGCAAGTCCAAGAAACAATGTCCTTACAAAAAAGAGATACAGTATCTTCAGGCTTGATTAGCCTGAGCCTCTGTATATAAGCCAAATATAAAACTTGTTTGCATGAGAGAAAGAAAGAAATAATATTCCTATTAGAGATGTAAAAACTCAGTTCAGAGTCAGAAACTATTCTAGCGGTAGTCCAGCTGCTCACTATTTAGGACACTTACACCCTGAAACTCGGATGTCTAACCCCCAAAATGAAAGACTCTGGTAAAATTCTAAATTTGTATAATAATAATTTAATAGATTTTTTAAGACCATTTTTATAAGTGGCAAAGGTTCTAAATGTATTTAAAAACTAACTAGGAAAAATGGAAAATCATATATATTTGTAACTAAAAATATAACCTATTATATTGGAAAACTTCATAAAATTATGTTTGTAGTTGAGTTTTTACTCATTTAGAATAAACATATATATTTGAGAATAAAAAGAAATTTCCCTCTTGAATATAATAAATAAATATTTAAGCACAACATGTGGTTTTATTATGGTTTTGTTTATTTGTTTTTATTTTACTATAAACTTATAGCATATGGTCAGCTATTCTGACAATGGACTAACTAGTTACATCTTTCTGTTACAAGTTTCACAAGTATGGCTTTGTGGCCCATACTACTTAGTTATTCTTGGTTAGTTAAATTTCCTTTTTTATTAATAAATATAAATCAGAAATAACACAGTTATTTTTTTTCTTTCAAAAATGCTGAAGATATACCAAATGGTAGACACTGTGTCCTATAGTTCCAACAACATTATAAAAATTTTTCCTCAATCATGTGAATGTTTGGCAAAAGATTATGTTTTACACAGGGAGATAAGTAGTCATTTTACAATGTGAGGAAATCAAAGCTATATGTCATTTATTTAGACAGTGCAGCATGATTAGTTCAAAACCTACACTGGTTTTGGACTGATTATTCCTTTTCTTCTTTCAGCAAGCCAATTTGGTCCAGTAGACCAGCACAGAGTATCTTAAAATAGGTAACCTACTGATGAATAAGGATCTCAAGCCCCTTTTAAAATAATCCCCTTTAATACCTACTCTGACATTCAGCCTCAAAAATAGCCCCCAAAGACCGCCACTTCCTAGTGTTCTTGGCCTTGTATAACTCCCACCACATTGTATAGAACTGATATATGTCTCCAATGGAGTATTAAGGATATGACAGAGGGTAAATTCCAAGACTAGGTAGTAAAAGACAGTGGCTTCTGTCTACATTAAGTCTTGGATTGCTTCCTCTGTGAGAAGTCAGCTGTCATCTGTAGAAGATATGCATTCACACTGATGAAGAGGTCCATACAGAAAAAAGGTGAATTATCCTGCCAGCAGCCAGTAAGGAACTAAGACCTTCTCCAGATAGCAGTGATGTTGAATGAATCATCCTGCAAGTGGATTCTCCAGCCTTTGTCAAGACTTCAGATGAACACCATCCCAGCTGACCTCTTGATTGCAACTTTCTAAGAGTTGCATTGCCTGAACCACCCAACTAAACTGGCCCTAGTTTCCTGACCCTCAGAATTGAGATAATAAATGTTTATAGTTTTAATTGGCTAATTTAGGGAATAATTTGTTATATAGCAATAGACAACTAATACAATACTAAAAACCTTTGATCTTTTATTTTTAAAAAAGTTTTGTCAGCACTACCTCATCATATACACATATATACACGTGCATTCACATGCATGTGTACATATATGTATGGAAAGCATATTCTAAAAAAATTTTTTTTACCCCAAATGCACTCAGAAAATATTTACCTTCTCTAAATAATTCCCTCATAGTTACTTTAATTACACATTACAAATTGCTATAATTTTAAGATATTATAAAATTATTGCACCTAAAAGTCAGGAATTAGTTTTACTTTTTAAATCTTTGTATATTTAAAAGTGAATTTAATAGTTAGCAGCTACTTACTAAGAATAAGCCCAACTCGATTTCATAAATATGTTATTAAAAAATAAACCACTTACACTCTCTCAGACATTTGGTTTTCCCATGACTAAGACAGTTTATGTTACCAACAAAGACTTTCTTATTTTGAAATACATAAAGGTAGTCTCAGGAACCACAGAAAACTTTGCACCTGACGCTAAACATGTTAAGTTTGCCATCAACACACAATGCTTGACTAAGGTCTTTACCATAACAGATAAACAAATTCGTAAGGACTGCTTCAGCTAGTTTGCCTGCTTGCCACAAAGAACTCCAAAGTGCAACATCTTGAAGACATTCCCATATTTAACACCACAGGAAACCACTTTTGCACTCTCAATTTGTTGTGATTTTTTTAAGTGGGAGCACTACAGATTGGAGAAGCATGCAAGTGCTGTTTGTTTCCTACAGACTGGCCATCTTGCTGTGAGAAAAGGGAAGCTCCCATCACAAGCTCCTGCAGAAATGGCTCTGATTGGCACTCTGCTGATTCGTTGATCTTAAGCACAGCCAGCAGAAGCCTGATTGTAATTATTCTTGTTCCTGCTCTCTGTGTATACGTCAGGTGCAGCGGGCTCTCAGGGATGTGCTGTTTAGTATCAAAACCCAACAGAGTTGGAGAGTTCCCCTTACTCATTCACTGGTAGGCAAGGAAACACATTTAACATGGCTAAGTTGTTTGCAAGCCAAGTCAAACATAGCAGGGCTCATGTTTGGAGTGTAGCCAAGTGCTCATAGTGGGTGGTCAATGCACATTTGTCTAATTTAATTGAATGATCACAGAGAGCTTTAAACTAAACTAGAGATTTAAAAAGTTTCCATTATAAGTGCCAGCTTTTAACACTAAAATATGGTAGCAGATTCATATTCTCAGAATATGATTACCAAGTTCTTTCTGGAAACTTCCTGTGGTGTAGGCTAGAATTAGTATATGTGACCAGAGTCACTTCCACAATGGAAGCTTCTGCCATATTTTTCTAGCCCTCCTAGAGTGGTAACGAACTATCCAGTATCCTTTTAATGCATTGTTCTCTTTTTCAAATATCCAAAGCTATTTTCTATTTCTTACAACTAAGAATCTTGACCAATATAGGGATCCTTTAAAGAATATATTCCAGAATTTGAAGATTTAGGCAACTAAAATAGAGAAAATAAAAACTTACAGAATTGACATAAAGCTTGCAAACACATTTTAACATTAAAATATGACATTTCACCATAATATTATTTTTAAATGACATCATAACACTAAAAAGGTAAGATAAACATAATTTCTGAATTTAAAATCCTTTAGATTTATCATATTTAGCTTCATGGGAAAGATAACTACTTTTCACAGTAAAACAGTGCTCCACAAGCAGTTGGAAATCACTGCTCTAGAACATTCAGCTGAATGTACATTTCTAAACACCCTTCTCACCATGCCTCATAAACTACAATTTTATGTTATCCTTATTACCCCTCGATTTGTCTGCTTTCATTCCTATGTCATGACATTGTAATGGATTTAAATAATTTATCAGTCTGCAGGATAAACTAGGATGGAAAAAAAATGGCTTAAAACCCCAAAGTGATCTATAGAGGAAACACAATCTCTATCAAAACCCCACATGGCTTTTTTTTTTTTTTTTGCAGAAATTAACAAGCTGAATCTAAAATTTATAAGGAAATGCAAGAGACCCAGAATAACCCCAAAAATATTTTTTAAAAAAAATGTTAGGGAATTTCCACTTCCTGATTTCAAAACTTACTAGAAAGCTATAGTAAACAATACTGTGTGGCACTAACATTAGTATATACATATAGATGAATAAAACAAAATTGATGATTCAGAAAAAAACCCATACATTTATGGTCAGTTGATCATTTACAAGGCAATTCAATGAGGAAAAAATAGTGTTTTCAATAAGCTGTGTAGAAACAACTGCATAGCCACATTCAAAAGAAAGAAGCTGGACAGATATCTCACAGCATACACAAAAACTAACTCAAAATGGATCAAATACCTAACTTAAGAGCTAAAATTATAAAACCCTTAGAAGAAAATATAGGTGTAAATCTTTGAGACCTTGCATTAGGTAATGGTATTCAAAGCCATGACACAAAACCACAGAAAAAACAGATAAACTGGATTTCATCATAATTTAAAACTTTCATACTTCAAAGTGTACTACAAGAAGGTAAAAAGACAACACACAGAATGGGAGAAGACTTTTGCAAATTATATATATGATAATGGTCTATTATCTGGAACATATAAAAACTATTATAATTCAATAATAGAAAGTCAAATAACCAATTTAAAAATTGGGCAAAGTTACTGAATAAACATTTCTCCAAAGAAGATACACAATGGCCAATATAAACATGAAAAAGAGACTCACTAGTCATTTGGGAAATGCAAATTAAAAATAAAATGAGATAACACTTCACATCCACTAGAATGACTATAATCAAAATGACAGAAAATAAAAACTTCAGTGAAGATGTAGAGAAATTGGAATCCATGTACACTGCTGTTGAGAACCTAAAATGGTGTGGTCACTTTGAAAAGTAGTTGGCCAGTTGCACAAAATATGAAATATAAAGTTACCATATGACTAATTCTGAAAAAGGCAAAACTTTAAAGGGTAGAAAACAGATCAGTGGTACCAGAGTTTATGCAGAGAAGAGTTGCTTTCAAAGGGTCTGCAGAAGGAAATTTTATCATGATGAAATTTTCCAGAGGACTGGGGTGTTAGATAAATGACTATGCATTTGTCAAGACACACAGAATTATATGTAACAAAGACTGAACTTTCCTATGTGCAAATTTTAAAAAATCAACCAGCATGTCAGGAGATTTCAGGATGGATTATAGACTGTGACCAAAAAATATGATCACATTATAAATATATGACATAACTTCACTTAAGTGGATAAGGAATAAAAAAACTGACCTAAATAACTTTAAAACAGTGTTTTGACTGGAGACAATAAGGCTAAAATGAATCATATACAACCACTATTGTCTTGTTGGTAAATTTGTCTCTCATAGAGATATGGATTAGCAATTCTGTAACTATTGATACTTTACATGTATCTAGGGTTGAAAGTATAATTAAATAAATTACACATAATGGGACCTAGTTTCTCACTTCCAGAGAAAGTAATTACAAATAAGCAAGGAAGAATGGCTACAATGAACCTTATGGTGCTGGGTTAGTTTCAGGGATATCAATGTGAACTTATTTTTATTTTAATATATATACAGATAGATCTGTTCAGTGACATAGATATGTGTGTATACATAGGTTATATACATACATGTATTTCCTAGCTTTGTCAGCTAAGGACCTAAAAGATGACATCCAGTAGTAATAAGCACACCTCATACCCAGATCTTGATTTCTAAACACCTGATTCCATATAAAATTAGGACTCCTTGAAGAAATGACTTATTTTAATGCTAGAATGGATAAAATACAAGATGAGCCTGGTGTATCTTACACTATGAGAAAAATAAGAAAGGGCTTAAGAAAGGGAAAATAGGTAGTGGTCTGTGTCAAAGAGGCGGAGAGTTGAGACAGAAAGAGCTCCCAATGGCCAATGCTGGAACAATTTCTGCAATACAATAAATAAAGATCATATTGAATTATAAACCCAAATAATATAAATATTCATTCACCCATGCTGTTATAAATAATTGATTAAAAAACAAATGGGGAGTTGGAAAAAATCTCTTTATAGAAGAATTCAGTGAATAAATGTAGAAGGAATGAGGGAACTAGAACACTAGTAATTGCTGTGGGCAAAATCCACTGATGAATGCTAAAACAAGTAAGTAAAACCTTTAAGAGAAACAGAATGTTTGCAAATCTTCAAAGTATCTCCCCCAAAATAAATAATTATGGTGGTTTTTACCATGTGTCCACAAATTTGTTGCTACTCCTCC
This sequence comes from Hippopotamus amphibius kiboko, assembly GCF_030028045.1. Classification (NCBI taxonomy): domain Eukaryota; kingdom Metazoa; phylum Chordata; class Mammalia; order Artiodactyla; family Hippopotamidae; genus Hippopotamus; species Hippopotamus amphibius. Next base: position 35,155,611 of record NC_080188.1, read on the forward strand.
CTCCAGATCTTGAAGTTTGGCTCCCTTTCCATTGAGTCTAAGTTGGATTTAGTGACTTGCATGTAACAAGGGAAATACAGTAACTTTACAGTGGAGAAATTTGACACACATCACCTTAAGTAATATATCAGTTTTCTAAGACTATCAGAACAAAGTACCACAAACTCTGGCTTAAAATGACAGAAATGTATTTTCTCACAGTGTGGGAAGCTAAAAATCTAAAATCAAGTTGTTGGCAGGGCCATGCTTCCTCTGAAGGCTCTAGCAAATAATCATTCCTTTCTTCTTGTTGCTTCTGATGGTTATTGCCAATGCTTGGCATTCCTTGGCTTCACTTCAATCTCTGCCTTAGTCTCTCTATGGCCTTCTTCCCTGCCTGTCTGTGTTCATTTCCAAATTTCTCTCTTAAAAGGACAACAGTCGGGGCTTCCTAGGTGGCGTAGTGGTTAAGAATCCGCCTGACAATGCAGAGGTCACGGGTTCGATCCCAGCTCCAGGAAGATCCCACATGCCACGGAGCAACTAAGCCCGTGTGCCAAAAAAAAAAAAAGGACAACAGTCATTGGATTTAGGGTGCTACCTAATCTAGTATGACGTCACCTAAACTTGATTACATCTGCACAAACCTTATTTACAAAAAAGGTCACAATTTCATGTTCCAGGTGGACATGAATTTTGTGAGTCAATTTTCAACCCAGTATAAGTAATCAAGGTCAACACCAACACTGGTTTTACAAGAGCTGATTGAATGTCTTTATAGATAATTCCATCATCTTTGGGTTGGAGTCTGTTAATCATCTTTTCCATGTGAGTTGTGATTTTCCTGATTCTTCATATGCTGAGTAATTTTGGATTTTACTCTAGGCATTTTGAATACTGTGCTATGAGACTTTAGATCTCATTTAAATACTATGGATACTGTTGTTTTAGTAGGTAATCAATCCTACTGGGTACAGGTGTTAAGATCTGACCAACATTCCATAGGTTGTTCTGTTTGTAAAGCTTTTACAGTGCTATTTAGATTCATCTGGTGTGTTTGTCACTCAATGGTCAGCCTGGGACTTGAGTGCGAGTCCATCCCTTGGTTCATACCAACAACTCAAAGTTGTTGGTATGGAGAATTCCCTGGCAGTCCAGTGCTTAGAACTCCACACTTTCAGTGCCATGGGCCTGGGTTCAATCACTGGTCAGGGAACTAAGATTCCCACAGATCACACAGGCAGAAAAAAAAAAAGTTGTTAGTATACTATTCAGGATCACATCTATGCATATACATCTCAGGGGTGATCCCAAGAGTTTATAACAAATTTATATGGGCTACTTTTTCCAAGCTTCTTCCTCTCCATGATTCCCCTGGTACCTTTCAGTTCACTTGGGCTCCCCTTCTCAGTCTTCCATCTAGAAAGCTGGGGCTCTATTTACCCCACTGTACCAAACACTTCCTGATATCAAACAGAGTCATAGTAGGATGGAGAGAGACAAAAGCAACAAGGGTTTATCCCACCTCCTTGGGAGCACAATTCCTCTGACCAAAGAGGAAGTTTCCCCTCCTTCTCAGTTTTAGGCACAAGTGGGCCTGTGCTATCACCGCTATTGCTACCAGATCTCTTTCCCAGTCATTAAGCATGAAATAGAGTGCTTCTTCTGGAGCTTTCTCTGTCTTTGCTAATGTCTACTTCTGAGTTTCAAATTGCCTTAAGTCCAGGCTAGGAAATGATGGGGAAAAAATTGTAAACACGCTAGCAGGCCAATGTCACTAAAATTTTTGGTCTTTTTTCCCCTTCTGTTGAATATTTAATTTTTAAAGTCCTCAGATCACTGCTTCATACATTTTGTTCAAGTTTTAAAGCTCATTCAGTAGAAGAAACAGGGTGAAATATGCTTAATTCCTTTACTTGGAACAAGAATCACCATAATGGAAATAAACTAGGATAACAGAAGGATATTAAGAAAATATCCAAATATTTAGAAGTTAAAAAACATATTCTAAATAAACACAGTGTATTAAGAATATTAGAATCTATTTTAAACTAAAGAAAATGAAAATACAACATATCAAAATTTGAGGAAAAAAGCTAAAGCAGTGCTTAGAGTGAAAATTATGCCTTTAGAGATTCATGTAAGAACAGAAGATATAAAAATCTATAAACCAAGCCTTGGAGGGTAGCACAACATACTTCTCCAAAATATGTCAACTTTGGCATATTGATTATTTTGAACTGTAGACACTTGAAATACAGCAAATGCAGAGAGAGGCTTTTCTGAACTCCCCTTATATACCTAAAGACAGATCCTCTAAAAGGAACTCAACTGTCATAAATCTCCTGCCCAGGAGTTTCATCACCAGGGAAAATTAATATTATCACAGGAGACGAGACTAGAAGTTGACATCACACCCAGCAAAACTCTGTCACAAAAGTACTCTGTACTTCCCATCTCTTCTTCTAAGGACCCATTTGTCTTTCATAAAAATCATCTATTCTCCCCTAAGAAGCCTACCCCCCTGCCCTTTGCCTATTAAGATGGTACTTAAGCCTACATTCTAAGCCACTTCTTTGAGTTACTCATTTTTCCCTAGGTATCTCCCATGAGGTACACATGTTTTTTTCTCTTGTTAATTGTCTTTTGTTACAGGGATCTCAGCTAAGATCCAGAAGGGTAGAAGGAAAGTTATTTTTCCTCCCTGCAGTTTCTGCCTTCAGAAATTGGATAAATAAGAACTATATAAATCCAAAGTAAGGGGAAGGAAGGAGATAGTAAAGACAAAAGCAGAAATCAATAAAATTTAAAACAGAAGAGAAACACTAGAGAAAATTCGGGAAAACCAATGTTGTTCTTTGAAAAGGTATATAAGCCAACCTACTTGTCACTTGGGTCAAGATGATGATAGGGTAATATGGTGAGAAGTAGTCAGATTCTGGATATATTTTGATGGTAGAACCTATAGGATTTTTTACAAAATAGCAGAAGGTTGTGAGAAAAAGAATCAGGGATGTCTTTAAAGATCTGGGCCTAAGCAACAAGATAAAAACATTTGCCATGTAAAAGAAAGACTAAAGAATAAGCAGTTTTCGAAGGTATAGCAGTCAGGATTTGTTTTTTCCCACACATAACAGAGGAACCTACATATAATCAAATTTAAACCTATGTAAGATTATTCATATCTTATGTAAAACAATTCTGGAGATAAATAATCAAACATATTATTGGGAGATTCAAGTTCACATATTTATGCTCTGCTATCCTGGCACATCTTTCATCCTCAATGTCACCTATTGATGTCCAGATGAGACCTAACCCAGCAAATACATGCAAATTCAAGCTAGGAAAAAAAAAGTCAGGTTCTCATGAAAGGAGCCCTTTCAACTGTCAGTTCCCTTTAAGCAGCTACACAGGAAGTCCCATGTAACAGATCCACTTATATCACATTAGTTAGAAATAGTTACATGACAATGTATTATCTTATACTGAACATTGAGGTATTCAACTAAAATCAGAGCTCCAGAGGTCTCAGTGTAAGACTTTTGTGTGATAAAGGGTAGATGGAAATTAAGAGATATACAGAGCTACATGGAAATGAAATATGACAATGAGAAAATGGTGGTAATTTGTGCTTCATGTACTCAGTGATCCACAACGGCATGGAGAGCAGCATGAGAAATGCTAACCATTTGTAGTATGTAGAAGAGATGAAGGTGATTCAAAGGCAGCATTCTCAAGATCTGGTCTATTCAAAAAGCCAGTTAGATGGACATAAACATTTTAAAGGAGAAAATTCAGATGTTACTGTACAAGATAGAAACAAGAAAAAACAGGCGAAAAAATGGTTCAAAGTGGAAGATTAAAGGCAGGATGCAGAAAAATTATCTGAAGTGGATATTAGCAAAGACTCTTCACAGAGGGCCTGTAAACTAAGGTGTGGGGAGGGAGAGGGTATAGTAATTTGTTCTGAAAAATATGGTCAATGCTATTGACAGATTGCTGCAAGTCCAATTTTGATTATAGAACAGCTACTATACAAGGTCCCCAGCACAAATAGGACAGTCACATCATTATTGTTAATTATCAGTAATTATCAATTATTGGTAATCTTGGTAATTATTAAAGATATTTTGCCAAGTAATTCAGCAAAAGAAAAATCATTACATTTACTTTCTTTAGCTGGCATTGGGTTTGAAGATTTATATTTAGCCACCAATTTAGGAGGGGAAAAAATCATGTTTGGTCACTCTGTTTAACTGGAAATACCATGTATACATTAATAATTATAAAACAATGATAACAGTCTACAAAGGCTGTGCTTTCATTAATATAACACGTAATAGAAAGAGACTCACAGACTTAGATAACAAACATGATTGTCAGGGAGAAGGGTAGGGGAAAGGGATAGTTAGGGAGTTTGGGATCAATGTGTACGTACTACTATATTTAAAACAGATAACCAACAAGCACTTACCGTCTAGCACAGGGAACTGCTCAATGTTATGTGGCAGCCTGGGTGGGAGGGGAGTTTGGGGGGAAATGGATACATGTATATGTATGGCTGAGTCACTTTGCTGTGCACCTGAAACTATCACAACATGGTTAATCAGCTACATTCCAATATAAAAATTTAAAAAATAAAATAAAATCTGTGGCCAGGCTATTTTGAGAAAAAAAAAACAAGTAATATGAACAGGATGTTATATGTGTAAGTGGCATTTTATTTTTTCAATAAAATTCAATATATTTTTGTTTAGTATATGAGACAGAAAAGGATTAACACTTTATACTTGTATCAATATAGAATCACCTCTTTGAAGGCTAGCTCATTTCATCATCCATACCAGTGATGAGGGAACAGCTAAGAGGAAATCCATATGGAAGTAGAAGAATGTGGGAAATAACAGGGCAACCTTCTTCATGATTATTTCCTACCATTATTTAAATCCACCCATAAAACAGTTGTCAAGAAAATCTCTATTTCTTTCCTTTTTTTTAAAGACTCTTAACCCATAAGAAAGAAATCCAAAATATTTTACTTGGGACTATATAACTTGACCCCAAATTATAGAGGTACCTAACTTTTCATTAATAGCTTCCTTTTCCTTCTAGTAAAACTAAGTTGCTGGAGAAATTACTTCTTGTAGGTTTGAAAATGATTTCAAATGTCAACAATTGATTCAGTAACTACTAGAATGATTGTTTGATTTAAATCTATACTATTTTATTGGTTCTAAATGAATCTAGGAGTATAATAGTTTTATAAGAACAGAGACTTTAAAATATAATACTTCCACGTTTGCATGGCCTAAACACTGTCCAAAAGAATCCTACAACGAAAGTGTTTCATCCCGTCGTTACATGTCACTTTCTGTAAATGAAGAACTGAGTCTCCGTAATATAAACAAAAGGGAAACATGTAATAAAACTTGAGCAATGTATTAAAAGGGAAACTGCCCTTTAGAGATAATGGATCTATTCTCTACTCCATGCATGAATGCAACTCTCATTAACACTAATGGAAGTTATGTGTGAGCATCAAGAAAACACACCTGGTATAACGGATTTCCAGAATGGGTAATGGCATCTAATCTATTCCTGGCATAGCTGTGTCTTTATGCAGCCAAACAAGAGTACTCCTAAAATTTGGGGATAGAGATAAGCATTTAAGTGGAGAATTTTAAAGTAGTAAGAAACTCTGAGAATACAATACCTTTGCATTTTTCTTCTCTTTTAAAAAAAACTCCTTTCAATCACTGGTAACTTCTCTCCTACCATTGCATGGATTTTAAGAGCCTGGTTTCAAAGCAATAATGTCATCTAATCAATTAACTAAGATAATTTATAACCACAATGCCTGACACAAAGTTAGTGCTCAGAAAAGTTTAGTTGTTTTCCCAATCTCATTTGGATATTACATATTTAAAAAATAGTCATAATAGTAGCTATCAATAATCCAAAAATCTTTTTTCTCTGAATTCAAAGATTCCTGATTATAGATTATCTGTTGATGTTTTGGTAGGTTAAGTTAGCTGCCTAAAGCTTTTTTACTGTGGAAATTTTAAAAATCAGATCATCACAACATTCGAGCAAATGGAATTTTTTATTAAGCAAATTATAACTATAATTTATGTAATTTATTGAACACAGTCAAGTTAGATCTTAGTATAATGTTCCAATAAATATCAAAATGTATGTTGGAAACCAGGGCAGTTTTGTTAACCCTTCACCTAAATATCTGCCATGATTTCTGGCAGAGATGTCACGTAGGTTGCACACCAGTACTTATGTACAGAAACTCTCCAGAATAGCCTCTCTATACAACTGAGCTATGTTCAACCATATGACAGAGAATAGCTAACTGTTTTGAAATAAACTATGTCACAGTTGTTGGTCTTGGTTTTTGTTTAAGTAACTAATTACTCAGTTTATCTAAGGAGGAGTTCTTTCTGTCTGATATATTAGGAGTGTTTTCTCATCTTCCGCTATTTTTTCCTACTGAAATTCTCAGACGCGTCCCAGTCATACCTCTTGCTTCTTGTTCAATAATGAGGATTGCTCACAGTCAGCAGGTAGATTTCTCACCCTCTCCCTCCCTCCCTCCCCCCTCTTGCTCTCTCCCTCCCTTTTGCCTTTCGCTTTCCTTTCTGTCAACTCTACAAGGTATGCATGTATTTCTGCTCCCTTTCTCCCATCTAAAAGAGTGGGACAAGTTAATTCTATCAAAGTTTTCAAGAACAGTGGGCAAGACAGAGACAAAACTGGCTTAATACTGACATAAACATCATCATATTTTCTGTGATAATCATTTGTATAAGTATACTACTGAAATGTTTTGAGACAGATTGCCATTTGAGATCTACAATTTGAGAAAGAAGGAAAAATAGAAATTCTGGCCAAGAGTCTGGAAATAGCATAGATCAAACTAGTAGTGAAGGGAGCTGACAAGAATAGAACTAGTGTGATTGGAAATTGCCTATATGGCTGACACTTTAAATATTAAATATTATTGCCATACATTTATATTATCCAAAAAGACTGAAACTTGGAAAGATTTACAAAATTTCCCGAAGACAGACACATTGTAAATACACACACACACGCATGTGTGTGTGTGTGCACGTGTGTGTGTATATAATTTGACTCCAAATCTTCTGAAAAGGCTGCCTCCTTAATAAAATGGAATTTTATTTAACCAACATTCTCTGTCCCCCAAGCCATCAAATTAGAAAGTTTTTGGTCTCCTACCAAACTTCCAACTATACATACCCCAAACCACATGATCTATACACTAGAAAACAACATCTTCCAATTTTCAAAAGTCTCCAGTGGCCAAATTATTTCACATTTCTGAAGGAATGTATATTGCTCTTACTCCCAAATACAATATCTTTTCAAGGGCATGTTCTTCCATTACAATTCAGAAGAACACATTTGTTCCCCAACTGCCTCATGTAAAATGAAGATAACCTGCCCTCCATCCTCACACATTTGTTGAAGGACAAGATTTATGCAAACTAACCATGTTTGTTGGTGTGCACTATTTTGTAACTTTTCTGTTCCATGACCTAAAATAACACTTTGCTCATAATTCTAAATATTGAATGGATGACCTTTGACCTCTTCATTCCAAATATAGCTGGAAAGAAGAAATACCATGTAAACCATTACCTATTACTATATTACAATTAAAAGAAGCTATGTTTAGTGTTCTAAATACTTTAGGCAGGTGACTGCTCTACCATTTTCTTCATTTACATCTGTTAATTTTGCATTTAAAGAGGCAATATGGCATAATAAAAAAACCATGGGAAATCCTAAAATATATTTGTTCAAATCCCCCAAAATATTTGTTATAAAGTTTATAATCTTTATGAAGGATTATATAATTTGTTTGTGCTTCAGTCTCCACAGCTGCAAAATTGGAACTGAATACGGCATTGATTTGTTAAGATGAAAAGGCACTGTACCTGTTACATATTATGCAGAAAATAAATCATTGTTACTTTATTATCATCACCACCACCAACAGTATTCAAGTCAATGTAATGAGGCTAGAAAGAATTACTTCATAATCTAGGATTTATATGCACATTTTAGTAAAATATGTTTTTTAGGTTGTGAACAATACCCGCTAATTGATGGGAATTGAGTTAATTAGGGTACACAGAGTACTAATTGCAGGTAACAAAAAAAAAAGATTCCCTAATACAAATGTCTTACAATATAGAGTATGTTTGTGATATCATCTATTATAGTGTATGAGTTCTATCAGCACAGCACTATACTTTTTTCCCCTGCAAAATCTAAATGTGTATACGCAAATAATAAATTTGTGGCCTTGGAAGCTTGAAATAACCAAAAACATTTCCCTTTCTTTTTCTTCATTTCCAAAAATTTTAAGTTTGTTCAATATTCCAAGCAAATAAAACAATTTGCTGACTTTCTCCACTTATTTCATTGTTTTCTTCTTTCATCCCTTTCCCCAAACTCTATTTTCCAGTCCCTTTACTTGTCTCAAAAACTCATTCACTCTACAATTTAAAATATAAAGACCAGATTAAAATTATAGTATTATTTGTGGAAAGGAAAAGGGTGCTATTTTATATTTAGTTTAAATCAAAAGTACCAAATCATCTAGCAAGCACTTCCAAATATGAAAATTTGGTCACCAAAAATCTGACCAACTCATGGATGATTTCTTTGCTGAATTTTCATAGCTGCATCTTTACAAATTCCCTAAATATTGTCTCAACACTCAGAGAAAAAATATAACTGTCAGATTCAAAACGAAGCACGGAATGCACAGAAAATCAGCTATATAACTTATAGAGCACAAATTATGATTTTATCCCAAACTTGTTATTAAGGTAGGACACTGAATATTAATAACATTAGGAATACTAACTTGTGGGAAGATCTACCACAGCCATATCTAAGTTACTTATGTCCCCCTTCCAACATTTTCTCTGTGTTCAAGGTATACATATGTCTTCTAAAAATAAGAACGCTAGCTATATCTGCTTAAGAGTCAGGAAGGAAAATATTCATCTTTCCATTTTGGCCCATATTTACCAATATATTATGCCTTCATGTTTACTGTATCAAACAATATTCCAGTCAACACCTTAACCATATGCTCTCCAGTCTTTGATTAGTGTAATGAAATTCTGAGTATGCCTTATAGAATTGCTTTCTGGTCTATTCTAAACCCACCTTACACTTATGCCATGTTTCTTTTCAGGTCTGAATAGCAAAACCTTAAGTTTGATGGAATAAAGCAATTTTTTTTATTAAAAACACATACTGAGAAAAGTAAATTTAAGAAAGAATAAAGATTGGCTCTGTAAATTGGAACATATCAAGCTCAAAGCACAAAAGAGAGTGGAGTTCCATTAAAGTAAGTGTAATTTAAAAGTCAAATTTAAATATATGCAAAAAGCATATGAAATTGTGTGTATTTTAGCCAACAAGAACAGACAATATTATTTGCTTCAAATTTTTTAAGTTCTTTAATGAAATAATATAATGTTTAAAATATGGGGAAAACCACTATAAAAACTGAGTAGTGTTACTATGACAACAGAAAACTATTCAACTAGTCTCAGGCTAAGAAAAGTGAAAATGGATTCTTGCTTCATGAAAAATAATATAAAATAGGAATATGTAACATCCTAGTTACCCTTTTGACTTAATAAATATTCCAGTAATATTTAAAAGCACATTGATTATAGAAACATTATGTTCTGAGTGTTTGGAAATAAAATTTTTAAAAATTAAGAGAGCATGACTCTAATTCTGAAGAAACATATGACGTCTCTCTGTACAGCAAAATAATTTATTTCATTTTTTGCTTCATTTAACATATATTTATTAGACTTCTACTATGCTCCAGCACTGTGATAGGTACTATGGAAAAAATGAACAAACAACACAATCCCTATTATCTTGGAGAGAAAATGAAGTATGAAAAAAGACACTAATCATTTAATCATAACTGTAAGATCTTTGTATATGCTGTTCCAGCTGGTGGAAAGCGAATAGGGAAAGAATTCCTGACACAGAGAGAATGTATGATGAATTCTAAAAACTGTTAAAAAAAAAAAAAACTCCAGTAGGGGCCCAGACATACAGGATTTTGTAAACATGTTAAGACTTTGATTGTTAGTCTACAGGCAATAGAAAGCCATTGAAGTTCTAATCAGATCAATGAAATGATCATATTTTCATCTCAGAGAAAATTAAATTTCAGACTACATTGCTCACTTTTGTGAGCAACATCAGAAGCTTGTAAAACAGCAAAGGGTTTATCTATGAATGGTCAGTTGTAGCTCAGTTCTGGCTGTCAGGCTACACTTTTGCTCCCCAAGATTTTTTTATTTTCAGGTCAGACTGAAGAATCAGTTCCTATCCGGCACACCGCTTCCCATGGCACGTCAAAAAGATCTCCCAGCAATGCATAATATTCTTAGAGCCTCCACCTGAAAGTGAAAAGATCTCTTTTGCTCCAATTTCATTGCCTCCCACACATCACACGGCCAAGACTGACCAAGTGATCAGAAAGTCTGCTTAAACTGAGAGGGCTGGCAAGCCACCTGGCAAAGAGATAGGAAAGGAAATATATAATCCTTCATTAGAGAAGGGAGAGAAGAGTTAAGAACAATAAAACAATCTACAAGTGTTTAAATATACTTTTGTGACTCTAATGACTAAAAGTATAACATCATATAGCAAGGTCATAGCATTCTTAAAATCACCTTGCTTGTTACTTAAGTATGAGGAAGCAAGCTAGTAGATTAATCATGAATGAAACATTTAGAGAAGGTGTTCAAGGATGACTGCTCCAGTAATAGTTTGAAAGCATAACTTCATAAAATATGTATCCTCCAATAAAAAAGAAAACAAAATTAAAAGTCATCTCTGCTAATAGATTTCAAGACCTGCATTTATAACACATATGTATTTATTATTTTATTTCATCTACATAAAACAAATTTAAAGATTTCATAACCAGAACACTAGAGCTTATCTCTAGTTATTTGTGCACATACACATCAACAATATACATAGCACTGTTTCATATAAATAAGCATTAAAACTTAGCCAACCACTTCCTATAAAATAAATGTAATTAATTCATGAACATAGTGAGAGTAATGGTTTGGTACTTAAAATATGAATCATATTTTATTTGAGAATTGATAGTTTAACTTCATCAGAGATAGATAACCAAAATCTGTGTACTAAGGTAATAACTTATTCGTTTTGTACTTTTTAATGATGAGGGAATTTCTAAGCCAACAAACAATTATCCCCTGCCACTGAAAATTTGCCTAGCAATGTCGCCTCTTGGGAGTTTTACCAGTCTGTCTAGAAATCTGAACACCTCCTGTCTGATCAGAATGTCCCCAAGAACAGGATTTTCAATGTTCCTTTGAAAGTTTCTTATTCATACTAACAAATACTAATTTTCACAAGTATTATTCCATGAAAGTTTATTTTCATTAAATACTATGCCCTTTTAAAAATGACCCATTTGTAGCATATTAGTTTTCTATTGCTATGTAACAAATTACTACAGACTTAGCTATTTACAACCATACAAATTTATCGTTTCACAGTTTTCTTGGGTGGAGAATCTAAGTGCAGATTAGCTGGCTCCTCTGCTCAGAATCTCACTCACCGGGCTGAAATTAAGGTGTTAGCCAGAACTGCAATCTCATTTTAGTCTCAGGGTCCCCTTCCAAACTTACTGGTTGTTGGCAGAATTCAGTCCCTGAGGCTGTAGAGAATGAAGTCTCCATTTTCTTGCTCGCTGTAAAATGCAATACTCTCAACTCTTGTAGGCCACCCTCAGGACCTCGCCATATTCCCCACTTCAACAGGCAGTTCACCACGTTGTGGTCTGCTTCTTCGAGGACAGCAGGAGAATCTGCTGTTTGACTCTCTGCCTTCTTTCAAAGGCTCAAATGATAACATCAGGCTCACACAGTCCCTTTTGATTAAACTCAACTGATTGGGGACTTTGTTTATATCTGCAGAATCTCATTTACCATATAAGGTCACATAATCACAGCAATGATATTCTATCATATTCACAGCTCCTACTCACACCCAAAGGGAGGTGGGTGAATCTTCCGGGTCATCTTAGAATTCTGCCTACTACACATGGTTACGTTTTTTTTTCAACTGGCTCTGCTGACTAAACAATCTAAAATGTAGAAATACAAATTCAACTCCACACAAATAATTAAAAGTGGATTTTGACAATCAATATGCCTGGAAGATCCTTGAGGGGAAAATTTTTTTCACAACATATACCATGTTGAGAAATCTTCTCTAACTAAAAACTCACTTCATATAAACATGTATTTAAACTTAAAATAATTTTACTATAAACAGTAGGTGAACCAGAGAGGTCCAAAAAGGAACTAAGATGGGTTCTTTTATCATCCTATTGCCACACATTCCTCCAATGTAATCTTTTCCTTTTTCTTACTCCCTTTCCTCTGGGGATGATACTGCATGAACATCAACATGGACGGTCTCTACCAGCAACCTCAAAAGATAATAGAGGGGGCTTCCTACGTGGCACAGTGGTTAAGAATCCACCTGCTTATACAGGGACACAGGTTTGATCTCTGCTCCAGGAAGATCCCACATGCCACAGAGCAACTAAGCCCGTGAGCCACAACTATTGAGTCCATGTGCTGCAACTACTGAAGCCCACCCACCTAGATCTCATGCTCTGCAACAAGAGAAGCCATGGCAATGAGGAGTCCACACACCACAACAAAGAGGAGCCCCTGGTCACCACAACTAGAGAAAGTCTATGTGCCCCAAAGAAGACCCAACACAGCCAATAAATAAATTAATTAATTAATTAAAAAAATAAGATAATGGAGGGTTTCCCTGATGGTGCAGTGGTTAAGAATCTGCCTGCCAATGCAGGGACATGGGTTCAAGCCCTGAGCCAGGAAGATCCCACATGCCTCAAAGCAACTAAGGCTGTGCGCCACAACTACTAATCCTGTGCTCTAAAGCCCGTGAGCCAAAACTATTGAGCCCATATGCCACAACTACTGAAGCCCACGTGCCTAGAGCCCGTGCTCCACAACAAGAGAAGCCACCACAAGGAGAAGCCCTCGCACGACAACGAAGAGTAGCCCCCACTCACCACAACTAGAGAAAACCCATGCACAGCAATGAAGACCCAATGCAGCCAATAAATAACTAAATAAATAAAAAGATAATGGAATTAGTAAAAACCGTCCTCCCAGTATACTTTGAGTTCCTGAAAACTGTGAGCTAGATTTTCAGTAAACAAGCAAACAAATCAATGGGAGAGAGAGAGAGAGTGTGTGTGTGTGTGTGTGTGTGTGTGTGTGTGTGTGTGTGTGTGAAAGAGAGAGAGAGAGAGAGAAACAGAATGTTGGCTGGCAACCCTAATCTTACCCCAACCAATGTAAATCCTGAAATTTGTGTTTTAAATTGAATGCTCAGAAAATTCCAAAAGTTCCATTTATTGTCCTGTTTTAAATAAATTCTTAAGGCAGCCTTATATATTCAAAACTATGTATATATCTAAAATGATTTTTTTCTTTCATTAAGAGTTTGTAACAAACTGAATATCTGAGGGTGAAAATTGATAAATGTTAAATGATAAAGGAAATCATTATCTTTTAATGTGAGAAGAAAAGTTCTAAGGCTAATAAGGGATAAAAACCTAGACACCATTGGAGTTGCCGTTTATTACTGAAAAATCATCTAATTTCAGCATGGTATAAATTACAGTATAAATGTTTAATTGTTTATCAAAACTCTTCAAGGGAGAGATGGGTTTTTGGATACATTCTGCAGGCAGGCATAAAGAAGTGCTAAATTATCCAATTCAATTAGAACCTGAAAGCTGCCCACTTGGAGATTCACGGCAAGTTTGAGTGGACTGACATTTATCTTATTATTTTTCTGTGATACTTTTTATTGTTTATCAGGTTCTTTCACTTTTAATATGTTTTATTTTTATTCTATTATGAAATATACGATTCAGATTTGAAATTATGAAGATATAAACTATATACCATAGTTTTACCAGGCTGAAGAGATGAACCGAAATATACAAGAATAGAGAGATTAATCAAAACATAACTTTAAAATATAAGAACCTTCTATCCTTCACACTTGCAAAAATATGAAAAATGGATGGCAAAAGACACTGATATCTCACTATAATACTTTAATACTAAGAGAAATTCAGTAGAAAGAAGTTTATCTTTCATTTTTCCAGAGACATTGGAAGGTAAAAATATAATAGAAGATCTCAGCTCTAAGGTGATCTCTTGCTCTGATCCCTTGACGACTGTATTATAGAAAGATTTCACAGTATCCCTTCATTCATCAATAAAGTGAAAAGATATTTAAATATTCAGAAATTTATTAATAATTCTGAAAATATTTTTATCAGTTTTTCCTACAATTTACACATCATTCTAACATTTAAGATAAGAGCAAACAATTAAGACTACTAAAAGTCAGATCATCTTTTTAAACATTTTGACTTTGTAAATTTACTTTAGTAAAGTTGATTCTTTTTGGTGTTCAGTTCAAGAAATTGTAACATATTCTTGTAACCACCACAACAATGAGGGTCCAGAATAGTTTATCACCCCCCAAAAAACTCCTTAAGTCTATTTTTTTATAGTTACAGCATGTCCCAACCCTTGGCAAGTACTGATTTGTTCTCCTTACTATAGCTTTGTCCTTTCCAGAATGTCACATAAATGAAATATGCAGTATGTGACCTTCAAATGTGGATATTTATGTAGGTAGGTACAAACAAGAGTAAGGAAACAAAACAAACAACAAAAAAAAACCTTAATATAATTATGTAGAGCTTATTAAAATAACTGTGGAAATATAGTTGAGAAGTCTGCCCACAGACTTGGAACTGAAGATAAAATCAGTTCTATAATATATGAGTTCAGAACAAAAGGACAGAAATGGTGCCTGCTTTCACCAGACTAAAATGTAAAGCTGTCCCCAAATTTACCTCTCAGAAGTATTTATCTTTTAGATATGTCCTACAACTTTACAATCCTTTTAAACTGGCTATTCCCATTTTCCCCTTTGGAATATGCAGCCACGTGACATCCACCTGTTAGGGTCAACTAATTTGTGAAAGAGCTCCAACAGCTTTGAGCAAAAGGTCTTTTCCATTTATTAAGGAATCAGAGAACTGCCATATGTTAATTGCTAATCCATTTCTCACTTAGAATAGTGAGACAACACAAAAGCATTATTTACAGCATATTAAATTATCCTTTTTATATTTAAATGGATATTTCTATAACCATAAGGATAAGCTTTCCCATAAGAATTTATCCCTTATTTGTGAATTTATTTTCTCTAGTCCAGTTTTTGGAGTAAAAAATATATTGACAGAGGAAAAAAGTCTTTCAAATGATTTTTGATTCATCTTTATAAAGGGATTGAAGATTATGGGTATAATAATTTATAATAAAGAACAGCTCCATAAATATTAGTTTATGATGGAAAATGTATAACTTTTATCAATTAAGAGATTGTCTTGTTAGCTAGGCCTTTCAGATAGCAAAGTGATGGGATAGACAACAAAAATAAAATTATTGCAACTTGCTGGGACTGTCATATCTAGAAAGTGATAAATAAGGTCCCATTTCTCATTTCAATTCGGTCCTATTTCTCATTTGAATTTACGGTATCTTATTAGTTGTTGGATAGTTTGAATGACCACTTTGAATGTCTTACTATAAGAAATGTTAAGAAAACTTCCAGAGTATTTGATGGAGCTAAGAATTCTTATCCATTACAGAGGGGTTGGAGAAAAGGAATCAGTATTTCAATTTATGCTTCCTAAATTATCTGTCATTTTATCTTTCCTAATATAATACAGAATTTCAAAATCCATCAGTATTAATAAATTGGTGAGAATAAACTGATTCACATATACTTCACTACTCTGGAAGTTTGTGAAACATTAACAATGAAATGTGCTGTCATAATTAATGAAATAGTAAGCCTTGTCTTGAAATACTGTTTTGATCATTGCAGATTAGAGAGTTATCACACAAGATTATAAAGGCTAAATGCTTTCTCACAATGTACAAGTCCTTGGGAAATGTCTATTTTCCCAATAAATCTCAAAATAAAATTTTTATTTTGTTCTTGTGCACTACAGACTCATGCTACAGCTGGTTCATTTCTCCACTGAGAATAATTAGTTCGTGTATTTTCCTCTATTGAATATTCTCTTCCATAAGCTACTTAAGCAGTCATTGGCATTGATTAACAACAACAAACATTTATTGAGCCTCAACTATGTGTCACACTTGTTTTATTAGTCACACTTTTACAAGAAGAGAGTCAGTCAAAAGCAAGCATACCCAGTTAGTTTCCCTCCTTTCAATCCCGCTGAGGACTGCATCTATCCAGCCTCTTGGAGCATTCATTCGAACAGAATCTGTACCTGCTCAGTTGATGAATTTTGTGCCTCTACAAATATGATATGGAAGAGTCAGCCTTGCATCTGGGGAGAAGCTGCGGATTAGTAATCTGGATGGGCAATCAAGGAGAGGTCAGGAGTAAGGACCCTGGCTAGGGGTTTACATAGGTCACAAAGGTAACATTGCAGTGGAATGGGAATATAACAAAGGAGGACTTGATCTGATGTGCTGGAAAGGAAAGAAGGATCAATTCCGTGCAAAAGCATGAAGTAGCATATATTTAGTGTCTGCTACTCAACTTTGCATTGTCTTTGGCTCCATGGAAACAATAGTTCCTTTTCACTTACCTCAGGTAACTAGTGTTTCTTTATCCACCCACTAAGAAAATTTGTTCCTGTAAAGGATATAGCTTCCTTCACTTTTTTTTTTTTTTTTGGGGGGGGGTACACCAGGTTCAATCATCTGTTTTTATACACATATCCCCGTATTCCCTCCCTTCCTTGACTCCCCTCCCCTCGAGTCCCCCCCCACCCTCCCTGCCCCAGTCCTCTAAGGCATCTTCCATCCTCGAGTTGGACTCCCTTTGTTATACAACAACTTCCCACTGACTATTTTACAGTTGGTAGTATATATATGTCTGTGCTACTCTCTCGCTTCGCCTCAGTTTCCCCTTCACCCCCCGCCCCCTCCCAAACCTTGAGTTCTCCAGTCCATTCTCTGTATCTGCATCCTTGTTCTTGTCACTGAGTTCATCGGTACCATTTTTAGATTCCGTATATGTGTTAGCATACAATATTTGTCCTTCTCTTTCTGACTTACTTCACTCTGTATGACAGATTGTAGTTCTATCCACCTCATTACATATAGCTCCATCTCATCCCTTTTTATAGCTGAGTAATATTCCATTGTATATATATGCCACATCTTCTGTATCCATTCATTTGTTGATGGGCATTTAGGTTGCTTCCATGTCCTGGCTATTGTAAATAGTGCTGCAATAAACATTATGGTACAAGTTTCTTTTGGGATTATGGTTTTCTTTGGGTATATGCCCAGTAGTGGGATGACTGGATCATATGGTAGTTCTATTTGTAGTTTTTGAAGGAACCTCCAAATTGTTTTCCATAGTGGCTGTACCAACTTACTGTCCCACCAACAGTGCAGGAGAGTTCCCTTTTCTCCACACCCTCTCCAACATTTGTGGTTTCCAGACGTTGTGATGTGGCCATTCTGATGGGTGTGAAGTGATACCTCATTGTGGCTTTGACTTGCATTTCTCTGATGATGAGTGATGTTGAGCATCTTTTCATGTGTTTGTTGGCCATCTGTATGTCTTCTTTGGAGAAATGTCTATTTAGGTCTTCTGCCCATTTGTGGATTGGGTTATTTGCTTTTTTGGTATTAAGCTTCATGAGCTGCTTGTATATTTTGGAGGTTAATCCTTTGTCCATTGTTTCATAGGCAATTATTTTTTCCCATTCTGAGGGTTGCCTTTTAGTCTTGTTTATGGTTTCTTTTGCTGTGCAAAAGCTTTTAAGTTTCATGAGGTCCCATTTGTTTATTCTTGATTTTATTTCCATGATTCTAGGAGGTGGGTCAAAAAGGATCTTGCTTTGATGGATGTCATAGAGTGTTCTGCCTATGTTTTCCTCTAGGAGTTTTATAGTGTCTGGCCTTACATGTAGGTCTTTAATCCATTTGGAGTTGATTTTTGTGTATGGTGTTAGGAAGTGTTCTCATTTCATTCTTTTACATGTTGCTGTCCAATTTTCCTAGCACCACTTATTGAAGAGGCTGTCTTTTTTCCATTGTATACTCGTGCCTCCTTTGTCAAAGATAAGGTGCCCATATGTGTTTGGGCTTACTTCTGAGTTCTCTATTCTATTCCATTGATCTTCCTTTCTATTTTTGTGCCAGTACCATACTGTCTTGATCACTATGGCCTTGTAGTATAGTTTGAAGTCAGGAAGCCTGATTCCACCAACTCCATTTTTCCTTCTCAAGATTGCTTTGGCTATTCGGGGTCTTTTGCGTTTCCATACAAATCGTAAGATTTCTTGCTCTAGTTCGCTTCCTTCACTTTAAGGTGTCAAATACAGATCTTCAAATTCTACCCCATTTGTCAAGCACTGGAAAGAAGAGAGTCGGCTGAAAGATAAGAATCAATGTATTCATTATGTAAACAGCACCTGCTGATTCTGCCACCTTAAGGTCTGTCTGCCTTTGCCCTTCCCTTAAAGAAAAAATGTTTTTAACCTAATTCTGGGCAGGCCGTTCTTCTTTTGGGGATTTGTGATCATGGGGAACAGGAAAGAAGCAAGAGCTGAGAGAAAAATAGGAAAGAAAACATTTTAGATGTTTAATTATTCTTCTCTGGTTATTTCAGTTTTATACCTGACTTACTTTTAGTTTTGGCCTCATTAAGCTGACTTTGCATCTAGTCACTGTAAGCTCATAAAAGCAAATCACAGATGACAGCTGAGCAATGATTCAGAGCTTGCATCCCTCTCTAAACCCACACTCTGGCCTGCCTAATCTCACTCTGTGCTCTTGGTTCGAAATTCGTGACTCCCTATGGTAATGTCATACTTCCCTTCAAATTTCACCTCCCTTGCTCTGGTTTGCTGATGACAGACTAGCATTTTGGACACTGCTGATTCTCTACTGTCTTT
Organism: Hippopotamus amphibius kiboko; assembly: GCF_030028045.1. NCBI lineage: Eukaryota > Metazoa > Chordata > Mammalia > Artiodactyla > Hippopotamidae > Hippopotamus > Hippopotamus amphibius. The sequence continues at coordinate 35,174,746 of NC_080188.1, forward strand.
GGGCAGCAAAGTGTTAACTCAGCAGGCCTAAGTTTCTCAAACCCTGCACATTCCAGAGAAAGAACTGTCTTCAGGACAGGCCCTTGTTTGGCTTCTATAAAATAATCTTAGAACACCCTCCCCTCCCACACCCCCACACAAAAAAAAAAAGTGCTTTTGTTAAAAGAAGTGTGATAAGCAGACCAAAAATAAACATCCACATATTTAAGTGGCATCGAAGGCTTTTACAATCAAATATATGCCTACTCCTTGCTCCCCACCCAACTTTGTATCTGTCTTTAGTTACAAAAGGTTGTACTATCATATGCTTCCATGCATCTATGTCTCTGGTCATGCTCTTGCCTGTGTTTGGAAGATCTTTCTTCCTCTTTTCTATCTTTAGAAGTTTTATTTATCCTTCAAAACTCAGTTCAAATATAACGTCTTTGGTGACACTTGTTATAATCCACCAGTTAGAATCAATCATTCACTCTGTTGTAATTTAGGCACTTGGTTTACACTTTTTATGAATTCACAATCTTAGAGTTAGTTGTATCTGTGGCCATCAGAAGATTAAAGAACAGGGAAAAACAGTGTCTTAATTATTTTTATATCCCCTAACTTGTGGTAGTGTCCATAATCAGCTGGGTTTGTAGCCCCCTGCATAATTTTCTTCTCTGCTCCCCATTCCCACCTCTCAATGTATAATCTAAGTAAAAAGCATAACTGTTATGCAAAAAGTATCATCTTTTTTTTTTTTTTTGAGAGAACTATTTCTTTTTCTTTTTTATTTTTTTTTTTTTAGGCTCTTTATTGGAATGTAATTGCTTTACACTGTTGTGCCAGCTTTTGCTGTACACCAAAGTGAATCAGCTGTATTTATACATATATCCCCATATCCCCTCCATCCTGTGACTCCTTCCCACTCTCTCTATCCCAGCCCTCTAAGTCATCACCCATCATTGAGTTGATCTCCCTATGTTATGCAGCAGCTTCCCACTAGCTATCAACTTTACATTTGGTAGTGTATATATGTCAATGCTACTCTCTCACTTCATCCCAGCTTCCCCTTTGTCACCCCCCCCCCAACCCCGGGGCCTCAAGTTTGTTCTCTACACCTACATCTTTATCCTTGCCCTGTCACTGGATTCATCAGTACCATTTTTTTAGATTCCATATATATGAGTTAGCATACAGTATTTGTTTTTCTCTTTCTGGCTTACTTCATTCTGTATAACAGTCTCTAGTAATCCAAAAGAAACATGTACCACAATGTTTACTGTGGCACTATTTACAATAGCCAGGACATGGAAGCAACCTAAATACCCATCAAGAGATGAATGGATAAAGAAGATGTAGCACATATATACAATGGAATATTACTCAGCCATAAAAAGGAATGAAATTGAGTTATTTGCAGTGAGGATGGACCAAGACAAGTCTTCTAACCTCAACTTTCCACCAGATTGCAACCAATCAACACAACCCATATGAATATTCTGGTATCTCTTCTAAGCCTAGTGCTTTCAGCCTAATAAACAGTATTTGGACTGAATTTAATTGAAGTAAAAAACTACATGGTCTCTCTTAAAATATTCCCATTGGTCCACAACTAGTCATTCTACTAGTTAGATGACAAGTTGTTGAAAACTAAGGTTTTTAAGTAACAAATGTTTAAGCAAGATTGTAGAATGAGAGTATGTATAAGTATAAAATTTGATTTAATTTGGATACATTATATAAAATATAGAATTGTTTTACATGCATGTCTCAATATCAGAAAGAATTAATCATTACTCATGAATAAATGGATTGTATATCATACACAAAGAAATTACAAAGGTCACTTTTTTAAAAATAGCACATTCATAATCAATATAATTAGTTCGGTGACCGTACCTATTGCTGTCTTTTTACAAAATTATGACGACTGGATCACAACCAAATTTGTCAGCTGATTTCCAGGTGCAGAATTCATGTTTCTCATATCTATATGAGAGGGAGAAGAGAACTGTCTCATTTTCAAGCCCTAAATTGAGACCACAGTATCAGCTGGAAAATGATAAACTTTTTAAATGAGTTCATTTTATGTGGAAATCACTTAGAAAGGATAAATATGAAACCAGTGATAGTATATTTTCTGATACATTTCAGATTTCAGCCAAAGATAGAAAGGGTGGCTGTAGTGCTACAGAAAAAATTTTCCTGTCTGTGTCCTGCCTATATAATGTATATAGCTGTCAAAATAATCTCACTAGACCAAATATACCATACATTTACAGATTCTCATAATGTAAATATTTGGTATAAAGGAAAAATTATCACATCAGAATTTTTAATTTAATGATATAAATCATCTTTTTTTTTTGCCTTTACTTGCATATGTCTTTCCCAAAAGCTGTAATTTATCCTATGGCATAGTAAGAAACAATAGTTTCCAATAAATATACAATTGGTTATATTTTAGTTTTTTTTAACTTCTAGGTTCATTCCTAGAATTGAAGACATTTGTGATGTTATACATTCATTTTTTTTATCTTCAGGTTTTAAAAAATTAAACAATAATAATGTTTCATATTTAAGCATGTGGATGCAAAACATGGCATTTAAGGTTTTCAGTGTATGTGACTACCACACCTTCCTAGCTAAACTTTCTTCTACTACTGTGCAATAACAGGATGAGTTAGTTACGTTGACCTTCTCAGATTGTTGAATAGTCCAAACACAACGTATTTCAATTACTGATATCATGTATTTGTCACAGAACCAAATATTGTATATACTACAGTGAAAATCATTATAGAATGGTTTAAACCTGCAGATATTTGGGTTCTAATACCATTCCAATCCTGTAGTACTTATGTAACCATAGCAAGCTACTCAAAGCTTTGTGCCTCATTTAATTCAGGTATGATTTAATGGTAATAATAGCACTTAACTAACCGAATTGTTGTGAACATGAAATTAGTTAATATTTGAAAAGCTCTAGACAAATTGTAAGTGCTCAATACTTGCTAATTGGTATTTTAGTCCTAGCTTTGTTACTAAATACAATGGAACATCAGGCAAGGCATTTACTTTCTTCTGTCAAGTGAAGAATATACACCTTCTTTAATTAGTTATTAAAGTTGCTGTAAGCGCAAAGTTTAAAAATTTTAGCAATTTATGTATTAACTTAAAAGGATCTTTGCAAAATGAGTGATCAGTCTTAAAGGAAATAGAGTTAAGGATGTACCAAAAGTAGATATAATGTTAAATGGGATATATGGGGAGAGAAGAGAGAGAAAGAGTAAACCAAATGTTGACGTTTCTTTAGCCGGGAATTCCACAATCGCTGAACAGAATATTTGACGGGTAGAAACGAAAATCAATAACATTTATAAAACACAGAAACCTGGAAAATATTATAAGTTTAAAATAGAGCAATTGCCTTATAAAATGCAATATGGTAAGTACTCAATAAACATTCACTTTTATGAATATGTATCTTCAGAACAATCTTAAAATGTGTGTATTTTTATGTCCAGTTTACTAGAGAACAAAAGTTAACAAAATTTAAGTAAATTGCCCAAGATCCACATCACAACTAAAATAATGCTATAGTTGAGGTTCAAATTGAAGTCCTCTGCAGATAAAGGCTGCATTCCTTCTAAGATAATAAACTGCCTCTCAATTCCATGAAATCACATCATGTAAGTCTGTCTGAGGCAATGATGGAAATCTAGGCTGAAACAGCCAACACATTTCACCAAACACTTTAGAAAGATTATGTTTCTTTTACATTAAAAAGCAGTAGCGCATATGGTTCAGGTAGCCAGACAAATAAGCGGTAATGGTTTCATCAATATCCTAAAGGAAGAAGTTGAATAATTAATTGACACTAGAAAAACATTAGCAATGCAAGAGGGAGAAGAGTCGACATTATCCTTCCCAGGTTTCTATAAGGTCAACTATGTATACTATCTTTTATATTGTACTATATTGTATATATCAAATTCTATAGGGAATTTCGAGGATAGTTTCGTCACTTGCAATTTTAACATTTCATAGTGCATTTAGAATCTAACATTACACTTTCCATCCACTAGTGAGAAGCAAATGTAATCTGTTCCCCTCATATGATTCTTTTCTTATATTCCCTACATTAGTGAGGGAGTCTAACTGCTACAATCCACAAATGCCAAAAATTCAGTAGCTTATCACAATAAACATTTCTTTCTCATTCAAAACTCCCTCAAATGAGTTTTCCTAACCAATGGGTGGCTCCCCTTCAAGCTGTGATTAAGGGACCTAAGCTTCTTTCACATTGTGAATGTGACTCTCATCCTCCTCATTTGGCTTCTAAGATCCAGCGAACATCTTCAACAGGCAGAAGAGTCAGGCAAAAATTATATATGGGAGGTCTTTATAAGACCTGGAAGTCTGCAGACTTTATAGCATTTCTACAGAACACACATTGTACATTATATGCATCGTAATGCATATACAATGTACATCCCTTTGGCTAGAACTCGGTCACATGGTTATGTAACCAAGGCTACTCATCAGTTAAAACCATTAAACTGTATCTTGCTTAATAAGTAATAAACTGTAACCTACCTTCATTGATCAAGCTTGCTCTGTTTTCACAAAAACTTGCATGTCCTCCAAGCCTCATGTAGCCTAAACAATAAGATGTTTGCCCAAGTTGTTTTTCAGGAACTTGGGGTCAGCTGTGTCCAGTTTGAGCTCCAGCCCGTTAAGACTGATTGGGATGACTGATCCTCCAGCTGGACACGCGCAAGTGTCCACTCAGTGACCTTTTTTTGACATCGGAGGGCCAAAAACTCCACCCTCAGAGCAAGTCAATGCCAACATTTTCTCAACATGAGTCTTGTGAAGAAGCCTGTAGCTTGTTTGCACCTGCGCAGGACAAAGATTACCTCAGCTTTTCCTTACTTCCAATCATCTTTCCTCAGGCTCCTCATGCCTCAGACCACGTGCTCCTTTGTCTCATAAGTATCCAGCCCTTTACTTTCAGGGAGGCAGATCTGAGACTTGTTCTCCTGTCTCCTTGCTTGGCTGCCTTGTGAATAAACCCTTTCTCTGCTGCAAACCTTGGCCTCTCAGCATTTGGCTTGCTGCATGGCGGGCAAACAAACCTGGTTCAGCAACAGTTACAGCTATCTACAAGGGAGGATGAGGGAGAGTCTGGCTCTATGCACAGGCAGAAGACTTGGTGCCAAACTAGCCAGCCTGAGACATAGTCTCACTACCTGAAGAAGTCTCCTTTTAGAGTTCCACATATCCAAATACTGTACTTCGTGGACCATTTCAAATGCAACCTTCCTAAGAAGTTTTCTGGGTTCCTCCAGCACAGATGTGATTTCTGCCATAGGTGAGCCATTAAACAAGTTTGTAGGTGTTTGGTTTGGTTTTGACTTAACATTGCTCTTAAGGAATTTATCCTAAAGGCAAAATAGATTGACTGTAATTCAAGAGCCAACATCACAAATTCAAGTGCCATCATGTTTAACTTATTAACTTCATGACCTTGGAAAATTGCTTTAAATCTCCGTGACTTTGTTTCTTTATCCATAAAACAATACTCTCCTCAAAGTATGGTTAAAAGTTTCAGTTGGTATAATATACATGAAGCTCTTAGAAGAGCGCCAGGCACATAGTGAGTCCTCAATAAATGTCAATTATCTTAAATCTGCCACTTATTATCCATTCACTTATCTCATTACTTTTATTTACTAAACCAAAACCTCCTGAGGGCCATGATCATCCCTTATTCACTTTGAGATCCTATACATTCTTTCTAGGGTACCTTAGGAATATTAGGGAATCAAATGTTTGTTGGATAAAGCAAACAATTTCTTTCTTAGTTTTTTATAAAGATTGTATATACACTGTCATTATATATGATGGGAAAGATAATATATCAGAACAGTGATGCTTCATATTTAGTTTCATAATATTAAAATATATTCATAATTTTCCCTGTTAGTTCACACAGTTTAGTACATAAACGTCCACTTAAATGTATAGGATGATATTTATGATTGAGTTTTACCCTATGTGCCCTTTATATTAATGTAAACTCTTGAACAGTGACCAAAAATCATTACAGCTTGATGTCTTTTTAGTGGCCAGAATGAAATGAATTGGTCTCAGTCCAATTCCTAGTGGACAAGTGTCTAAATCAAAAAACACCACCACAATTAGCATTACTTTAGTTAATAGTTTTAACCACTGAGGTCAAGGATAAAATGAATAATAAAATTTGAACTAACCTTGCAATGCAAGTTGTAACTCCTTCCAAAATAGAGGTTGGGTAAGCTTAAAGTGAGGTATGCTAACTAGTTAATTTGCAGAGTAAAAGGAAGAAACACCAATGAGACCGACTAGGAATTTATGTAATTTTATGAAATCAAATTTTCTATGATAGTCATTCCTTTTCACAAATACTTTTAAAAAGTTTTCTTCATGAAAATTAAATTTCTACCAAAAGTAACAATAATTTTCAACCTATTAATTTTGCAAGTAAAGCTGAGAATTTAAATACACATATATTTATTTCATTCCCAAGTCGCCATGTAGAAGCCTCACTGGTAAATTTTAAAAACCAGGAGAAACACAAATATTCCCTAGGGTTTTTACAGAGAGGCAGAAGAAACTTAATCTCTGGATCCAAAGAACTTCATCAAAGGACTTCAAAGTACAAAGGTCAAAAGTCTTTCTAGCAGCAAAAAAGGCAAAACCTGAATATTTATGACTTCATAGGATGTGGTACTCTCTATATTGTAAAGAGTTCAGAGATTTTATTTTTACACATGAGATAATTTAGGTTCTGATAAATTGAGTTGATTTACCTAGAGTTACACAATGATCTCTACTCTTCATGCCATGGTTAGTGTTAACTCTAAAAGATTATGCGTTATTAAAAATTCCTATGTATGCATACAGGGGTTTGTATGCATGTGTTTAACATTGTTCAAAGCAATGAGAAAAACACTAAATAACAAAACAGGCAAAACGCCCTGACTTCATGAAATTTACATTCTGGTGACAAGAGAAAGAAAATAAAAAAGAAATAAATGTAATAATGCTGTAGTACAAGGTCAGGGAGATCGGTTTGTAAGGTGACATATTAGTTAGCTAGGGCTGCCATAACAGTGTACCACCAACCAGGTGGCCTAAACAACAGAAGTTTATTTTCTCACAGTTCCAGAGGTTGGAAGCCCAAGATGAAGATGGTGTCAGGGTTGGTTTCTTCTGAAGGCCTTGCAGGAAGGATCTGTTCTAGGCCTGTCTCCTTGGCTTGTAGATGGCCACCTGCTCCCTGCATCTTCACACGCATCATCTTCCCTCTGTGCCTGCATCTGTGTCCCAATTTTCTCTTCCTATAACACGTCATACTAGATTAGAGCTCACCCTGATGACTTCATTTCTACTTATTTACCTCTTTAAAGATCCTATCTCTAAATACAGTCACATTATGAGGTACTAGGGCTTAGGACGTCAACATATAAATTTTGAGGAGCTCACAATTCAGCCCATAACAAGAGGAGGGGTGATAGTGGAATTTTAAATGGAGTGATCTAGTCTGATTTCAGTGAGAAGGTGATATTTGGGCAAAGGCATGAAGGAGATAATTTACAAAATAAAACAAGTTGCAACCTTGTTTGTAATAAAAGTTTTTAGTAAAATGCAAATTTTCGAAAGAATAAAAACCAATTAAAGTTAACTAAGGTGAGAACAAAGCACATTTCATAGGACCCAAGAAGAGGCCTTAGCTTGGCTTCAGGAAGGCCCTAAAATCAGAACCCAGAAAGTCTCCAAGAACCTAGGCAGTGCTCTGTCTCTCCATAGCTTGTCTCTGCTTCTCTCTGCATGTCCATTTCATTCTCTTCCTGCCGACTTCCTCTCTCTCCTTGTCAGTCTGGTGATTGACAAAGCCTCTCCATAGTTTGCAGTTAATACATATTCCATTTTTAGCTGGTTGGAGAGATTTACTAGCCATCCCTAAAAGCTAATTCCAAGTTCTCAGGAGAGAAAGACCAACTGGCCCAGGTGACTATGGACAAAGACCTCAGACCGTGTAGAACAAAAATACCTGCCTTTCGCTGTGGAAGAAAGATGAGACTTGTGGGCTAAGTAAAAGACTCCAAAATAGTCTATGACAGACAGTAAAATTGCCTCTTCAGCTATTAGATGTCACATCTTTTTTTTACAAAATATTTTAATCCTTTTTCCACTCATACTTCCTTCATCAAAATTTACAAATACTCTTCGAATTACTCTGAGCGTTTCTTCTCTGGCACGCAAAGGTAGAAAGAGCACAGAGGAAAGAGAGCCATAAAAATTAGGTGAAATCCTAAGTTTCACATTACATAGCCCTGTAATCCTGAGCATGTTACTTTATACCTCTCAACTAGAAAAGGCATGTATTAAAGTTTGTTCATACTATATGTAATTCCTTGTTCACTTAAATCCCCACCTACTTATTCAAAATTCTTTTTTTTTTAAGTTTATTCCTTTCCCACCTTGAGCCAGGCACTCTGATAAAACAGAGTATCCAAAGGAGGAATGGGAGTAAGCAAGTGGGTCTGACACATTATCTGCACTTTGGAATCACTGTAGATTGAGTGTTCACGCCTCCACCCCATTCATTTGTTGAAATCCTAACTCCCAAGTGATGGTATTAGGAGTTGGGGGTTCTTTAAGAGGTAATTAGGTTATGAGAGCAGAGCCCTTATGTGTGGGATTAGTGACCTCATGAAAGAAGCCATGAAAGCCCCCTTACCCCTTCCGTCGCATGTGTCGCATGTCATGTGAGGTTAAAGTGAAAAGATGGCTATCAACGAGAAGTGGTCTCCCATCGGACACCAAATGTCTCAGCACCATGACCTTGGACTCCCCAGGTCCCATAAGTGTGAGAAATAACTGTTTCCTGTTTATTAGCCACCCAGTTATGGTATTTTTGTTACAGCAGCAGACTGAAGCGGAAACTATTATTTGCAATTTAAAATTCCAATCTGCTTTACGAAAACCTTTACTTACCTCAGTAAAGTTTGAAACAAGGTCCTCCTATGAAAGTGAAGCAGAAAAATGGAGATAGAAGCTATATATTTCTAGAGGACAGAAAATGAATTTTGCTACCTTAAATACTCAGTAGTTCACACATTTTAAAAAGAACTAAGTAGTGATCTTTTGTTGAGCATGTGCCCCATTCTCATATCTTGCACCTCCTAGCAACTCTTAAGTAGAGAAATTTCAGTCTAGATGGATAACAGGGTGATTCCATGACAGCCTAGTGAGGAATAAGCCAACATGAAGATAGGGCTCTGAGATAACCATGAAATAAAAGTATTCCATTTGTCACATACTCTTTGTATCACAGACTCTTTTAAATTTCAAAAGATGTTCAATCTCCTTTTACCACTAAACATATTACCCAAAATTTCACATACGGTGATGGTTTTGTTTTACTTTACTTCTAATTTCAGCCTCTAATCTCAACATTCATATCTCCCAAATGTAAGCAATCCATGAATAGCTACACAATTTAAGGTTATTAATTAGAATAAAGTTGGCAGTTTGACTGCAGAGTTCAGCCTGTTTTCTTGTGATTCTTTAATGCGGTTGACTGCCTGCAAACATTTAAATGATTCCCCTGCCACTTGTCTATGTATTTAAGCAAATAGACTATTACAAGAACAAAGACCTACTTGGTTTTTCTAATTTGACAGACGATAAAAGAAGGCTTTCGCAACTTTGTTTTATTTCTAAACTCATTTAGCACCAAGAGCATATCCGCATCGACTTTTTTTGGAACTGGTTCATTATGAAAATGGTCTAATAAGTAGTTGGACTTAGAGTTTTTATCTAGCCTTAAATGAGCCCAAACTTTTTTCTCATTTCTTTGTTTCATAATTATGTTCTCTTTCAGCCCATTTTGTGGTCTCCTCCTAAACATGCTCTCTTTTGTACTTTGTTTCCTTTGATTATGAATACCTCATTATACATAGTAATTTCTATTATAGGTCTACAATATCAATTCATCGACTGATCTCTAGGTGTCTACTTTTCTTAAATAACCCATTGGCAATTTATAATATAGGTTCTTGCTTAAATTTTTGTTACTGCTTATTAGAGAATTATAAGTAAATGAGCCATTAAATAAATAAGAATAGAAAATATAAATGTTTTGTAACTCTGAGGTTGAGCTATGCCCAAGCCAAAGGCTTACATGCAGATGGTTTTTTAGGAATGTGACTCCAGGAAGCAGATGGTCGGGGGAGGGCAAGGCCAGGGAAGGAAGGAGGGAAAGTGATGTAAGACTGCAGAATCTTAAAAACTAATGGTCAGGACACACCTTTTTTACTTCTCTGTACGTGGGACATTTTTTGTGGTGTCCTGCAATTATCTTAAATTGGCTCCCAAGTGCTAGTTGTTAATTTCCAGAAGTGTTGATAGTTGATTTTCAAACCACTGATAGTTTAGAATTGGCCATGGTGGTGGTATTTATACCACAGAGATCAGCAAACATTTCCCATCAGAGCATTTATTTTTATCCCCAGGAATACCACTCATGGATACTATGATCTGTTCTATCAAAGTCCACAGATTACATTTTTGTCAATAAATTTTATTGGCACACAACCACACCCATTAATTTATGTATTACCTATGACTGCTTTTGCACTAAAGTCAGATTTGAGTGGATGACACCCAGATCATACAGCCTACAAACCCTGAGATATTTACTGTATGACTCATTACAGAAAATGTTTGTCAGCTGCTGTGTTGAACTATGCTGAGTGAATTTTCTAACTTGGTAAAACAGACCCCTGTGGCAAGATTATTCCATTTATCTCTTTGCCTTTGTTTATCAAGATGAGTTGTCTACTCTCACACGTCCCCATATGTAGGTACATTTCTTGACCCCCCTACAGGGGAGTCTATCTGGCAGCTATAGAAAGATTTTTAAATAGCAACAGATTTTAACCTCCCAGACCCTTGTATCATCACACCCTAGAAAAAAAAGTGTTACAAAATTATCTTTTATTGTGGATTTCCCCTCTTTTTTCTTTAGCACTACATATATGAGTCCCTCTTTTGTGTAGCTTCTGGCTTAACACTTGTCTCCATCTTGGCCTTCAGTTTTGCAGGACCCAAGATCACCATTATTCCATCCATTGACTTCAGTATCTCTCTGATCCCAGAGAGCCATGGGGCAACTTTGATATTCGTACAGTGATCTTAAGACTGCTTCTTTATTTATTTAGGTCTCTACTGAACTCCATATTCCCCTCTCTTGTTATGGCCATCATCCCACCTCTCAAATAAAGTGTGCTTGGCTCATACATAACTAAAGCAATATACAAAACTTCTCCTTGATTCTTGGGCCTTTCCTACATTTCACTATTCTCATGGAATTTTTTGAAATGTTATTTTATTCAATATTTGTGTAACTATATTTATTTTTAAATCACATCTGCTCTTTTCCATATTTGACTGTTTCACTTATTAACTGTTAATCCCACTACTAATCATAATAGCTGATCAGAGTGTAACAAAACTCAAAAACATGGGAAAACTCTCAAAGAATTGGATGCCAAATATAACTCATGCTCTGATTAAAATCCATTACATTTTTCAAATATATTTTGAAATTATCTTGATCCAAAATGTGACCATAAAGACCAAAACTAAAAATATACCATGTTTTAACTTCCTTTCCTAAGATTCTAAATATCAGAAGAGTGCTACCTTTTTATAACTACCAGGAAAAGAAAAACTTGAGTTATTTCTTCTTTCATCATCAAAACACATTTTAGGTGTTGTATTTATCAAGAATCTTGCAATGAATGAAATCCAGCTTAAACTAAATCAAGCAAAATGCAAATAGACTCAGAGGTGAAAGTTGGATATAGTTGGCTAGATCTAGGAGGTCCTCTCTGTTTCTTTGTCCTTCTGTCTCTGTCTCTCTCTGTCTCTATCTCTGTCTCTCTCTCTCTCTCTCTCTCTCTCACGTGCTTTCTCCATCTCTTGTCTCTGCTTCCCCCTCTGTTGGCTTTGTTCTCATGCCAAATGTCTACATGTAACAAAATGCTGTGCCCCAACAGCTTTAGCTTACATATTAATCTGATAGACATCAAAGAGAAAAAGAGCCTCTTTACCAGTAGCTTAAGAAAATGTGTCCTGGGAACTCTGATACTCCCAACCAATAGGAACACATTTGTCTTTTCCTGACTCAATCAATGTGGCTGGGGGGAAAATAATATAGTGTGATTGGCCAGGGCTGGATCATACACTCTCACTGTGGTATCTGAGGGAAAGCCACTTTAATAAGTTCTCTTTTTGAAAAACATAAGCAGCAGAGGGAAGGAAAAGAAGGTCATTGTACCTACCAATGTCTTCTCTAGGGGCTATAAATAGCTGCTCGTTCCTAATGTGAAAATTCCCACTGCAATGAAGGTATGTACTGACATGAAACATAACTAAAAATTGAATACTACTGCTCTTCTCTGAAAGGGTTTCTCCATTTCAGATGAAAGAATAATGAATAAGTAGAAGCATGAGTGAATGAATGAATGAGTGATGAAACTTGGACTCATCTTCTCTGTCCAGGGTAATTCCTACATTCAAGAATGTCAAGGTCAAACCGAGAATTTGTCAATTCTTAAAAGAAGTATAATCAACAAGGGGTTGAAGTCACTATCTGTCCAGTGTGTGTCCACACTCTGGAAACAGGTCCAGACCCAGCAAACCTAACAGACACAGTTTAGGCCTGGGGAAACAGTCAGGTTTCAACAGCAAAGTTCTCAAGATCGTGAATGTTGAAGTCTTTCTTCAAATATCCCTTTAAAGACAAAGGAAGTCCTAATATGATGGCTCTCTTGAAACTTGTGAATCCCTGTATTTTATAGTCTCACTTTTCAATGACCTAAAATTCCATTCACAACAGACATTTAACAGTAAAATTCCTGATTATTTAACTTAATTAGTACAGAACATTCAATCATTCATTTGTCCAATTTTGTAATATTGCTTTGAGCAAGTCACAAGTCATTTGTTTCTTGAAATATTCTCCATTCTTCCTCCCTATTCCTAGCTCTTTACTTTCCCTTCCCTCTCTTCATCCTCTCCAAATTCCATACTAAACACTCCAGGTTAGATGAATCTATTTGCTTGGTAAACACAGCACTTGATTTTAGCATTTATTTTATTAATTTGTAATTATGGGTGTATTTGTGTGCATTTTCTCAATTATGTGGTAAATATATTGAGAACATAGCCCCATTAATAATTATATGTTTAGTTCCAAGTTTAGTGGAAGACTAGCAATTATTCAGTAAAATAATTTAGTTTATTTCCAAATTTTCAAATGGAAATACCTGTGTGTGGTGTTTGGGATAAAATCAATTTTAATTTAGAAAGAATAGGAAGCCTTCATAAGGATTGTGATTGAGATTTCTTGGTACTTTCATGGGCCCTGAGATTAATTTGTTATGATTTCAAATTCAAAATGTAAGACTTTTCTTTCCCTGATATGTGTAAGAAGCCATGCTTTCTTTCTCTCTCTCTATTTAAGAGATAAAGAAAAACAGTATATCTTGTGGATAAAGGCAAAAGTGAAGGAGAGTAGAAAATGAGACAGAGATGCTGAACGGTCACATGCAAATATTTTACATTTGATGGATGTTGAAACGTTCACTTTGGAGTCAGTATGATCCTGTATGAAGCGAGAAGGAAAGATACTGTTATCTTCACTTAACAAATCAGTAACTGGAAAATTAAGTATCTGGAAAGTTAAGGAACTAGGGCAAGTTCATGAATCAAGTTAATACATGAGTATCAACTCATGTGTTATGTAGTAGGATTATAATTACAGTAACATATTTCAATCTCCTTTACTTATTACATTACATTTGAACAGCAACATCACTTCTTTAAGCATTATTTTTTTTCACTTTGAAACAGGAATTAAATAGCACCCACCTAATAAAGTCCTGATGAGGAAAAGGAAAGAATGCATGGAAAGCACTGCTCAATAGGAAGTGTTGTTTTGCAGGCACTTCAGCAGCTTTCTCTGACTTTACCCTGCCAACCTGTCTGGTTTAAGAAAATGTTTGCTTAGAAAGAGCAGAGCAAAAGTGGAAAATAACCATATGTAGAACTTGCTGAGATGTAAGAAGAAAGTCACTAGAAAAAAACTTGATCTGACAATTCATCCTTCAGACCAGCAAGAAGTGTTACTGGTTGAAAATGGATTAATTGCCATAAGAGAAAGGGCTTGTGGCTGGAGGTGGTGAAGTAGCCTCAGGGTAGGACAGACAGGAAGAGAATGTATAAGTACCAAACACCATTTCCCCATGAGATATTTGAAGAGGGGGCAATGGAAAAATTAACTAAGATCTATACTAGCCAATGCAAGGAAATTTTGCAGCCTCGTAAAAATTTTCTATATTGAAATGCTTTTTAAGGACTAAGACACTAAAGAACAAATTTTAAGGAAAAAATGCAGGTGACATTGGTGCATTTTTCATATGCAAATTGCTTGATATTTACAGACTCCTAATATTAGAAACTAAAAAGTTACTGCAGACACTTGTTTTAGGTATGAGGAGAAACTGTTGTAAGCTAAGAATTACAAGGTCTGGGTTAGCAATTTAGATCATTTATCCGAGTCCTTCCAGGCCCATAAGTGTTACAACTTTTTATTTCATTTAATATTTAACAAATATTAACTTTAGATTTATTCTAGTTCTCATGAATCAGCAATTCTTCTATTTTAAAAAGATAATACAGATTTTTTTTTCTTTCTTTTTGTCACATTGCCACACGTGGCTTGCAGGACCTTAGTTCCCTGTCCAGGGATCAAACCCACACGCCTTGCAGTAGAAGCATGGAGTCTTAACCACTGTACCACCAGGGAAGTCCTAATACAGGTATTTTAATGATTTTCTTGCTCTAACTGGAAAAAATTTAATATAGTAAATAAAATGACCATCTTGATATTTGCATTTTGATAGCTATTTACCTCAACAAGAGTATATCCCTCTGATATGAGAGGTAAGAGGTAGTTCCTTAGAATGGTCCCTAAAATCAAAGAGTCCTTTAGTAAGATAATACAACTGAAGAACAGCAACAGATATCTCTGATATCTATTTTTTATTATAGTTGTTACTGTTATTATTTTTTTAAAAACTGTTGGTTCCCCCTTCCTTTAATTATTAATAACATAATGAATTTTAAAATTAATAATATGCAAATGCTCCTAGTATCTTGTACACTTCCAAGTCCCATGATCACAAATAATGCTATCTTTGCCCCTTCAGCTTCTCCCCACCAAACATCCTACCTTGTGCAATTCAGTTCTTTTGAGCTGCAGACTCTGATACTCTGCAGAGAAAGAAAAGTGAGAAAGGAAGAAGAAAAACTTGTCACAAGACACCAAGAAGAAACATATAATAAACCTGAGAGGAAAAGGAGGGGGGAGATAAGAGGTTACATGGGGTAGAGTAGCAAGAAGAGAGAAGGATATTTTCTGTTGCTGGGTGGTGAAGGTAACTGAAAACAGAGTGAGAAAGG
Source organism: Hippopotamus amphibius kiboko (assembly GCF_030028045.1). Taxonomy (NCBI): domain Eukaryota; kingdom Metazoa; phylum Chordata; class Mammalia; order Artiodactyla; family Hippopotamidae; genus Hippopotamus; species Hippopotamus amphibius. The sequence goes on from NC_080188.1 coordinate 35,190,310, forward strand.
ATTATGACTATATACTGTTTTTATTAGAGGGAGCTTTATCATTCAGACATTGGAATTCTCTGGACATATAGGTCCAAGAATCAACATAGATATACTTGGGTAGCTCATCTAAGATTCTGAAATAATCCTGGGATAAAAATCGGAACTGCTAAGGTTTAAAAAATAATAATAAAATCAACTTTCTTTGAATTAGAAAGTCAAAAAACCATTATGAAGATGACAATACAATGAAGGTAAGGGTTCAAAGTTGAGAAAAATATCTATTTAGAAGTGGATATACCAGCCATAGATCCAAACAAATGGGACCCTGCAAATGGGTCCACTACATTGAGGACACAAAAAATATTCCCTTAAGAAGTGTTGAAATAGGGACTTACCTGGTGGCCCAGTGGTTAAGAATCCACCACCAGTGCAGGGTACACAGGTTTGAGCCCTGGCCCGGAAAGACCCCACATGCCTCAGAGCAGCAACTACTGAGGCTGAATGCTGCAACTACTGAAGCCCACGCACCTAGAGCCCATGTTCCACAACAAGAGAAGCCACCGCAATGAGAAGCCCGTGCACTGCAAAGAATATTAGCCCCCTGCTCACCACAACTAGAGAAAGCCTGCGCGCAGCAATGAAGACCCAATGCAGAAAATAAATAAATAAGTAAATAACTAAATTTATTTTTAAAAAACTGTTGAAACAGAATATAGTCTTTGCCCACCCACTGCCATGCACATCCACACATCCCCATATTGTTTCTTAAGAAACTGGAGTCCTTATTAGAAGAAGAGTTCTAAGTTCACCTTGTATGTTTAAGTGAGTGGCTTCTTCCCATATCTCCATGGTAAATACCAAATCTTTGAAGGGTTTGGTGCTAACAAGGAATTTCGAATTAAAAAAATTTTTTGAATTATCTATGTATATTATTTGCCAGAAGAATTTGGAAAATAGGCAAGAATAATATTTTACAAAGTGAATAAAATTCTGAGCTATAACTGGAATTTACCACAGACATCGAATAGAAATGTAAAAGATCACAGGCAGAGAAAGGCCACCGTTTTTAATGACACTTCAAGCCAGTCTTGCATTGGGAGTTAAAGCTGTAAAGAACAGCATATGTATAAAGTGACTAGCTCGCTACCCTAGAACAGGGGAGGCACATCTGGCCCACTACATGTTTGGTGTGGGTTTTTTTGTTTTGGGTTTTTTTTTTTTAACCACTATCGAGAATGGGTATTATTTTTAAGTGGTTGTAAAAAATATCAAAAGAAGAATTATATTTGGTGACATGAAAATTATTTAAAATTGAAATTTCAGGATCCATTGTAAAGTTCTACTGTGACACAGACACATGCATTCATTTACATAGTATCTATGGTTGCTTTCATACTGCAAGGCCAGGGTGGAAAAGTTGAGGCACAGACCATATAAGGGCTGTATCGCCTAAAATTTTTATTAGCTGACACTTTATAGAAAAAATTTGCCAACCAGTATACTGGAACAAGAATATGATAGAATAGAAGACACCCCAGCCTCTGCCAATTTCATAAGTGTACACAGAGCTAGGGAAAATATATTTGGTCCCCTGGATAGTCTGTCCTAACTCTAGTGGACAGTTCCACACAGGACAACAGAACAAGACATAGAGGCTCAGAAGTAAGTTAAAATGGAAGTGATTTGGAGTAAAGAATTCATACTTTCTGCTGAAATCCATTGTTCTTTCAAAAATCTCCCAGATTTTCATTGTTGGTGAAGCAAAAGGAAAATGAAGACAAATTTGAAGCTACCAGGGAATCCTGATCAACTAAAGAAATTCCAACAGAAGTACGGGGATGAATCTGATGAACCAGAAGTGATATATATGTGTCTGCCTTTAAAGCTGAAAGATCCCAAAGGGCTGAAATAAACAGCTTTCCATCTTAAGCAGTGGACTTCGCCAGGTACAGGTGAGGACTGGAGCTAAGAAGAATTACTGTGCTTTGCATTCAGAACTCAGCTGGGATAACACTCGTTATACATTTGCTCTAGTTTTGGCAAAAAAGAAGATCTTTCAGGGGTAAATAACTATTAATATTGTTATAAAGTAAGCAGAATTTATTTTTCAAACTACCGTTCAGTGACACCTAGAAAGTACAGGAAATAAATAGTAAATGCCCTTCCCCCAGCCTAAAGTAGAGAAACAGGACTGTGATAAACTCAACAAGGCTCTGCTTGGCAATGTTTCTGGAGTTTTTCCAGATAAATTACACAGCCCTCACCAAGCCCTCCTTCTCTGCCCCCAGTAAAAGAATGAAAAGAAAGGGAGTTGGTGTGTGATAGATTGTCAATACAAGGATCATCTGAAAGTCCCATTTAAATATCAGATTTGCTTTTGAAGGCATCTGTGAAGACTGATCAGGGTAAATGTGTTAAAAGGGTAAAATTTTTAACTCCTACATTTCCCAGTTCTTAATACCTCGTTAACTAAAGAGAATGTACTCTCCCTAGATAGTTTCTCCCTGATGAAGTGTGTCTTTGTCAGACTATCATTATGCAGAATCAGATAGCAGTAAGAAAGAAGTAGGTGGAGTAAGGAAAGCCTTTTTGTGAGATACTAAGATTACCTACATAATAAAAGTAATTAGAGACTGGAAAATAAATCTGGAAGAAAAATCTGCATTGATTGGGAGATACTGAAAAGTGGGGTTTGTTATCACTTATTTACACTCGAATACATTTTGAGGCATTGGTTTTAGAGAAAGACAGACTCCAAAGCAAAATAGAGTAGAAGAGAATTAGAGAGAAGAGAAAAGAGAAATTGAAAAGAGTTCCAAAATTTGAACACCAGAAGTATCACTTCATTTAGTTTTCTGCATATCTATTTGACTATGACCGTGAATAAGATGAGATCAGGAGTTCCAGGATTCACAAAGTTTGTAATATACTTTTATCATGTAGAGTACATATGCAACAGGTGATTGCTGCATTAGACCTTTTATTTGGAATAGTATTTCATTCACAGAGGGTGAGTCAGATTCATAACCTGGGTGACCGACCATAGAATTTTACTGCACCCTAAAGATTGTTGGTTGACCTGCTTTAGGCATGCCATCTTGGACATCCCTTTGCTTTTATATTAGTGTTGACGAATCATTTTTCTATAACTTTCCCCCCAATTTGTTAACATTTAGCCATAAATCCTCATTTTTTGAGATGATACAATATTATTCACTTTTCTAGACAATAGACTCTCAGTTTTCCCCTACTCTTGAGAATATCTTGACAGCATATTTCCCTCTTATGCTCTAAAAGGAAAATAAATAAAATCAATGCAGTGAAATATTTATGTGCATAACTTCCTTTCTAATGCATTATCAAAGTATCCGTTAGCACCACTTAAATAAAAGTTTAAAACTTTGTGTTTCTCCAGTCAGACAAAGAGTGTCACAAAATCTTTAAAATGTAAAGGACTAGCACATTTGAAGTGGCATTTTGATGCACTGGTGCAGAAATCGGACAAAATTGTCTCCAGTAAGACCTCCCACAAGTGAGGAAATAATTTATGCTCAAAGATTAAACACTTTTTTTTCAACCTGGAAAATACTGTTTTAGAAAGTGTCTTTTAGAGATGTCATGCTACTGAATAGGAAGGTGAATATAAGTGAAAAGCAAACACATTCAGGAGAATGAGTTTCGATGAGTGGCAATTACTTACTCCTCCACTGAAGAGAATTACTATGTCAAAGAATCAGTAAAACACATGCACTCATTCAATTCAACAATAATTTATTTAGTATCTTCTTCATGAAAGGCACTGTATTAGGTGGTGGGGTATAAGAATGGGAAAACTACAGGCTAATGTGAAATAAATATGCCAATTTCTCCACTGTAATGCCAAACGTGCAAGAGAGTCACAGTGTGCTATTGGGGAGGAAGAAAAATTATGCTGACTGTGGGACTGAGGACAACTTCATGCCATATGTGGTTTTAAGCTGGGACTTCAAGGATTGTAAGTAGTTGTGATAACATAGGGTGGGGGGAATGTAGGAAAAAAATTGAGCAAAAGTAGAAAAGCTCACTGGGAATGAGGTAGGGAGGAGAGCTGTGAGTAAATAGATGAAAGGAACTAATTCCAAAGACACTTCAGAGACAGAATTTATAGGGCATAGTGAAATAAGATTTGGGTAAGAGAGTCAAGGTTGGAAAGTTTTCATTTGGAGCATCTTCCTGCAAAGTTATGTTCCTAAGTGATACTGAAAATTCAGGATACAGGGTAAGTTTTCAGGATAAGTAAGTTGATTCTGTTTTGAGCATGTTATATTTAGGTTGACTATAGGACATCCAACCAGAATAACCAACAAGCAGTTTAAAATCCTAGTCTCGGAACACAGGAGAAGCTTCAGTCAATTGTTCATTCAATGAATAAATATTGAGTATAATGTATATATCACGCATTGCAGTAGAAACAAAAAGTATAAAAATTAATCAATATGACCCCGCTCTTTAGAAGTTTCGAATCTAATGGTAGAGTTAAACCTGTAAAAACAAAACTACAAATCAGTGTGACATGTGTCTCCTAAATAAAGGAGTTATATACAAAAGACCATAGAAGGAAAATGGGGGAGAGAGGAAACATACAACTCCACCTGAGAAGAAGGGAAACCTGGTTTCAGAATTAAGGCAGGGCTAACTCTAGGAAAGGTGGGACCCTGTCATCTTACTCTTTTTGGCCAGAACTCCTCTTTATGGAGCTGCTTACATCCTGCTAAGAACTTCCACAGTGGTTCCACTCAACATTATGCTCCTGCATTTAATGCACTTCTACACCCATCTTTATGTGAACAGCTGCACCTGCCACTTGCAATGAAAAGTTTTCTCATAAAACTAATGTAGGTAACAGGATATTAAAGATATATATTATTTCCAATATAGAGTTTCTTCCCCTTGAACTCCAAACTTGTGCGTATAACTGTCTATTTTTTTATCTTTACTTGATTGCAGACTTATGACATTCAAAACAAATTTGCTGGTAAACGTTCCTACCTCTCACGCTGCATAACCATATGCTTCTCTCTCAAGATTCCTCATCTCAGTAAATGGCACCTTTGGTTCTCAGGGTAACATTTAGGGTGATTTTTTTAGAAATCTGATCTAGTTATTCTTCACTTTGTGCTTTCCAACCTTCTCAGAATAAAAGGTAAAATCCTCACAGTAATCTATAGGGTCCTAAAGACCTTTTTGATCTCCTCTCTAGAACCACTCCAAGGAGACACTCACACTTCCCTGGTATTTCTCAAATGCAATCGGTATACTGCTATCTCAGGGTCTTTGTACTTGCTGTTTCCTCTGCATCAGATGTTCTTTCCTCAGACATCTCTATACTTGCTCTCTCCCCTCAGTCAAGACTTTACTTAAGTTTCTTGTTTTCATCAGACAGAATCTACTGAGATCACACTGTCTAAAAGTTTAATCTTGTTTCTCACACATGCACAGATGCAATATACTTTCTCTGCTTTTTCTTTGTTTTACTTTTCAATACTTTCCGCTAGAATTTAACTTCCATGAGGCCAGAGTTTTGTTCATTTTTTTATCGCTATTATATCCTCTGTACCTAAAACAGTGCCAGAAACATAGGACGTGACCAATAAATATATCAAATTAATACTTTAAAGCTGAATAAATTATAACCTTGGAATAATTTCTAAATATATTTCTTTAATAAGGAAGGAAGTGGGAGGAAGGAGGAGAAGGAGAGAGAAAGGAAGGAAAGAAAGATGGAAGGGAGGAAATTAAGGAAGAAGGGAGGGATGGAGGGACGGAGGGAGGGGAGAAAGGAAAGAGGAAGAGGAAAAAGGAAAAGAACAAAGAGAAGGAAAATAGATAATGCATTTTCCCAGACAATTTACAGGGTATCCATGCAAGATACTTGTTCACATTAGGCGAGTCTCACTCTCAGACCTTCCTGTCAGAGCTTAAACTGAATGTAGGACCAAATTATCAGAGATGCTGAAATTAAAGAAAGAATGCACATATGATAAAAAAGGAACCCAAGAGGCAAATTTTGCTTAGGATTAGTTAGCTTCTCTGTAACATGGGACTTTTCCCAATTACCAAAGTAGAAGTAAACATTCCATTTTTCATTTTTCTTAACATTATTTTGTGTATAAGCCTCTGATAGTATTGCTGGAAACCAGAATAACTGATTTCATATTTTCAATTGCTTCTACCTGACTGTGAAATAAAGAGGGCCATGATAGTGTTTCGTTTCTCTTTGATTCTCAGTCTAGCATGCTGCCCATCATGTAATAAGTCTTCAATAAAGTTGACTGAATTTAATTGTGTGGACAATAAAGAAATATAAAGAGCCACCTTAGAAGTACAAACTCGCTCAAATTTAACTTCAGTAGACACCTCTATCCCTCCTTCCCCATCCTCTCCTTTCAGTATGGTCAGATGTGAATGAGTGATAAAATAAATACACCCACACATATACATACACACATTTATTTTTTCCTATGTAGCCATGCCCCCAAGTTCTCAGTCTTTCAGGTCACCCTTCAACCTACCCTTAAATTTAAACATTACTTACCTAGTGCCTATACCTGGCTGACTATGAGAAGTCCAGTTCCTTCCCCTAGTACTTTTGGTATTTATGGCTCATTTCCTTTGACCAGTGCATGCCTATATCAAAAAGTCGTGGGTCTCTTTGACTCACTTCCACTACAAAATACACATACCAACCTCTCCCTCTATCTTTTAAATTTCCACGCATCTGAGACCTTTGAATTGAACATTCCAAGTGTTTAGAAATAACATAATAAAAATTTAAATGAATCCTTAAGTCTGAAAGATCACCCCTTACTCCTCATCCCTAGTGGTTGCCCTTCCCCAGCTTTGTCACCACGATTGTAAGGCTCTCCTCTTAAACTAGAGACCTCTGCTTAAGTTGTCTCTTCATTAAACCCCTGGACTCCATATCCGGTCTGAGTCCTCAGATAACATAATAATTATCTGTACAGCGATATCCCTACCTAAAACAATTCCATTATGAAACAGATTTATTTAGCATCTTAACCTGAGACATTTGCTTTTGGATTATTCTCAATTTGAGAGTCTCTACAGAAAAAAATGAAATTATATTTTTGGTATTTAGCTAACGTCTGCATGACTATAAATACTCTTGAAAGTGTTAGCTTCTAAAAACAAGGGCGAGTCCACCATCAAAAATATATCCTTAGAACTATTTGAAGTTCAGAAATATTAGAGTTCAGCCTCAAAACAATGTATTAAATAAATCAATGTAAACAAAACAATTAAAATCATCGTTGTGTAAAGTGAGCATTGAGGACTCTGCAACTTAGTACTAAGGAAAGTGAGACCATTTATGATTATCCTCAGACCTTCAGAAACTCATTCTGGGTCCTGGAACTACTGCAGTGAGATACCTAAAACAATTTTCAATATAAAATTTTCTGCGTATTTATGAGGGTATAAACCTGATTGTCCAAGGAATGAATGGCAGCAATTTTAATTTTGAACTGAAGTTGCTTTCCTAAAATTTCTATTTACCGAAACTTTCCATTGAATAATAATTGCTTTGGGTTATATTTTGAGAATTACACGCTCATACCTTTTGGCCAGTGGCTTTGCTTAAATGTGTTTGAATCTTCACAGCCCTTCTAGGTGGGTCTTTTCTATTTTTTTCAGGCTAACACAGATAAGAAAATAGATTTACTGGCTCTATAGCTTATCCTCTCAGTCCACCATACTGCACTGCTGCAAAGAGAGTGAATATAATAAACCATTCATGTCTCTGATCCTTGCAATATTGAAGAACCCATGAAGTTAAAAATAACACAAAGGATAGCCTGAAGATAATTGTTGTAGTGCAAACACATATTAATTATGAGTATGAGACATTTTTATTACTCATCAGTATTTCCCTTATCTTTGACATTATGCTTATAGGCAAGTGAATGCTAAAATTTTCTTCTAACCACACTCTATCATCTGAAAGATCTCTTGCCTATTCTTTCAAAACACATTTACAAATATGTTTTTACATTTACAGAACACATTATACTTTTTATTCAAATAAATTTAAAACATAATCTGTATTCATCAGAATAGTTATTATTGTATTTTTACTAAAAGCAAAGAGGGCCTCTTTTTATTTCTGCAAAGATTTTTGTGGGGGATGAGGGAAAAGGATGGAATAACTTGACGATTTTTACGCTACAAAGGTTATCCACAGGGCAAAGATTAGGAACTTCTGCAAAAAAAATTCAAAATGAAATCCTTCTAGAGATCCAAAGCTAAGAAAATATTGTCTTAAGAATGCATTATATAAAATACTTAACACACTAATATACACAGGTGGTACTTCATAAAAATGATTTTAATACCATGATTTGTAATGAATTTAAATAAGAATTATGCCTTACTTTAAGATTTATAAAACATCTTTTTAAAAAATGTTCATGGTGTGAAAGTGTTGCTTTTATACTGTGCTTAAGTTCTAACAGTATTAAATAATTAATTTGTTGTGTTTTTTTAATTGCCCAGCTGCATGTAGGCATTTGGCAAATATTTCTATGAATAGTTAAATGAAATGTACCTTATTCAACGGAGCTAGAAGAGGAATTTAATTTTTTCCAATTTCTTGTCAAATTAATCATACATGTTTTAAAATGAAATAATGTGTCAACTTGGTTAGGATGGACTACTTAAAAACTTTAAGCTCAAAAGATTCTAAATTTCAGTTAATGCATGTTACAGGCTGCAGTGGAAATTTTAAAGCTTCATCCCACAAAATCTAGAGGAATGCAAAAATTAGTGTTTTCTTAGTGTACTATAACTGCAGAACTTTGCACATTTCCTAAACGTATATTAATTATCCTATAGACTGAGTTTGCTCAGAGAATTCATTTATCCTAGTATGTACCACCTTTTGTTAAATACTTGCCTGCTTTCTAAACACAATTAGAATTATTTTCATTATTAAAAGAAGCTTCGATTTAGTGTGTCAAAACTGAAAATTTTTCAAAATGCCAGTCTTAAAATGCCAACATCATTTTATGCATATGTATTCACCACTATAAATATTCATTTTTAAAATACCATAAATCTATATATAAACAAATGAATTAAGACCCAACATAACCATATCTAACAAAACCAGCATTGCTGATATAAGTTATACAGCACAAATTAGCAAGAGATGCCTTTGTGAAATCACTTGTTTAGTGAATTGTGAGATTATATAAACAATTAAATCCTTGCTCACTATTATCATTGCAGTTAGGCATTTGTAACTAAAAGATTTTTACAAACTTAATAGCTATGTCTGCTTTCAAGTGGAATGGAGCAGCTTGCAATAGATCAGTTCTTCACTTAGAACAATCAGAAAAGCTGGATAAATGGAAAATTCAGAGAGCTACTTAGACAATGAGAATCAAAAGAGCTAAAGCTCCAGAGAGGGAGAAGAACTTTGAAAAGTTAAGTTTACTTCTATAGCCATTTTACCCTGGAGCATTTGCCAATTATGAGTGTGGAAGGGACCTTGAATAGGGTCGATATTACTCCCATGATTAGGATATGTTGACTTTAAGGAAGAGATTACTGTTGATGGCCTAGGCCATTCCTGATGAGAGATTCCAGATGTGAGAGGTACTGAGGGAGATTCTCCTTTGCTGTGTTTGAAGATGGAGATGGGCACATGGCAGGGCACAGCAGGCAGTGTCTAAGGGATAAGAGTAACCCCTGGCCAACACACAGCAAAAAGATGGGGACCTCAGTCCTACAACCCCAAGGTACTGGATTTTTCCCAACAGCCTGAATGAGCTTGAAACCTGATCCTTCCTTAGCCAACTCTTCAGATGAGCACACAACCTAGTTGACATGATGTCGGCCTGGTGAAACTGTGAGCAGAAAACTCAGTTATGCCATGCCCACACATCTGACCTACAGAAATATAACCTGATAAATGGGTGCTGTTTTGAGATGCTAATTTTTTGGTAATTTGTTATGCAGAAATTCTAAGCAATGTAGAAGGCTGAGAATCTGCTGCTTATACTGATGAAGAACCATTGCACAGAGAAACCAAAAAAGCTTTTGGTGGAGATTTCCAGGAGCCTCAAACGTGTGACCAGTTTCTATGTGAGATAGAAAGCTGAAAACCTAAGTGGAAAATCTCTGAATAGTATATCCAATTTTCAGCAGGTTTGTAAGATGAGTAAGGTCCAAGAAAACTCATTAGATGCTCAGTTGAAAATCCTGAAGAGACAGGGGTGAACCACAAACAGACTAAACCTAACCAGGGCTACGACCAACCAGCCTCTACTCAGTAAAACCCCTGATGGATTAAGGGACCACTCTCTTCAACTGAAGGGAAGGATAAACCTTCTCCAGAAAAACATATCATCTACAATATCCAGCATTTGTTCAAACAATAGCTAGTCATGCCAAAAGTCAGGACCATGTAGTTGAAAACAACAGACAATAAAAACAGATCCACCAGTGATCCAGATGTTAGTTATTTAACAAAAAACTTTAATGTGACTATTATTGATATGTTCTAAAAAGTATGAAAACCATGACGAAAAAGGTAAAGTGAAGAATTCCACCAGATGAACTACAAAAAAATCATATAGAAGTTCTGAACTGAAAAAAATGCAATACTTTAAGCATTAATAAGGCATCATATGTGGTCTTCTATTATCTGCAAGAAGATTCATGTCAGAGTTCTCTGTAATGAAAAAAGAAGACCAAATAGCCATTACTCAGCTTGACTTATGTTATTTTTAACTTAAAAGTATAATGTGATTTTACAAAATAACACTTAAGAATGAATTTCTAAATTCCTAATAGCAAAAGGATCAACAGTGGTTGTTAGTCAGATGATTTATGTCCAGCTATACACTTGGGAAGAATTTAAATTTTTGTTCTTCAAATATGGAAAATAAAATATCAGTTAACTGAGAGTATATCCAACCTTTAACATGCAAGTTTTTGGAATTCTGGAGGCACAAGAATTAAAATATTGGTAAAGTTTAGGAAGTCCCATAAGTCTAAAGCTAAACTTCTCTGAGGACTTCAGTTTGAAAAAAAAAAAAGATTCAAAGGTTATTTTGGAAGATACTCCTAATTACTGCTTTTCAAATTCATAAAGTATTGTCACAAGTGTCCTGTTATGAATTGTCTTCAATTTGATTTCCCTCAGAAATGTTAGAAAGTGAAAAGAAAATAACCCAAAGATTAATCTTACTTCTTAATCCCTTGTCATAATCTGCTCAAGACGGAACTCAGAAAGTGCTTAAAAATAAATAAGCAATTCCATGTATATCATAGTCTGTTTGATCCAAGGAAACAGATATTCATTTACCAAGGTATTGATTCCATTTATATATTAATTATTTTGGTTTTGTTCTGAAATATAACATTGAAGATGTTTTTGAATATGTGAACTAGATAATACGTTTTACATAAAGAATACAGGAACGACTATACATTAAACTTTTTTTCATTTCTACTTCAGAAAATTTTACTATTCCAAAATGATGTCAACTCTCTCTTGAAAGATTGGTTTTTATAAGAAAAATCTCCTTGTTGCAGGATTCTTAAGATAGTATACTAGTAAAGAATATTAGCTACTATTATTGTTACAGATGTAAAATTATTACTGGCCAAATAAAAAGAAAAAATATTAATCAATCACCCATTCTGGTTAAAAGAATGTCTTAACATTTATTAATTAAAGGACTATAATTTTATTTTTCTCAAAATACAAAATATTTTGTGTGATTATAGTTAACTATATCCCACAGGGTTTTAACTATACTTTACATAAAATGGTATGAGATATCACAATAATCAAGTTTAAATCAACTAGAAAATCATTTTGGAAATCATAATAACAAATTTAAGCTAGTAATACATCAGTTTATAGTAAATTATTATGAAATAGGTAGATTCCAGATTTATTCATATATATAAATTATAAGCCTTTTACCCTTAAAAAGCCAATGCTCTCTTATCTTGTACCCATTATTGAATATTACAGACAAGTCTGCTGAAATGGGGTAAAATGAACTCTTCCTTTTTTAGTAGTCATTAAAATGAAACAAATCTGTAAAACATTTAGGATCTGAGCTTTAGACATCATTATGAATTACATTTTCTCAATTTTGGACCTTTTTCAATAATTCAACACGTATTTATTTCAAGGTTAGTGAGTATAAAATTTCATATTGGTATGTGAATGGTTTTTATTTCTGGTCTAGGTCTTAAACTGTGCACTACAGTTGTATGCTAAAAATGACTTAGCAAAGCAAATAATATTGAGGCTTCCAGCTTCCCAGATTTTAATTGTTAGATTGAAGAATTACTAATAAATACTAAATAAATGAGAAAAGATCTAAGAAATATATTACCCGTATTTATCATGATTAAATATGGCTTATGGTTTATGTTTATGTAACTCGTATATCTGAGATGCCTGGGGCTTTCAGTCTACATTGTTTTACAGTAGGCAAGGAAAGAAAGAAGTGACATTTTGGTTGGCCTAAGCACCCATTTAACACTTGGGAAAAAATATTTCCTTGCATTTAACGTTACGCAGATGGAAGAGAATGAGCTTTGGAGTTGACAGATCTTTGTTCCAATTCTGCTGCAGCCCTTTGTCAGCTTTTAGAAGTTCAACAAGTTTCTTAATATTTTAATCTGAGTTTCTTTTTTAAAAAATGTACTTATTTATTTATTCTATTGGCTGTGTTGTGTCTTTTTTGCTGTGCGCGGGCTCTCCTTAGTTGCAGTGAGTGGGGGCTACTCTTCGTTGTGGTGCGCAGGCTCCTCATTGCCCTGGCTTCTCTTGTTGCAGGGCATGGGCTCTAGGCCCGTGGGCTTCAGCAGTTGCAGCACGTGGGCTCAATAGTTGTGGCTCATGGGCTCCAAAGCGCAGGCTCAGTAGTTGTGGCGTACACGCTTATTTGATCTGCAGCATGTGGGATCATCCTGGAACAGGGATCGAACCTGTGTCCCCTGCATTGGCAGGCGGATTCTTAACCACTGCGCCACCTAGGAAGCCCTGGCAGGCAGATTCTTAATCACTGCGCCACCCAGGAAGCCCTAACCTGAGTTTCTTAATCTGTGAAGTGATATACATTGTAGGTATTCTTGCCTATATAGGAATTCTTAGGGAGGAGGAAATTTCTCCCTCTACCTCTGTTGAGTTCTTGTGGCTGGACTAATAATAAAATTGACACAGACAGATTAACAGGAAAAAAAAGAACAAATTTCAGTTCATACCTGCAGAGGTCCCATAGAATTGGAACCTAAGAAGTGGCCAGAGCAGGTAGCTTTTATACTTTTTAGACAAAAAAAAACAATAGATTTGTGAGGAATTGACAGGACAAAGAAACTTGGGTTTGGGGTGCTCAATTAGTGAAGAATCTATACAGAGTGTGGGTTTCAGATAGTAAATTAAAGAAGTAACAAAGTTCGTTTTATACAGGCTTTTCAGCTCTGGATTCCCTATCTCTGGTGATAAGGGTGCCCTTCTATCTCCAGATGCAGGAAGTGCACCTTTCATATGAGATTTATTTCCTGCTCTCAGGGGCACAAAGGAGGATCAAAGTTTCCTTCTTCTATTGGCAGCTTCTCAAGCAACTTCAATTCAAAATAATAAATATGCCATTTGTGGCACATGTTGGGGTGACCTGCCCTGAGCCCCAAAAGAATGTAAATATGTATTTAAAACTCTTGGCTCTTAGTAGGCATTCAGTAGATGGTATATATTCCTGGATGGCATGATCCTTTACTGGCAAGTATTCTATTCAGTGGTTCAAAAGAGTTAATTAACAGGAAAAAAAAGGCATTAGCCAAATCTGAAGTAGGTGTAAAACGACTAAAACTAAAATTCATGGTATATGCTGCCTCTTGGAATCAAATCTCATGAGGAACATTTCTCATCTAGGTAATACACAAATGTTGTGATGAATTTCTCAACAGTTGCTTTCAGAGTGGGCCCTGCCAGGTCTTGTCCTGAATGTAACTCTTACTTAGGCACTCAAGACACTTTTGCCTAGAGCACATCTCAGCTTTAGATGAGGGAAGCCTCTCTATCTACTCATAATATTGCTAGATCCTTTTCTTTGCTCTTTTTAAAGCAATTCTTGCTCTTGAACATTAGAAAGTATGATGCATGCATAAGTATATTTCTCCTTTCCAGCTTCCTCTATCACAAATGTCAGTACTTACTTTCCCTTGCAAGGGAAATTCTTATTTTCCTCAATGCTTTTTTAACGCATACTTTGAGGTATATGTGACTTTATTTCTCTCTTGGCCTTTATATCTTGTTTGAAGTTCATTTTCCAGATTGAGGATCCATACAAAAGAACTACAGAATTTCTAATGAATATCATAAATGTACCTATTGACATTATGTAATATGTGTATTATTGCTAAATCTGCCTCACTGAGATTCAGTTAAAAAGTCAACTCCAGCGTTAAAGTTTCCCTCATCTGCTCAGCTCTCCACAGAACTCCAATTGTAATTTATAACACTTTCAGTTCATATCATACTTGGACTTATATTATAGTTTTGTATGTACACAGCTTCATGGTAAGTGCATTAAAATATTAACTTCTATAATAATAAAAATAATTATATTGTAAGATTATCATTATCAAACTCTAAATTTTAATTTTCATAATATGTATAATGATACTTTCTTTTGGGGATGTTGTATTAGTTAAATGTGATATTTTATGAAAAGAATACGTAGAATATTTTCTGATAACTAATGTTGTATTTTGTAAATACTTAGTCTATCTTCTACCTCAAAATCTAATTTTCTTCAGAACAGATAGAATGCTTTACTCATTTTTGAAACTCTCAGATCCTTTTGTACATAATTGAATCCCAATAAATATTTGTTGAATTAATTGAATCAGAGTCAGATAGAACTGAATTGAATAACATTCTACCAAATAAATTTCTCTTGGTAAGGCTAGATTTTTTCAGCAATCTTCAGTGGTTTATCATTTCCAATTTTGAGAATTTGCAGATTCTGACAAATGGTACTAACATTTATTATTCACTTGTAAATAATTTGAAGATTCCTCCCTTTCTCCAGACATCTGGAGAAATCTATCTTATTCTTAAATCTAAAGAAAATAATCTGTTCAAATTCATAGAGAATTTAAATGAAAAATATGCTATATATTCTACATCAAAATCCAGAAATACCCAAGGGAAAAATAAAAAGTTTGTTTCACTATCAAGTGAAGAAACTTTAACTTATTTAACAATTTAATTGTTGAATGCATATTATATTTACTTCAGGGATAGACATGATGGGAAACAAAGACATTTAAGAAATGAGCATTTTATATTTTTAATAAGTAACAGTATTTTAAGTAAAATAAGACATGGAACTTAGTGAATATATGATGAAAAAATTGTTGATACCTATGGTAGACATGGAACAAAGTACTTCATGAATTCTGAAAGTAAGAGTATTTCTAGCTGAAAAATGAGAAAAGACTAAAACAAGCTAGTAACTGAGTTAAGTGTTAAAGGAGGTATATCTGTGTTGATAAGTCAACATGGAGAGAAGAATACAATCAGACTTTCCAGAGTGAAGATAGTCTTGGTGGGTTCAATTACGTCCCGAAAAAGGTTCAAGTCTTAAACTCTAGTACCTATAAATGTGACCTTATTTGGAAATAGCATTTTTGCAGTTGTAAACAAGTTAAGATGAAGTCATACTGGATTAGGGTGGGTCCTATATGCAGTGGTTGATGTCCTTATAAGGAGACGAAGATTTGGAGACACCCAGACACACACAGGGAATAAAGCCACGTGACTGTGGAGGAGAGACCGGAATGAGGCACCTGCAAGCCAAGGAACACCAAAGATTGCCTGCATCCACCAGAAGTAAAGAGGCAAGGAAAGATTCTTCCCTAGAGCCTTCAGAGGGAGTCCGCGCCAACAGCTTAATTTCAGACTTCAGAACTGTGAGACAAATTTCTATTGTTTTAAGCCACCAAGCTGCGGTAATTTGTTACGGGCACCCTAAGAAACTAATACAATGGGCAAAAAAGATGTTTTCCACAGTTTACCTTTTCTGTTGCAGTGGGCTTTGATGAAAACAATTCATTTTTACTAGACATGTAGCTTTGGGTAAATTACTTAACTTCTCCTAGACTCAACTTCACTACAAAAGTGATATGAAGATACCTACCATACAAAATTTTCAGCTTTTTTGTGGTTCAATTGAGATAAAGTATATATGTCATCTGATACACAGCAGATATTCAATCAATATTAACAGTGATGATGTTATTAGTGATGACTTTTATACAGGGGCTATTGCTGATTGCAGTTACCAAGAGCACTTATGGTGTCATGATAATTAATAAGATAGATAACCTCAGACTTTAAAATATACCCCGTTTAAATTTACTTAAGATTTTGAAGATCTAAGATGTACCTGTGACTTTTAAAATCTTGAAAAGTCAAGTTACTAGATACACCAGAATTTTTTTCTCTTTTTTTGCATAATTATAATGGATACACCTGACCCTAAGCATTGTTTGATTGACATAGGTAGTAGTCAGATGATTATGATTACATATAAAATTAAATACATATGATTAAATATATAACTGTTATTTTGTAACTGGATCTGCAATATGTTGGCATTGTATTAAATGGTATTAGATATGCACACATTTCTTGGTACTATGTACAGTTGTGTAACAAGGAATCACACAGTCCCAGCTTCGTCCATTTTTGATAAATAGAAGACAGTACCATATGCTTTGACGACACTTCTCAAAGTGAGGTTTAGAAGGTGCATATAGCACTGTGCCAGGTGATACTTGACAACTCCACAAGATAAACAGTGCACATATTCCCATAGGTTAAACTTTAGGGAGACTTAAAAAGGGATTAAATGTGTAATATCATAGCAAACACAGCAATGAACAAATAGTTAACAGTGCAGATTCTAAAGCCAAAGAGCCTCAGTTCATTTTCTTGGGCCAATCATTAACTTTGTGAACTTGGGCATGCCTTAATTTTCCTCATCTATAAAGTATGGATAATCATCAGTATGACATTTAGTATGATTCTTAACTGAGCTAATACATGTAAGCCACTTAAAAGTATAGTGACTGACACCAGAGTTGGGTTTATCATGAAGCTATAAACCTTAGCATTGGGTTTTTTTTTTTTTCCCTTTGCATTGCTCATTTCAAACCTTGGGAATTACCCTTGCAATGTTTTCACAGGCCCAGATCTTTTTTATAAATATGCAAAAATAAAACATTTATCCATAATCACTTAAGACAGCTGTCTCTTTCCATTCTGATTCCCTCTGCATCTGCTTTCTTTCACGTCAAATGAATTGGCATGGCCCTGGGCATTTGAAACAAGCTACGGGTAAGTTGAGTTGGAGAGTTTTTGAGTTTAGGCTTAGTAGAATAATTTACACGTGTAGTTAAAGTACTTCTGATTGTCTTGGTGAAGGAACGCATTCCAGGACTACTCCTAGCATACAGTACTGATGTGCCCAGTGTGATAATATGAAGCAAGGTGAACTTATCATGCAGCACCTGGCAGTAGAAGTAGGTGGGTAATTAAGAAACAAGGTTTGAAATGTATGCAGGCAGAAACTAGTTTCTAGAAATTTCCTCCAAGTCCTGTAGCTTATACATGAAATAGCGTTCAAAAAGATTTCCCCAAATTTGAAAGCAGTCCAGTAAATTTCCATGACATTATAAATAATGAGTTGTGATGCTAAAAGAAGTTTTTCTAATGTCAGTATCATTAAAAAATAGTAATCAATAAGTTATGCTAGAAGGAAGACTAAATTATCTTTCTATTCTCTCTATAGAAAATGATATTTTATGATTCTCGCCACAAAAAGGCAATCAAATGGTATGAAGACAGAAAAGGAAAAGAAAGTAGCATAGAAGTGTGCTATGCATTTAATTAATAAAGATGTTTTATTTTTTCTGGATTTTATAACCCTTGTGATATTTGTTGTGATTTCCCATTCTACATAAATGTTCACTTACATACTTAATTTTATATACATAATTTTATATTCATTTTTTTAATGAGCCAACAAAATTTTATAAGCTTCAGAATCTACAAAACCTGGATAAGATTTATATTGTTTTTTGTTGTTGTTGTTGTTGTTTTAATTTTTTTGGCTGTGTTGTGTCTTCGTTGCTGCAGGTGGGCTTTTTCTCTAATTGTGGTGAGCGGGGGCTACTCTTCCTTGTGGTGCGCAGGCTTCTCAGTACAGTGGCTTTTCTTGTTGGGGCGAATGGGCTCTAGGCGCGCAGGCTCAGTAGTTGTGGCGCACGGGCTTAGTTGCTCCAAGGCATGTAGGATCTTCCCAGCCCAGGAATTGAACCCATGTCCCCTGCATTGGCAGGCAGATTCTTAACCAGTGTGCAACCAGGAAGTCCTATTAAGTATGAACTAATAAAACCACAGAGCCATTAAAAATGTGTATGGGAATATATATAAATATACATACAAACATACATATGAATGTTTTAAATGTCTAA
This sequence comes from Hippopotamus amphibius kiboko, assembly GCF_030028045.1. Lineage (NCBI taxonomy): Eukaryota > Metazoa > Chordata > Mammalia > Artiodactyla > Hippopotamidae > Hippopotamus > Hippopotamus amphibius. The sequence continues at coordinate 35,208,862 of NC_080188.1, forward strand.
TTTTTAAGTGTACCACTGAGAATCCAAAGAAATTTACAGCTCACAGAGAGAGATCAAACTACCATCACCATACATAATTTTGAGATCTACTCTTTCATTAAAACCATTCAGCAAACATACACTGAGCTTTCACTAAGTGTTGAGTGGAATACAAATTTAACACTTCATTGTCTCCATCTTCAAGGAGCAGAATATGTAGAGAGACAGAGAGTTGATGTAAGACATATGAATAAGAATGATGAAAAAAAGAAAGAAGGAAAGAGAGAAAGAGAAAAAGAAGGAAAGAGAAAGAAAGAAAGAAAGAAAGAAAGAAAGAAAGAAAGAAAGAAAGAAAGAAAGAAAGAAAGAAAGAAAAAGAAAAAGAAGGAAAGAAAGAAAGAAAGAAAGAAAGAAAGAAAGAAAGAAAGAAAGAAAGAAAGAAAGAAAGAAAGAAAGAAAGAAAGAGAAAGAAAGAAAGGAAGAAAGGAAGAAAGGAGGGGAGGGAGGAAAGAAGGAGGGAGGACAGAGTTAGAAAGGAAGAGTGGCAACCTTTCTACTTCATTTTGTTTACTCGAGACCTTGGATTTTGTGATACCTCTTGTTATTTTCTGAGTGTTAGTCATCTTTATGTCACCCCCAAGAGAAATTAATCAAGAATAATAAGCAAGAGACACTATGTAGTCCCAAGTAATTAAAATGCAATATTTGCAGATATTACTAAGTCAAAAAAGTGTTTCAGCAATGATTTATGACAAGCAAAGGAATGGTTCCGAAGAAAACAGTGAAATGAAAAAAATGAACATAGACGTTTTCCTTTTATGTAACTGTTGTTATCCTAGAAATTCAAAATTTGTTTTTGTATAAAATCCCTGAGAGCTATTTCTCAACATAATACAGAAAATCCCTTTCTCAGATGAGGATTCATTTTAATTATTTTTTAAATAGGCTAAAAAATAGCCAAGTGACAAAAATAGGAAATCAGTCCTAAAATATGGAAGCAAAGATAGTAAATTATACAAATCAAGGGAAAAGCTTTGGTGAATGTAACATAAAGAAGTAAAAAGAACAGCACAGGAATCTAGTGTAACATCTTACTGGGTCCCTCAACAATGAGTTAAATAAAATCTTTGACGTGTTCATTTTGTGTTTCCATGAAAGTCTTAATTTTATACTCTTAAAACCTATCTGTCAAGATGCCCAATGGTTTCACATGACAGAGACTGGTAAAATGTGCTGCCAGATTACACCCAACAGATGGCTTAAGCCCAGGTATATCTTTTCTTGAACTCCCAGAGGTGAATCACAAACATCTGTAGACCTTTACTTTTCTATTTCTCTGGCTCTTGTTCTCTGCTAATGTGTTTTGTTCAGTTTTTGGTATGCACATGGCAGATAAATTACTATCCATTGGTGGCAGCAGTGATTGATAATTTGGTTTTATGGTTTGATCATTTACTGATTTCTGAAACTAGATTAATAAATTATGGAGATTTATTCTCTGTTGATTGAGAGCTCACAGAGAATCTGGTTTGTTTGTTTTATTTGTTTATGCTGATCTCAAATAATTTAAGAATGTCATGGCCACCAACAAGGATAACAATTCTTTGTATATGGATTTCTCAGGCATTGTGTTTTTGTGTCTCCTGTGTCTGTTTACCTGTGATTAAAATTGTAGATTTTATGTTATAAGCTCGTTGTATGCCTGCATGTCTGTGTGTCTGCAATTCACAAAGGCCTTCACTTTTTGTGACATTAGTGTGAAATATTTTTCTACTTCCAGAGAGTATTAATAATTAGAAAATAAGTTACTTACAGGAGCTCTGCTCTAAACGGTTTATAGAGATAAATAAGTGAATATATAAATTAAATATTCCTAAAATTTCTAGAGAGTAAGAAAACAACTTCTAATATTTTAAATATGCTAGACTTAAAAAAAAAAGTCTTCTTAGAAAAACTAACTCAGAAATGTTTTAAGAAACCAGGTTCATATCCTTAAGGCATACTGAAATTACATAAATTTCATAAACTTAAGGTCAATCTCTAGCAAACAAGACCATTTTATAATTTTGGTTTAATAAAAACAATTACGCCTTTTCTCTGTCAGTTTTCAAGTTTTCTCTATTTTAAGTATAATACAAGCATACTTTTTATTCTACTTGGTTTTGCTTTTCTTAATCAAATTTTACATTTTTCTCTTTCTGGCTTACTTTACTCTGTATGACAGACTCTAGGTGCATCCACCTCACTACAAATAACTCAATTTCATTCCTTTTTATGGCTGAGTAGTATTCCATTGTATATATGTGGCACATCTTGTTTATCCATTCATCTGTCGATGGGCATTTAGGTTGCTTCCATGTCCTGGCTATTGTAAATAGTGCTGCAGTGAACATTGTGGTACACATATCTTTTTGGATTATGGTTTTCTCAGGGTATATGCCCAGTAGTGGGATTGCTGGGTCATATAGTAGTTCTATTTTTAGTTTTTTAAGGAACTTCCATACTGTTTTCCATAGTGGCCATACCAATTTACATTCCCACCAACAGTGTAGGAGGGTTCCCTTTTCTCTGCACCCTCTCCAGCACTTATTGTTTCTAGATTTTTTGATGATGGCCATTCTGACCAGTGTGAGATGATACTTCATTGTGGCTATAAGACAGAAAAAGAAAAACAAATACCATATGTCAACTCATATATATGGAATCTAAAAAAATGGTACTGATGAAACCTGTGAGAGGGTAAGAATAAAGATGCAGATGTAGAGAAAGGACTTGAGGACACGACGGGGGTGGGGGGCAAAGGGGAAGCTGGGATGAAGTGAGAGAGTATCATTGACATATATACACTACCAACTGTAAAATAGATAGCTAGTGGGAATTTGCTGTTTAACACAGGGAGAACAACTCGATGATGGGTGATGACTTAGAGGCCTGGGATAGGGAGGGTGGGAAGGAGTCGAGGGAGGAAGGGGATATGGGGCTATACGTATAAATACAGCTGATTCACTTTGTTGTACAGTAGAAACTGGCACAACAGTGTAAAACAATCATACTCCAATAAAGAGCTTAAAAAATTTTATATTTTTTACTGATCAAATAAGATAATTTTACTCCTACATAATGTTTTGGATCATTAAAATATGTTTGTATTCAACTAAATTGAATAGTTGTTCTGAAACTTTTGATTTCAAAAGTAGCTATATTTTATAGTATGTCAACTTGAAGATAATTTTCAAAATATTTTAAGGTAACTCAAAACCAAAGATTGACATTCAATTGAGTTAATTAATGGATAACAACTAGATACCTAATTAATTTGTAAGATAGAATACAGAAACATCAAACCATTGAATACTCATTACTTAAAGTTTATGTATTTTACTTATTTTTCTATGTTATAGAAAAGCTATATCTTGGGGTGATGCTAGTGTGTGTTCATTTTTGCCACTTTAAGGAATCTAAAAAGGATGCGCGGCTATCAAAAACTTTAATATTTATCTATGTTCACAAGCTCTGCTAATCTGTTAAAATGCTTGCATAAGAGGACAGTTCTCTGTTATTCACTCTGCAGTCCACTGTTTTTTCTGTGATATAGAAGTTAGTTACTTTTGTTTAAAATGTATAATTAATGAGTATTTGAGACAATATAGTGAGAATTCAACTTTTTGGGGTTTTTTTTTTTAAGGAAGCATAGTAATTTGTCCCAAAGCAGGAGTTCTCAAACTTGTTGGTCTTTGGATGCCTTCATAGTCTTAGGAATTATTGGGGACCATGAACTTGCATTCATGTGAGTTATACTTATTAATATTTACCATATTAGATTTTAAAATGGATGATTTTTTGTTTGAAGAGAGTAATGATGAATACACTGTATGTTGACAATAACATCTTAGTATAATTATGGAATTAGTTTCTACCCGGTAGAGTCTCTAAAAGCTATCCTAAAGTAATGTATCAGTTTTAGAATATGAAAAAAAGTTAATAAAGAATGAAACTTGGAAGGCAAATTTTATTTCTTAGATTATAATACCTGAATCTGAAAAGAAACTAAGAAATATGTTAACATTTTAGCAGTTTGTTTAATCCTGATTGGCTTGCTTCCTTGATTTACAGATTAATACCTTCACCTACAATATGGAAGGTACTTCTTTACCTTCTGTGTAATCTGCCTGCATTGTAAAATTCTGTTTTTTTCCCAGAATAATTTTCTGTGCTTTATGTTAACATTATTAGATCCTTGATTATTTAAGAGGAAAAAAGAAGAAAAACAGAAGTTATCACTTATCAAAGAACTAAGGATCTTTAAATCCTGTTATCATCTATTTTTTTAAATGCTTTTTGTCACTTTATTTGAATGGTTAACCAATTACTATTTCTCAGGTACCCATGATCCTCTTTAAACCAAGTGTCCAAGTGTCTCCTAAAAACCTTTTAAAATTTACCTTTCAAAAATCAGGTCTTAAATGCAAAAAAATAAGATAAAACTTTCAGGATATTTTTATATCTGAAACTATGAGACTGGGACTTTCCCTGGTGGTCCAGTGGTTGAGGCGCCACACTTTCAATGCAGGGGCCGCAGGTTCTTCCCGTGGTGGGGGAACCAAGATCCCTCAGGCCTCAGGGCACTGCCAAAAAATAATAATAATAAAATAAAATAATTTAAAATTATCACACTATATCAGAGGGTCCCTGGAAAATCACAAAGATTTGTTCTTTCACTTTTTAAAAAAGAGATGCTAAAAGTATTTAATTAGGTTTATTTGATGATTTGCCTATGTAGACTTGTCAAATCAAAAGAGACACAGACTTCCTTAGGTTAAATTGATATTGGTAATGTTATTAATGTAAATATTCACAGTTTATGGGAAGTCTTGGGGGTACTTGCTAATGCCCTTGCTTTCAATAACACGTTTTAACCTCAGGGAAAACATTGATCAAAACTCTTATGAAATTGTTTTTTCACGTTTCCTGAATTTTCCAGTCTTCTGGTAGTGCTTTATCTAATAATATTAGTCAATAACAATATAATGTTATCAGTCATAGTTTCAACTATTACTTAAAATGTTTATAGACCACCACCTTACTTCTTTAATTTGAATCTACCATATTCTAGGCCAGTGATTCTCTAACAGTGATGCATATTGGGCTGACCTAAGTGTAGGTCTTACTCCAGAGTTCACTTGATATTTTTCTATACTCTTGATATGTATGTTATGTTTCAGGATCATTATGTTATGTCTCAAAATTTTTTTCTTCTAAGAAAAATTCTGTCCATTTTAATAGATAAAACAGTCACTGACTTCTTTAAAAACTGAAAAGAACAGTCTCCTTCAACAAAAGATAGTCTCAAAGGCTTGTAGAAAAGGACTGTTCCAGGTTCTTCACACTATTGACACCTCAACAAATAGCATGCTGGACACATGCTTCTGACCTGACATCCTCTAGACCACTTTTAGACTGTACCAGTGGATTAAGTCAGGATTTCCAGAACTCTTTTTAGTTGAGAAGCAGATGGCCTCATAAAAATGCTAACCCAATATCCAACAGAACAAGAATTAATTACATAGGACTGAACGAGCTGATGAGGGAAATATGAAGATAGTTTTATTTAGGGAAGAGAATATTATTAATATCACTTTAATGTTCTATTTCCTGAGTATATAAGAAAGTGTTTTCTCCTTGTTAAGCTATCTGAAACCCAGAACAATTCAGTAAACACTGATTTTGTAAATTAAGGTGAAATATTTTCAATGATACCTAATTCTCACTGATCATCAAATTCAGAAACTCTTACTACTTCTCTTTACTTTTATGCCAATATAGTTATTTGCATAGGTTTGATAAGAATGTCTTCCTTTTTACAGGATACAATAGAAGAAAATAATTGTGTAACCATGGCCTTATCTCAAGAGTGTCATATTTGAGAACAATGCTCATTTAATCAGATATGACAAGCTGCTTTTGAGAAACAAAAGCTGGCTTTATTATGGTGACAATGGCTATAAAACTCTCCCAGGAAAACTGCCTGATACCTAGTTTGCAGGGCTCAGCCTTACAGGTAGTAAAGAAGGTTACTTCCTGTTAGGTCAAGAACCTTAGAAAATTTGGGGCACTATGAGAAGAGAGAAAAATCACACAAGTTTAGAGCTCCTGCAGGTGAATGTGGTGGAGGGAGTATCTTGGGCTCATTTCCTCACTTTGGGCTAGTAAATAATAAAAGCTTTTTTAAGTCAAATCTGAGATTAATTATGAAAATTTCTAAGCAGACATTATGGTGTCATGGTGTTTGTAATTGTTAGCTATTATACGGCCCTTCATTTGCAAAAAGTCTAAAAAGCCCTATATGGTAAATTAATACTCTTACTGCACCTGTGTAAATAATCAGGCCAAACTAGTGAGACCAGACTTATTTTGTAATCAAGAAGGTCTTTCTTTGAGATTATCATGATTACAAGGTAAGGGGAAACTGTCAGGGAAAACTGGGAAAGACTTTGAAAAGTACCAAAAAGATTACTAGGTGTCTTCAGTGGAAAATTATGTATTGTCTAGAGCACACCCTTCCAGGTTTTCTGACTCTAAGGCGTTTGCACTTTTCATTTTTCTTGACCTATTTTATAATTTCATAAGCTGTAGAAAATCAATGGGAATGATTCTTGACCATGGAAATACAAATTAATTGTGTTCAGTGGAATGAAGTTGATTATTGTTCTGTGAATATTGACCAATTTTGCCAGTTTTGCATCTATTAAGCAAATTTATTTGAGCATTCATCATGGGCCTACATAAGATGTCTGCTCTTTGTATTCTCCTGCAAACTGATTATAACATCTTACTGGTTCCCTCATTACTTAACGAATTATGCAGAATTTTCAGCATGTGTTCATTTAAAATATAAGAAGTTATGATAGGTAGAATACTTGAATAAGTAGCAAGAAGAAAAGTATACCACCACAGGTTCAAGACTAAGCATCTTAAGTATATTTGAAAGGTAAAGTGTATAATTTAGCCTTCATTTTGATCTCGCAAATGCTATGAAGAGAGAAAAAGCTTAGATTTTAAAGCTTTATGTCAGCACATTTTATATATCTTTATTTTCTATAACACTGGTTGGCCTATCTCTCAGAAACAGTTTTTATGAGCACTGTTCAGTCACAATGTTTCATTGATTTAAATTGGTTAAAAGGCACAACGGTTGCATTTCTGAAGCAGTGAAAAAGTTCTGTTACCTAAAAAATGATATCTTTGAAATGAGAAAAACCAAACTCTATATATTGAGCAGTGCACTCTTGAAGACAGATTTCTAAAATCCAACAATTTTTATCAGCCCATAAAATTTCACATCCCTGCTCTTGTTTATCAGTGTCATGACAATAAGTTACCCAATGTAGAGACCATTAATGATCTTAAGGAAACTTATGCCAACACATCATTTATCAAAGTAATATAAGCAATAATAGTTTTAAAAAATATTGGGACTTCCCTGGTGGTCCAGTGGTTAAGACTTCTAATTCCAATGCAGAGTGTGCAGGTTCGATCCCTGGTTGGGAGCTAAGATCCCACATACTTTACAGCCAAAAAACCAAAACATAATACAGAAGCAGTATTGTAACAAATTCAATAAAGACTTTAAAAATGGTCCACATCAAAAAAAATCTTAAAAAAAAATAAAATTTGATAAATAATTTCATGCAAAAAAATTCGGTGTCAATTAAAATTTGAAAAGAAGATTCTCAATGAAAATTAGCATATTAGAAATTCTGTACACTCACCATTAAAAATCATAGTTTTCCAAACCTGTGTGAGCATTTTCCCCCACAGATACCTATTTACAGCACATGGAATAATATTCCTCAGGAAAATGGTTTTGGGTATGCTGTACTGTCGTGAATCATATATTAGATAGTCAATAAATTCTTAATAAATTCTATAAAAATAGATTTTAAAAATAAATTTATTTATTTACTTATTTCTTTATTGGCTGCATTGGGTCTTTGTTGCTGTGCACAGGCTTTCTCTAGTTGCTGCGAGCAGGGGCTACTCTTTGTTGTGCTGAATGGGCTTCTTATTGTGGTGGCTTCTCTTGTTGCAGAGCATGGGCTCTAGGCACGACTTGTGGCACGTGGGCTCAATAGTTGCGGCCCGTGGGCTCTAGAGTGCAGGCTCAGTAGTTACGGTGCAGAGGCTTAGTTGCTCCGTGGCATGTGGAATCTTCCTGGACCAGGCTCGAACCCATGTCCCCTGCATTGGAAGGCGAGTTCTTAACCACCACACCACCAGGGAAGTCCAAAAAATCAGATATTTTTAATGATAGCAATTATAAATGCTTATAATAGGAAGAACTATAAATTAGACAAGAATGAATAGAAATGTGAATCAAGTAAACACTTTTTAACACTTTGTGTTATTTTTGTATGCGTTAGTAAGTTCATTTTTATAAAAAAAAAGGAATCACACTACTTTCTTTTCTATAACCTCCAATTTTTCATTAGACATATTACAAACATATTTCTAAGCCATTAAATGTTTGAAAACACAATTTTTAATGGCTTCAAGATATTCTATTTATGAATGTACCATAATATTTTAGACAAACCTTATCAATGGGCATTTAAATTGGTTTGTTTTTCATTATCATAACTTCCACCATGGACAAGGACACCCTTATGGCTCTATCTTGGGTACATCTATAATTACTTCTTTAGGATAAATTTCTAATCCAACCATGGTAGATCAAAGAGTATGCAAAATTCTAGCGCTCTTGATCTGTATATGTTTGGCCTCTAATCTCTGTTGGGTCCTCCAAGCTACAGAACTGTATTATGTTTGTATTTCACTATCAGCTCTCTTTCCAGTTTTTGAAGATGTTTAAAATCATGCTCCCCCTTTTAAATCTTCAACTATATTCATTCTCAGCCAGCCGACTGACTTAACACCCTACTCTGAGAGAAAATAGAACACGTTTCCTCACCTAAAATAATTCTGCATACTTATTTGCATCACTGTCTATCTTTTTCACCTCTCAAATTAATTTTCCTGCATCTTGGATTCCATTCTTTTGTGTTTCTCAGAAGACTTAATATTCTCTATTCTGCATTGTCTCCCCACCTCTAATGATTCCTTCACAACATAGCCCTCCAGACAAACAAACAAAAAAACCCTCAACACCACAGTCCACTCCAGCTACTACCTTATACTTCTCCTTCCACAGTCAAACTTCTTCAAAATGTTGTTTCTACTCATGGTTTTTGTTTCCCTACCTCCACTTTAAGGCTCATTGCACATGTCTGACCCACCTCCATCTTCTGCACTGCTCTTGCCGAGGGCATGTTTTTACTAATAATTCTAGTGAAGTTTATCATTTGGTGCTTATTTTATTTGCCTTTCCTGCGATGTTTAGCACTATTGATTACTATATCTTTGAAACATTCACTTTCCTAGGTTTCATGAAAGCATATTCTTCTATTGATATTTTTCCTCCTACCTTTCTGACTCCTTGATCACTCTCATTTGACAGCTTCTTTTACTCTACACATGATTTAAAGTAAATTATTTCTCAAATACTGCACCAGGATTTTTTTTTCTTGCCTTTTTTTTTTTGGTTTGTTTGTTTTTGTTTTTCTCTCCCATACAACATACTCTCTCTAGGAAACGTCATCTATATTCATGAGTTTGATTATCACCAATCTCATGTTTATTCTGTCCTACAGTATTAAGTATCTAATAATTTCCATGTACCAGCTATATCTTCACCCAAGTTACTTAAGCTATCTCAACCTTAGTTTTCTCATCTGTAAAATGGGAATAAGAATTGTATATCTGCCATGGGTCATGCTGTAAAGGATTGGTTTAAGTATTTTAGTATAGTACCTGGCAAAAAACAAGTGCTTAATAAGTATCCTTTATTCCTAATCTATAGTGTATTCAAAACAATTTTGGACAAAACATTATAATACTCAAGTCATTAGTGGGAAGAAAATTCTTGGTGAATAACAAAACTAAGGCCAAAATAACACATTGATATGTACATAAAAGTCTGTATTGGTTAAGATAACACTAGCTGCAATTATAGATGAACCTGAATTTTTCAATGGCTTAACACAATAGAATTTTATTTTTTCACTCACTTAAAATACAATGATGGGGCAGAGGCTTTGCCCCATTCATTTATTCAGGGACTCAAACTGATGCAGATTTGGTACGCATAGAGTCTGCCATTCTAGGATTTTGCAGAGAGTATTTTTGCCAAATATTTGCCACTGCTTGTCTTGAGTCTCAATCTTTCCAGCCCCCAACAAACATTTTCTTGCCATACACTGATTTCCTACTAAGCTGTGATTTATCTTTTAGGGTTTTTGGTTTGTTTGTTTGTCTGTTTGTTTGGGGTTCTTTTGGTTAGAACTCCTACTCACTTCTAATGGCAATTTGTGTATTAGTTATATAAGACAAGTTGCCTAAGAGAGAAATGCCAAAATCTCTTACCACAGTGACCATATAAAATTAATATCATTGGTTTAGTAGCTTCCTCAATTTCTCCATGAATTGTAAGTCAAGAAACATAAATTAATTCTGGCACTGTAAGTAATTGGTAACCAGCAGTATGATTTGGGTGAAGTTATTTACCTTTGTCCATTCTCAAATTTTTTATCTGCAAATTAAGGGGCAATAATGGAGTAAACACTAAGATCCTTTCAATTATAATTTGGTTAATTCAACATCATATGTGAGGATATTCATAACTATCACAGAAACAAACAGGTTAAGAAGAATGTTTGTATTTATGATAAATGCTAAACATTAGTTTAAGTATTTATGAATGAAAGAAGGAAGAGCAAGCTATAATGAATGTAACTTAACAAACATCCTTCAGGACAACCGTGGTCTCTAAAATGTCCTCAGAGATCCCACTTCTTGGTATTCATATCCTTATGTGATCCCCTCTGAGTGCGAGGCTGCATATAATGACTTTCTCCTAACAAATAGAATATGGAAAAAGTGAAGGGATATTACTTCTGAGATTATGTGACTGAAAGACTAAGACTTCCATTTCTCTCTCTCTTTTCCCTCTCCTTCTCACTCAATCTTTCACTCTAGAGAAGAAAGCTGCCATATCGTAAGGGCCATATGGAGAGGCACAAATGATACAGTTAGCAGTCAGCAGTCACCAAGGAACTGCAGTCTGCCAACAGCCACGTGAATGAGCTTGGAGGCAGATGGTATCCAACTCCAGCCATGACCGCAGCTCCAGTTAGTAACATTACTGCACCCCCGTGACACAGATTGAGACAGAGAACCCGGATAAGCTGAGCCCAGATTCTGGACTCACAGGAATTGTGAGACAATAAATATGTGTTGTTTTAAGCCTCCAGATTTTGAGGTAATTTGTTATGCAGCAATAGGAAAATAATAAAATACGTGATTGGTAAACAACAAGGACATCATTTTTCCAAAAATAGTTTTCTGCTGTAGAATAACTCACTTCTGGAAAAAAGAAGCAGCAAAAAATCTTACTTGAATTTCTTCTTGTATTTTGCCTTTGGTTAGGTTCAGTTCCTGCCCCACAAAAAAAAGCACTAGACTGCTAAATCAAGAATTTTCCACTCTTTCATTTTACCCATTACATTCTTAGAATATTTAAATTGTGCCTGGCTGTCCTTTACCCTTTGTCATAATATAATTTAATACTTCCTAATGGATTATCGTTCAATTAATTTTTAAAAATAATTGTAATAATATTCTCGTATAAGTAAAATTCATATCTTTTTTGTAAATATAGTTTGACATTATGTTGGTTTCTGGTATAGTACTACAAAACAATTTGACATTTGCATACATTATGAAATGATCACCACAATGAGACTAGTAGCCACATGTCCCCACTCAAAGTTATTACAATATTATTAGCCATATTCTTTATGCTATATATTATCTCCCCATGACTTATTTATTATATAACTGGAGGTTTATACCTTTTAATGGCTTTACCTGTTTCTCTTATCCCTACACCTCTTCCTTCTGCTAATCACCCTTAAGTTCTTTGTATCTATGAGTAAGTTTTTATTTTATTTGTTTTGTTTTTTAGATGCCACACACAAGTGAGGTTATGTGGTATTTATCTTTCTCTGTCTGATGGATTTCACTTAGAGTAATATGTTCTAGGACCACCCATATTGTTGCAAAGGGCAAGATTTCATTTTCTTATGGATGAGTATTATTACATTGTGTACACATTTGACACTTGAACAACATGAGAGCTAACCCTTGTATAACTTATAGCTAGCCCTCTATATTGATGGTTTATCAATTTTGTTTATCTTTTCAAAGAACTAGCTCTTAATTTCATTGATCTTTTCTATTTTTTTATTCTCTATTTCATTTATTTCTGCTCTGATCTTTATTATTTCCTTTTATTAATTTTGAATTTTGTTCTTCTTTTTCTGGTTCCTTTAAACGTAAGTTTAAATTGTTTGAGATTTTTTCTTTTTTCCTGAGGTAACCTTGTATCACTATAAATGTCTCTCTTAGAATTGCTTTTGCTGCACTCCCCAGATTTTGGATCATTGTGTATTCATTTTTATTTGTCTCCTTGTAGTTTTTGATTTCCTCTTTGATTTCTTTGTGACCAACTGATTTTTTAGTAGCATATTGTTTAGTTTTTGCAGTCTTGTAGCAGATTTCTAGTCTCATAATGTTGTGATCAAAGTAGATGCTTAATATGGTTTCAATCTTAAATTTATTGAGATTTTGTTGTGGCCTAGTATGTGATCTACCCTGGAGAATGTTTTGTGTGCACATGAAAAGAATGAGTATTCTGCTGCTTTTGGATAGAATGAGCTATATATATTTACTAAGTTCATCTGATGTAATGTGTCATTTAAGACCAGTGTTTCCTTACTGATTTTCTGTCTGGATGATTTGTCCATTGATGTAAGTGGGGTAATAAAGTCCCCTACTGTTATTGTATATTACTCTCAATGTCTCCCTTTATGTTTGTTAGTATTTGCTTTATGTATTTAGGTGCTCCTATGTTGGGGGCATATATGTTTACAATTGTTATCTTTTTCTTGTTGGATTGATCCCTTTAGCACCATGTAATGTTCTTCTTTGTCTCTTGTTACAGTCTTTGTTTTAAAGTCTATTTTGTCTAAGTATTATTACCCCAGCTTTCTTGTTGTTTCCATTTGCATGGAGTACATTTGTCTATCCCCTCACTTTCAGTCTGTGAGTCTTTAGATCTGAAGTGAATCTCTTATAGGCAGCATATATATGGGTCTTTAAAAAAAAACCTATCTAGCCACTGCATGTCTTTTACTTGAAGAATTTGTTCTATTTACATTTAAAGTAATTACTGATAGGTATGTTCCTATTGCCACTTTGTTAATTGTTTTCTGTGTGTGTGTGTGTGTGTGTGTGTGTGTGTGTGTGTGTGTTTGTAGTTCTTTCTTGTTCCTTTCTTAAATTCAAATGCATTCTAACAACCCTGTATTTTTATGTCCTCCTCCCATGTTTAATTTTTCGACATAATATTTTACATCATTTGGTTTGTGTATCCCTTAACTACCTATTGTGGATATAGATGATTTTACTCCTTTTGTCTTTTAAGCTTCCTACTAGGTTTAGTGTATGTTTGCTTTTACCAATGAGATTTTTTCTTTCATAATTTTCATGTTTCCAGTTCTGGTCTTTTTCTTTAATATTTCTTGTTAAGCCTTTTCAGTGGTGCCAAATTCTTTTACTTTTTGCTTGTCTATAAAACACTTTATCACCCCTTCAGTCTGAATGATAGCTTTACCAGATAGAGTATTCATGGTTATGGGATTTTTATTTTTTACTTTCCGTTCATCACTTTGGATATATCATGCCACTCCTATCTAACCTGCAGAGTTTCTCCTGAAAAACCAGTTGGTTATCTTATGAGAGTTCCCTTGTACATAACTAGTGTCTTTTCTCTTGCTGCTTTTAAGATTCTCTATTTATATTTAATTTTTCCCATTTTAATTATAATGTGTCTTCATGTGCACCTCTTTGGGTTCATCTTATTTGGAACTCTCTATGCTTCCTGAACCTGGGTGTCTGTTTCCTTTCCCAGGTTATGCAATTTTTCAACTTCTATTTCTTCAAATCAGTTCTCTGCCCCTTTCTCTCTCTCTCTTCACCTTCTGGGACCTCTATAATGCAACTGTTAGTGTGATTGATGTTGTCTCAGAAGTCTCTCAAACTATGCTCATTCAAAAAAAATGTTTTTTGTTCAGTTTGAGTGATTTCCACTACTCTGTCCTCCAGTTCATTGATCTGTTCCTCTGCATCATCTAATCTACTCTTGATTTTGTCTAGCATATTTTTATTTCAGTTATTGAATTCTTCAACTCTCTTCTTTGTATTTTTTTTTTTGTTGTTGTTAATCTCTTCACTGTGCTCACCTATTCTTCTCCCAAGTTTGTTAAGCAACCTTGATTTGGAACATATTCTTCTATCTCCTCATTTTGCCTAATTCTCTGCATTTCTTTCTATGTATCAGGTAGGTTGGTTATGTTCCCAAATCTTAGGAAAGTGGCCTTATGTAGGAGATATCCTATGGGACACAGCAGCACACTCCCCTTTGGTTACCAGAGCTAGATGCTCTAGGAGTGCCCTTTATCTGGGCTAGGTGGGCTCTTCTGCTGTTGCAGGTTGACCATTATGGGCATGATGGTAGGCAGAAATGCCCCCCAGCCTGGTTGATGGCCAGGTCATAACTCATGCAGTGGCTGCCAGCTCACTGGTGGGCAGATAAGCCCTTAGCACTAATAGGCTAGAGGGAGGACTCCAAAATGGTGCTTACCAGTTCTGATGTCCTCTTGCTAGAACAAGCTCCCCAGAATAGCTGCCACCAACGTCTATGTCCCAGGGTGAGCCCCAGTTGCTTCTTCCCTTTCCAAGGGACTCTGCAAGGTCAGCAAGTAGGTTTGACCCAGGCTTCTTTCAAATTACTGCCTCTGTGCTGAGCCTTGGAGCCTATGAGATTTTGTACCTGCCCTTTAAAAGCAGCATGTTTCCTACAGCCCTCTGGCTCTCCGATACACTAATTTCTCTGGCCTTCAAAGCCAGATGTTCTGGGGGCTCCTCTTCCTGATGCAGGGGTCTCGGACTCCCACTCCTTGGGGAGAACCTCTGTAACTGTATTCATCCTTTCTTCTGTGGGTCACCTACCTGGGGGCATAGGTCTTGTCTATACCACATCTCCACACCTCCTATCCACCTTGTTGTGGTTCCTTTTTTATATCTTTAGTCATGAAAAATCCTTTCTGCTGGTCTTCAGGTCATTCTCATTGTTGTTCTGTAAATAGTTGTAATTTTGATGTGCCAATAGGAGGACGTAAGTTCAGGCTCTTCCTACTCCATCATCTTGGCCACATCCAGTAAGATTCATTTTGATCATAGAAAATTTACAAAATACAGATAGGTAAGAAAGGAAAAGAAAATAACTTGTAATCACATAACCCAGAGATCTATGATTAACATTTTGATGTATATCCTTTAAGCAGCTATTTTATAATTACTTAAGTACTTTGCATTTAAACAATTTAGGGACAATAACATATATATATATATATACACTCTATATAGAAAGCTTTCTAGTGCTTTCTACATGTTAAATATTTTTTTCTAAGCACTTCACTTCATGTATGTTAACTTCTTTAATCTTCACAAGGACTTTCTATTATTACCCCGGTGTACAGATAAGTGAGCTGAGGCCCAGTATATCTACACTCACATTGTTTTCTCATGGAGCAAAACGATTTTAAAAACTAGTATGTAAAACAACCTTGTGAGGATGAGGAGAAAAGGTAATGTAAAGGGTGCAGCCACTCTGGAAAACAGTGCAGAGGGTTGTTAAAAAATTAAAAATAGAATTACCATATGATCCAGCAATTCCTTTTCTGAATATTTGCTCAAAGAAAACAAAAACACTAATTAGAAAAGGTACATGCACCCTTATGCTCATGCAGAATTATTTACAATAGCTATGTAAATAACCTGTGTCCATTGACATATGAATGTATAAAGATGATGTAATTTAATATACATATTAAATATATATTTTATATTATATACATAAATGGGATATTAGCCATAAAAAAGAATGAAATTTTGCCATTTGTGACAACATGTATGGAACTGGAGAGTATTATGCTAAGTGAAATAAGTCAGAGAAAGACAAATACTGCATGATCCCACTTATATGTGGAATCTAAAACTAGAAAACAAACAAAACAAAACAGAAACAGATTCATAAATACAGAGAACAAACTGGCTGTTTCCAGAGGGTAGGAGGATGAGGTGAATGGGATTAAGAGGTATAAACTTCCAGTTATAAAATAAATAAGTCACAGGGAAGTAATACACAGCATAAGAAATATGGTCAAAAATACTGTAGTAACTTTGAATGGTGGCAGGTGGTTACTAGACTTATTGTGGTAAACATTTCATAATGTATTTAAATGTCGAATCAGTAGGTTGTACACCTGAAAAATAACATAATACTGTACCTCAACTATACTTCAATTTAAAAAAAGTTTAGCAAAAATATTTTTAAGTTACTGATTTCAAACCTTTTAACACATCATTAAGAGTATCTTACTTGTTTACATTTTAACAAAAGCCTTCTAGTGATACACTTTGTCATACCCATAGGATTGAGTAAATGATGAAAGAATAGTAGAAAGCCTGACAAATCTTTAATCACTGCTTTTAAAACACACACACATTTCTTTTCTCTGCATAGAGCCAGTCCAGAGGTCACCATTTCTCAGAAGTTATCCTAGGGTCCAGCTGCTGGAGAAGAGTATGATGTATGTTAACGTCCCATGTAGTAAAATCAGGATGAAAGGAGCTATTCTGAGGTATCTACCAACTCCTTCCTTCAGCACCTTAGGATATATCTCCTTACACTTTACAAGGTCTGCAAAACACATGGCATAATGTCCTTATTAATTTCAGAGATAATAGAGGAGCCAGAAGGTGACCTAAAACCTAAGATATAGTATATTAGGAACTTTAGTATTCTTCTCAACAGCCGGACTCAAGAATCAGTTGAATGTCAAATCAGCAGCATTTTATAATAACTGTGACATATCTGCAATGAGTGAAAGTTGGCAAATACACTTACTATATTGCATTCTCTACCTTGAGATAAAACATTAAAAACACATGATAGGACTTCCTAGGTGGCTCAGTGGTAAAGAATCTGCCTGACAATGCAGGGGACACAGGTTTGAGCCCTGCCCTGGGAAGATTCCACATGCCACAGAGCAACTAAGCCCATGTGCCACAACTATTGAGCCTGTGCTCTAGAGCCCATGAGCCACAACTATTGAGCTCGTGTGCCGCAACTATTGAAGCCCACGTGCCTAGGGCCCGTGCTCCACAACAAGAGAAGCTACTACAGTGAGGAGTCTGCACACCACAATGAAGAGTAGCCCCTGCTCGCAGCAACTAGAGAAAGCCTGTGTGCAGCAATGAAGACCCAACGCAGCCAATAAATAAATAAATAAATAAAAATAAACTTATAAAAAAACAAACAAAACATATGATATATGTAATACTTGGTGATTATAATATCTCTGCCACTTTGATTTCAGGGTGATATAAGAAAAAGTTCACTTTTTATTACCTGTATACATAAAGAAAATATATGGAATATACTGAATTAAATAATCTCTCCAATATGCTATAATAATAACATAAAATATTACTAAAATATATTATGTATTGTGTATATAACTATATGTTACTATAGTTTGACCAGTATGGTTGTCGTTTCCATTTTAATCTTCATGAAATAGAAACTTGTCTGTCTTGTACATCATTGTATCACCTAGAATGGCTTTGTGTCAGGCACATACATTATATGTATTTATCCATTTAATAAATACATATGATAATGTACTATTAATAAGGAAATGAGTTACAGACAAACTAACTTACTCAGGTTCACATATCTAGCATACATTGGTTTGAATTCAAGATTACTCCTAAAACAATCCACCACCACCACCAAGTAGGAAGAAAAAGTTCACAGTGACAGCTAGAGCTCTGAAACTCACACAGATCCCTAGGTCTACCACAGGAGTAGACCACTGAAAATATTTCCACTTGGGAACATTTTCAGCCACAGAATTTAAATCACTGTCAAGATTCATATCTCCACCTGCTTATATCTCAGGTATTTTTGTCACCTGCTTATATTACAGGTATTTTTGTCTCCAACGCAGATTGTGACTCCATAAGGAATAAACTTTTTATCTTACTCATATGTATTACTATGGAGCTAGCCTAGTGCCTTGTATACAGTAGAGACCCAGTAAAGTTCTGATGAATTCAACTAGAGAGGAATAACATGTTAGTGGCACAACTAATTTATAGAAATGAATATCCTTTTATTGGACACGGCAGAATATATACATATATATGTGTGTGTGTATATATATAGATATATAGATATATATAGATATATCATATGTACATACATGCATGCAGGTTAATCTAATGTACTATCAATATAGAATCAAACTCCAAACCAAACTAAAGGGTTATAAAGTGATGTTTCTTTCTAAATTTTTATAGAAATAAAATAATTTAAAACAAAACTATATTTTCCAACAACAAAAGGAATATTTGCCATGGGTTGAGCTGGCAGTGATGGGCCTGAATCTCAAACTAGACATAGATGCTGAGTTGTAAAAGACACCTTGAAAGGCAAATAGTAGAGGAAAAGTCAGCCAAATAAAACATGGGACAGGTAACAGGAACAGCCCAGAAAAGTGATTGGCATTGATGTAAATACACAGCAGGACCTCCTAATGGACTTTCTTAATACCATTAATATGCATGTATGTGTGTGCATATACACCTGTGTACATACAGGTATGCGTGCATATATAGACATAGCAACAGACAGAGGGACAGAGAGGCTCACATTCAGAATTGTGTCTATCTGGCCAAGGGTAACAAGACCACCTATGTAGATCTGGCCTTTAGAAGGGCTCCAGTCTTGGAAGAAGATAGGCTGTAGAAAAAGTTTATCAGAATAAAGAAATGCTCCATTCCCAGAGGAAATGAAATATGAAGACACGTAGTCAAGCACAAAAGAGGAAAGCGGCTGTCCCAGCTACTCCAAGTTGGATACAGAGCAAGAGCTTGTTCGGTGAATCAAGACAGAAATCATTAACTTAAACGGAAGAAACCCAGGCAGAGCCAGACTTGAAGCAAAACTGTTAAAATGTTAAAATTTCCCATGTCTCCGTCTTTCTCTTTCAGTGTCTTTCTCATCTTTTACTCTTTTTTCTTCCTTATCTTCAATAGGAAAGGGAGGTATTGTACAAATTAAGGTCACACATGACAAAACCATAACATCATTTAAATAATGACAACAGACAAGTAATGATGGGAACAATAATCATCCCAGAGAACGCAGTCAGCGAAACTACTGCTATTGTGAACAAAACCGAACACTTATCTTTCAGGCATTCAAAGCAAAAGGGGAACGAACATAATAGGATACATAGCTCTCAAGAGCCAATAAGTAGAAAACCAAATTATCAGAAAAGAGATATTTCCCTAGCTCTGAAATCTGAGAAGAAACATTGCATGGATCTATGTTGAAACATTTTAAAACCACACAGATAGCATTGTAATAAGGTCTTTCAGGAGGACAAAAAATAAATAAATAAATAAAAAATATAAAGAAACCTTGGATAAATAATGAATTAATAGAAATAAGACAGAAAAAAATCAGCAATGCAAGAGATGATGAGACATATAAGACTACAGGAGACAGGCAGAAATAAATAATTAGAAAAGGTAAAGAAGCATAAAGAAGCTAAAAGTGGTAGAATCATTTTCACAGTTGAACAGAACATGACAAAGTACAGATTTTAAAATGATATAAAATCCTATGGACCAGTATCTGTCACTGTAAATGTCTACATTTTCTCTAGGAATATATTCCTCATTTTCATACAGGTCTCTCTGGCAAAAATCATTGCTTCAGAATTTTTTTAATATTTATTTTTATTTATTTATTTATTTAGGCTGCACTAGGTCTTAGTTGCAGCATATGGGATCTTTAGTTGCAGCATGCAAACTCTTAGCCGTGCCATGCGTGGGGGATCTAGTTCCCCGATCAGGGATCAAACCTGGGCTCCCTGCATTGGGAGCTTGGAGTCTTACCCACTGGACCACCAGGGAAGTCCCCAGAATCAGTATTTTTAATATACTGGCTACTAAGTTAAAATTTCACCTATTTTATAAAAATTCATTATGTTATCTTTCAACATCTTGCTTAAAAAGATTGCTCTGTTCTGTTTTTCTTTTTTGGGGTGGGGTGGGGTGGGGGCTGCGTTGGGTCTTCCTTGCTGTGCATGGACTTTCTCTAGTTGTGGTCAGCAGGGGCTACTTTTCAGTCGGTGCATGGGCTTCTCAGCTGGTGGCTTTTCTTGTTGCGGAGCACGGGCTCTAGGCGCACGGGCTTCAGTAGTTGTGGCACGCAGGCTCAGTGGTTGTGGCTTGCAGGCTCTAGAGTGCAGGCTCAGTAGTTGTGGCACAAGGGCTTAGTTGCTCCGTGGCATGTGGGATCCTTCTGGACCAGAGAACAAACCGTGTCCCCCACACAGGCAGGTCGATTCTCAACCAGTGCGCCACCAGGGAAGTCCCAAAGAGTGTTCTATTCTGAAATGCCATATTATTTTGTAGAGTTGATCTTTTGCTAATGTGAAGATGTAGGTGGAGGAACATAGGTTTTGGAATTAGATAGGTTTAGGTTGGAATTCAGCCTTTCAATTTATTGGCTGTTTGATCTTGAGCAAGTTAGCCAGCCCTTGGCCTTTTAAATTTACAATATGATGTAAATAACTCCTATATTTCTGAGTTGTTTTTATTGTTAAATGAGATCATGTATATAACATTCCCAGCAAGTTTCTAGGCAATTATTAGATAAATAATACTGCTCTGTTCTCATGGGCTTCAGACTCCATATCTTAAATAGGTAAATGAAATACATTTGTGTCAGGTAGTATAAAATAAACCTGCAAAGGAAAGAATTTCCTAAATATTTATACAATGAAAACAACCTTAAGAAAACAACTCTATGTCTATAGTTTTTAAATTGTTTCACATTCAACAGTTCAATCACTGAATATCTATTCAATAAGAAAGGCATCTTGCTGGGTAATATATGTACTAAAATAAACTTTAACTGCTTCTGCAACAGTCTAATGGAGCACAGACATATTTAACTAAATAATGAATATTAGCCAAGTTCTGAGGAAGACACATGAGGCTGTGGAAAGTAGAACAAATGGGACATTTTATAGTAGTTCCGGAAAGGGTAAGGAAATAATCATGAAGGTTCCTGATCGGCTGTACATTTAAATATTCTGCATATTAATAAATGTATGCAGCACTGTAATGATTTTTGTCTCCCATGAAATACAATTTCCTCTCGAAAGGATTTCAGTGATTTTATCCTAAGAAATTCGTAAGTACCAGGATTCCTCAGTACAAAATAAGCAATATTTATACCCCTGCAAGTTTAACTTCAGTTTTCCCAAATCAAATTGGAGGTCTGATCTCTCCTTTTCTAATAAATACAAATCAAATTTAGTCATTTTTTTTATCCTTGCTCTACCACCTGAGACCCACCAGTTTCATAGAGTTTTTGTTTTTTTTTTAATTTTCATTAAAATAAATCTCTGTAATACGGCAACCATACTAGTTTAGTTCTATAAAATTATCTTGTTTTTTTTTTCATGATTTATTTTCAAGATATTTCAAGATTATGGTTTATCTCAAGGTACCAGAAAAATTTTTCATATAATTGTTCAAGGGAGTTTTTTTTAAATTTCAAAAAATGTCTCTCATAATATTTGTAATTACTTTCCAACAGAGTATATAACTTGTCAGTGCACCAAGGTGGGCCACAGAAAACTAGCTCCTCCAGCTCACTTATCATAGCTTCCCATGGTTCCCATGAGTTGTGTAAGGCTAGAGTCCTGCGGTTAGTTCAAAGGCTGGCTGGTCTATTGCAGAATTACTCTTGAGGTTTTAAGGGTTGAAGTGGAAGTAACAGTACATTCTAGGTTAAGCCACACAAACCAGTTTTACTAAGGGAATGGAAAACTAATTCTAATGGAAAACCAAAATGATATTTTTAGTCATTCATATATTCATTCATATTTATTGAACATTGATATATGCCAGGCCCTGTTTTACTTGCTGGGGAAATATCAATGAGCAAAACAGAAAAAGTTCTCATCCTCTAAGAGCTTACATTCTGATGGGCAGACAGTTATAAACCAGGGCCAACTTATCCATTACATACAGAGCCTAAGACCCATGGTACTTCTAAGGGCCCACAAAAATGTTTTAATTTATTTTAAAACCAGAAGAAAAAATATGAATGTTATAATAATGCATCTATCCTCGATTATATTTTTCTTTATACCAATGTAGCCATAAAATATAAGTTAAAATATTTTTTATGGAAGAAGGGAACTATTAAGGCAAAAGTGCCTTGAGACCACAGAAGTCATATTGTAGATCCGTAATAAACACAAATGAACAAGTAACTTATGTGGTATATTAGAAAGTGAGAAGTTCTGTGGAAGAAAAAATGGAAGTGTGATAGAGTATGGGATAAGACTGTTTGTAATTTTAAATAGAGGTTAGAGAAAGCATCACTGAGAAGCAACATTTGTGCACAGACTGGAAGGAAGTTAGGCAAAAAGCAGTGCAGACCTCTAGGTGAAGAGCGTTCTAGATGCAAAGATAAGTAGATTCAAAGCCCTGAGATAGGGGTGTGCTTAGAATGTGGACAAGCAACAAGGAGGCTATTACGGCTGCAGCAAAGTGATCTCTGGGGAGAGGAGATGAAGGTCAGGCCGTGGAGGTGTTGGCAGTCAGACCGCATAGTGCTTTGCAGGCTACCTCAGACTTCTCTGGAGGATTAAAGGCAAGGCCACTGTTAGGAGTTAAACTGAGTACCCTGAAAAGTTATGTTGATATCCTAACCCTAGGTACCTGTGAATTTGATCTTATTTGAAATAGGGTCTTTGTAGACATAATCAAGTTAAGATGAGGTCACCACTGTGTAACCTAAATGGGAGGGAAGTCCAAAAGGGAGGGGATACCGGTATGCGTATGGCTGATTCATTTTGTTGTGCAGTGGTGGCTAACACAACATTGTAAAGCAACCATACTCCAATAAACATTAAAAAAAAAAAAGATGAGGTCACTAGGGTGAATCCTAATCCAATATGACCATTGTCCTTATATGAAAAGGAAAACACCATGTAAAGACAGAGACACACAGGGAGAATGCCATGTGATGACAGAGGCTGAGTTTGAAGTGATGTAACTGCGAACTGCGGAAGGCCAAGTATTGACAGCCACCATCAGAAGCTAGCAAGAGGCAAGGAAGGGTTCTATCCAGAGTCTCAAAGGGAGCACAGCTCTGCTGACATCTTGATTTCCACCTTCTAGTAGAACTGTAAGACAATAGACTTCTGTTGCTTCAAGTTACCCAGTTTGTGGTACTTTGTTGCAGTAGCTCTAGGACACTAATGCAGTCACTTTGTTCTAACAGCATGTCTCTGGCCGAGTGTCAAGAATAAACTATAGCAAGGGCATGGGTAGGAACTAGGAGGCTATCTTAGGTCAAGTGTCCTAGGAAGCAGATTCTAAGATGGAGAATTGCAAACAGAAGATTTATCCAGAAGTGCTCTCTCGGAAACAATACAGGGTGAGAACTGGTGTGTGTGTGGTGGGGGGGGGGGCAGTGAGGGGGTGGGGGGAGAATGAGGGACTCAGAACTGGACAGAGTGAAGAGTAGAGCTCATAGAGCTCTCAGGCAGTTCACTGGAGGCTCACTGAATGTGAGATGGTCCTTCAGAGTCAACTTGAAGTAGAAAATGGGTCTACCATAAGTATTCCTGTGAAGAACAGGTATTGAATTAGGTTCCTGGGGAGGGAATATAATCTTGAGTAAGACGTGTCCCTTCAGCAGAGGGATGGAAATGCTTGAGGAACTCACCTATGAGCAGCCTACATTCTTCAGGCTGTGGAAATGAATACTTGGTTCTGGGAGAAGGAATTTACAAGGTGTGTCATATCATCTCCAGAAGAGGATACTACATTTACAGAAGAGAGATTCAAATAGCATAGAAAAACAAGCGAATTGGAGTATAGCACATGGAATTAAACATGAGTGTGTAAATAGTATAGTCTGTGGTGTGTGTGTGTGTGTGTGTATCCTAGCAAGGATCTTCCATTTGCATAGCACTTTAAATTTATAATATACATAATTTGGTCACCACATTAACATTGTGATGCAAGACATATTTTAAAATACTAATTTTTCCAAAAGGGAAAATAAAGCCTAGAAATATCAGCTGACTTGCCCAATACTCAGGAAGTTAAGGGCAAGGACAAGACTGAAAATATGGTCTTCTGAATCCATGTCCTGAGTTCTTTGTACTATGTCATATGGTCTAAATATTACTTCAGTTATGTGGCAGTGATTGTACTACACATTTCTGAATATTCTTTTACACTTTGCTATATTTCACTACCACCAAGAGAGTGTGTGGCAAGAACTGTATAGTTGTTTATCAGATCCACAACACTTTCTTCCTGGATCCAAAGCTAGACCACTTTGCCAATCTCCTTTACAGTTAGTGTAGCAATATGACTGACTTCCTGTGAATGGAATCTGAGTGATGATAAGGATTATGCAGGGCCATAAATAAAATGCTAAGAAATCATCCCCATGGTTGGTCTGCCCAGTGCAATGGCAAAAGCCACATGTTAAGATGGAAGAGTGTCCATTAGCCTGGATCTCTGAAAGTTTGAAAGGTACAAAGACACCTGTATGCCAGCACCCCCCTTCAGTTTAGATTCCTAAACCAAGTTTTTCTTAACCAGTAAAGAATCGGAAACACAGGATGCACACTTTAGTGTAAGATGTAGTGTAGATTTGGAATTTTATTTCATGACATTTCACATAAGCATAACTAATATATCTTATTAAAATATAACACTGAATAACTTAAGGTAAGAATATACCAAGCTGTTGACATATATACATTTAATCTTTTCACCATTTTGTGAGAAAATTCTTATTTAATTTTTCTAATTGTTAAATCCCAAGAGACAGCTTGGAATAACATAACTAATGAATAAATAAATAAATAAATAAATAATAAATAAATAAATAAAAATAAAAAGTAAATTCTTGAGATTTAAACCATTCCAACTTGTAAACACACCAGAGAAGGAGGGAAAATTTCTCTACTCCAGTGTTCGTATTTTCAAAATTGAAGGGAAGGACTCTAAATAGCCAGGCTTAAGTCATGTGGCCATCTATAACAAATGACTGGGTAGAGCTGGTTACAATATGTGATTTGGCCAGGATCATCTACCTCCTTACGTGGGCTGGGTACCACAATGGGCAGATCAGTACCAATATATAAATTGTAGAGGAAAAGGACACTGAAGGAATAGGCAGGCTAGGGAGAAGGAAATGACCAGCCTAATCCATTGATGGCTATGACAAAATTATGTTGGCTTCATCAAAAAGAAGAATGTACTATAACACCTCAAGGGCTGTTTTCCAGAAACGAAGTACAGAAATGTAGCTAGATCTTAGGAAGGAAATAGAACCCAGGTCCAGAAAGCCATCTAAAATCTCTCTCTGCATTTCACGTAGGCTCTTCTCTGTGCATGTGTCTTATGTGTCTCTCAGCAGATTATCATTCTCTTCACATCTGATGGGTGCTACTAAAGACAAGTTCAACTGATGCACTCAACTCCCATCAAACGCAAACCATCCCTGATTCTCGAATTAAAATGGCAGGGAAAAGAGGGTTACACCACAGCCTGGTAGCTAACATGGCCTATTCAGAGAAAGAAACAATGACTCTCTCAAACCCGATTCTAATTTCCCTGGGAAAAAGACTTGATTATCCTGCTAATCAAGCAATTTACCTCCTTCCCTTCCTCATCCAATGACCCTGTATCCAAGGAGGAAGGTTCTCACTGTAAAAACTTCCATTTAGTATCTATACCGATATCGGCAGAGATTTAGTAAGATAAACTTGTCTAAACGGTGTATTCTACTGAATGTTCAGCCTTGAGAAAGATATTATACTGTCCGAATCTTAGTATCAATATTAATAAAGTAGAAATAATACCTATGTTGCTGGTTTCTTAGGAGGACTAGGCCTTGCCCATCAAAGGTGAGGGTCATTACATTAAAGGAGTTGTAGTCTAAAATTAATCCACATAAAAAATGTCATACTTTATTTCGAACAAAAAACATTTTCTCCTGGTTTGATAGTTAATTATTGATGATTTCCAAGCTCTTTTCCAGTTCTTTAATGCAAGTGTTTTTTTCCAATGGACATTAAACAATTAGCCAAAAAAAGAGTGCTTTAAAAGCAAGAGATTTGCTAATATCTCAAGGCTATTCCAAAGTATGCCATAGCATAAAATTATTTCAAAAGGGCTCGATTTGTTTTGAGGAACGGCAGCCTCCCCTAGTCAAGGCGACTAATTTAAATTTGATAGCTCTCATTTAGATGTATAACATCTATTAATATATAATCTAAATAGAATGATAGATATATTAATATTAATCAGACAATTTAACAGACACATCTTATGTATTTTATAACATATATCATTTAACACGGCTTGAATTATTTCATTCACCACATATTTATTGAATATCTTATTTAATATCTAATATGGTCCTGAGCACTATATTTTTGCAGGCAATAACTATTATTTTTCCTACCACTCCTCATTTTGCTTTTATAAGAAAATAGGTGAGGGGTACGGCTGAAGCAGATATCAGAAATGGGGAAATCATCTAACCGGGAGTATTGCAAAAATAATATGACCAACATTCCAAGAAGAGTGATGCAATATGCCTTCTATGAGCTTAGCTTTCAGGAGAATCCAGGAGGTAACCTTATAGGGAACCTAATTTCCTAGATATCACCATAAGACAGACTGTATGTTAGCACTATAACAACATGTCCATACAGAATTTTCCCTTTGTGTACATCTTATTTGGGAGTTTAGATACAGATGCAAAAGAAAAAGGAAATTCCTGATTAAGAGTACCAGAATTTTTCAAGTCTGATTGCTTTATTCAGGAAAATATTGTACTAAGTCAGGTTTAGATAGCACCATACAGCAGAAAATGTGGCTATGAATAGCATCTCCAGCATCAGGGATGTTGAGACTCTTTGCATAATATAGTCTGAAAAGTCCTAGGGAAGGATTCTGATTAGCCAAGTTTGGGTCAGCTGCCCTTGCCTGGATCAAACACGGCCAAAGGACAGTGCCAAACAGTATGGACAAAGCTTCCTCATACTTACATGTATAGGAAACACTCTCAGAGAAGAGGGAGTAATTATGAGTCTGGTATCTCCTACTGGTGTCTACTATAGTCTTAAAAGAACAGGGTTGAGAAGCAGAGCCCAACAGAGTGGCAGTATTTTTCAAAGGAACAAAGAGTCTTTCCCTTCTGTTCCAGGCCATGAAAATCGTTATTGAATATCTGGTTGACCATGATATTTTCATTTCTAATGTATAAGCACATTTGCCTTTATAAGAGGGAGACGTTAAGAAAACAGGGTTGGGTTTTTGAATATTTTCATATTTCTAGAGTTTATAATCTAGAGACTGTGATGTGATACTTTTAAGGCAACTATGTTTGTATGAGTGCTAAGTACTTCTCCAAGAACCAGTGTTCTGTGCTAACATTTATAGTAAGTGGCTTAAAGCGTTTGGTGTTGAATAAAGTTATGAAAGGTAATGTAATTGTGGGATCTAAGACAAAGTAACTGGGAAAGTTACACAAAAAAAATAAAAAGCTTGTTGTTCCTTTCATAGTCATCCAGAACTGGCATGCATGCATGCAAACAGTAGAGAAATTACGAAAAGGAGTTCGAAAGAGACTCTTCCACTGAGAAGAAAAAAGTGGGGTTATAAAAAAATGTTAAACCATTAGAAGAAGCTGTTTATAAAAACTTCTAGATCTATTTTATCTAGATTTATAGATAAATTTCCAGGTCTTTTAGAATGTAGAATACACAGGTCCTCTTTTGGATTAAAAAAGAATAAGGGTGAATTGCATGAATCAAGGTGAGAATAGATGATACCAAATTAGCAGGGATATATGACTTGGGTAAGATTTTACGATCTTTTAAAATGGGTCCTTTGATATACATCCCAAAGAATAGAGAGCATCATTGGATACTTCTTAGAATTAAACTATCCCCTAGTCAGTCAAATATGTTCTGATAATATACACAATCTACACTTGAGTCATTATTCTAGTGAACCCAAGACCCCTTAGAATTCTAATCATACCATGGCTTACTAGGAATCTGAGTATTAAGCTTTGCTGCCTGCTTTGCAGGTGTGATTTAATCCTGATTACCTTGATTTGTCAGTGTATCTAGGCCTGGTAGCATTTAAGACGTAACTGTCTGCTGATAATTGGTTGGGTATTAGAGAGTATTTTTCCCAATGACAAAAGCTCACTAATTTATAATCTTGTGAAAGTTCATGTCTGGTTGAAATATAAAGTCATTTCATTGAAGGTGGCATTGTTTAGTGTCTGCAGTAGGGATTCATTTGGTTACTAAAAACCTAAAGTATGCAAAGCTTGGCCCAGGGTGGTGCACAAAGTCAAGTGATAGGCTGAGGAAGAGTTAAATCATTAAAGAATCCTGATTTTCAGTTGGACACATGACTGCCTGGAATAGTCAACATTTCTTATCATCCTTGTATCTAAGTGTTACCAGCTTACCATTTCTGAGGATGACATGAAAGGGTAAATGGTGTGTGCAACTTTAAGAAAATGTCTCCAGGTGTGAGTATGCCTTTCTTTTCCTTGTTTTCTTCTTTGCTCCTGCAACATAGGCATGATTGCTAGAACTGGGAATAACGGCCATGGATGGCTGAGCAAAAAGATAAGGAAGGTGTCTGTTTCAGGTTGGAATGCTTTGTTAGGGCCACAACAGCCCAGGATCACTAACTGCTACACTTTAACCTGAAAAAGAGATAAACTTTAATCTTGTTTACTGTTGCTTTGTGTTTCTGTTGCTTGCAGCCAAAATGAATTCTAATATAGAATATACAGATCATTCAAAAAAATTTGGTTTGCTTTAACCAACTTTTCCCCTGACTAACTGAATAACTACCAATTCCAGTCAGGTAAGAGGACATGCAAAAACAAGATATCTTACATACTTACTTCCCTTATATAACAATTACAAGTGAGATGTGTATCACTGTACAAAATCCTTATTCATACCTCTGTTTATTTCTGTAGAAGTGATATCTGTAAATAGAAATTGTGAATTAATGACATATATATTCTATAAGGCAGTTGACATAAGGTCAGCTTTCTTTCCAGAAAAATTGTGTCAGTGTACATTACTAGCATATAGGAAGGCCTGTCTCAGTACGCTTTTGTTAGAGTTTAGTAGTAGGCAACTGCTATTTTTCAGCTAATTTCATGAGTGAAACATGACACATGATGGATCTGGTAATTGTGTATATTTTTATGTATCGGATTTATATTGGCAGAACATATTTCCTTTCATTTACTGGCCATTTGTATTTATTTGTGAACGTGTTTATGTTCTTTTCCTAATTTTCACATGTTGGAGATTTTAGTATATTTCTTATTAAATTTGAAAACATCCTTTGGTCAGGAAATTTTTTAAATTATTAAAATGTTTAAATTGTGGTTAACTTATTGGCTGTTCAGCTTTTTTAAAAAATTGGGGGGTTCTTTTCCATTTTATAAATATTGACTTATTTTTCAATTTTAATGGAGTTGAAGCCAACAGTGCGATCTTTTCTAAAAACCACTCTAGCACACAGAGCTACCATGTATAATAGCAGCTTTGCTCAAACATCATCTGTTATACTACCTCGTCCCTGAGAAGAAGGTGTTAAATAGAGTTGGGTAGCAAAGAGGGCATAGTATTTTATTTGATTGTATTTTTGTGGAAGGTTCACCTTAGAAAAATATTGGCAAGAGTCATGGATTTCCTGGCAATGGAGTATTGACACTTTGTATCTTAAATCAAATAGAGAAGACTATGCCCATCAGATTAAAAATGATTTGGAAGCATGAAGTTTGAGCCTAAAATACAGGTAGCTGCTGTAAAAATCGCTAGCTTGACATTTGATTAAGTTGTATAAAACTTTAACCTATTCTTTTCTTTCCACTGGTTTTCGTCAACCAACAGTTATTTTTATTCATGTTTTTTTTCCTTTTTGGTTATTTCTCATTATTCTGTTTGTAATTTTGCTTATTTGTAGTCATCTCCTCTGTGGTAAATACTCAATTATTTATTTAAATTAATATGCTTGTTTTTAGTTAATATATTTCATATTTTGATAAATATATTAACCATATTTTGAAATTTTATTCCTTTCACATATCCTACCAGACCTGCCATATTGTGGTAAGTCTTATTCTAATAATTGGTCGATAGGTGCTGTTAAATTATATTTCTCCTGCTACCACTAATAACTTAATATCTATACAGCACCTTTCACTCTATATTCTATTATTTTATCACTTTTCTACATATATACATTTGGGAGATGAATAGTTTCCATATTGCCTCCTTCACAAATAAGAGCCTCTTGTCACAACTGGCTAGTGTCTACTCTTTCCAAAATCATTTAAGTAACAAGTGACTCCAGATGTCAGTTTATGTTTTAAGTACTCAGGGAAATTCATGGATGCCCATATTAGGCAAATTCAAGTAGTCTGACTTGAGCCTGTGAACATTTCGTTGGTCAGAATTCAGCAATATCATTAACTCTCTTTCCCATTTTTTTTCAAAATAAAAAGAATTGTAATGTGCATATTGTGGATACAGATTAGTCTTTGGTTATACAGATGATTAAAATTTGTAATTTACATTCCAGGAAGATCCTATAATGTGAAGAGGCATAGAGACAGGCAACTAATGATTTTTAAAAAACAAGAAAAATGCAGAATGAAATAGGTATTCTGTAGAGATACAATCAAGGTGCTATGGGAATATAATGGAAGGGGTGATTATTTTGAATGGGGTTGGTAAGAAGAGACTTTTTGGAGCAGTTGGTACTGGAATTGAGCTTTGAAGATTGAATGAGATTTTGATAGTCACTTGTATTGGATATAGTCTGTTAATTCGAATGAGGTTTTAATGTTCTTCAGATGTTGACTCTACCTCCCTAAGAACTGGGAGGGCATTAGATCATTCGGAATATTATATACATTCAAATATAATTTGGATATAATGTGCTTGTTGGATACATATAATAAATCTTGGTTTCTCTCATAATTGTAACTCAAATGTGTTGATATAGAAAATAACACCTTAGCCATTTCATATTAAGAAACTTTAGAGTAGGAAAAGACCTTAGAAATTACCTACTTAACCCTCTCATTTACAAAGAAGGCAGAAAGGGATTCAGTAATTGACCAAGGTCACTCAGTTAACTTGAACAGACTTTTCCTCTCTCAGAAGGCATTGCTTTGGAATCGGCACCTTTCTATACCCATTATGGTGATTTTTATTGATGTGAAATAAAATCACTGAATCCCCACATCCGATTATCAGAAGATACTTTAACGGCTGCAATGAACTTGCACGCTGAGCTAAGTTTGAAGGAACATAAAATGGACCAAAAGCAGAAAACGCATTGGGACTCGGTACCTACATAATGAAAATATGGAATAATCTGTACTTGTAAAAAAGAGACACTGGCAGTACTTTCAATCTGATATCGCTTACTCACCTGGGGGTGGAATAAAGGAGGAAGAGAAGAGGGGAGACAGGGAGGGGGGAAAGAGAGAAAGAGGTGAGAGGGAGAGGGAAAAGGGAAGGCTGAGAGGGCGTTCGGGCGGGGGAGTGGGAGGGAGAGAGAGCGAGAGAGCGAGAGAGCGAGGAGAGCTTGTCTCAAAGCCGCGAGGAGAGGTACCCTTTGTTTGACAAACCCTGAAAGGAAAGCCTCTTGTAGCAGCTCTCTCGTTCCCACCTCCAAGCGTTTGTCGAGCTGCTAGGTGGAGCCCGCGCGGCGGAGCCCGAGCGCACTCCAGATCCGGGTTTTGCCTCCCGCCACCCCTTTCTCTGGCGCGAGCCCCCTCCTCGGCTCTCGGCGCTCGCCCGCCCGCGGCTCATTCTGGCCTCGGCTCCGGCCCCGGCTGCGTCCGCCGCACGCAGGCTGCACGGTCCCGGCGCGCCCGCGCTCCGACCGGCTCTCGGCGCGTCGCCCGGTCGTCCGCTAGCCCGGCACGGCTCGCCCCAGTTCCCAGGAGCGGGGATGCAGATGCTGCCGCGGGTCCCGCTGGGCGCCGCCGCCGCCGCCGCCGCTGCCGGCTTTTCCCGGACTGCTTGTTGCCTCCGCTCCCGCAGCTGCCGCTGCTGCCGCCTGTGACTCGCCCCCTCCCCTTTCTTTCTTCTCTTTTTGCCTTCGTCCTCCTCCAACGGGTGCGTGCGCGCGCGCGCAGGTTGCACGGTTGGCTTTGGCAGGAGCTCGCTCGTGTGTGCGCGTGTGAGTGTGCGTGTCTGGAGAGCGCCAGAGCCTTGCTCGCTCTCGGGGAGTCGAAGAAGAGAAAGAACCGAAGAGGCGGCGGCGGCGCGGAGCCCGGGACCGCGCGATGAAGCTCCCACATGCCCGCAGCTGCCCGGCCCGGCCGGCGAGCTAATCGGCCAGCCCCCGGGCTCGGGGCCCCGAGGCCCCCGGGACGCAGCCCTCGGCGGCCCGGCGCCCGCTCCGCCCGCGCGCCCCCGCTGTGCACCCGGCAAGGAGTTTGTGTGGCCCTCGCTCCAGCTCTCGGCGCAGGTTGCGGGCGCGAGAGGAGACCCTCGGCGGGGAGAGAATCTTGGGAGGAGAAGAAGGAGGGTTTATCGGAGAAGAAGCCGCCCCTGGCCCTCGCGGCTCCCCCTACCTTTTCCATCGCTCGGGCTCTCAGGCGGAAAGGGGAGGACGAGGAAGAAGAAGAAGAAGAAAAAGAAAGGGGGTGGGGTGGGAGAACTGGATATAAAGATCGGCTGGGGGGATGGTGGAAAATTTTTGGTCTCTTCAGCAGCGTCTTTTCTTAAGCGGCGGCAGCAGCGGGAGGAAAAGCAGCCCCAGCTATGACTGCCGCATGTTAATAGCTGCCGCTTGGGTCCCTCGGCTGCTGCTG
Source organism: Hippopotamus amphibius kiboko (assembly GCF_030028045.1). Classification (NCBI taxonomy): domain Eukaryota; kingdom Metazoa; phylum Chordata; class Mammalia; order Artiodactyla; family Hippopotamidae; genus Hippopotamus; species Hippopotamus amphibius. The sequence goes on from NC_080188.1 coordinate 35,242,094, forward strand.
GAGACAGAGCCTGACTCCGAAGTTGTGCAACTGTGGACTGGGAGAGACATTTGAACCCTCTACTCTCTTTGCTCCGTTTTTACCCCCTTGGTGTGTGTGTGAAGCGAGGACACGCAAAGGAAGACAAGCAATTGGCTCTTCTTTTTTTCCCCCCTTCCCTTTTCTTCATGGCTGTGTAGCAGAAGAAAGGGGGAAGGAAAGACTTTTTGTTGTTTCCTTGGCTGGGGTCTCCACCCTTCTGCTGCCTTCTCTGCGCTTTGGTTATCATTCTTGGACGCGTGCGGTGGCGGTGTCTTCGCTGGGGCCGCTCGGTCTTTTGCCCCGGGCTCCATGGCTGGATTGTGGAAACTGCACCGGGCTGCAGGTTGTTGAGCAACTGATGGGACGATCTCAGGGATCGGCGGTTACGAAAGGTAATTTATTCTTCTCACTCTTCCTAATAGTGGTGGCCCTGGCCCGGCGCAGGCATCTGCGTCCGCGGGGCAGGCAACCGAGGGGGTGCAGGATTCACGCACTCACCCTCCCACTCATACACTCGCCCGCACACACACTCATCCGATCGTGATGTGGGGCGGGAAGGGAACCTCATGGCTAGTGGGCGCTGGGGGGTGGCACGGGTTCGAGGTTTTTCCAGCTGTTGCGCGATTTGGCGGCTGAGAGGAATGAAAGGGAGAGTAGACCGGGAGCATTCGCAGTCCAGCACTCTGGGAGATAGGAACGGTTTACATACACCCTGGGAATTTTCCCTCCTCTCTCATCTCAGTGTCATCCCCTGGTAGAAGCTGAAAGGAGACCAGGGGGCGCCTTCTCTTTGCCGACCTGGAGCTGGTGCCGATGGTGGTGGGAGAAGGCTGGAGGACTGACAGGGAACGGGTGAGGAGCTGAGCTCAGGGGTGATGGGGACTGCGGGGCGCTGAGCCCGTCGCGATCTTCTCTAGACGCCTGCCTGGAGCATCCATGGTGGCCGCGTTTGCCCAGGTCGCGCCCCAGAGTAGCGGAGCCTCGCTGCCTCCCAGCACCCCGCCCGTTGTGTCCCCTTCACGGCAGTTTGGTTTAGATCTGCTTGCTTGGGCTTTGTTAGGCGATTTTGGCTGGAGAAAACTGCCACTTTCGTGGGTGGCCCTGGGGCGGCGCGGTGTTGGTAGTGGGCACAGGGCGGGGGGCGGTGTTGCACGAATCGGGGTGGCCGGGTCGCCGGGTCGGGGTGGGCAGGGCATGGGTGGCCGCGGTCGGCTGGGTTACAGGTAGGAGGGCAGGCGCCCTGCATCTTCTCACCAGCGAAGGGAAGGCTCCGGGCTGCGGCGGAGCGTCCGTACCGCCGCGCCCCCGCCGATGGTCCCAAGTCGGAGCTCAGGGGCTAAAAGTGCCAGGCCCTCTAGCAGTATAGGTGGGTGGGTGTGTATGTGGAGTGAGTGGGTGGGGGAACCTCCGCTACCGGGGTTAATTGGCAGCAGGGTCGGCCTGTGCATGTCTGTGTGTGCGCATTCGTGCGCTCAGGGGATGGCCCGGAGGTATTTGCGGGGATGGCAGAGCTGATGCTACTTGCGCTGAGCTTGCTTATCGAAATCACCTGGGATCCGCTTAACTGGAAAATCTGGTTTGAAGAGGCCGCGGGGGCGCGATAGGGGTTGCGAGTAAGCCTCACTGTGTCCCCTCTCCCCTAGTGAGCACCTTCGAGATATGCGTGAGGCGCGTGAGAGTCTCTGGTGCAGCGCGCGATGCACCCCACATTGGCCCTGATGAGGACCAAGGAATAGAGTAGTTGCCTCTCGGGAAGACTGAAATAACCAAGTGAAGGCGGCATGATCCTTGGTCCCCGGAATTCTCTGGCTACTTTCCGATAGAAACGTGCGCTGCTTTATTTATGGCCAGAGATATCATAGCAGTTGGGCGCATTCGAGGCGTGCGAGCCACCTCTGGGTGTCTCCTCCCTGTGCCTGTGTGTGATCCTGCCTGCGGTAGTTAGAGCACATTGTAAACAACGGTGTAAGCAGCCCTGCCACAGTCTCCTGTAGAGCCCAACCTGGTGATGTCTGTTGTGTTTACTTTCCTGGGTGGATTACTCATGAGGAAGTATAAGCCTTCTTGCACCTCTGATTTTACATCCTAACAGCCAGCTGCTGGGGAAATGAGGAGACGCATAGACTGGCAGGAAGGAAAAATTGCCTTCTGTGTTTTGCTCTGAAGTAAATAGGCGGTCTGCTAATTCAGTGTCATATGGGCTATCAACACTAGTTAAGGAACGTCATTGTAGAATCTGCAAAGAAATAGTTCTTTAGTAATTTTTCATTTGGAGAATGTACTTTCCCTATGAGATTAAACAGAATTTAGCTAGATTTCCTTGGTATATTTTTCAATCTATAATGGTACTAAATGACCTGGAGTTCTGGTGCCCAATTTGTCTGTATGTGGATTAGACAGGATTGTCAGTTCTTTTATAGTATTACCAAAAGAGGTTTCCAGATATTTGTCTAGGAGTTAAAATACTTACATTGAAATATCTCTCTGTTTCACCCAGCATTTTTTTTTCTTTTTGGTGGCCAAGGGTTAAAAATGTACAAAGACAAACAGTTTTAAAAAGTTGGAAAGCTAAATGCTTTTGTTTCAATAATTAAAAGACATTAAATTGCTTAGTTGTAGATTAGCTCTGACTGCTTTTGTGTTTGTTACAAATGGCTATGTTCTATTTTGTTGAAAAAAGTATAGCACTGTAAATGTAAAAGGGTACTTTGTTTCTGGGTTCCATGATTTCCACATTTCTTTCAATTTTAGGATCTTGACTTGAAAAAGCTTAGGTTGCTCCCCTCCCCTACCCCCCCCCCCCAAAAAAAAGAATACTGAATCGTTGGTGCCTGATTTTGCTTGTTATATTTTAATGGGATAGTGCTAGTGGCAGTTGTCTTTATAGAAAACTTAGGGAATTGTGATTTCATCCATGAGATTCTAGCTTCATATATTTCTTTCCTTGCTAGAGGATATGTGTTAAAGGCTTTGCACTTGCAAATATTTCTTAACATTAAAGAATACTTGTCCTCTCATTTTAGAAGATCTAATCACAGTGATTCCCAGTCCTTATGTTAGAAGATTTGATCAGATCTTTTCTTTGTTTCCTAGCAGCATGTGTTTCCTAGCAGTCATACATTCCACAGGTCCTGATGTCATTAGAACTGTGTCTGTCAGTGTATTGTGCTGTCTTTAGCTGAAGGTGAATGTCAGAAGTGCCTGAATGCCATTCCCTAGCACTTTTTCAGAACTAAATATTCAGTAACCTATTCCATTGGTGTATATGGTGACTACAGTATTTCTATAAACTTGGGGTAGGAGGAATGATTAGTATAAAGGGTTATGTGAACTATTTAAATTTTTTAGATAGCTTTGTTAGGTTGCTCTAGGCATCCCTGGCCTGAAGAGTGATAAGCCAGCATGTGATTTGCTGTACGGGTAAAGGCTTTTGATGTCTCATTTTAAGTTGCTTGGTGTGATTATCCTTCAGATTGAGAGCCCTCCATGAAAATATGAATGGAAGGTCTTTTAGAAATGATTTTCTTAATGATAATCTTGCATTTTGGAGATTTAAACATTCCTTTCCATGGGGAATAATAGTGAGTATGAGACTTACTGGCTCTAGCTACTGTGCCTGGCATTGTTTCTAGTAATTAAGAAAGGCAATTTTTATGAACTTGTTGTCCTTTAGATTCCTTGGTGAGCTTATAGCCAAGTTAATCCTAAATAGAAGGTAAAAAAAGGTCATCAAATCAAAAGAATTGAAGTCAAATAATAAAATGCTAAACTGAATTGTTTTTGAGATTTCATTTGGACCACTTTAACTGCTGGATGAAACTCTTTTTTGAAAAGAGCTGCCAAGTAGGAGTGACAGTTACTATTAGAAGTGGGGCAGTTTTGCCCAGAAATCAGCAAGGAAAACTGATTGTGCATCTAAAAACAAAGTGATTTTGAGAAATGTTATGTAGCCTTAGTTTAGCATGGTGTGAATGGCTAGAGCAGTTTGAATTAGAGGGAGATGATTTTTCCTTAAGTTTTGCAAATGACTATTTTCCCTTTGATTTCTTAGATTTGCATTACATTCAAAATACGCAGTTGCTCACGGAGGGAGGAACCCTAAAGACAGAGGCTATATTGTAATTTAGCATTAGTTTGCCTTCAAGGACATGTTTACGCTTAGATTATTATTGCATTTGTCTTTTTCTTTTATGCAAATGAATTTCCTTATAGGATACCCTATTTTATAATAAAATATCAACTAAAATATTCAAATATGAGTAAGGTCTTCCTGACATTTTTCCTTTCTTATCTGTGTGTGTGAATGTGTGTGTGTGTGTGTGAGAGAGAGATTAGGGAGTTGTTGATCAGTGCGGAGAAAAATCCAGATTTTTCATTGATTGTGATTTTGATATTGATGTTTATTGGTTAGTTTGAGAGAGAGTGTAAGCATGCCTGTGAATAGCATTTATGAGTCCAAAGATGTACGTAGTTTTCCCCAAATCCTTTCAAGTCTGAGTGTCTGTATGGTCCAATAAAATTAACTCTTCTACTGCGTAAAGTAACCAGGTGTAAATTTTTCTTAGAATTATTGTGTGCTCATACACTCACAAATACAAAATATATTAAAAAATTAGCCGTCCTTCTGTGAATTCATTGAAAGTCTCCATTTGTTTTACAAAGTGGGAGAAAGGGGAGAGTTCTTCTTGTATTTGTTCATAACAGATTCTATAGATCTTAATAATTTATGTCTTACTAATGTCTTATTGACATTTAAAACAGGAATTTAATATTAATGAATTTTTTCATATGAGTGATTTCATATACATATTAGAAGCTGTTAACATTTGATCCATCTTATTCAAGAACTTAAATGTAATACTGTTGGTGGTAATTCTAAATTATTGTGAACTTTATCTCTAGGATGGAAAATTAAATCAACCAACTGAATATTGCTATCTGGTAAACTTCTATGTCATTTATTTTGTAAAGCACATAATCCTCTATTTTCAAAGTGTATTCTTGGGAAATCTGTGGGTCTTTGAGACCCTTTCAGAGGCTCTGCTTGAGGAAAATATTTTCATAATAATGCTAAGGTGTTTTTTACCTTTCACTCTCATACATTAACAAGTGTAGAGTTTTCCAGAAGGTACATAATATGTGATGACATCATTGCTTTGATGGCATGAGGCATGTGTGCTGGTGTATTCTTTTGTTTTAAAATTTTACCAGTTTAACTATCAATTTTAAAATATTGATAGTTATAACCAACATAATCAAGAGTTACTTTAGGTCATCAATTTTTAAGTGTGTAGAAGGGTCCTGGAACCTGAGAATTTGAGGATCGCTGAAGTTGACTTTTCAAGATCTGCTTCCTTGTACTCAAAAGTTCACCCCTTTGGACCATATAAAGAGCCATCTAAGATGAGAAAAGAAGTAGCTTGTTCAACTTTTAAAAATACATAAGCCAGATGGGTATTTTATTAATTGACATTTTCATTTTTCTCTTCCCAATGGAGAAAGCTTGTTTTTAGTTTTTTTGATCTCCAGTTAGTGAAATGGAAACTTTAAGGGTGCAGGTCTCCAGCCTGACCTACTGACAGTAGCAAAGGAGCTACTGTGAAAATTTAAAATCTAGGCCCCAGGTCTTGATATGCTGCTATCTGGAAAGGCAGAATGCTGTGTTGGTGATGAGAAGGGACTCTGTGGTGTGTTGGCTGAGGTTTGATAAATTATTTGATTTTTGACAAGATACTGGGTCTCTCTCTCAATGCCTCCATTTCCTGATATGTTTTAATGGGTATAACAACTGAACCTAATTCATAGGTTGTTGTGAAAATTTAATGGAAAAATATATGCAAAGTGTTTAAAACAATTCCAGGCACATAATAATACGATTGGAACTATTTGCTGCTATTGTTATTATTATTTACTGGGTCTCATGAGGGTCCCAGGAAACGTTAATCAATTCTGCATGTGATTATATGATTCAGGTATGCAATTATGTTTTAGCTCATTGCTTTAGAGCATTTCTTTAAATGCTATTAAATTTGAAAATTTCACATAAAAGATAATCTTGGCTTTATTTTACCCTTCCACTTGAAAACTTATGAAGAGTTACTGTTGTTTTGTTTCTTTTTTTTTCACAGTAAGAATTAGTAAAATACCTTCCTAGTTTGGGCCAAGTTTGAAGTTCATTAGAGTATGAATGCCCAATTAAAACGAGATTTCAAAGACCCTAATTGAATATTTATGTATCTTGGGAATTTTTAGGAAGGAAATCACTTTTCTGAAGTGATAGCAAGACGACTCCCTACACTCTTAGTTTGTTAATCACTATCTAAGCATCACAACAGGCCATTTTCAGTGAAAAGCGTCCTCTGGGTAATTATACACTACAGTTCTGTTTGTTTGTGAATGGTGATATGCCTAATGAGTAACAGAAGCCCCACATAGAGATTAGTTTTAATGGATGCTAAAGTTTAAAGATGACCTGTAATACTTCTGAATGGCACTTTGACATCTATTTGAAAACTTTATAGAGATATTTATAAATTTTATATATGTATAAATGTATATATGTATACCTATATACCTATGTACCTATATAGGTATATTTCATGGCTAGTTTAATTTCTGACTTAGGCCCGCCACTATGACATTAGTACTATGGCACTAATCTTCTTAAGCATGTTGGCTAATCTTGGCTTAGAGCTGTGGAAACTACCCTATACTCCTTAGATGGGCATAGCTGGGCGCTGTCTCTGATTATGAACTGCTCAGAATGAGAGTTCTTTGGAATGAGAGACACTTGACCACAGTCCCAATTCCACAACTTTATAGCTGTATCATCTCTCTTTGTGAAATAAAGGTAATAAAATTTGCATTGCTGGTTTGGGGTGAGGAATAGGTAGTGAATAGAAAAGTACCTGATAAGAGTGAGCATTTAATAAATGGTAACTACGAGGGTGAGTCAAACATTATCTGCACTCTGGCTGTAAAACTTATTTTAATCAACTTTTAGAAAAGACAAATACATCATTTTTTGACATAATCTCCTTGCTTTTCAATACACTTTGTCTATCTGTCAATAAGCTTTCGTATTCCCTGCTTAAAAAATGTTTTAGGCTGATCTGTGAGCCACGAAGGCTCATCAGATTCATCAGAAGTGAATCTTCATCCTTGTAGAGCTGCTTTCAGGGGACTAAACAGGTGAAAGTCCAGTGGAGCAAGATCAGGACTATCGGGAGTATGCTTTAACACCTCAAAACAAAGCTTTTGCAGAGTGTTGGCAGTGTGGGAAGAAGTGTGTGGATATGTGTTGTCATGTAAGATCACAACAGCCTTCGATAGCAGTCCTCTGTGTTTAATCCAAAGTTTAGGCTTCAGCTCTTCAATAAGTATCTCTATCCATTCATACACACTTCTTCACGACAAAACACTTTCTCCATACTGTGCACAAAGTCTTCGATAAATAGTGGCACCAGGTACACCTTCAGACCACAAAAAACGAATCACTTCACACTGCTCTTCTTTCATGCAAATCGTAAGTGGGGCATCCATTTTTGCTTACACTGCAGTTACAAATGAACTGATATAACACGTTCACACCTTCACAGCAGTGACTGGGAAGACAGTAGCCTTGAACAGGAAGTGCTGAGAAGACAGTGCTGCCAACAGAAGTTTTGATATAACCGGAGTGCGGATAATTTTTGACTCACCCTCGTATTATCATTAGAGTATTATTAGAAATGTCCTTAACTACCACTATTAAGAAACCTTAACAAAATCAAATATCTTTTTTTAATTGAAGAGTTCTTGATGAGCTATGAAAATCAATAGCATTTTCTTAAGCAGTTGAGAAAGGTTTCACATGTATTTTTGTCTTTTCCATATTTTTTCCCTATCTCCTTTTTTAACCTTTGGTTAAGTACCTATTTCTGAGTGCTTCCTTGTAATCTTAAAATGTTATGCTCTGCTACTAATTCTCTCCCCCACCCCCCAAATCATAATCCTGACAGGAAAATGTTTTTGACAGCCACCAAGTGCTGTGTCTGAAGATTGACTTTAAATCAGGTATAAAATGAAAGTAGCAATTTAAGTTAAGACATTTTAAATTAAACTTCTGATCATCTTTTCACACAGCATCAGCAGCTCTTTAGGCTTTAACTGCCTCAGAATATTCTACAGTGTTGTAACTAAATCATCATAAACTTGCAAGATTTAAGGATTTCCCATACTTTTAAAGGATTTATAATCCCAAAGCTCAGTCCTCATAAGATTGCTATAAATGCAGATGAACCTTAAAATTCAGAACCCCAAATTGTTTTAAAGACTAAAAGTATGGAAAGGGTCATAAATAAGTCTAGCTTTTAGAATGAACATATGTATTTCAGTGACAGTTGCCAATAAGAGAAGTTATTAAAATGTGTAACTCATATCTAATCATCCAGCGTTTATGTTAAAATGGAAAGAGTGAAACATGGTCGGTGGTAAAAATGAATGAAAAAATAAGCTGACTTGCTAAATTGTACCAGACTTAAGTGTTTTAGAGTATGACTCAAGAAAATGAAAGCCAAGTAGAAAGGACACCCCCTTCTGTTTGATCAGCTTGTGTTGGTGTTTATGCATCCCGCAGAGGCAAAGTGTGTTACTATTCAAGACAGCCCCAGTGGCTCCACAGTAGCCTGAGCTTGTGAGAATAGGGGAGAGACTCAAGCCCAGTTTTTGATGTTCTGCCTGGGTGGGTAACCTGAATACTAAAATGCATTCCATTGACAGCTGACCCTGTAAGAGGTTTTTCAACAGTCTCCTGTTTTGTTTTGGTTTGGTTTGGTTTTTTTTCCCCTTTTCCTTTCCTCAGAGCTCTTCCAGATACTTTTGGGTAAGAGGAAATGGTCCTGGCGGATGGTCGTCTTTTTGTATGAGATTTTATTTCTGGCCAGAACGGAAGGGCTCAGCTGGTTTACATTTCTGTCTTTTGTTTTTTTCATATTTCCAGTGTTCTTGATTTGTCAATGGCTGGTGGTGGTTGTTTGAACCTTGACTCAGAATACTGATCATGACTTCAAGGAGTGGACAAAGAGTCTATTGAGAAATAGTTTTGTGTTAACATGAGGCATGTGTATATCTATAGACGTTCTTTATATTGGCTTTAACTGTGCAGTCAAATTTGTCTACTGAGCTTTAATCATATTATTAACTGTAGTTGACTTTGGAAGAAGAGCTTAGGCATCCATTTTCTTTTAAAATAACATACCATCATTTTTTTGAATTTTAGGCATGTTTCATTAAATTTTACTTTAGTTTTCAATAATTTTTATGTATGACAGTTAAATATTATTTTTTAGCATTCCAAAATGCAGCATATTTTGTGATAACATCTCAGTTGACATATGGACTTAAATTCAACTTAAAAGATTTTGTAGAATGGGTGTATTCATTATTTTTCTTTTAATTTCAGACACCTGCAGTTAGCTTTAGGCCCTAATGATTAATTTATTGGGAGGTTATTGTGTTTCTCACCTAAAGATTCTTGGGGAAGGATGGAGGTTTACCTAGGCATCAGAAAAAATTAGCACCTTGACTACCACCAGGATTCTATTCCAGTTGTCTGCTCCTATGCAGACTACCACTTTTCCTTCTCTCTGCCTACTGTATTCTTAAGTCTGAATTAGGTACCCAGCTTTAGATCAATCTGCTATCACCAGCTTACTGGAGTCAGTAAGGATATTGCAGTTCCTCGGTGGAGGCACTAATAGCTTGAAAAAGGGAAGGCTCGGTTAAGAGAGGGATCTTGTCTACAGAAAAAAGTAAAGGGGCTGATAAAGCCTGAATGTCCACTACAGTGATCCTTTGTTAACTCAGACAGATGAAGCATTAGGAGAATTGGTTAGAAAAACCATTAAAGATGGGTACACTCTTTTCCTTTAAGCAGCCAAAATGATCATGGAAAATGGTTTCCTACTTACTTGACCCAGATAACCCAAGAAAAATATGCAAATCAAGGGATTCAGATTTTCAGATTCAAGAACATCTGTGAAACTGTCCAACTTGTCAAGGCTATGCATGTCTGAAAAGCCATCAAATATCCGAAAGGTGTCATATACATAAACAATGTATGCCATTCCATCATTAGATTGTGGAGTTGCTACTGTACAGTGCTGAACAGGGGACACTGGAGACAGATTCAGTGGTACATAGAGTGCTGAATTTTTGCTACTCTTGCTTTAAAATGTTGGTCTTACAGGTTTAGGTGTAAATTATTTAAGCATTGAGTACATCCAGGTGAACCCCCCCCCCCCCCCCCCACCGCAAGATGTGCCACTGGGCATGGCACTCATGATTGAGTTAACTTATATATGAGCTGCAGTAGCCACATTTAGATGGTCCTCACTGAAAAGGAAGAATTTGTTCCTAAACTAGAAGTGGAGGTTTCACAGAAGCAAAAGTTATCCCAGAAGAAACTGTAGAAACAAAAACTTATGGCATGGAAATAAATACAGCATGAAATAAATGCAAATAGAGGGAAAAACAGAAAAAATGGATTTACAGATATGAATTCATCCATTTAAGACATCTAATTATTTTATACTTGCTGGTGTACTCATTATGTCATGCTGCTGATGGGAATGTATGTTTATTCAGATAAACCTTATGGTTAGAGGCAGAATACTCAAAAGTTCATCATGTAGGATATTTCAAATAATTGACTATGGATAACTTTATTAGCTAAAGAATGCAATGAAAATATTACTTCAACCTATCCATGAATAATGTTATTGAAATGACAGACATCCAATTTGGATCCATTATTACAAAAACTAGAGTCTGGGTAGTGTTTAATGCTGACACTTGACCAGCTGAAGTTAAATAGTGCTTTAGAACTATCATTTGTGTAAGTTGGGAATCCTCTTAAATTATTGTTTTTTTATTTTTTCTTTATTCACAACAGAAAGTTATGTTGACTTTTCATTTTAAATTACCAATCCAATATAAATAGTAACGTAAGATAATTTGGGAGAATTTTTAAAGGTTAACAGAAATCTTAATTAGAAGAACTCCTTTCTTATTGTTGCAAATCCTTGAAGAAAGCCTTAAAAATTAGTAGGCTGTCAACATTTTATTTTTATGCTTTGACATTATTAAGCAAACTTTGGGAGTATTTCTTTTTTTTTGGTGCATTTGATTAAATGTGTGATCTTATCTTGGTGAAATAGCCTGCTGGGCCGCAGACACTAGTTTTCAGAAATGAAATTTGCTTAGAGCCTCTGAGCAGACATTTATTCAATGAGACCCTTACTGAATAATGGATGATAGTGAAATTGCAGTAGTGTGTATGTATGTTTTCTTGCTTGAATATAGGCATTGAGATAGAGCAACAACAAAAAAGTAATGTATGAAAGAAAGCATTAGATTTGTAAGTGAGAAATTAACCTGCATTATTACAAATAAATGAACTATGTGTGTGAAGGACTCATAGTATCACTCTCAGAAGATGGTGTGCTAGTCCATCTGCTTTGTTTTAGTAATCTTGCTGAGTTACTTCCTTTTCTGCTAATCTCTTTTAGCTTGGTAGATGTTATTCTGGGAGTTGTGCCACAATCCCAATGTATATCATTTATGTATGCTCTATTGATTCTACTTGGGTGCCAGTGATAGCTGAATTTTGATTCCTATTCATTCTTCCCAATACAACTTATTCTACATTCTCAATGATCACATTTTAATTTAAAAAGTTTTTTTTGATATGATATAGTGTGCTCATGTTGAATACTTGTGAAATATGGAGATACATAAACTCAAAACAGAAATCAACCATTATATGTCAGTATAATGGTATATTTCAGTGTTCACAGAGGTTATATCACGCATATTTTTAGCTTGATTATCCCGGTATTGTATCCAGGTATTACCTGCATTGTATATGTGTTATGTGTGTTTGTTTTAGTAGAATTGAGGTTAAAATATATAAAATATATACACAGTTTGTATAATTCTCTCCAATTTCCCAGTGCCATTAATGTTTTGAGAGCATCATTTTTAATGTAAAATCAGGGCACATTGATTTATTTAAACATTTTCTTATTCATGTGGGTTATATTTTGCAAGGATAAGTAACATAAAGCTTGGCCCATTCTATGATGATTTTTGTAGCAAAAATTCCTTGAAGTACAGTTATTAGGACAAGGAGTAAATGATGACTATCTGACTTTTACTACTTGGTTTCTGTGATCCACATGCATCATTGTCCTCTGTGCAAAACTGGTCTTTTTTGGGAAATTTTTAAGAATTGTTAACTGTCAGTTATGTAGAGTTAGTAGTTATTAACTCTTCATTATTTATAAAGTTAGTAATTTACCAATTGTTTGGTAACTCTTAAGAATTACTAGCTCTCATTTATATCAATGTATCAAAGCTGAGGTCAGTAAAGTACTGTAGTCAGTAATAAAAAAAATGAAGTACGGGCTATTAAGATTTAAATAGGACTGTGCCTAATGCCTGAATTTAACATAACATTAAAACAAAACCATACAATGAAACTAATTATGAAGAAATAAGAAGTCTACCGTCCACTTTATGTCCCCATAAACTTTCTTAGTTTTGTTCTCTGCTTTGAATGGACTTATCTCTTAAGTTCATCTAAAAACATCAATTTAACAAAGCTCTTCTGTACCAGACCTCTCATGGAAAAAGAAAATTGGTGGCCTTGATTTGGACTATTCTAAAATTTAAGGATGAAAAGGAGGAGTAAATTGTCAGTAAACACATTTATAGTAATTGAAGTTTGTCTATAAAAGAACAAGATCAGTAAAGAAAGTAAGTAGACAGAACAGCATGGCTCATAATTAGTAAACATGAATTCAGTTCTTGCTAGGTTTAAGTTTAGTTAGAGATCTGACCACAGGAATAAGGGTGAGATACCAAATATGTGTTCAGTAGTGCTTAAGTAAAAAGAAAGAGGAAAACAGTAGGCATGTAATGCAAATTTTTATCATTTTTACAATAATACCAATACCTACTGAATTGAATTTCATTAGTTTATTCTTTGGTCAGAGGGACTTACTGTTCTAATTTAAACATGTTTGTGATTTCTGCTTCCAATCACAAAGACATATTTAAGGTACACTTCTAGCAGTAAAGTTGGACACCAGTTCTTACTTCACATTCTATATTTTCTTTAAATCTGTACCTGAACATATTTATGGAACCGAGTTTAGTGCTAGGTTAATAATGAATGTATAACTGCGTGAATGTGCTTTATGGACCTAGAAGAAACAATTGAACATGAAAGCAGTTTTTGAAGTTACTGTTGCAAGATAATTCAAGGGCCATTGAAAACTGCTCTGTACCTGCATGTGGAATGATTAAGGCATAGAAAGAATCCTAAATAAGGCACTCTTCTGCACACTGTTTCCTCAAAAAAAAAATTGTTGATTAGCAACTCCCCATTTACTAATCATTGGGTGTAAAATTTCAGTTATGCAAGATAAATAAGTTCTAGAGCTCTGCTGAATAATATTGTGCCTATAGTTAGTAATACCATATTGTCCACTTAATCTGTTAAGAGGATAGATCTCATGTTAAAGGTTCTCATCACAGTAAAAATTAAAAAAAAAAAATTTACTTGTCAAGAATTGAACTGACTTGCCCAAAGTGACATGACTGGTTTGTAGCATATGCTGCCTTTCATCAAGGGATTTCTCAGCCTTGTACTTGAGAATTCTCATTTCTGATTTCAGGCATCGTCTCTGCATAGCTGTATAACATTGCTCAAATAACTTTTCTAGGTCTGTTTCATTGTAAATAGGGGATAGGACTGGGTGTTCTTTCTCTCTAAAACATCCACTAGATAAAATAATATGACTTAAGTTCATTAGAATGGCATACCTTTGTTTACAAGTTAATCTTTCAGAAAACTTACCTATTAAGGTAGTTGATTCTATTAGAATTTTCACATTACATTCTCCTCAGAGTTAAGCTGTTGCATGTGGTATTAGCATATTTAAAAAGATAAAATAGGTTAGACATCCTTTTTTGTGAAGGTTTAAAAAGCAAGTGATATGATGAAGATATTTTACATTCTTTAAAAAGTTAAGGAATCTAATGTTTCTCATATTTCTCTACTATTAAGGGTGCTAATACGTTTTCTTTAGTAGTAAATCATTTCAGGATCTGAGATAGGATTTGATAGAGTTTCTCATATTAGCTTTATTTCCCTTATGTTTATAGATCAAATAAATTCTGCGTCCAGAGCTTTGGGCTCACAGTACTGTTATCTTGTATCAAGGCAATTTCAACATGTCTTCATTTATAAAGCAGAAGTGTACACATTGATATAGTGTATACTTAGATATATACATAGTTTCCCTTTCACTCCTTTTTTTTACATATAATGTATTACATTTATTGCATCCACTACATTTTTTTGTTTGTTTTTGTTTTTTGCTTTTGTTTTGTTTTGTTTTAAGAACTTTTATTGAGATACAGTCAACAGACAATAAACTGCATATATTTAGAGTGTACAATTTGGTATTTTTTTTTTATTAGTAATGTATATATGGCAATCCCAATCTCCCAATTCATTCCCCCCCCAACCCTCCCTGCTTTCCCCACTTGGTGTCCATATGTTTATTCTCTACATGTGTCTCTATTTCTGCCTTGCAAACCGGTTGATTTGTACCATTTTTCTATATTCCACATGTATGTGTTAATATACGATATTTGTCTTTCTGACTCACTTCACTCTGTATGACAGTCTCTAGGTCCATCCATGTCTCTACCAGTGTCCCAGTTTCATTCCTTTTTACAGCTGAGTAATATTCCATTGTATATATATGTACCACATCTTTTTTATCCGTTCATCTGTAGATGGACATTTAGGTTGCTTCCATGTCCTGGCTATTGTAAGTAGTGCTGCAATGAACACTGGAAGGCATATGTCTTTTTGAATGATGGTGTTCTCTGGGTATATGCCCAGCAGTGGGATTGCTGGTTACTCCTTTTTTATCACCTGAATTTATTTACATAAAATTATTACAGATTCTTTTAAGGTTTAAGCATTACCTTGAATTTAGTTCTATATTAATGATCTTTACTGAAAGTGATAAATACACATATAGAGAAATATAAAATACAGGAACATGAGGTATATTAATGAGAAGCAAAGAGGTAAAGTAGAAAGAGAGCAGAAGTTTGAGAATCAGAAGTGCATGATTTCCAACCCGCTCTCTGTTATGACCCAGAAAATGTTACTCAGCCTCTCCATGCCCTAGTGTGAAATGGGAATAAAAATAACCCTTCCCTTTTAGAGTTATTGTGAGGATTAAATGAGATGATGTACATAAAACATATAGCATGCTGACAGCTTGTATACCTTGGGTTAATTTTTCATAGATCTTTGAAGCGGATGTCTTCTTTTAAGTGGGACTCTAAATCATTCTGCTTTTACTGCAGTTCTCAAAAGACCAGCTTTATGAAGTCATTAGTTTTGTCATTCACTGTGTGTATGTTAGCACCAGATGTCTGCAAGATGCTGGGGATGTGGAGCATAACATGGCAGAAAGAGCCTCTGACTTTAGCACTTGCACAGCCATGGAAATAAAGAAGTATTCAGCAATGTGTCTATCATGAATTATTTGTTAAAATTCTGGTAAGTGCTACAAAGGTCAAGTCCAGGATACTGTGAGATAGTAGCAGGATCAGACCTTGTCTCAGGTGGAGGGTTAGTGGCTCTGCAAAGACTTCCCAGAGCAAGTGACATTTGAACTGAGATATGAAGGTTGAGTAGGCGGCCCTAGAGAATGTGCTGGTTCACTGCTCCCTTCACATTCTGTCATCAAAAGAGCTCATCACAGACCCAAGCATGTTCAAGTGGAGGAGGTTAATAGAGGTGAGTAAAGGGAAAAAATTGAGCATAGTTACTTTGATTTGACAGTAGGGACAACACACCTGAATTTTTCATTTTACAGAGAAACTGAGTTAACACAGAGAATGGTTTAATATTAGTTGTCTGCCTATAATACTAAATGTCATAAAATAAACTATCTGTTGCTGGTCTGGCACTGTGGATTTGAAATGAGAAGCATACTTAGGATCTGTACAGATACTGAAACCAAGATTTCTTATTTAGCTTTAGACATGTATATCTGTGTTTTGTGACTGGAAGGGAGTTTTACTCCAGAAAGTTGTTTTCTCTTCATTTTTTTTAAGCTCTTTATTGGAATATAATTGTTTTACACTGTTGTGCCAGTTTTTGCTGTACGACAGGGTGAATCAGCTGTATTTATACATATATCTTCATATCCCTTCCCTCCCACAACTCCTTCCCACCTTCCCAATCCCAGCCCTCTAAGTCATTACCCATCATCGAGTTGATCTCCTTGTGTTATGCAGCAGCTTCCCGCTAGCTATCTGTTTTACATTTGGTAGTATGTATATGTCAGTGCTACTCTCTCACTTCGTCCCGGCTTCCCCTTCACCCCCCCATCCCGTGTCCTCAAGTCTGTTCTCTACATCTGCATTGTTATTCTTGCCCTGTCACTGGGTTCATCTGTACCATTTTTTTAGATTCCATGTATATGAGTTAGCATATGGTATTTGTTTTTCTCTTTCTGGCTTACTTTGCTCTGTATGACAGACTCTAGGTCCATCCATCTCACTACAAGTTACTCATTTTCATTCCTACTTATGGCTGAGTAATATTCCATTGTATATATGTGCCACATCTTGTTCATCCATTCATCTGTTGATGGGCATTTAGGTTGCTTCCATGTCCTGGCTACTGTAAATAGTGCTGCAGTGAACATTGTGGTACGTGTGTCTTCTTGGATTATGGTTTTCTCAGGGTATATACCCAGTAGTGGGATTGCTGGTAGTTCTGTTTTTTGTTTGTTGAGGAACCTTCATACTGTCTTCCATAGTGGCTGTACCCATTATATTCCCACCAACAGTGTAGGAGGGTTCCCTTTTCTTATTTTTATCCTAACTTCTCCCCATGTCCATTGGCTTAGTAAGTGCCTGGTGACTTTTGGTTCTGAGAAACTGTAGAAATG
The DNA here is from genome assembly GCF_030028045.1 of Hippopotamus amphibius kiboko. Taxonomy (NCBI): domain Eukaryota; kingdom Metazoa; phylum Chordata; class Mammalia; order Artiodactyla; family Hippopotamidae; genus Hippopotamus; species Hippopotamus amphibius. The sequence goes on from NC_080188.1 coordinate 35,259,148, forward strand.
GAGAAACTAGCTTTAGGAATACCAGTGATAAAGTTTGGCAGTGCTATGGTTATGACTCTTTACTTGTCAAAGAACATCAGTAAAATATCAGTATGGAAAATAATTGTTAAGAGAGACGTGGTGTTATTATTTAGTAAAGAAAGTAGACTTTGTCTAGCATCTCTCCACTGCTAGGATTAAGCTTATTATTTAAATTTTTGAAGGCTATCCATAGTATGTGATGATAAAACTGATTTTATTGTTATTTAGAATAAATCACTGAGTGTGAATACAATAATGGTAAAGTATGTTCTAGAAAACAAATGTTATTAGTTTGAGTCTATGAGCAAAAAAGATAAATGTGTGGTTTAAGAAAATTAGTGGAATAAAAAGTTTAATATAGGAAACATACTATACTGAGAAGGTAGTAAATTTGGAATCATTAATCTTTTCTATCCATTTATCAACATTTATTGTGTGCTTCCTGTGTGATAAAATTAAACACAATTGTGATAGAGATTAGAAAAAGGAAAATAATGAGTTTTTTGAGAATATTTGCCCCAGGGATGTCAGGTACTCCAGATGAAAGTTTTTCTCATCCTGCTGAGCCCTGGATGATATGTAGGAATTGGCCAAGCAGACATCTTCCTGAAGGCGGGCACCTCCAGCGTCAAGGCCTAGAGTAAGATGGAGCTCAGCTCATGTGAGAAACTCAGGGAAGGTCTAGTACCTAAAACTTAAGGCTTGAGAAAGGAAGTGACATGAAATGTAGCTAGAGAAGTAAATGGGAGCCTGGAATTTCTAATGTTTCCTTAAGTTTAAGTATTTTGGACTTTATCTTAGGAGCAGTGGGAAGTCATTAAAGGTTTGAAGCAGGAAAATAACAAGATCAGATTTTCATTTTACAAAGATTATGTTGACTGTTCTGTGTAGATGTCACTGGAGGAGGCATCAAGAGGGAATGTGGAGAGCCCAGTTAGATGAGAGTCTAAGCTTCTGCCACACCCCTTCGCAGCCGGGAAGTGTAGGCCAGAGCTTCATGTGTAAGGAAGCTAAGTGATGGTGACTGTTATTGAAATTACCCTATAGTTACTTACGAAATTTTACCCCTCTACCTGTTGATACATTGTTCTAATGCTGTATCCAGTTGTTTAATCAGATTTATTTTTCACCTAAAAGTTAAAATCTACTTTTTGGAGACTTGTAGTATAACTAGAACTTTTTATATGTTTGTATTTTAAATGCTGCACAAAAAAATCATAAAATCAGATGTTGGAACCACATTTGATTTAGTTAAAGGAGGGTTTATACCACGTAGTTCTTTCATTTTGGTCAAAGTGATTTATTTGTAAATCCTCATTACTAGAGTCATTCAAAGGAATTCCTATTTTAATGATACCTGAAAAGGCAGTAAAACATGTTTCTTGTAGCACTGCAGTGGTCTGATAATCTGAGTGAGAGATGCAAAAAAGTTGACTGCATCTTATTTAAGAATTTCCTAGACATTTTGCCTATTATATCTTCTATTAGTAATTTAAATATTATATTTCCCCCTTGAGTTCTGTTTTCTAATTCCCCATAACAGTTTTTTTTTTTTTATATCTCTTTCATGGCATTTATGACATTCTGCCATGGCTTTTGATTATTTCTCTTCTTGTTTTATACTTGTATGGAAATATAACTTCATTTAAACCTGGGACTGCTTTTAGTCTTTTCACAACTTGGACTACCTGATTATATAAATGGAGTTTGTGTTTTATTTTGATGGGTTAATTTTTTTTAAAGATGGAGGGGTAGTATGTTAGGTGAGCATCATACAGGAAATATGTCTTGTATGATTTAAAAAATTAATAGCATAACCTCTAATAACTTGGCTGTGTCCATGACACTTAGTGATTTAGAACATAGACTTTAGGGTCAGATGAACTTAAGCCTAAACTTTGGAACTACATATCGAGTAATAGCTGTGTGACTTTGGGTCATTTTCTGAGCCTCAGTTTACTCTGTGTATCAGTGAGCTAATTATATCTATTTCATGGTGCGATTATGAGAATTAAATTAGTTTCTGTTATATAATATAAGGTTTGGTTATTGTATATGAGAGTCAGATGGGAAAAATAGGTGCTATCACATTTGCACATAGCAAGGAGTGGAACACGGTGATTCAAGCCATCTTTTTTATCCTTTGCTCTCCAACTTTTTGCAAGATTGACATCACTTTATATCTGTTGCCGTAAATCTTCATGGCCTTCCATTTGGAATCATTTTGTCATGTTACTTCACGAACGCCATACTATCTTTTTTTTTAATCTGACTTATTCTGAAAGGAATGATTATCTAGCAATTTATGACATACAAATGGAAGTCTGAACACTTGCAGGCACTGTCAGATAAGAATGTCAAAAATGCTTTTATTACTTATTTCTAATCCGTTCTGTAAGCATATATACCTAATACATACAGGCTATAAAATATAGTTTTGTATACTTAGTATTTCAGGGCAGACATAGTCTTCCCCTTTCTCCAATGTACAGTTCCCCCTAAATCAACTATTTTTAGAATTTGAAGAAATTTGCTTATTTTAAAAGGGACAATTTCAGAAAACAGTGTTACTGTCACAAAGAATTAACTGATAAGGAGGACAGGGTATGAGCTCAGAGTCCTTTATCTTGAATAAACTTATCTTGTGTTGAATGGAATACAGTTTTATAAAAACTTGAAACAATGAGGAATTATAATTAGATAATATTCAGCCAAATTATTGGTGGTTTTGAGAAAAAGTAGACAGTTGGTATGCATAATAAAAACAGTATAGTTTTCAAAAATGTTTTGTAGCCAAGTATTCTGAAAGCAGTTGCAGATGTGTAAGAGCTAGGACTTGGTGCCCTTGATACTTGGCCTGTGGGAACTTGCTGTTCAGAGGTAGGCTTGTAGTATGATGTCAGCATTTGTATCCTCTTGAAGAATTGCTATTTCAATATAAGATATTCTCTGTTCTCTAATTATAGTATGTAGAAGAAATACAGTTTTAAACCTCTCTTGACAGCTGAAAGGACTTTTTGAAAGAAAGTAAAAAACCTAAGTTCTGGGCAATTGAATATCTGACATTAGTTATAATCCTGACTGCTCTAAAAGTGAATTAGTGATTTTTCCGTCAGTTTTTGAGTCTCTCATTGGAATTAATACTTTCTTCCATAATTTTTTTTATTATTTATTTTCTTCTGAATGTATGTTAAAAAGAACTGTTAAACACAGAGTGACATAGTGCAGCATATATAAAAACATTTTGAATAATTTTGGGTAATTGTAGCAAACCAGATGTTGCTGAGTTCTTATTTAATCAGAGATAAAAAATATTCACAATATAGTTTTGTCTAGCTGTCAGCTTAGATAAATGAATCCATTTCAATCAGCATGCTCCTAGTGAAAAAAGGAGGGAATATAATAACATTTTTCTAGCTACATTTGTTGAAAATAAATATTAATCTTCTATGTGGTTAAAACCATGCTGTGCCAATTTCATCATGACCATAATTGCGGAGAAGCCTTTTAGATTTTTTATTTTTATGAAGTTTACTCCTTTTTATCCTCTGGAGGCATTGAGTTAGATTTTACTTTTCATTTAGATTGTATGTCCATGTAGGTTTGTGTTAATCTTATAATGTCTTGAGGCTACTTGTTAAGACATTATTGGGTGGTTTATTCTTAAACATAACGCTGTGACATGGCCAAGATTTTTTTTTCCCTCTCAAACCTAAACTCTATCTTTGTCATTCTTTAAAATCTATTGTAATTCATGGGAGAAATTTAAATATTAATATTTTATAGATTCCCTGTTCTCTTTTGTTCTGTAGCATTAGTTAAGACAAACTGCTTCCAGAGCTGTGCTGACTTCTTAGAAAATGGTGCATAAAATAAAACACTAAAGGAAAACAAAAACCAAACTAACAAAATAAAATAAGGCATCAGGCCAGGAAAAATAATGTTAAGTTCAAGCTCCATTAGAAATGCCAGTGAGAAGAATGACAGGAAAAGATGATAAGTATAGGGACCGAATTGCTAAGGAATGAGCTTATGTACTTTTGTCTTCTTATTGTGCAGTCAAGGAAGGTGGAAGGTAGATCTCAGACTATAAAGTGAATAATTTCCTCTTAAGATAATATCAACAACATCATACTTTTCCACACTAATAAAAGTTTTGAATTTATATGCCTCCACTATCGTTGTATACAGGGGTTGTAGTGGGGGGTTTGATATTATGGTTGTAATTGTTGATTTTTGTCAAATATATGGAAAGCTTGTAGGGAAAATTGTTAGCATAGTCGAAAACCTCTATAAGCTGTAATAATTACCAGAGCTAATGGATTATTTCAGTTTATGTGGATGTTTGTCTAGGCTATTCATTGAGGAAATATACAAAATGAAGAATGAATTTGGAATTTTATTTCCACCTCTAAGACTAATTTTTAAGGATGTCTCAGATTTTTGTTTTTTGAAAGTCAGACTCTCTTATCTCAGTTTTATTCGTGTCCTCTTCAGAAAGCAAGTTTTGAACATGTTCTTCTTAATTGGTAGACAGAAGTTTGGTTGGAAGCATTTCACAAAATTCTCTTTGGAGAGAGATTGGAATGCCAAAGAAGAAGGGGAAATCATAGGTATGGTTTTGTCTCCTTTTGCTTTCATTATGGCATTTTGAGGGGAAAATGGAAAACACATTTAACAGTCTCTCTGAAGTTGTGAATACTGGGTACAAAATGAGCAGTGAAAAGTGCGATGCAAAATTGTCCTTTTATGGATTTCTCATTAGTCTTCCTACTTCAGTGACTCGATGAGAGAGAAATAAAATAGTTCTCTTACCTTCTCCTGGAACATAGTGGTTTTGAATGTAGGTGTAGAACCAGATCAGTGAGTGGTAGTGCAAGTCAAATGCCTTTACTTGTGTTTAAGATTTATATGTCAACATTGTGGGTGTTTTGCCCACACACTATGGGGTAACAACCTGTATTTGATTTTCATTTTTTTCCTATGGTGCTGAGGGTGTGTGTCTGAGTGTTTGTGACTTAGCAATTGTTTGGGCAGAAGAGTGGGTTGTTTTGAGGTACCTTGTCATTCTTACATTGTCTAGTTTCTGTCTGCCTACCTATGCCTTTTGAAGCACACTAGAGATGACAATCTAGAAGCAAGTGATCAGCTTCCAAGGGTAAAATGCTAACAGATCCCAGACTTTAAATGTATCACTTGAGGAAGTCTCCAAATATTACAATCAGAAATGTGAGATCACCAAGTACTAGGTAAGTGTTTTTACATTTGTTAACCTCTCGTTTAAAATTCTTGCTGCATCGTTACAGTGGTATTTTTTTTACTCATAAAATTTCTATATTGGTAAATTATAACTTACTTTTGGAATAATGTTTAAAAATCATACTTTAATTTTTTACTTCCAAAAAGAATCTTTGTATATATCTGAGTGGGGTCTCAAAGACAGATCTGATGAACATTTCGTATCTAATAAGCTGCCTTTATCATTCCTCTTTCTTCCAGCTTTCAGAAAGCTTTAAATGTGTTCTTTTTTCATAGTTATAATTTTGGGGGTGGACTTATACATATCTGAAGTGTGTTTTCGTGCCTTTATATATGTTTTTAGTGACATTAGAGTGTGTGCTACATGAATATGGAAGCTACTCTTTTGTTCTTTTAAACTGATTACAGTTTGATATAGTAGTGGCCAGAAACTTGAAATGTATGAACATTCCTTTGGTATCATATTGTGACATGAGCCATTTCTTGGATAGTACTGTGGACTGGTTAGTTTTCAATCAAACCTACCTTCCTGGAATTGATGGCCCCACAGATGAAGGGCTGTGTAACACTGAACCTTTTAGAAGCATGTTCAGCTCTATGTAGTTACTGGGCCAATGTCTGGCCGTCCCATTTCTCTACTTCCTGTCTGTATACTGATAGGAACATCATCCTTTCTGCCTCCTCGTCTTTAACCTCAGTGTTGTCTTGGGGCATGAATGTAATATTGTTTAACTATCATGTGATAGGGCAAGATAGTCCTAATACCATAGTCAGTGTTTATCTGTGCAGATAATTACAAATACCACCTTGTTGTTCACTTCAGCACTGTATAGATTAATATATTTTAACAGGCATCTGTTTAACAAGCATCTCTATTTTTATTTCTTTCTGCTCTTTTAGTGACATCCAGTTTAATTCCAGAGCTGAGCTTACTTCATTCTTAGAGAAGCACGGCCGTTTCTTCTGATCCCCTGTCAACAGTCAAACCTGGTCTTTCAGCAGCAATCTTAGCTCATCCAGTTCTTTGGGTTCAGTCCTATGTATCTATTTTCTTTCCTGGCTGGTGGTCATGTAATAGAGTTCTGCAGTGCACAGCCCTTAGCACTCCGCTGCCCTCAGCACGTGGCCGTTGCTGCAGGCACTTCACACGTCCCACCCCCGCTTCCCCCCCTTACCAGGCAGTGGTTACTGGGAGCCCATTAATGTGACTGTTAGAGCTGTGTTAGCGGTCCTGCTTAGGCATTGGTCGGCACCACACTGGGTCCCCTTCAGCCATTGGTTGGCGCTGCCATAGGCCTCTCCCCTAAGCAAGCAGCTGTCAAGGAGTGACTGTTACAGGGGCAGTGAGTCAGAGGTTGGCAGCGTGGTGGTCATCAGGTAGAGAGTGAGGTAAGAGGCGGATTCCGGGCTTCTCCCTGGGGGCCCTCCAGCTCACCTGGCCTCGGGATGGCCTGTCAGCTGGGGGGCCCAGGGAACAGGCTTCCGGAGCCCTCCCCAAGACCACCTGCTGGCCGGGCGCAGGCCCTGAGGCGGTGGTGAACTACGCTCCCATCCCTGCTTCTATGACCTAATGGCAGTGGCAGTTTGCATGGGACACGGTCTGGGGGACCTGGCCCCCAGTGTGGCCTGAGGAGCCTGAGGACCAGTTGGGTCCTGGGCCCCTGGCTCTGTCAGCAATGACAGCTGGGTAAGGTCTGGGGACCTGTCCCTGAGGGAGCCACCAACGGAGATCTGCCTCTTCAGCCACGCCTGGGCACTGGCAGGAGGACCCAGGCTGGGTGCTGGACTAACGCTCTGGGGCAGGGTAACTGGTGCCCCCTGCAGGGACCCCTTTTTCTTAGCCAGGCCTGGACCTCGGAGGGTGAGAGTTGTGCCTTGGGACCTTGCCCTTTCTTTTCTCTGTCAGAACAGAGAGTAACATTTGTTTGGTGGAAATTTACAGGAACATGGTTACCTGACCATGACCTGACCTCAAGAACCAAGGATCTGACACCCAGAAGTTTGCAACAACTAACCACGCCCCTCCCTCACCTTTCCTGTGAGGGTTTTGCTGAAAGCTTTTGAGGAGTTTGGGGTTTTTCAGGCATGAGCCACCCATCTCCTTGCATGACCCTGTAATAAACCTTTCTCTGTTCCAAACTCCAGTGTTCTGTTGTTGTTTGACCTCACTGTGCTTGGGCACACAGACTTGTGTTCCCGTAACAGAGTGAAAATCCAGTGACTGTTTCCCTAGTTTCATTTAACATCTTCTGCATCATTGCTTTCTACCTTCTAGTTCTCTGAATATTTTTGCTAGTAGCTCTCAAGTTCTCATTTTTCTCTACAGTCTCTCAGAAAGCTCTCTCCCCCCACTCTTTGTCTCCCTAAGAATTACCCTCTAGAATTTATGATGACTTATTGTGGGTAACAGGTGAGTCACTTTGCCAAGCTTAGATTTAGTTCTCTGTTGTTCCTTTTCAGTTCAATTATTAGCATAAACATTAACATTTCTAAACCCAATTATAATTATCATGCTTCCCATCAGACATCAGCACATCTCTTCGCTTTAGCTTGGTGAGGGGTGTCTCAGTAACTATAGTTATCCCAATGGCTGAGCTTAGAGACCGACTGCTTGTTTAAAAGAAAACACTTTGAACTTCTTTTGATTATAACTAGACAATCTTTAGAATCTGTAACAGTAAATAAATCATTTCCCTTTGAAAGGTGGGAGACAAGAAAAATCTTTTTTTTTTTTTTTTTGATATGTAGCATTGGTTTCTACATTGTCAGAAATCTCTTTTTTTTCTGAGCGTGTGTGATTATTTTCACTTCATGGTCATTAATAGAGCTGAGAGTTTGGTGCGGAGTGGATAGGAGATGTCTATTCATCTTATGGGCCTCTTTAGATTCTTGACTTTAGGTAAAATGCAGATATCACTACTGAGGTGAATAATCTCTGAATTATAAAGTAGAATATCTTTGACCTTTGTTTATTGGGCTCACTGTGTGGGAAGTTGGAAGAGGTGAAAACCCTGAGAGGGTTATCTACTTTTACTTCAAATTGCCTAGCAAACAACTTGAGGGGCAGCTCAGGTGGGAATGTGGCATGAAGTTGTAATTTCATCCCAGTCTGGAAATATGCAGGTGTTAAAAAAACAGAAACCAAAAAACAAAAAAACCTAATGGAAAATGGGTATTCTACAAAATCCAACTCTTGGCTTCTATCTTCAGATTAATTTAAAAGGTATATGAAAGTGGAGCCTCATTATCTTTGTAAATTGAGATTAAACTCTCAATGAAGAAGAAACAGAAAATATAGCCTACTGAGAAACCATATTTGACCCCTTCTAGATATTTAGAATTAGATTACTTTACTAATCTGTACTTTGGGAGCAAGTTATATATCAAAATGATCATAAAATATTTTTATTTAAAATTTTGTTTTTTGGAACTCAGCATGCATTGCAGTGCTAGCATATAATACATGCTTCATAAATGCACATTGGTTGAAATGAAGGGGTAAAGCTTTGTTTTGCCTTAGCAAAGATATCTGCTAAAAATGGTGTTTCTTTTCTTAGGTCAACATATTTCCTGTAAAGTATTTCTTATCTTTCTGAATTATATTACAATCCTAATGGAAAAGTATGATCTATCCTTTAATTCTATCCTTGGCTGAGCTGAGCCTTGGAAGTTTATAACTAATGAAATACAGTGTTTTGCTTCTCAGGTTCACGTGTAGCACTTAGATTTTCATTTTTCATTCATGGCTCTGTCTTTGTAAATCCATTCTTTTGTCGAAAATCAAAGGTTAATAAGCCTTAATTGTTAAACACAGTCAGTAGAAGCTGTGATATGCTGATATTCTAAAGCTTTTTAAATATGTGAAATGGTCATCTTTTGATGTTCTGTGACATCTGGACTGCTCAGCAAGCTACTCTAAAATTTTATGTTAAAAGAACTGGCAATTTTCTTAAATGTTTTATTTTGGATCAATTTCAACTTAGAGAAAAATAGTGCAAAGAGTTCCCATATACTCTTTAATCAGTGTCTCCTGAGGTTACCATTTGTGTAACTGCTATGGTTTCAGCATGTCCTCCCAAAACTCATGTGTTGAAATTCCAATGCCCAATGTGATGGTATTAGGAGGTGAGGCCTTTAAAAGGTCTAAGGTCATGCAGGGGGAGCCCTCATGAATGGGATTAGTGCTCTTATGAAAGAGACCCCACAGAGCTCCCTAGCCACCTCCTTCTGCCATGTGAGGACACAGTGAAAACACTGCCATCTGTGAATCAGGAAGCCCTACCAAACACCAAATGTGCGCCACCATGATCTTGGAATTTCAGTCTCTGGAACTGTGAGAAATAAATTTCTGCTGTTTATAAGCCACCCAAGACTCTGGTATTTTGCTATAGCAGCCTGAACAGACTAACACAGTTCAGTTATCAAGATCTGGAAATTAACATTGGTAAAATACCATTAGCTAAATTATAGATTGCAGATCCTGTTCACATTTCACCGGTTTTTCCACTAATGTACTGGGGATGTTTTTAAATGTGGAGTAAGTTATAGTTGGAATTTTCTAAGGTTGATAATTATTGCCATTATTTACTTTGCTAGAAAGGTAATGACATGTCATGCCTCTTTTAATACATGATGCTATGATAATGGTGTTCCTGTGTTCTTTTCTTGAAGTTCATATTTGGATGCTAGCATGGGAGAAAAGGAATGGCATTACTCTTTTAGGAAATCATTAAATGTTATTGATGTTAACATTTTATTTGTATCACCATTTAAGTGATCTTTTCCATAACATGATAAATTCTCAACTTCCCAGTCATCATGGCTACAGAATCAAGTTAAATAGTGTGGTCTGCTGTTTAGATCGGTAATACTATCAAAACTATCTTCTTCACCAATCTCATCAGTCATAAAACCCACTTTTCTTATAGTAGAAGACAGTGAGTGGAAAAAAGTAAACGTTCTAGCCTAAAACAGGACTGAGAGGAAGCATAGCAAACCCTGGTAGAGGAAAGTTTTAATTATTTGTAAAAGACCTTCATTAGTTCTTAACATGTTTAACGTGTGGAGAAAGTTTTCTTTGCGTCTCATCACATGTTGCGGCATAGATTAAATCCCTCTTTGTCAACAGCAGTTAATAGATGAGTCAGCTCATTGATTACAGGTTCATCTCATATTTATCTTTACGTGCTTCAGCTGAGTGTGGTATCCAGCAAATGTACAGACACAATACATGTCTGCTTCCTTGAGGGGGACTGTGAGGTAGAGGAAAAGCAAGGGATTGAAGGGCCTGCTCTGCTACCTTCTAGCCTGTGGGCCTAGGCTCTGACTGTTTTAAGGAGCTTTTCTGGAACATTGCTTACTCTCACCTGGTCATATTAAACTACTAGCTCTTTGCCTACTGTGCTCAGTATTTCATGTGTTGGTGTCTTTGCTTATGTGCTTATTGCAGCCTTATTTATCTGTTTATGAATAATAAGCAGATGTAAAATAACCTTTGCCAAGTGAGTCATGATAGTACATTTTTGAAGTAAATCTTTCAAATAGTAATAAAGACAATGAAAAGAATTACTCTAGTAGTCCTTTCTAGACATTATTTGGTTCATAATATTGTTTTGAGAAAACTTGAATTTTGGGGTAAGGTTTTTTGTTGTTGTTTTTCTAAATTTTTGGCTGTGTTGGGTCTTCATTGCTGCCTGCGGGCTTTCTCTAGTTGTGGTGAACGGGGGCTACTCTTCACTGCGGTGCACGGGCTTCTTATTGCGGTGGCTTCTCTTGCTGTTGAACACTGGCTCTAGGCCCGTGGACTTCAGTAGTTGCAGCACATGGGCTCAGTAGCTGTAGCTCTAGGGCTCTTGAGCACAGGCTCAGTAGTTGTAGTGCTCGGGCTTAGTTGCTCCGCGGCATGTGGGACCTTCGCGGACCAGGGGTCGAACCTACGTCCCCCGAATTGGCAGGTGGATTCTTAACCACTGCACCACAAGGGAAGTCCCTGGGTAAGATTTTTTTACATTTGAATTGCAATGTACACAATTAGACATCTTAATCTTCAGATTGACACTGGATATATGGCTTTTTTTAAACTTAATTTTTTCTTTCAACCATACGTGTGTTAATTTTAATTTGTAAATATGTCAAAATAAAAAAGAAGCCAAGCTAACATTAAGTGACTTTCTGAATTAAAAATTTAGAATGTATTTTAAAAGACTTATTTCAGCATTGAGTGTTTAAGTGAGGGCTAAATAATGTCTGGAAGTCAGAATGTCTAGAGTGTAAATTGTGGCCCTGGCAATGACTAGTTATGTGATATTGGCCTGTTCCTGAGTTTCTTGCATACTGGAGATACTAAATAGTACTTTGTCAGTAGTATTACGATTCATGAGATAATATATCTAAAGCACAGAGCACAGTTTGTTCCACAATGAAAACAATAAATATTAATTATTATTATTCTTTAAAGACATCATTTTAGAATTTTAAATCACTGTATACCATATGATAATATTTTGAGAAAAGATTGAGGATAAATTTGCAGAAGTATCATTGTTAGATAATTAGAAGTTACACTGTTAAATTTTAATATATGTTTATTATTTTCATTTTTGCTAAAGAAGAGATTTGTTAATTTACTTTGGAACAAATTTAGAAATTATCATAACATGTAAATGCTTTATCCAAGACTGGATAGATAATCAGGCAACCTTAGGAATAAAGAGAAGTAGAGAGGTGGGGATAAATTAGGAGCGGTATGACAACAAGAAAAGAAGAAAGCTATTAAATAATGGTGACTAATAAATTTTCCCCTTACTATTACAGTAGTTAAAATACTGCCATGGAGGCATTTTTATTTTACTAGACTCCTAGAATAAGAATATTGCTAAATTCAACAAAGTAAAAATCCAAATGAGATAATGCATGCAAATATGCCTTGAGATCTAACCAAATACAGTTTTGTTTTTTTCATGCAAAAATAATTCCAGAGGTGAGTAGTCCAATACTAGTGTAGCAGATTTGTGATGACGGTAAGACCTGAAGCTCCTATTGCTTTAGCCTGGTCATGTTGCTCTTATATTCTGTGTATTCTCATGGCCATGACATGGATGCTGCCCTTTCAGCCCCTCACATTCTGTGCGTTCATATCAGTCATGGGAAGGAGAAGAAAAGGTTGTGGGGTGGTATTGGAACTAGTACTGGGAGAGGATAACTTTCCTAGAAAATACTCAGCTTATAGTGTGTTTCACCAGGGGTGTGTCATAGGGCCACTCCTAGCTACAGGCCTGTCTGGGGAATCAATCTTATCCTGAACATATGAAGTTTCTGTTACTTAGGAAAAGGGAGGTGAATGATAAGCAGCTAGTAGCGTCTGCAGAAGCCCTTAGCACAGTTCTTGGTACCTAGTGTGTTCTCCATGTCTGGTAGCCATTCTGCTGTTGTTGTTACTGTTACCATATTACATGTGACTTCTTGTAGACCATCAGTGCTAGTCCCAGTTTGGTCAGATGAAACAGTACTTAGTAGAACTCTCAAATATTGTGAATATTCCAAATGTTGGAGCCTTTCCTTATCATTTATGAACTTGTCATATGGGGTTAATTGCATAAGTTGTTAAGACACTATAATGAGATTTTTCCCCCAATTTTTTAAAACCCTTCCACCCACATTGTGGTTTGTTTATTTGCATGTTATGTTTATAAAAATAGGTATTACTGTTTATCCCAATCACCTGTCACACAAGTTTTAAAGTAGTATAGCTTTAGTTACCCATTCAACAAAATATTTACTGTGTACTGATTAGAAGATTGTATCCTGATATGCCTAATAATACCTTGAGGCTTAGCAAACTTGCAGACCAATCTCAACGATTTTAGTCTTAGATGAAAGCCAACAGTCTCCTGGGGAAGAGTGCTGGTAAGAACTAGGCAGGGTGGCTTGGGCCCACCAGGCAGGCTTCTGTCCCAGGCAGGCCTCCAGCCCAAGCTGGTGTTGATTGTACTAGACAAGGAAACTCGGGCAACAGCCCAGTTGGACAGAGTGGTCTAACATGGTGAGGGCTGTTAGAAAGATCTCTAGGAGAAGATGGTCTCAGCGGGGCTAGATCCAGGTATGCCAGATAAGCAGTTTGCTGCAATAAAAGTAAATCCACATGACTCCAGTGGGTGGAGCGAAGCTGCTGTCAGGCTTGCAGTCTTCTCTGGCAGTTGGGTGGGCCAGAAACTGAAGCTGGAAGACATCCTATGATTCCAGGTGAGAGGGTTTGAAGAACGAAGAGGCCAGCAGCTGACTAGTGATTCACAGAGGGAAATCATTTATGCAGGTTGTCAGGAGGGGACAAAACACAAAACAAACCCTCTGCCAGAATTGGGCCTTGGTCGTTTCTTTTCTTTGGGAATACTGTACTTTACTTCCATCTCCTCATTCTTTTCTCTTCACCTCACAATTTCAGGCTTATCATTTAGGGCTCAGTTTACATGTCAGCCCCACTCCCCCCTCAAAAAAGTCTGGATAAGATTGTCCTTTTCTGCATTTCTTTAGCAACTACACTTCCTTCACTTTAGCACTTCTTAGGTTTTTTTGTAGCTATCTACCTGCTGTATTTCCCACAAATAGTGTCTGTGTTCTTCATGTTATCCTCTAGGGCTATCTCACTGCCTGGGATGTGGTAGATGATAAACATAAGGTAATCAAAGATATTCATAGTCTCAAATATCTGCATCGCAATTTACAGTACCTGGGTAGGACTGCATTTGACTGTATAACACTGAGGAGGTAATTATGACTGTGCCATGCTATTACAGTGCCAGAATGGGAGCACTAGCTTGGGATAAGGAGAGAAGCTTTGCTAGACAGATAGACGAGGGAAATTTAGAGATATGAACTTGTGCAAGTAGTTAACCTCCTAGAGCCTCAGTTTCCTAATCTGAAAACAGTGGAGAGAATGGTGATATCTCCCTCCTGGGATTGTGTAATGATTAAATGTGATGATGTGTATGGAGAAACCAAAGTCAGGCTTGTTATAGAGTAAGTGATCAATTATTGTTATACATATTGTATTACACTATCTTATGTATTCATATCCAGTTTTAAAGTGATAGAATGTCTATTCTAATGTTTGCTTATGTTTGAATTCCATTTCTACCAGTTACTAGCACTGTCACTTTGGAAAAGTAAGTTTATTCATCTTGAAAATGGGCTAATGATAGCAGCTGCTTCATAGGGCTGTTCTAAGGATTAAATGGCTGAAGATATGTGAAGTGTTTCGAACAGTGCCTAGCAGCTGGAACATGTGCTTTAAGATAGTTGTTATTATAGGTAAAGTCACTGAAAATACTGTGTTAAGAGACAAGTCCTCAGCTTTCATTAGGGTACTCACCAGAGCAGAGCCAAAGGAGGCCATGCCATGTATGGAACTGCTACCAGCACTATGACGCGCCCAGAATTGTCATCAGTCAAGATGCTTTTGTTGCCTCTGTGTCATCTTGAATGTGGCTAGTGTCGATGCCTCAGTAGTTCTATAATATAGCCCTATTGCAGAGTTATATGCTTGAATATTCATTATGATAGATTTTTTAAACAAATTTATTTTGTAATTAGTACTAAAATTCATTACGAAAAAAGCCATCCAGTATATTTGAACACATTAATGAAAATGTAAATATCCCCTAAATAATAATAATAATAAAACCTTATATTAAACATATTAAACTTAGTTTTATTTAAGTTTTATGTAGGTGCTTTTGCACACATTTTCACTTAGGACCAGGTCATCTGTGTAGGCAGTTGTGAGTGACTGAAGTGGTACGGGTTAAATTCCTACAGTTCTTTTTTACATTAATCTCCTTTTCCTTTATTTCAGTTCCCTGGGCTTCCGCCTTCTTCCTTTTCAGGGCCGCTGCTCTCCCCTGCTTGTTGCCATACGCTGCTCTTATATGTTTGCTTCCTTCACCCCTTTGGTTGCAGGAGTGTTAGCTGTTCTTCCCAGGCTGTCCTGCTAAAATAATTCAGTGCCTGTATTTACCATCCAGATCCTTCATTTTATAGACCAAAAAGTGGAAGCTGTTGAAAGGCAAACGTAACAGAACAGCACACTCAGAGGAACCAGCAGCAGTAAGGAAGTTAGCCCGAGAACCTGCGTGCCTCCTGCCCAGGCAGCAGCCCCCGAGGCAGTGCTCACTCTGCCCGGGGAGGTGCAGCCCTGCAGAAGGGTGCTGAGGGGCGTTCTGGGGGGTGGGCCAGACGATTTGTGAGAAGATATCAGTGAGGTTAACTCCTGTGGTGCTGACCGTGGGAGTGTTCCCATGTTACAAGTATCACTTTCCTAGTAGAGTCCTATAATGCTTATTAACCAGTTACTGAGACAAACAGATGAATTTAAATTATGTATTCAACATTCAACAAATACATATTTGAGTGCCTGTTCAAAACCAGGCATTGGTCTGGTTACTTGGGATCATAAATGAACAACAGCCAATGATTACTGTCTTCCCGGAATGTTTTTCTATGGGGGAGAATATATATATATATATATAATATATATGTCAACTTAAAAATTGAGTGAATTACATTGCCTTTTGGAAGGTAATAAGTGCCCTAGAAAAAAAAGCAGAACAGGATAAGGGGATTAGAGTAAAAGTTTGGGGGGAATGGAAGGCAGGTTGTCATATTAAACAGGGTAGACTTCATTGAGAAGGTGATATTTGAATAAAGACTTGAAAGATGTCAGGGTATATAAGGAAGTATAATCCAAATTTCTATACAATTTAAATTGTATAGAAGTTAGAAAATGCATGAGGAAATAAAAGTGTGTTACTTACAATCTCTGCTGTTTGGGCATTGTGACACCTAACCCAAAGCTGTAGATACGAACCCTGCTCTAGAGGTAAGTAGTAGATTTCAAGGACATTTGTTACAAATAAGGAGGGAAGCATCTTTTACTGATAGAATGAGAATGACAAATGAAATGACGTGCTTAGGTTGAGAGTTTTAGCATCCTCCTTAGGCCCACACGAAAAGGGCCTCTTTGGGAAGGAAAGACTTTTTATTTTGAAAAATTATATTTTCTTCACTTTTATATTAAGTTCATTATATCTTAAAATGTGTTCCCTGTAATGATTACTGTGTGTATCTTTAATGATATTTTTATCAATTTTGGCAGCCAGTTATGTATGAAAGGCAGTGTTATGTTATCTGAGCAAGTACAAGGGCTTGCCCTCAAGGTTCAGCATCACATTTAAGTTGTTTTTTGACACTGGAAGTTATAGAATGGCAGAAGTGCTGGCTGATAACTCTAAGCAACATATCCTCATATTCAGTATTCACAGTCTAAGTAACATTAACATTCTGTTGCTACTGTAGGAATTTCTTATTATCATGTGCTAAAACTGCTAAGTAATTTAGGAGTCCTGGTATAGTAAAGTATGAGCCCTGTTATTACTGGTGGATGTAGATAGAAAAGCTTCTTAAATTGTGACAGTGAAGAACAAGATAATACCCTTCGTTCAAAATTCTTGTTATGGTGGAAGTTGTGGTTTGGCAGTTGTGGTTTGGCAGATCTAAACTGGCAAAGTGAGAATTATTTCTGTTGACACTTAACTGAGAAGAGAACTCTGCAATTTTAATAACCATACCCTGGTTTTAAAACACATTATGGATCAGGTCAGTCAACAAAGAAGTTGAAATTGGTTTCCTTGGACTGCATTAGGTGTTGGATCAATGTGGCCCTGACCTGAATATTGTGCTGAAAGGTGTGGCAGAAAGAGGATGAACTTTAGAATAAATTTGATGTGTGTGCACGTGAATGTGTGGGTGTTGTATTGATATGGTTTTCAGGAGGAATCAGAAATTCTGATGATTAAAGCTAGAGAGCTGGGTATGAGCCAAATCCTGGGTCTTGACACTCTGATAAGGAGTTTGGACTTTCTTGCAGTTAGTGGGTATAGGATATGGAGGATAAATAGTTCTGCAAGTGAGGCCAGTCCTAGATGCCTCTTGGAAAGACGTTAAAGACCAGTAGCCACAGGAATGGTGAGAAGTGTACTGCTATAGGAGGGTGTAAGCAAGTAAAATATTTAGGAGTTAATGACTAACTTGGCGATGGACAGTTAAGGAGAAGAAATTGAAATTAATTTGCATGTTACTTACCTGGTTGATAGAGAGGATGGTGGTGTCATTTTACAGGCTTAGAAGAACATTAAAAAGTTGGTGGGAAAAGTATTGCATTCAGTATAGGACATTTCTTTCCCTTCCACATGGGTGTGGGCTAGAGATAGATTTCTGAAGCTATGGGGAGGATTTGGGCTAGAGATATAGATTTTGGCATCTTTGGGTGGAGGCTGAGGCCAAGGTTATGGATTAAATTACTAGGAGGATGAAGTGAGAGAGTAGCATTGACATATATACCCTACCAAATGTAAAATAGATAGCCAGTGGGAAGCTGCTCCATAACACAGGGGGATCAGCTAGATGATGGGTGATGGCCTAGAGGGCTGGGGTAGGGAGGGGGGAAGGAGTCGCAGGTGGGAGAGGATATGGAGATATATGTATAAACACAGCTGATTCACTTTGTTGTACAGCAGAAACTGGCACAACAGTGTAAAGCAATTATACTTCAATAAAGAACTTAAAAAAATTACGAGGAGGAGTCATAAAGTGCAGGCATAGAACATAGCCAAGGATAAATTCATGAGGCACTCTAACACTGAGGGATCAAAGCTAGAAAAGGGAAACCAGAAGGAATGGTCACAGAGTGTGGATGAAAAACACTTTAATTTAAAAATGGAAGCAAAGAAAGAGAGTGTTTCAGAAGTTCTTGTTCAGATGTAATTAGTGACCTTTTTCCAGAGCAGTTTTAGTGAAAGGTGGTGCTGGCTGAAAGGTGATTGTGGTGGGCTGATGATTGAATGAAGGGTGAATAAGAACAGACAGCAAGTATAAATTATTTCCCCGTTTGTTGGGAAGAGGAAGAGAAATTTTGGGCAGTGTCTGAAGGAGAAATGTAGACAGTTGTGAGGGTTGGATTTTTGTTTGCTGCATTGCTCACTTGCACTTTCAAGATGAAAGAGTCTGGAATGTGATTATGAGTTGTAGCAAATGTGAGCCAAAGAACTACTTAGCTAACAGAGCAAGTCCCAGAAGACATGGAAGGAAAGGTTTAGTTTGTTCTGCATGTGGAGGTAGCAGTACCCACTCTATGTCTGTAAGGAATTAATGAGAATATGTTCTCATGTATCTGGGTACGTGCCTAGTGGTACACTCAGTAAATGTTAGGTCCATTAAGCCTCCAAATTCTCATTCCCAAAATGTGCCTCGCTGACCTAGTGTTTGCACTAGCAGATATGTATCAAGTGAAAATACTCAACTGCACTGTGTTTACTTATCCTACATTTATGATAATTTTAAAAAGGTGAAACTAGTTGACCTGTTATTCTTAATTTGCAGTTCAAACTTATGATTTGGCTAATTTTTTTATTACCACATCTTTTCTGGCTATGTCATGGATTATATAAAGCTCTACAAATATAATGCTTACAGTTCAGAATGATAGTGCAGTGTGTGAGAGCTTATAGACCAAAGTGTTGCTTATGAAAGCAAGGAAGAAGGGAGATAGAATTTCCTCCAATAGTGAGATAAGCACAGAATGGATAGGTGTGTAAAGCCATCTCAAAGTGACTGAATTGCTCTTCAGCCTGAAGCTCTTTGCTCATGACTAGATCTGATGAAATAATGTATCACTCAGGAGAAGAGCTAGTTAACTGTGGTTGTATAGAAAAGAAATTCTTCACCCATTGGTGAGACCATCTGGACTGAATGATGAGACCTCCAGTATCTGGGTCTCTGTCAAGGTTATTTCTCTCTGTAAATTAGTAAGTTGACATTCTGTTCGTGTATATCAGACTCTGTGAGCTTGAATATAGTGAATCTGCTCTTGAGAGGCCTTTTTTTCCTCTAGATGTGCAGCTTTCATCAATGTTTCTAAGCATGTGAAAGTGAATCCTCCTCTCTGTAATGTGATCAATGAGGAAACATGCTACAGCTTTTTCTTTGGTGAATCCGTCAGCCATTTTTCTACTCAATGCATCATGAAGATGAAAATTAATACCATTGAAACTCTTCTTGTTTATTCTTTGGTATTATATGAAAACAGTCTTTACTACATATGACTTATTCTAATAAAGCTTTTTAGGGCTTATGTATATAAAGTGAATTTTTATGGGCATGCATCACTATCATTAAAGCAAACTAATTATTTTTAGTGATTTTTAGTTTCTGGCAGTGGAGGTCAATGTAAGATATATAGGTTGCTGTGGTCTGTCTTATTCAGTTTAAGAAAAGCATGATAAATTCTAGTAATGATTCCTCTGAATTACAATTGTCACATTAAGTTGTTTTGGAAAAGTATTATTTATTTCAGAATTCAATAAAGTGAATTAGAGCTAAGTTTCCTCAGTGTGGTATATATATCAAAACCCTTTTGTCTACCCAATGAAGTCATTATTGTAAATCTGTCTAGACCTGCATTCTCCCTATTTTTTTAGATAAACAGGGCTATGAATTTGATTTTCTCTTTCAGATATTATGACAATAATATCTTTCACTCTACATGTGAATTTACATATAATTATTTTATTCATTCATTTTTCAGAATGAAAATTTATTCATCTGTAGTTGTATTGCATCTGAGTTTATAGTTTTACATTTTACTTTATTATTGTTGCTAACTAGTAAGAAATCACTTAAGCTTATTTTCCCTAAATTATTTTTTTAAATACATGAGCAGTACATTCTGAAAATGTTAGGAATCTTCAGATTTTCCAAGTATATATTCATTTGGGCTGCTGGGAATTGGAGGAACATTAAACTTCTAAAATTTAAGAAATCGAAAGCATTTTGTATATTTTGCTATCTCTTATGTATACATATGTCACAATTTTTCATTTTGTAGGATGGGTTCCAAGTAAATAAACTTTTGGCTAACAGAGCTAGGTTAGCTGCATTTTCCTCCACCTGGAGAGAGAGAGAGAGAGAGAGGGAGAGATAGAGAGAGAGAGAAAGAGCGTAGATTCCTGTTACTCTCTATCCTTTGAAACAGGGAGGAGCACAAAATGAAATGGAAGAGATCCCCAGTAACAAAATGCTTAGTCTTTTGTCTATGACAACTCCATGCATGAAGCTGAGAAATGCCATTTTTTTTCTTTGACCTGAAGTGTAACCCCGTCTGCATTTTAGATGTTCTAAATATAAAGATCATAAAAGATAGACCTATTTGTTAGCTTTAAAAAAGCAAAAAACAGCTGTAAGATAATTAATGCAGCTGAGCTTTTCTGCAGTTATTAGTATCCTGGAAATATCTCACTAAGTTGCATTAGCTTTTTGAAAACTCTGCAACATCTATTTTTAAAATCTGGTCAGTAGTCACATCTCTAGTACATTAAATGTAAAACAAGGTCTCCTTAAAAGCCAGATGATATTGTGATATTGAATACAGAAACAATATGTAAGTGAATGGTCAGGGTTAACTAGGGAAACAATAAAAAACATTTCTGAATAAGTTTTGTAACAATGTGAATCTGTGTAGCTGAGGCATGTAAATTGACACTAGCTCTTTAGCACTCCTGAGATTGCACTGGTATCAATTCATTGGAGGCTGACAACTTTCTCCTTTCAGCTGATTGATTTTGAATTTTTTAAACTGATTAATGTTTTCATTTGAATGGTAATGCTGACTTTGCAGAAGATGTGATCTTTTAATTAGCAGATGCTGAGATTAGCATTAGGGCTGTAATTAGCATTTGTTCTTACAGTACAAGAGCACAAACTAAGTGTTGAAGCAAATAGAGCTGTGTCTACTTTCCATTGCCTCTTTAGATTTTCTTTATGAGAGAGGTTAATAATTATTGAAATACTTAATCACTGTGGCACTAAAAACATTTTAACAAATTGAGGATTCACTTGAGAGAAAAATATTTTCAATTTTCAATTGCTTTCAATTTCTATATATGTGTATAAGATTATGTTTTCAAGGTTCACCTAAAATTTTTATAATGGAACTTAAACATTATTTTGTGAAAGTGTGAATTCTTATTTATATGTGTGTGTATGTATTCATGCGTGTGTGTAGTTACCTGAAATAGTCCACAGTTTTGGTTTTAAGATTTGTGTTAATTTTAGTAACACTCTATTTCCAAAGCTACTTTGGGAATCAGCTTAGAATTGATGAGCCTCAACTAGAGACAGTAGAGTGAAGGGGTTAAAAATTGGGGTTTGGTTCCCACTAGCTATCTATTTTACACATGGTAAAATGTCAGTCCTGATCTACCAATTCATCCCCTCCCTGTCCCCCCCCCCACCCCATCCACCCTTCTGATCTATGTCTGCATCTGTATTCCTGCCCTGAAAATAGATTCATCTGTACCACTTTTCTAGATTCCACATATATGTGTTAATATGCAATACTTGTTTTTCTCTTTCTGACTTACAGGGAGCTCAGCTGGGTGCTCTCTGATGACCTAGATGGGTGGAATGGGGGTGGGTGGGAGGGAGGTCCAAGAGGGAGGGGGCATATGTATTCATATAGCTGATTCACGTCATTGTACAGCAGAAAATAACACAACATTGTAAAGCAATTATACTCTAACAAAAAAATTGGGGTTTGGGTTCAGGCAAACTTAGATTCAGATCCCTACTATGCCACTTCTGAGGGCATATTATTTGACAGTTCATTTCTCACTGTCTTCAACTGTAACATGAAGATTGTAATAGAATCGCTGTGAAGATTTAAACTAGTACTTTACATAAAGCGTGTAGTGTACATTAAATAATGATTAACTATTACTGGTTTTAAAACCCTGTGTATATTAAATAATACTCATTATGACCTACACTTTAAAAATATAGAAAAAAAGATTTATTTTAGCTTAGTTAAGCTTAGCAAAGAAAATAATTACTAAATACCTATAGGGTAACTAAACCCCCTTTAAATAAATATATCTTCTTATTCCAGGTGGGCAGGCTTTTTACACTGTCTTGTGAGCATCATGTATGCCTCGACCTCCTCTCCAGAAAGCCCTGTCCTGTTGGTCATTGTGTCCATTCCTGCTCTTCATATAGGACTTCTTATAGATAGGCGGAGGTGTCCTCTCTAGAACTGCTGCCCAGCAGTCGCAGTTTCTGTTTTTGTTTTTGATTTAAATGGTTTCCACAACAAATGATAGGAGAAAAAAATCAAACCATGAATGATGAAATACTTACATAAATTCAAGGCAGTTTATCCATATATCAAACTTCAACATCTTGAGACTTTAGCCAATGGTATTTAAAGAGAAAATTATTGCTAACTCCTAGTGCCTTGAGAGGCATGTTCCTATGTAGAATTTTTTTTATACTAGTGATGGCATTTAAAATAGCCCTAAAGTAAGTGCTTTTACATCTGTTACCATGGATGTTATGCTCTCCCAGGAGACATCAAACAGAACACTTAAACTCTGAGTGAGCAGAATAATTGACAGCCTAAATCTCTATCCTCACTGTTTGCTGCCTGCCCACTTAAATACAAACACAGGGAGAGAGTAAAAAATGAGTCAAAGTAGATTTCTAGAAAAGAAAAAAAAAGAAGCTACAAGATATAATACTTTATTTCTTTGAGAGGGTTTAAGTGGTACTTGAATGTAATGAAATTTTAACTTGAAGAGAATAGGATTTTCTTTCAGGGCATCACATCCATTGAAAATAGGTAAACTAAATATGACATTGATGCAGGAGAGTTGTTACTTTAGAATTAGAAAATAGTTAAGAAAGATATTATTGAGAAAGAACTGGCTTTTATAAGTTCATAAACCAAAATATCTGTTTACTTGAGTGTGTATTTAGTTGAGTATCAGAAGATAATAAGGTGACTGATTATTTGGTAACCACTTCAGTTTTCAGACCTAATTGGGGTATTTTCCAAGTAGATCTCAGAAGATTTCCTTTTCTGCCCATCTCTATAAGACCTTCTGTTCCATAAGTTCAATATAATGAAAAGTTCATCTTCAACCTCAAGTAAATCAATGAATTTAGAACACTCCCTCACACCATACACAAAAATAAACTCAGAGTGGCTTAAAGACTTAAATATAAGACACGACACTGTAAAACTCCTAGAATAGAACATAGGCAAAACATTCTCTGACATAAATCACACCAATGTTTTCCTAGGTCAGTCTCCCAAGGCATTAGACATAAAATAACAAATAAACAAATGGGACCTAATCAAAGTTATAAGCTTTTGCACAACAAAGGAAACCATAAACACAACAAAAAAGACAACCTATGAAATGGGAGAGATGTGTGCAAACAATGGGACCAATAAGGGCTTAATTTCAAAAAATATTCAAAGGCTCATTCAGCTCATTACCAACAACAACAAAAACACCACCAAACAATCCAATCAAAACAATGGGTAGAAGACCTAAATAGTCATTTCTACAAAGAAGACATACAGATGGCCAATAAGCACATGAACACATGCTCAACATCTCTATTAGAGCAATGCAAATCAAAACTAAAATAAGGTATTATCTCACACCAGTCAGAATGGCCATCATTAAAAAGTCTACAAATAACAAATGCTAGAGAGGGTGGAGAGTAAAGGGAACCCTTCCATAATGTTCGTGGGAATGTAAATTGGTACAGCCACTATGGAAAACAGTATGCAGTTTCCTTAAAAAACTAAAAATAGAGTTGCCATATGATTCAGCAGTGCTACTCCTGGACATATATCCGGAGAAAACTCTAATTTGAAAAGATATATGCACCCCAATGTTCACAGCAGCACTATTTACAGCAGCCAAGACATGGAAGCAACCTAAAAATCCATTGACAAATGAATGGATAAAGAAGATGTAGTGTATATATGCAATAGAATACTAGTCAGCCATAAAAAGAAAAGAATGGAATATGGCCATTTGCAGCAACATGCATGGAACTAGAGATTATCATACTAAGTGAAGTAAGTCATACCAAGACAAATACCATATGATAGCACTCATCTGTGGAATCTGAAATATGATACAAATGAACTTATTTACAAAGCAGAAACAGACTCACAGACATAGAGAACACACTTATGGTTACCAAAAGGGGAAAGGGAGTGGGGGAAGGATAAATTGGGAGTTGGGAATTAGCAGATACAAACTACTATATATAAAATAGACAAACAAAAAGATCCTACTGTATAGCACAGGGAACTATATTCAATATCTTGTAATAAACCATAATGGAAAAGAATATAAAAAAATATACTTACAATACATATATATATGTAACTGAATCATTTTGCTGTGTACCAGAAACTAACACAACATTATAAATCAGCTGTACTTCAATTAAAAAAATGTCAATCTTTCAGATAAAGGAGAGCTTACTTTAATAAGTATATAAAATAGATGTAAAGGTCTTTATCTGTAATTTTTTTATTCTTTTAATGCTGAGATAAAATGTAGTTGCATAGGTTGTAGTTTTCTATGTTTACTAACCATATTTTAATGGCAAATTTTAGGGAAGTTCAGTGGATATATAGAGCTGTATACAGATGTTTTGATGGGGTATACTCATGAACCACCAGCAGGTTCTTCTTAAATGCTTATTTCTTCCTTAATACTTGCCAAAAGATGTATTTTTTTGTTCATGCATTTACTTCTTTAATGTGCATTTCATGAGAGAGAAATTTATCTTGTTCATTACAATTTTATGAATAGTACATCTTTAATAAATATTTGTTCAATGAATTAATGAAAGGTTTCATTGAAACGAATGGTTATGATTTTAGTGCTATTATATCTCTATATAATATATCACATTTTACTGTGCATTTACTGTTTGGTCTTTCATCCATTATTTCATTTAAGTGGTACAAATTATGTTCTGTTACTCATTTTTAGATGAAAAAACATATCTTTTTATACACACATATCCATACAAAACATATATGGTGAGATTTATAGTGAAAGTATAAATCTTTGATAATTTATAGGCATAATCTGATTAATTAATGGAGCAAGTATAGTTCATGTTGGACCTTAAAGGATAGAACTAATGCAGAAATGAGCTGAATAAGTAGATAGGATGGTTTAATAAAGATGATAAAGACATTTATGACAACTTTTATAATGTTTAGGGTAAAAGTTTTAGAGAGATTATGTGGTTCAGGATAGATTCCAGAAGATCTTAAATGACAGGCATAGAATTTTTTTCCCTCATCAAAAAATTGAATAACATGTAGATTCTTGAATTAGGCTTCAATATGTTGAAATTGCTTTCATCAACATCCACTGTAGCCAAATTAATCTATAAGTGGCTTAGAAATGCTTTTGAAAGATTACTTTTTTAATTTTTAGGACAGGTAATATAAAGGAAATTTTTTTAAAGTGTGCTTTCTATATTTGGTTATTGTAAAATTTTTGAGTTACTTTCTGCAGAATGTATAGTGTGAATTGGGAGTGACCTCTCTTCCATTTTTGTCTTTTTTTAATCTGAATCTTTCTGAGATTTTAGTAAGCATCACCATACTTATCACTTGGTTACAGCATAACTTTTTTACTTGTGTGCACAAAAATACTCTCAGATGCACCATTAGTATAGTTTGAATTTTATATTCCCTTATTTTTCTTCGCAATATACTACTTCAGAGAAATATGTTTTATATTTCATAATATATGTTAATGTTAAAAATGACTAAATTTCCTATGGCACGTGGCATGATTTTGATTATCAGAATACATCTGATCACGTAACTCCTTGCTTGCCTTTCTCACCTAATTTTTTTTTCCTGGGCAACACTTAGTCATAATTTTATTTGTTTGATTATCTGTTTAATATCTAGTGCTTTGCACCAATTGTAACCTCTGTGAGGATGGGGCTTCTATTATGTTGCACTGCTGTACTTCCAATCCCTGCAGAGTGTAGTTGGTGTTCAGTAAATATTTGTTAAATGACGTGAATGAATGTTTTCCAGACCAATAAAATTGTGCTTCAGTGTTTTTTAAACACGTAGAATTGTTAATTGCCACAAGGAAGCCTGTGTATAGCTATTAGAGTGCTTCTGCAATATTCCTTTCTTTCTTTTTTCTATTATCTCATACACTGACTTATGTTTGAATCAAAGGGCATATGCATTATTTTAAAAATTAAATCTCTTTTCTATATGTAAGCATAAAATTAAGATTAATGTCTGAAATCTCAAGAAAACCAAGGCCTGGGTTTAACAGTGAGGAGCTTTCCAATGAAACAGTTGTATATATTTTTCATGAACATTAGAACTAGCAGTGCAGAAAATACATAGAAATTCCCAGCGTACAAGTTATCATTGCCTGAAGGCCATTGGCTAACAGTTTCCCCTGAACTATTTAGGAATGTGCTCTTATTTGTTGGGTAAATAGAATATATATGATGATTTCATTTTTACAGACTGTCATTCTCCTCGTACTTCATAAACACATTCTTAATTTTAATATTTTAACATTAAGGAATATATGAATTTTATAATTTAATTTTACAAAATTATTGAACAGTTTTGTGCAAGGCACTGTTCAAAGGGCATACCAGTAATTTATTGTCTCTGGCTTTATTTGTAAGCTAGTGAGGAAATAGGACAAGTGTTATAAGCAAACTACAAAGTGCCATGGGAACATTGAGGAGAAACAATTAATTTCAACAAGGGAATGAATTAAATGTTCCCTGAAATGGTGATATTAGACATGAACATTTAAAAATGAGTAGAATTACAGGTGAATTGGTAAGAACACAGTGACCCCGCTATGTGTTTGGTGTAGGGAGTTCAATTTCAAACCAGATGGGAAATAAACACAAGAATTGGGTAGAGATCAAACTGTCTACTTTATTATTGATAGATCTCAATTAGAAACCGTAGCCTGGACCTGCAGCCAAATGGCTTTTAAAATACTTCTCTTGTAGCATTAAACTTATCCAGAGCAAGTGAAAAAAGACACCCAGGTCCTGGACAAACTTTTTACACTTTTTTCTTTCTAAATTGAAGTACGTAGATGTCAATGACAGAATCTCAAGGTCCTATCCGCCTTGTAATGTCGTCTCCTCCCATGGGCAGCAGTAACTACAGAATGAAGAGATGGTCAAATATGTTTTCCTCTTGGGAGTAGAAGGTTATGCATGACAGGGGATTATGGTTCCCCCTAACAGTATATATCTTAATAGAAACTATCTTAAATTTTAAATACTTACTTGTAATATTTAAATAAAGCCTTGTTAGTTCTAATATTGGCTTTTCTTTAAAGCTGTCATTTTGTTTTGAAGGTAAACTATTTAATATCCATTCTAGTTCCTCTTCCTTCAAAAACCTTTAAAGGGAAGTCATGTTTGTATTAGTGGAAATCTTTGGCAAAATAATATTAAAAGGCTCTTATGTCTGATTTGTGAATGAAACCCAAGGTTGATTTTAATAGCATCATCGTAAAATAAGTTAAAGGACATTATTTCACTTTGCAATCTAATGAAGCTAACCACGCTATTAAGATTGATTTAAATTCAGTTTTACTTCACTACTAAAATATTTTAATGAAATTCTATCCTTGGACTTAACGATTTTTTTCTATATTGAAGGTAAATTTGTATTGGCAATTTCAAATACAATTCATTGACAGAATACAAAAATTAGAACAC
The DNA here is from genome assembly GCF_030028045.1 of Hippopotamus amphibius kiboko. Lineage (NCBI taxonomy): Eukaryota > Metazoa > Chordata > Mammalia > Artiodactyla > Hippopotamidae > Hippopotamus > Hippopotamus amphibius. Next base: position 35,287,093 of record NC_080188.1, read on the forward strand.
TTACTTCTATCCAGATCTACCTAACTTTCCCAACCTGTCATATTTTATATAGCAAATATTTCTGGGTTATGGAGTTCAGTGTGAGACCTTTGGCTATGAAAGTTTATTAGCTGCCTCCAATTACACTGATTTATGCAGTAATAAATATGATGAAAGGGGAGGGGTTGTGTTTTACTGATCAGAAAACACATTGAGAGTTAAGCTTGTATTTCAGGTCATCTGTTCTCTGGGGAATATTTTCCTTATAAAAATGTTTTAATGACATAAATGTCCATTTGATAGAATAGAAATAAAAAGTCCCTTAAATAGTATTACAGAGGAGTTTCTGACTTTGGTTTTCTTTCTCCGTGAGGCGTAAATAACTATACAAGTAATAAACATAAAACTGATGTTTCTCTTTCTCTCTTTAAATAGATGTATGCATGTGTAAATGTATGGCATGTTCTCTTATATCATGTGATTTTAAATCTGTAATACTGAGAAAAATAAAATTAGCATTTAATCTTTTAGGGTTGTTGTGCAATAACAAAATAAATTAATAAAATAGAGCCACATAAAACCCATTCTTGGATTTCTTGTATGGAGTGGAGTACCCTGGGTTAGTAATTAGGAACACAGATGGAATCATCCCCATAAAAACAAGTCTCAGCCTTGGTAGAACCTATTGCCTCTGGCAGAGATAGAATGGTATTGGAATATTGATCAGTGGCCGGAGAACTAGGCAGCCTGATAATCTTCATCTAAATATTTGCACTTTATATTGTGATATGGTGTCACTGGATGACTTCTGTGCTGTCTTTGTGATCTGCTTTTATACTCTATTTTCCACCACTCATCTTTGCTTATTATACCTTATACTGTTTTTTGTTTTTTGTTTTTTTTAAATGAAAGAATGTTTGCTTAGAGAGAAGTGAAGGGTTTACTAAAAGGGGCCCTCTCCACATAATCCTCTCCTTGCCCCGACTCTTCTGCAGATCCTGGTGTGAAGAACTAAGCTGTAAACTAGAGAGAGGGTTGGGCAATGGTAAATGGAGAGACAGCATCCTAGGCATTGTCTTTCTTTCTCATCCTCTCCCCTCGGAAGCACATTCAATCTTGCTGTCCTTACTTCTGCTTTCTTTGCCAGACTGTCAAGGACAGCTGAAGAAAAATCAGATAGACTCGTGGATCAGTGGCATTACACATGTAAGTTTTTTAGCCTCAGCGGAACCTCAGCAAATCCTTTCACTCATCTCCCAGTCAGCTTCCTTTTCCCATCTATCATGGTCTTTATATTTGCATGTGCTATTCTTTTCCTGAAATACCTTTTTAAAAAGTTCTTCTTCAGATAAACCCTAGTCATCCTTCAAGACCAGCTGGAATGTAACCTCAATTTATGAAGCTTTGCAGCCTGCCCCTTCTTCCTGCCCATCTTCCCCTGGTTGTTTGCCCAGTGCAGTTACTGTCTGTCTTTTGCAGGCTTTTAGTGTATCACAAATAGCATTGTCCTTAGTGTTGAAGCCTTTCTCTCCCACATGCAATTACTGGAGGCCATGTCCATGCCTCATTAATTGTTGTTTAGCCCAGTGTGGGGCACATGATTGACATCAGTCTAGGTTTGCTGAGTAAATCAATGCCTGTCAAAATGCAGTCTGCTGGGGAAGCCAGAGTTGTCATCTTCTTGACATTTGTCACAAATATCTTCCTATTTGTAATTATCAGACTTTATTTAAAATACGTCGCTACATAGTAATAGCATTAAGTGGTAAACAGATGGAAGAGTGAGGAAATAGTTCAAATGATAGTCTATTTTTCCAACTTTTAGATAGAGCAATAAAATACCTCCAGGCTTACCTTTTTTTTTTTTAAACAAAATTCTCAGGTTATATGCTCCCATAATTTCTGTAAGTAGTTCCTGCTACAGTGTGTTAGCATCAGTAGGAAATTTCTCTGTTTCTTTTCTCTGTGTTTCTTTTCCACTCTCATCTTCTCTTCCTCTGTGCTACTCTCTGTTGCCTCCTAACTATGGCTCTCTTCTAAAAATCTACATAAAATCTACAACTCCTTTCAGATTTCATTTTCATCGGCCACCTGCCAGCTGTTGAGGCAACAGCTGATTTTCGTTATATAGTGAAAGGGTGGGGCCATTGGTTTACAGCTGCCAAGCTTCTGGTTCTTTTCCCTCACCACCTTGAAAACTCAAGTCCCTTATTACGTAAAATAGCGCAGCTGCTATCTGTCTTGTAACAGGTGATGAGGGAAGAGTTTTCTGTAGAATGATTAATAGTGGGACTAGTTCTGGGGGGAGCCTAACAAAACTTATATCAGGCATTAGCCTTGGGGGTAAGTTTAGTCATTGCTATCTTGGTGCAGTTTGGGACTCTTAAAGGGTATTCTTTCATGAAAAAGTTCACAAACCTTCAGGACCTCATTATTTGTGTGTGTCCAAAGTTGTTGTTTCCCCATCTGTTTAAACTTAAATATGTATTTAGGTTGGAATTTAGCAATATTGGCTTTGAAGATATCCCAATCTGATGTAAATTTCACTTTTTTATTTAATTTGTCTTATTTTTGTCATGTTATTATTTTAATTTTGTTTTGTCCAGAACAAAAAGATTCACTTATATCCTAAATAATAGATTTATACAAATAACCCTTTTGCTATATAATATTTTAACCAAGATGAGGCTTCAATTTTTTGGGGGGGGTAATGGATTAGAATTGGGGTGAATGCTTTTTACTAGGATTCCGTATTGTAGGGCATCACATTTTATCATGTGCTTAGAGGAAAGAAACTCAGTTTACATTATATATAAGGCAACACAATTGAGTGCTTCTACTAATTATCTTTCAAGCAACACTGTAATAATATAACAATCTGAGATAGAGATTTTTTAAAGAAAAAAAAATACTTAATTTTTTTCTATACACTTTAGTTTCAGGTATTTTTGTCATGAGCAGAGTGGCTTTTTAAAACATGATGGAAAGCAGTCACTTTTAGTTTTAGCTGAATTCATTTAGCCATTAATTTAACATGTAATGTTCCAGACACTGAGCATCCTGGGGATAGGAAAAATGAGTACAGCACACAAAGAGCCCTCATTGTATTCTATTGCAATTCAGGGGTGCTTTTATAAATAGAAATCTTGCCTGTATACTCCCTCCTATCGGCAGACCAAAATGTATATGGCAATTTGTGTGTTGTAAATTCTGTAAACTGTTTAGCTCTTTTGTAAAAGTTCACAGGGCATTCACTTTTGATGATATGGATTCTCAAACATTAGGTGGGTTTTTTAAATACCTTATCTGCATAGTTTGTGATGGGAGTTAAAAATATTTCAAAGGGCTTATTTTCCACTGTACTTGCCACCTAATGTCATAATTCACAGTTGTCCATTTTCCTGCCCCAGAGTGGTATTTAAGTAATGACACTTTTTGGTAAATTTCAGTCAATTGCAGGGATTGAATAATAGAAGAATACCTTTGCTATCATTTATGTTCTATAGCTTTTTATGTTTTTAATGTATTTTTACATAAAAATTCAGTGCATTCTCTCAACCTCCCTGAAATTTAGCTTTACCAGAAATTATTTTCCCTTTCTTAGATAATAAAATGATACTCAAAGATGTCAATAATAATAATAGCTATCATTTAAATCAAGAACAAAGGTTTGTCAGGAACAGGAACTATACATCATAGTGGCCATGGAAGTTATGCATTATTAACTTCTTTTTACAGTTAAGAAAATTGAAGATCAGGCATGATAAATGCCCTCCCTATTGCCTGGCTACATCAGGATTTGAACCCTGATCTGCCTCTAAAACTTCCCCCTTGAATGAATTAATCAAGTCATTCAGCCAGTTATCAGAGCTGGAATATCCAGATCTTGTGAAACATAATCTGGTGCTTTGTCATTCACTGACTCATTATTTATTCAGAAATTATTTATTGCATGCTGACTTTATTTCTGTGATTATGTTTCCTTGCTCACATAGTTAAGAGCAAAGAAACCAATTTGTATTTTCAGTTTATTAGTAATGCTTTAAGGAAACATGAAACCATTCAGAACAGAATTATTGTGATTTATGTTTTAGAGCTTTTCTATTTACTCCAGACATCCCCCACAAGGAGAGTAGTAACCTAGTTTGAATACCATTTGAAAGTTTCAGAGGGGCAAACTGCTACATATGGGAAATGCAGTGTTGACTCACTGAATTGAAACATTCTCATTTACTTGTCTGCTTCTTTAGCAGTTAGATCAGGTGGTACTGTAGAGTAAATATTTTTGTCATTCTTATAGATTTTCAGATTATCTTCTAAAGCAGACCCATGGTGAGTTGTTGAAATGCTTCATTTTAGAAAGTTACATATGACTAGGCATGCTCTAAATTGAAAAGTTAAATTAAATTACTATTATGTAACATTTCTTTCCAAGTATATTGAGTTTGATTTCCATTACTTACTAAGCAACTCATCAGTGATTTTATTTCCACTGCCTAGTCCATTTATTGTTTGTTTAAAGTCCTTTAAAAAACAAATTTCACTGCTGATTTTATAATCAATTGACTCAACAGCAAATACTGCGTTAATACTAATATATTGATTGTTTTACCTTTTGGTATAATTTGATCTGCAGTAAAACCTAATCTGACATGACTTGTTTGTGGGTTGATGACACATGGGCAGAAATGGGTAATAGCTAAAAGCATCTAAAATTAGCTGTCTTATATTTGTCTAAAATTCTCTTCTTTGAGATAACAACCAGTTTTTCTTTTAACAGCACATCTAATCAAAGTAAAGAAAAATAAAACCTGAGCCAGTTTTGAAAATTATTCCTCCTTGAAATGTTCTGAGTGCTGGAATTTATTTTACAGTTCCAACTAAGCAGGCTCCTAGGCTGAAAAGAAGGGGATGGATAGTGTCTAAATCTGCTTTAGGGGAGAGCTTGTTTATCGAGCTACACCTCATTTTCCTTTATCTGTCACAGCGTAAATAATAGGTAGAATTTCTTGGTTGGTTGTATTGTACGTGCACAGCATAAAGCTTAAGAGTCACCTAACTGTAGCATTTCTGATTCTTCCTTAAGCCATCTTTAACTTGCTAAGCTCCCTTCCCCATCTCACCTTCCTGCCTGCAATATGATCCAAGCAGAATTATGCAGTTTAGAAAATTATAGTGTTCATTGCCTCTTTTAAATCTGTACATTCAATCTTGAAGTATAGATCCTTTGTAGAAACAAATAGGAATTATAGTGAAGTAGACTCTTAGGTATACATTGATTTTTAGTTTTTTTAGGAGCTTTCAGCATTTTGTTTGGCAATATTTTTCTGTAAAGGTAACACATCAGTAAGGATTAGCTACGTCTCATAGCATTTATCAGAAAACCCAACATGTTACGGGCTTAAATAGTATAGAAACTTCTCTCTCTTGGAAAAGAATTCTTTCATTGGGCAGTGCCTGGCTCTAGGTTGTCTCCATGATCTCAGAGACCAAGGCTCCTGCCTCCTTTTCCACATTTTAAACTCTGGCTTTTATTCTCAGGAACACCTCATGTTACAACACGGCTTCTGGAGCTGAAGTGATCTCATCTACATTCCAGGAAGGAAGGATGCAAAGCAGGGAGCACAAAAGGAATGCATTTTTCAGCTGAATCAACAGCCTTCTAGGACATTTCACACAACAAATATATATCATTGGCCTGAATGTAATAACATGGCCACACCTAGCTAAAGGGTGCTTGGGAAACCTAATCTTTAACTGGGTACACTGCTCCCTTAAATGAAATAAAGAAAAAAAAGGAGAATGGAGTTTATAGGCAACTGTCATTGTTCACATATGTGATGGTTGCTTCTCCAATTTTCAGTTTTCTCATCTGTAAAATGGGCAAAAGAGTACCCTCCCCATGGTATTTGTGTGAGGGTTAAAGCAGATGCTGCGAGAATGATCCTTAGTCCCGGAACAGAGGAAGCATAATCATGGTTGCTTTTCTGATTCTCATTTCCCTGTCATTATTGCAACATTAGAGCAGCAGGAAGTCTCAAGCCTTCCTGGACACTTAGGATATGAAGATCCACATTAACTTGTGAATTACTTCACTTTTGAGACTAATAGGTGCTTTGTTTGCAATTGGTGTCTCCTTGTATTGTCTCTCTTCTATAATGCCTCACACAGCATGGGGACGTCCTATCTTTATGCCCTGAATATAACCCAGAACTGGGGATAGTCACTCTTTGAAGTGGAAAAGGATTAGCCACAGTAACGATTAACCTATTCTGAAATTTTGGGCACTACAGAGTTCCCTGAAATAATCAGTCTCCTTAAAGAAGCAGCCTGCTTCTTAGTCAGGGGTACTGAAGGAGCGTCAGAAAAGAAGGGCCGTCTTGGGCAAGTTCCATGGCTATTCTCTTTGTCAAAGGAGGGATCGGATTGGCCTGTCTCTGAGGTCCTTCTTACTTTAAAATAGTATCATTGTAGGAATCCCATTCTCTTCAGATCTTTTAAGACCATGCGGGTTCTTATGATGTTTGCTACCTTTTATATGAAGATGGATAGTGAGGCTGGGCCCATCTGGTGGGCTTTAAGGAGCCCTTGCGATTTAATACCATTGGATTTTGCTGCCTGCGATACCAACTTCTTATTGCATATTATTCAGATTTGAACCATTCCAAGTAACTGCTCTTGAGAATAAAATAGTTTAGTGATACTTACATTAATACATCTTTTGTTGTAAAATGGCTATAGGATTATACATTATTTTCCTTTGCATTAATACATTTTTGACATGCAGTTTTATGAAAGGAGCTGGACTTTTTCTTCCCAAATGAGCAGCACATTCCTAACAACTAAGTTCTTCCACATAACTCCAAGTAAACAACTTGTTCTGGTATTTGTGAGTTCTGTGGCTTTGGGAGACTACTTACAGTCACATCTGTAAAAATGGGAATATTAATTATACTTGTTTTATAGGTCAAGGAAGGAGAGTTAAAGAAAATCATGCATGTGGAGTGTTAACCATTTACCTGGAGCAAGAGATTATGACAATTATTATTTTATTACTAGTACTACTACTGTTACTATTATGGAAGTGGACTTGAAAGCTAGCTAATTTAACTAGGGTGGTGGTCCATTTGTCTATTGCTACATAGTAAACTGTCAATAACCGTTTTATTATGCTCACAAATTATGTGGGCAGAATCCTGACAGGACTTGGAGGGCTTGTCTCTGCTCCACATTTATCCGAGGCCTCAGTGGGGAATATTCCAAAGGCTGTGGCTGCCTCAGTTCTGGGATATGGATCATCTGGAGGCTCCTTTACTCACATGTCTGGTTTCCGGGCTGTGGTGACTCGAAGGCTGTGTCCAGCTGGACGATTGACTAGAGAACCTGTACGTGGCCTCTCTATGTGGCTTGGACTTCTCCCAGCATGACAGCTGTGTTTGGAGGGGGGCATTCAGAGATCAAGTGTTCCAAGCGACCCAGGGGAAGCTGCATGGCACTTTATGACCTCGCTGCAGAAGGCACATAGCATCACTCCTGCCACATTCTATTAGTTGAAGCATTCACAAGCCCTCCCAGATTCAGGGGGAGGGGACATAGACCTTATGTGTCTTTGGAAGGAGTGTCAAAGGACGTGGGACCATCTCCAGTGCCCTGCTGTTCTTGTAGAAGGTTGAAAGGTGACAAGGAAGAAACATGATTTTGTTTGAAATAGTTTTTCTTTAAATTATCCTCAAAAGTAATGAAACTAAGCTGTCAGCATTTTATATGAGCAAGCAGTTAAAGGTTTTCATCAAAGGCCTAAAATGGCTGTAAATGTAATCCTAGCTTTTAATCCTGCTAATCTTGGACCTTTACCCTCTCAACTCTAGGATACATCTTTCTTTTAAAAAATTTAAAAGTCATTATTGTTCTCAGGCAGGCGCATTTTATTTTTCTCGTGTCTTCTCTCTTAAGGTTTTTATGAAGATTAAATTGCCTCTTTGAAAAATGCTTAGGACAGTACCAAGTAGATATACCATAAGTCCAAAGTAAGTGTTCATTACACTTTAAAAAAATGCCTGTAAATCCCTTTTGAAATGCCATAAGGCATAATAGGAAGTAAATTATTTTTGTCAATATAATATTTACCAGTATTATACCATTAAGATTATCACTACACTGTTTCACCAGATTAAAAAATAAACAAAAGCAACTTTGTTAATTTGTTTTAAAGGTAAAAATTTATTGTCAACTAATAGAGTGGTTCAAATTTTTAAAATTACAGTGAATATTCTTTCTAAGGACTATCGTTACAATTATATTTCAGATGTGATTGTCTCATTAATTTTCCAAATTGATCTCTCAATTCTTTCCAGATTGAAGCAACAGCACGTCATCAAACTCAGTTAATAACTCACTTGTTCCGATTTATTTTGGATCCTTTCTGACTTGTATTTTAGTTGTCTCAAATTTAAAGAATATTTTTTGAGGGGTCCCAGTAGCTTGTTTCAAAATCACAGATTATAGCACCCAGTGGTTAATGATGCTCTTCTAAACTCACTAAAAGCAGAGAGCAAACGTATTTCCATCTAAATAACCATACTCTCTTTTGCTTACTATCAAGCCTGCTATTTCATTTTTATTTAGAGTGACCTCATATTAGGAGTACCTTGCATAAGTAGGAGTCTAAAAATTATTTGAACAGCCAGGAATAAATATGTCTTTTCTTGGTGTTTGATTTCTGAGTGAAGTGAGGACACTGAGGTTAAAGTGTGTCTTGCTTATTGTTTTCGTTACCCATTCTCAGTCTAAGCCAGGTATATGAGCAGGTCTGACAGTTAACTCTGTAAATCATTCAGGAATCTGACTGCTTTCTCAAAACATACCTGGGTCTTCAGGCAGGAGTCTACAGGTGATTGCCCCTAGATATTTGCCCAAAGATGATTTAGAAAATTGGTTGGAAGCTTTGCTTTTCCCCAGCTTTCAAAAATTAACCTGCCAGAAATTTGCAGACACAGCAATGTTATGTTAATGATTCTGTGACTCATGCACAAGCCTTTTTTCTTTTTTAAAGCTGCCTATTCCAAATTCCAAAGATTCAGCGTTTATTATTTGGTAATATACTTTTGTGTTTGCGCTATGAAAAGGACATTCATTATCAGGCTCCTTGACTGTCTCAAACCTCTAGGGTGTTGACTCAGTGTATTTATTGGAGGCAGGTAACCAGTGTTCTCTTATTCCAGTGGTGAACATTGTTCTCATTTGCTGGGAAAAAAGAGAGGAAAATCTTTGTAACAAAGACTTAACTCCAAGAGGGACTGTTATCTGATTTCCAAAGAGGCCAGGGAATACCTTGTGCTGCAGGATCCCCTTAGGTATTCATTAGAGCATCCTGACTGGGTCACAGGGGTGAGAGCCAAGAGAGCTGAAGGGGGCCTAGTCTGTGACATGTATACAACTTTGTTTATATCTTCGGTTTTATTCAAACGTGTGTATTTATGACTTTATGTCTAGTCACAGTCTTTTATAAAGTTACAAATTACAAAGTTCATTTCCAGAATTATGTACTTTGTAATTAAAGTAAGCTCCAAATGCTTTGAGATTTTACTCGTAAGTTAGTTATTTCTTACATCTGTGAGGCTCAAACCAGATGATCTCCAAAGACAGTTCTAAATCCCTGTGGTTCTGTGATATTGATTATTTTTCTAAACTTGAGCCTCCAGTTTTATTTTTTACCTTTCCTTAATTTTTAGTATAAACATTATCCTGATCAAAGTGCTGTACAAGCAATCAGGTAGCATTTATCAGTATTATGGTGAGAACAGGAAAGTTTTTTACCTTTAGCTTTTCCTATTTTAACCACCTCTCAACCTCACTGTGCCTGTTTTCGTTTCAGTTACAGGAGTTGATTTACATTCAGCATCTTCAGGTTTAGTCAAAGTGGATGTTTACTGATCCATCCTCCATTCACTCCCCATCCTGTAGAAGTGTGTGTGGCTCAGTCTTTTGAAAGTTTGAAAACTGGGATCATAAACTCAGAAGGTAAAAGGGCCAAGCAGATATTCTTAATAAGTTAGGCATATATTGTGTAAGTGCTGCCAGCTCCTCAGATTATTTTTACTAGAAACCAAGATTTTTATTGTTAAATATTCCACTGTCTTAGTACCATTTGAAATTATTTTAAAACTCAAAAGAAGAATAAAGAAACTAAAAGTGATATGACTGTGCAATACCAGGTCTACTAGTCCTTTAACTTCTGCTTTAAAACCATGCATGCTCTTCAGCTATGTGCAGATAGCTATTCTGTTATGAATCATTCCCCCAAGTAGACCCCTCCCCTGGGGTATCTCCACTCCTCACTGCTATGTTTGCAAGTGTGAACTTGCCTGGAAACTATAATTATCCCCGGATTTTGACAAGCGTTCCTCAGTAGTAGTTGCCATGCTTACTGAGTTCCTGAACAAATTTCTATCTCCCAAACTAACATCAGTTTCACAGGCATCAGGATGGAGGCTGACCCTTGGGTCATCCTCACACTCAAAAGTCTTCCTTTTTACAAGTCACTTGTCTTTCTTTCTTCTGGATCAGCCTGTGACGTTTACATTTTTTCTCATTTGTTCTTCATCTTTCAAAGCCTTCCTTGCTCCTGACTCAGTGCCCATCTCAGTGCCAGTGTTTTCTTTCATTCTTATTATCTTTTCACTTCTATCATCATGTGTTCCTTCTTATCACTTTATACACTCCCACACGTTTTACATTAATGGAAAGAATGGGAGGGTGATGTAAACAAAGTAACTTAAATTGTAGCATAAATATAGTAACCACATGTTAGATTAAAGAACGATGCTATGGGTTGGTATGAGAATGACATTACCTGACTGATGAATCCATTTGTTGTTGGCAATCAGGGTTAAAATCCGTTGTTCTTCCACACAGACCTGCTACTTCTGTGAAATTTTTAAAGTGACAAGTTCTCAAGAAAAGAGCTTCTGTTCTGAAGTAGCTCTTACAGCGCAGGAGTTACAGTATACACACACTGGTGCACTGGAGGTCCTGAAATGATTCAGCCGTCACTCTTGGGAAATGTTTTTTGGGTTCCTCTTACTAAACACTGGTTTGATTTTATTTCCGTATGTTCCATTGTATGGACAAGACTGTTATGAGTGATCTTGCCTGTTGCCTGGTAGGACTTGTAGTTAAACTCAGTCTTCTGCTTCTCCTTTCTTTACATGTCTGATATGTTCAGAAAGGATGATATTGTAGTTAGAGATAACATTTTTGATTATTTACCCTGAGGAAGATGTGCATTATTGTTTGTGTTGTCATGAACATCTATTAAATACATTTATTTTTCACAACAATGTTGTAAAGAGGGGCTATTATTACTATTTTACGAAAGGGAAGCCAAGCTGGAGGAAGTGGAAATTACTTGCCCAGATCACACAGGTTGTAAATGAATTCTGAGAGCTCTCACTATTCACATTGCTCTCTACTGTCTGTCTCTCATTACTTCATTTCAGATAACTCAGTGTAGCCAGAGTAGCCCCTGGTAAACAATAAATCCTTTTCTAGCACCATACACATCAATTCCTAATAAGTTGTTATGGAAGCTTTTTAAAGAGTAATGTAAAACTCTTCTCTGTCGATATTTTGAAGAATTTACTCTTCTCCTCTTTTGCAAACTGAAAATGCATTTGTCTGAGTCTGCCTGCTGTCTTCTGGCCCGTCTCCAATCTTTTAAGTTCCCTCAAAGATTACTGCATTTGCTGGATCTATTTTGCAGGTCCTCTCAAAAAATCTGCTCTTTAGTCAAATGGTCTTGGAGATTGGAATACTTTTCCAGCAACATAATATTTCTCAAAATACATTTTCTTACCTTGAGCTTTACTTTTCCTTCTGACTAGTTTTTCTTCTGATCTTTACAGTTAAGTGGCCATTCTCTAACAGAGAATTCTGAGACAACATGAACATTAGTTGTTTGGCCCTCTTTTAATATCCTCTATCTCCTATACTATTAATTTCAAAATGTGTGCCTCTTTTGTCTTTGATTGTGGGTATTTGCTTTTTGCTTTAAATTATTGCAGTGCATATTTGGTATTTTGGTAGTGGATTTAAAAGTAAATCAGAAGTTATCTTTTTGCAAAGGTGAATAGAATTTACTAAAACTCCAAGAGTTTTCTCTGAGGTAGTATCAGTAATGACTAACATTTCTTTTTTTCCCCTCTACGTGAGCCAGTAAAAGTACTTCACATTTTTAGGAACATTATTCACGTTTCAAGATAAATCTCTAAAGTTTAGCTTCTTTTGCTTATTTGTTTTGTGTGAAGAAGTATTGTGAGTTAATGAACACTAAATCAAACACAGAAAGCACATTTTTACTCTGCTTTGCCAATGATTTACTTTATGTTAATTTTTTACATTTCATTAAGTGTAATTTAGAACAAACCGAGTTTATAAGTTCTAGAGATGATTGAGGACACATCCAGGGTAGAATCACATTTTTAAAATGCAGAGCCATTGAAGCTGGTCATGCATTTGACTGTGTGTATTCTTACATCCTGTCATTTGTATTTATGGAAAGTGAATCTGTCTTTGAGAAACTAAATTTAAGGTTTTTTCCTGTTAAAAATTCTAACATTTTTGTGATTACCTTTCTTATTTCTTATGCTTGGGGCCTTTTATACACACATACAATCAAATTTTAGTGTGAATTGAAATATGAAAATTATAATATTCCCAGCTGAATACAAAAATATGCTGTAAAAGTCTTAATGTACATTCCACAAAGCCAATGACAAATCTAACCCTTAGTTCTTACAGTCAGTTTCATTGTAAAATATATTCAGCGCTTTTATTTCACCTTTCAATATCTTAAATTCCTTGGGATTGAAATGCAGTATTTCTATTAGATCCATATTCCCAAGTCTACCCCTGACATATTTGCCCTCTTGTGAATAATATCATTGCAGTCCGTGATAGATCACAATGTCAAGAAACTGATCTTGGTCCAATTTTTCACTCTGTTGGAAGAAATGAAAAATTCGATTTGCTTCCAAATTTTTTGAAGAGAGGAAAAATGCTATTCAGAACAATAATTTTAATATTTATTCATGGTTTCTAATTAGTGCTGTTTATTCTTTTTATTTAAAAAAACATAATAATCCTTTGGTAGCAAGTTTATATTGTGTGGGCCAGTGAATCTGTTTGTTTAAGTTTGTAGACCAGGTATGTATTTAAAAAGATCAGTGTTCTTTGACTTGGTTTTAGACACACTAAATAGGATAGCTTAGTAACACTTTATATGTATGCACTAAGTGCCATATTTACATGGTGAAGATAAGTATTCAAATTCAATTTTAAAAACTCACTACTGATGGTAGTTTACAGTCTTGAAGTAAAAATCAAATAAAACATTATAATGCTATTATAATATAATACTGGTGTTCTGTAGTCAGTTTACTCAAACGTACTAAAGACTATTTCACTTTATACCGTTTCTGGATCCATTTTGCTTGCTTGAGGTAGGGGTGTGTGTGTGCGTGTGTGCACACACACGTGTACACTTTTCGTCAGAAGGCAACAGTGGTTTGTGGGGAAAATGTGTATGTGGTTTCAAAGGCCTGTTTTCCCCCGAGTAAGAAGAGATGTGTGAGTAGGTACAGGGTAGGTCCTTCAAAGTCTTCATTTTAGCTACCAACCCTCTCGTTATCCTCAGGACTAATATTTTTTGTACACCTTAAGTCTGCGTGTTACAGTTTCTACCCCACCAAAACTAAAATATTGGTAATACCAAGGGGTCTTGCTTGTTAGCATTGAGTGGACTGATGAACTAGGTCACTTGATAAAATTTAGTATAGGTTCCCGTAAAAAAGGCTCCTTCTTGTAACATCAGAGAATCCCCAAATGTAGATACATTTTGCTCTACAAGCCACCATGATTTTGGTACTGATGATGATTTTTCCAATGGTAATAGAATGCTAAATTCTTGCACTATTTAGGACCCACCAGAACTCCTGGGATGTGTAAGCATGTGGCATATGTTACATCATCATAAGGTGGTTCATGGGGCCTTAGGGTCAAGTTTTTGATCTATTCTTCTGGGATGTGTGACCTTGGGGATGTTACTTTACCTCTCTGATCTCTTTTCTTCTTTGTAGAAGGGCAATACAAGTAGTTACTGCTTCTTGATTATTATGTTAAATACAATGCATATAAAGTGCTTAGTTTTGTATCAGGCACATGTAAGTGCTCAGTCTATGTTACTGAAATCAATTAACTGTCATTGACACTCCTGAGATGTTGTCTGACTGGTGAAAGAGGAAACTTAGAGTACTGTACTATTCATAACCATTCCTTGTAGCCCCTAAACCTGTAACATCTGTATGTCTATAAACAGTAGCTAACTACCTCAGCGATAATCACATATTGTTTATATATATATAAATAAATAACTCAGTTTTGAGAGTATAGTTAGATAATATTGAGCATTGCAAGTGCAAAAAAATAGCCCGCATATACTTTGCTTCCTTAAATCCCATGTCCAAAGTAAGAAGATAGTAATTTGGCCTTTCTTCTCTGTGATGCCAAGATTTTTCAGCAGTCCCATATTTGCCTCATGAGCTCCTGGTATCACTTCAGGCATGCTTCTCCATCAGTTGAGCTTATTTCAAAACTAATTCATGATATATTCCAGTAAAATCTTTCACCAGCATGTTCCCATTCTCACCACATTTAATTATTTTAAAATCAAGACAAGTGACACGATAATTTGATAGAAGACCATCACTACTCAGAACTGATCAGGCTTCTTCCTGAATCTAAGCAACTAAGCAAAGCAGTTTTCCTCACAGCCTAGGGTCTTGCAATTTTATCCTCACAGTGTTTGTATTGCGTGAAGCCTGACTGAGCTGCAAGTTAATCCTCGTCTCTCACTGACATGGTGACAGAAAGAAGGAAAACGGCATCATTGGCTTTTTATATCTTTCTCTTGTACCTTTTTCTTTTTCTTTGAACATGTTTATGTTCTAAAACACTCACTTTCATTGAAAATCTATGAGATTCTTTTATAAAGTGATGCAAATCAATGCAGACTCAAATAGGTTACCAAGATATATGCCATTGACATATTAGATTTCCTCTTTTCTACAGTTTCAAAAATCATTACTTTATGATTCAATTTAGGAAACATTTGAATAAGTACTTAGTATCTAACACTGTGCTGGAGGCTTCAGGGATTCCCAAAGAAGTAGAAAGGTGGTTCTTACAATCAAGGTACTTCAAGTTTCATTGGTGTTCATGAGATGTGTATGATTAAATGTCAAAATGTATGCTGAATGTAGTAGATATTAATACTGCACAAGGGCAGAGTTGAAAGAGATCAGAATGATTTAGATATTTGAAGATGGTTTCATTGACTATTAAACTTGTAAAGATGTGAAACTTTTATAGAGTATTGGGAACCTAATAATGGTTTAGTTGTTTTATAGTTTATGGATGAGTGATGGAATAGATAAAGCCTCAGATGAACTGTATAAATTTTATATCTCCTACCAAAGTATTTAGCCAATAGCTGTTTATAGAAAGAACCAAAAGTGTGCATTTCTGTCTATTCTTTTCCCTGGGCATTGCTTGATCTACTTTTTAATAAATAATGAAGACTAGAGACAGTCTAGTATAGTACAGTTTATGTCAGAAGCAGAGTGTAATGGTAAGAACAAAGACTTTGATGTAAACAATGTGATTTTGGCTCTTATTTTTGATACTTATGGCCTTTCTGATTTTGGAAAAGATATTTAATATCACCATGTCTCATTTTTTTCATCCAAAAAGATGTATTTCATGGTAGTTGTGAGAATTAAATAAGGTAAGTGGAAAGTGCTTAGCAGAGTGTCTGGTGTAGAATACACTTCAACACATACAAACTTAATTGTAAGTTTAATTAAGAGACTGGTTTAAGACCTTTGTAATCTTATGCAGTGAAATCTCGTTTCTTCCTCTGTATGAAGAGAAATATATCAATTTACCAAGGTGTTTTTAAGGGTTGAAATGATTGTCATTTTGAAATCTGCCATGGGCTGTGTGTGTGTGTGTGTGTGTGTCTGTAGTGGTGCAGTGGGGGATGTTTTGCCATGGAAATCAACACACATTACAAATCAGGCATCTTTATTTTTTCAAGAGCCAGTTTACAAGCACAGCGTTGAATAGAAGAGACAGATGATTAAAGAATCACAGTAAATTATGATAGAAAGCATAACACAGTGTTTCAGTTTAGTATTTACAAGGATATTGAAACCAGCCAGGGATGTCAAGAAGAGCATCTCCTTTGAAAAGAAGTAACATTTAAATTGAGATCTGAAAAATCTAGGATTTGCCATGCAAAGTGTGAGGACAAAAATATTTGAGGCAGAAGAAAGCAACCTGTGTGAGGGTCCAAAGCTAAGAAGATTGTTCTTTCAAACAACTGAATGCAGTAGGGCTTGGTCTCAGACTTCTACAGGAGATAGAGATGTTAGGGAAGGAGAGATTGAAGAGGTAAAACAGAGATCAGGGAGGGGCTTAGGCTGTCACGGTTACACGATCTGACTTTCAAGATTATTCCATGTTAAAGTAATCCAGACTTACCTATGAGGGTCATCTTTAATACATAGTAGTTATGAAACTTATTTTTTGTATTTTTTAGCAGTGCCATAGATTCTGGGCAATCTGTGGTTATTCATAGCCATCTACGTGGTCATTCAACCATCTCTAACTATTTGGTAATTATGATATATTTTTCATTCTTTTGTATTGTGTATTTTTATTTCTTAAAACGAAGGCCTTTATGAAATTCAGTATATGAATATCTGAATTCTTCCTGATAAAAGTAACTCTCTCAAAATTAGAAAATAAAGTTAGTTTGGCATGACTTTCCTAGGAGTGGCCCCATTCCTCTATAAGTACTAATTCTATTTTATACCTGTTTCCGTTTTGCCAGGAAGAAATCTTAACCTCCATTGTGTTATTTCTAGGCTTCACTCTTTTGAAAATATTCAGGCAGTGTTTGCTTTCACATTCACTAAACAGCATATTAGTGATCACCACTGTCAGATCTTCAACTAAACTGGGCTGCTTCTTGCCTGGCCCAGCACCCTGAATTAAAAAAATGTATATCTTCCTTGGTTTCTTTCTACTGTCTTCTCAATTTTGGACCCTAGTTTCCTTCTAATCAGATTTGTTTTATAATAGTTTTAAAAGCATTTACCTTGATAAGAAAAGAGAAAAAAATAAGAGTGGAGGACTCCTGTCTCTGTAATTTGGCCGTACTTTATATCTAGTACCTTAAAAAAATGACCCTTGGAAAAGGCTAATCTCTTTGAATTTTTATGTATGATTCTAGCCCTTCATTTTGCAAGAAGAAAAAATACTTCTAAAACTTTCTTATTTGGATGGAGTGTCTGTCTACTGTGATGTGCCAGAAAAGCCTTAAATGGTATGTGATGTGCTGCTAGTCATCTAATGAGGTATTCAGTGAGACGTGATTATAACTGTTACCTGGTCATTTCAAGTTCTATCCATCAAAACTGTGGGCACTAGTTTCTCAAATGAATCAAAAAAGTTTCCAGGACCAGGGAGACATAAGTACTGAAATAGTGAGGAACAAACTTGCCAAAAAGTAGAAGTGGCTGGCCAACAGCATACGTAATGTAGAGAGCCTTGTGATTGTGGATAAAAGAGACTGTGTTTGTTTATCCATTTTGGGGAAATTTTTCTCATTTGTTCCAGGTTAATTTTGGCTTTCTTTGAAATAAATGGAAATCCTTTTGAGATAGGCTTGTTGGTTTCTTTGTGTGGTATCTGCATGAAAGAAGAAACAAGTAGATTTCAGGGAGTTTCCATAACGGTTACAGATGCAATCAAACTGACCAGTATTGGGAGTTACTGCTCCATAAATAATTGTGGTTGGTTTCTAACTTTGATTTTATTCTGTCTAATAACAAGTATCGCTTTAAAGATAATTGTTGATGGTTGCAGACACTGATTTCATTCAATTAAGCTGGTAACCTTTTTAAGAAACTGCCTGGGAGAAAGCCAAGACTTCCAGTCAACTGATTTCTAGGGGAACTGAATTGAAATTGTCTTAGCCTAGAAAATGTTCCATGTAGACCACAGCTGTGTTAATTAACCTTTTCTTTAAAATATCCTCTCCACATGGAACTCCAAATGAGCAACATAGCTGAGGACCATGTTATCTGGATTCAGATTTTGCTCAGAGTGATTATAATATTGGAAAGACATTATAAAATATGTTTGAGACATATAGTGAGAGTACGAAGGGTATTCTGTCTTTCTAAATTACATCAAAATTCAGATTCTCTCTCCTTCCCTTTCTTCCTTTCTAAAAATCACTTATGTGTGTATTCAACAAAAGCAAAACCAGTGTGTATTACACAAAGGTTTGCTTTCTTTATGCCACTTTGTAAATCCATAATGATAAATATTGTGCTTGGAAAACATTGGAAACTTGGTCAAATATACTTATTCCTAATGAAATGTAGAATTGTCAGAGTAGTATAATTGGCCTATGACTAGTACTGCCAGTACTGAAATTTTGCTGTTTATCTTTTGTGCTCTCCAGAATGGGAGAGGAAAAAAACACATTGTGTTGAAAGTATATATCTGTGGGAAAAATGTTTCTTTAAATAAACAAAGCCTTTTGAGTAAGTACCGATACAAGCTAAGATGGCCAAGGTGCTAGTAACCATTTGTGTCAAGAAAGGGTATCTGGCCTTCCTAGGTGGCGCAGTGGTAAAGAATCCACCTGCCAATGCAGGGGATACGGGTTCAAGCCCTGCCCTGGGAAGATTCCACATGCCACGGAGCAACTAAGCCCGTGCGCCACAACTATTGAGCCTGTGCTCTAGAGCCCAAGAGCCACAACTATTGAGCCCATGTGCTGCAACTATTGAAGTCCACGCGCCTAGGGCCTGTGCTCCACAACAAAAGAAGCCACTACAGTGAGGAGCCTGTGCACCACAATGAAGAATAGCCCCTGCTCTCAGCAACTAGAGAAAGCCCGTGTGCAGCAACGAAGACCCAGCACAGCCAATAAGTAAATAAAATAAATAATTAAATAAGTTAAAAAAAAAAAAAAAAGAAAGGGTATCTTATGTGTCATAGCTACAACCAGTTATCTATAAAATTGTATTGTTGATTGTGCTAGTAAGAGGCAAGAAAGTATTAATGGAATTTCACAAGCATCCATCTCTACTAGGGTAAGGTAGGAAGACAAAATGATGACCTCTTCAAAATATACTGATTTGAATGATTGGTCATAGATGTTATCTTTATATACAGAATATTTGAGCTAATTTTTGTTAATTGCATCAACTTGATTAATATTTCTAATATTTCTGAAAAACAAAAAGAATCTGTTAAAGAACAACTTGCTAAAAAACCATTCCTGACATTGCTATAGATACTGGGTTTTAGTAAGTGAAGCTTCATGATTTGCTGACATTATGTTCACAATTAAAAAGATTATTTCCAAGGTGGTTTTGATTGATTGACTTTTCCCAGACTCATGGCAGGGTTGCCATATACCTGAATTTCTAGGCTGTATCTTCTAGGTTTTGTGTCTACCTCATAACAGCAGCAGTTATTTCCTATCTTTCTGGGCTAAATAAAAGGAGAGTAGTTTAATAAGGTCACTTTGAACAGTGGCAGAAGAATGTAGTGTGTGTACCTTGTGTTGTAAACAACTTCTAATCTCTGTGGGCAAAAGCTCTAAGTAATATAAGATAAAAAGTGTAACATCAGGAGTTTTGCTAGGGGAGGAAAAAGTGAGATAATTGGCTGCAATGGACAAGTTTTGAAATTTACTAGCCTTGAACGATGATGAAAAGTGCCGAATCAAACTGGTTTTTGAATAAAAGCAATATAACATACTGTAGAGGTCAGCTAGTTCCAGTAAGTGTGAGCTACTGGCATACGTAATAAGATAATGTGAAAAATTAGCTTCAGACGAAGATTTTTGATCTTCAGTGCAATTTCAGTAAAAGTTAATAAAAGAGATTACCTTAAAATAATGATCTTTAAAATTTGCATTTTGGGGGCTTCCCTCGTGGTGTAGTAGTTGAGAATCTGCCTGCCAATGCAGGGGACACGGGCTCCATCCCTGGGCTGGGAAATCCCACATGCCTTGGAGCAACTAAGCCCATGTGCCACAACTACTGAGCCCATGTGCCGCAACAAGAGAAGCCACCTCAATGAGAAACCCTTGCACTGCAATGAAGAGTAGCCCCTGCTTGCCACAACTAGAGAAAGCCCATGTGCAGCAACAAAGACCCAACGCAGCCAAAAATAAATAAATAATAAATAAATCTTTAACAATAAAATAAAATTTGCATTTTGGAATTTATCTTTTCCTTATCCTTGCAAAAACACAATGATGCACATGGGTATTGGGGAAGTTATCTACAGTGGTGCAAATTTAATAAGGAATTCTGCCATATTAACTTTTTAATTTTACATCTTTTAGTCTTGATATATTTCCAGAATTCTTCTTCGGGGAGTTAAAATTTTATAATAAACCCAGCAGTTTGTACCCAACAGGTTAGATTTTTATTTCTGTAATGATTCCATTTTTAGAGAGGTTCTCTGGGCTTCCTCCTTCATGCCTGCTCTAGACACCCTGCACAACTATATCCTAAGGGTCATTCTGCCCTGGACTTGATTCTCCACTTCATGGTCATTTTGACTTGGGGACTACTTTAGAGAGAGCTCCGTTTTCTAGGCTTTTTCTGTGCTTCACTATAATATTACCTTTAAAAATGCATTTAGGGAAACTTCAGAAAGATTAAATTGTACTCATACGTATTCATAAGGCAGAGTAAAGAGTTGACTCTTATTTGGGGAGACTTTTTTAGAGAGTAGGGATTCTAGACTCTTAAGAAGATGCCATTCAATTTTAACATTATTTCTGTTGGAAAAAGAGATTTGTCATATATTGCTTTGATTCACTAAATCCTTACTGGATGTTTTTGAACATCTTTGGATTAGAATTTGTGGACAGGGAATGTTCTGCAGTGGATCCCATATTGAGAGTTTTGGTACATACATTTTTATAGACTGTTGTAAAAATACAGGGATAAGGACTTGCAGGAAGTAGTTTTTATGCTGTCGTCATTCATTCTTACAGAATGAAAATATGTTTTTTTTATGTAAGAAGAATCTAATCATTCTGAAAATATTTTATGCCTGATTCAAAAATTGTTGTGATCCAAATTACAGTAGTCCAGTAATTAAAGTAATTCATAGACTAGTGTCAGTGCCTTTTGTTTTTTAACAATAAACTCACAGAGACATTGTTGTTATAAGGTAGTGAAGAGTTACTATTCAGAATTGTATGTTCAGTGAGGAAAATGTGCTGGACTACTGTTAATAAATGAATTTTAATTTAGTTTTGAATAGTGTTTTTGCAAATATTCTTAATTTTGGTGTATTATATTTTGTGTAAGTATTATAATTCTGAGCTTAATGGCAATTCTGATGTGTTGAATGCCATGTTTTAAAAAATATTTAAAGATTCAAACAGACTCAAGTTGCGTAAGTGAAAGCAGTTCCAGTTCCAGTTGGAAAAGTAAACTTTCACCTCTCTTGGAATATATTTATAATAACCTTTTCTAAAAAAAAATTATAATAAATTACTGGCATGTGATATTTAAGAGACATCAATCAGGATTTCTTTTTTTCAGCAAGGGTTGCTGCTGCAACTTAGCATGAATAAAAGTCTCTGTCCCCTCCCCTCTGAAAGATTTATATGTTTTAAGTAAGAGTTAACATAGAGAGAGTTCTTGTAACACCACTGTACCATCACTTAACGGTACACCACTGTAACACCACTTGATCTCAGAGACTGACCAACCTACGGACCTCTTCCTCCTTTCTGAAGAGTTGAGGCAGCCCACATTTGATTCATTTGCACTTAGAGTGTCAGTTTTCTTATCCTTCTTTTGATTTTAGCTCACCTAAAAACTACCCTCAACATTCCAGCACAGACTAGAGAGAACACTTAAAGTGAGTTGATATAATCTTGGTAAATAAAGATGCTATCCCTTTCCTAATATCGTGGTTCAATAAAAAGAAAAGGTATCTTCTTTTCTCTGTCCCTCTCTTATGTACTGGCTCACAAAAACTTAGAGATACTCAGTTAAAAGGTAGGCTGTACATAGACTAAATCTCTAAATCTGTTTTAATAAAGGCATCATCTGTCTCAAATTGGAATAGGGCATGGAATATTTTATCTCCACTTTCTTATTTTGATACTTTGATTCAAGTATTATATGATAAGTAGTATACTGGTATTTACAGGGAGGTGATGAAATGCTTTTGAAAATACAAAATCTTAATCAGATAAATTCTGTGGAAGTATATAAGCATGCTCTTAGTCCAAAATCTTGGCAAGAAAAATTGATAACTGATTTTAAAAGTTATGAATATGTATAATTATCAGATAGGCCAACATGCCATTTTTTATGATCCTGTGTGAATGTTTGGTTGATTTCCTAAAATATAGGGCTTTACTTTTTACAGAGAGTTCATAAAACTTATTTTGCTTTTGTTATGAATCCAATTTATTAACTGATCAAAATAAAAAAGTGTAAGTAGTTTACAGAAAAAAAACTGTGTCTCAGTATGTTAATATTGTTTCAGTTCTTTTGAAAGTTTTTTTATATTTTGAGTAGACAAAGTCAACTTCTTAGTGTACAAGTCACAGGCCTAATATTCCCATTCAAAATAATTTCAGGTTTTCTCTCCTGAATTCATTTTTTCCCTCTTTGTAGATGCAGAACAGTGAACTTCATCTCAAGAATTGTCTGTTTTACCTGCTGATTAACCAAATTTACATTTTCTGACTATCAGTTATGTTTTAGTCTAGGGTCTAATAAAATGTATAAGAATTTATTGGACTAAGCCATTTTTTGGGCGGTAAATTCTATGACTTAAGGAAGATATTCATATATCATAATTTCCTGTGGAAATGCCCTGTGAAATATTTAACATGAGGTTGCTAGCATAAGTTTTTAGTGCTAATAACCTACCCTAAAGAAAAAGAAATGGCCTTCCTTTTCATTTTATTCTAGTTGTGTGTGATATTAAAATATGATACATATTTGGAAAAAGACATTATGTAAAATTAAATGTTAGATCTGTAATACATCATTTATTAATTGGGCAAGATAATTTCTTGAGAAACACCGCTACTATACTACAGAAAATATGATCAAGTTTCTCAGATGGCCAAAACTATCTCAATTTTGTAAAATTAAGGGCATTTTTTGGAGCGTACTCTTGGGAAATTGAACAATTTTGTCAACTCATTCATTATTTGCCCTTTATACTTAGAGCTTTAAGAAGTGAAAGGCAAGTGATAGTATATCCACTGTTTCTTGGGCGTTCAGATAGTAACTTGTTCAATTAAAAGTTCTTGTTAGGTCAGATGTAATGGATTCTTGTTGTTACTTTAGTATTTATTCAATGAAAGGGATCAATATTTTTGGCCCCAAGGGACCTACACTGGTAAGAGACTCTGCAGTAAGTCTCTCTGTTCATTAGAAACTTTTGGCTGGCAGGTGCAGTGTCTGCTGTATGACTAATTTCATTAGAAGATCAAGGTGGAATAAGAATTCATATATTCTTTTTCTCCTTTTTAATAGCACGTATGCTTTGTTAGTGTCTTTTGCATTCTCCTCCCTGTTCTCTTGTGTGTGCTCTTTTTAGAAGGAATTTCTGAAAGAGAATTTGAAAACAACGGATCTGATTTTGAGAAATTTAACTATCATGCACTTGAACTCTGTGCAGAGCCCATTTGTTTTGAGTTTGAATAGATTAAATCTTATCATGGTGATATACAGGCTTGTGGTACCAGATAGGTAGAGAAGTAATCATTCTTCATTAGCATAGCCACCTTTGCCAAGTTTTAAATGTACCTTTGTTTAAATTTAATGAAACTGATTTGTGATTTTTCTGAAGCATGGCATTAAATAAAGCTATAATAAAATCTATTTTGCTTTGCTACTTGAAGTACTTTCCAAATATGG
Organism: Hippopotamus amphibius kiboko; assembly: GCF_030028045.1. Taxonomy (NCBI): domain Eukaryota; kingdom Metazoa; phylum Chordata; class Mammalia; order Artiodactyla; family Hippopotamidae; genus Hippopotamus; species Hippopotamus amphibius. The sequence continues at coordinate 35,311,128 of NC_080188.1, forward strand.
CCTAATGCTCTATTCAAGTAATAATGTCATTTGCAGAACAAGCTGGCAGATTCAACTGGCTCTAAATTTGGCAAGAGCCATTATTTAAAAAATTAAACCAAAATGCAAGTCCTTGCCATTCCCCAGCAAAACCTTACTCAGACCATCACTTTTAATCTAATAGATGATTTATTAACTTGCCGTTTAATTCATCTGAGTAAAAGATTTAAATGAGATCATCGATCTGAGAGCTGGCAGGAACCTTTCCAAATCATTTAGTTCTGCTCCCTTGTTTTACAGGTGGAGAAACTGAGACCAAGAGAAATTAAGTGGCATGCCCAAAGTTACATATCAAATTGTTACCAGCAAAACCAGTTCTCCCAACCCAGTCTTCTTTTCAAAACATCATATCAAAAACATTGGTTACTGTTTATAAGAAACAGTAATTGTTTAAAATTTATTTATGTAAACCAATTTGTTTTCAGATCCCAATTTACTTAGAATTATCCGAGTACAAATAATTTAGACCTGTGCAGCTTGCAAAACAATCATATTTAAAGATCAGAATATGTAAAGGTTAAGTGTTAGAGGACCAGAAATGAGAAGTATAGCCTATAAGCCTAAACTTAAAATTATAGGCTCCTGAGTGCATGGACCCTGTTTACTTGTGTTTTTTTTGTAAAAGAAAATGTTTAGGGTTAAAGTGCTTACAGAATGTTGTTGCATGACTGATTAAATTCCATAGAGGCTGGGAATTTGAGAGAATTTTACACATGACTAGCACCAATATTTCCCACACTGGAATCACATTATTTGTATTACTTTTCAGCTAATTTTCTTAATAAGAAAAAAATCTGTTTATCTGAGATTAGACATTCCTGGAAGCATATATCTGTCTAATCATGAAGGTCCTAAGCATCTTAGGAGAGTGGCAATTATAGTAGTTTAGATTTGCTTATAAGATAACACTGCATCAGAGGAAAGAAGTATAAAATGCAAAGGCAGTTGGAGAGGTTGTCAGGAAATTAATGTTATCTGAAGCATGTTTTTATTATTGCTGCCAATAGGCAGATGAAATGTAAGAATGGCCAAGAAAAGCAAAATGTCCTAAACACCTGCCATTTATAGCAGCAAATACAGTGAGAAAGCAAGCATTTCCTTAAATATGGAGTCTAGCCCTTGCTATGCCAGGAATACCTGATTTTCTTTTTTATGAATTTTCTGATCAGTTCCTTCATTGACCACAGTTGTTGAGACTTAATTTTGGAAGACTTGATGCTGGTGGGTTCCAAACTCTTCATATGCATATAGGAAATGATGATATTTGTATGGTACATACATTCCTAGAAAACTCTGTCTCCTAATAGACTGAGGAAACCTGGTCATTAAAGGAAACAACAGAAAAGCGGTAGCAGTTATTGAGTATCTCTTGTATGAGAGGAATGTGAGACTTTCTCTTGGAAAGTGATAAAGATAGGTATTCATGTTTTTTTTTTGTTTTTTTTTTTATAAAATTAATGATCAGGAAATATAAGAAGTAGTAGAACCAGAATTCAAATCCAGGTCTTTAGAATCCAGGATTATAAACTCAAATGCCATTAAGAAACAAGAATATAAAATGAAACTGAAATTTACATGTGTTGTAAATCTTTGCTCTTCACTGTTGTATATCTTTGCTCTTCACTGTTGTATTGTATTGAATGTCCAAGTCCTTGCCCTTCAAAGATTTGACAGAATTGAATGTTACCTAGTTTTTCAAATATCTCATCTCATTTGAGGTTATACTATGGCATTAAGAAATATAATTACCCTAGAGCTTTTTGGTGGCTCAGAGTAAGTATTGTTAAAGTTTTGTTAGTATTTCAGATATTAAAATAAATGGGAAAGATTTGTGAAAGGAAATCTGTCTTATGTCCACAGCACTTTCATGTGCGTATCAGCATGAAGTAGATCTTTATAAGATTGATTTTGTGGCATTTAAGGAAAAAAAGTAAATTACTAAAGTCTGAAATGGATAAGGAAACAGAAGCCTACTCATCTCCTGAACTCTTTGCTGAAGGCAGCTGCGTCCCAGAGCTCGCTAATTTACGACAGAGCATTCACTGCTTTTGAGCTTCAGATTATTTAGAAGCAGCATTCAAGGCTAGCCCAGAATTAATGTGTAAGTGACCTTTCTCACAACTGGGACAGAGGAAAACGTCACATCATTGGAAGAGGTAGATTTTCAGATGTCATGAACCTCTCTTGCTTCTATTTGAACTAAATGGTAGAAGGGTTTCCTTTTCATAAATGTTCATTCTCATTAGAGAATGAATGGGTGATATATAGTTCCATCAAATTCTGGATTCTTGCTGTTCATTTATGTGATGTTTAATGCAAAGCAAGAGAGAAGAAAATGATGTGTCCATTTAACAAAGGACCTTTCAGTGTATATTAAATTTACCATTAGCGGTGAAAATACATTGTTTTTAAAGTGCTTGATCTTAGTGAGATCTTCAGATAACAGAATGAATTCATAGTCAATTCCATGTAATTTGGATATTTGGATGTTATTTAGAACATCTGATTTCTCTAAGTAATGGTGTCTCATAGGACACTAAAACATTTTACTTTCTCACATACATTAGTGCTTATGTTAAAGTAGAGCTTCTACAGAGTTTCAAAAAAGATGGTTTTTTGATACTAACTTTAAAATTTTTGTGTTCATTTTTTTGATTTTAGTGACAAACTTTTAAAATTTTAATGGAAAAAAATCTATGCTCAGAAATGCAGGTATGTTCAGAAGTCATGTTTTAAAAATAAGCAAAGAAAGTGACTCTAAAAGAAGAGGGAGGTAGGGTAATATCTTACATTTTTCAAATTAAATTAAACTTATTGGTAAGATTAATGTTGCATTTACTTGTATAAGTCAAATATCTATGTGAGCCCTGTATTCTATGTAATGAGGGCTATAGAATAGATTTTACTTTTTGAACAGCCTTTTTAAATTAAAAAAAAAATGCAGTCATAATTTTCATTAAGTAGAAAAACCCTATTCTAACATTTTCCCAGACAGCTTGGATATACTGCTAGTGAGAATACTGCTATGGCCTCTACTGACTCCATGATGAGATGGTAACTGAAACCAACACTGATGCTGCTGTTTTATTGACATATGTAATATTTAGAATGAAAAGTAGGTTTTGAATGATCTTAACTATCAATAGTTTTGAATTTATTTTGATATTTGTGAGACAAGACTCATTTAAAGTAACTTAGAGAAATTCTGTGTAATCAAATGCCCATTTGAAGAGCATTCAGACTGCTGTATAAAGTATATTCTACATAGATAGTAAGTTGAAGATAAATAAAAATTTGCGTTGAACTATTATGTAGTATTCTGGAGTGATATAATATACTGTGGATTCTAGTGTCAACTGTCTAGATTTGCTTCCTTTCTCTACATGCTAGCTGTGTGACTTTGAGTTACTAACTGTCTCAAGTCTCAATATCCTTGTCAATACACAGGGGATAAAGATGAAACCTACTTTTTGGGGGTGGGGGTGGGATGAGATGGGGCATGTAAATGCTTAGTACAATTTCTGGCATAAATGTTAGCTCACTTATTTTTGTTGTCGATGTTGTTTTTAACAGAGAGTATGGACACATGTTGGCTCACTCAGGACCAGATTTCAGTTTCCTGTGTTGAATTTATTTGATTTGGAAAGGAACATAAATATTTAAGTAAGACCACTCTCATTAGTCCGAAGCGCTCTTTTCCTAAGTGTGATATTTGAAGGAAATTGTGCAACATAGCCTCTCTGCAGTTAGCAGAGGCACGGCCCTGCTACGATGCACTCTCCAGGCGTGGAGGAAGCTGACCTCATGCCTTCAACTCCAGGTGAGGGGCAGAGGTGCCCCTCTTGCTCTGAAATGTGCCCAAATGCCCAGCCGTTTCTGCAGAATTGTACAGAGGTCTTATACTTGCTGAAAAATATGCTTGTGTGGAAAGGCCTTGTGGCGTATTTTGTGGCATTGAATTACTACCAGCTGTTTCTTAGTCAATGTTAAAAGACAAAGAAAAAAAGAAGAGAAGTGGTGTTAGGAAATGGAAGTGTAGCTTTATAAAAGCTGTGGTAAAATTTCTGTTTATGACCCGTTCCCCCCCCCTCCCCCATGTGGCACATGAGAGGAGAATGGCTCCCACACTCACTATTTCAAATTTACCAATTCACAGCTGCATGTAATAAAAACACTTAGAGCTTTTAAAAAATACTTTCTCTGTTAACGAATGTCTGTCCCCCCAAATGGAATTTGTGGTACATATCCTAATGGTTCTGTTATTTACGTAATATATTTTAATAGTTATTTTAAAAATATTTCTTCCAACAAGGATATCTGTTCCTGGGCATAAAGAATGCCATTTTAAGAGAAATTGACATAACAAATATTAGTGGTTTGAAAAATTATGAAAACTCTGACTTTTTCAAAATAATCTGTTGTCTTCAGCGATCTTGGTTGTGATAAAGGATGCTAAAATGACTTCATCTTTTTAGGAAAAGGAGTCTATGTACAACTTAATAAATGAGCAAAGAATTAAGAAACTTTAAAGTGCATATGTTGCAATACTGGAGGAAAAAGTTGCTATAATTTGAGAAGCTTTGGCAAGAAAAAGTTAGCTAAAATGTGGAAGTCTGAGAAATATTTGATGACAGAGTTCTGGCAGGAGTGGGGTTTTGCTACCTTTCAACATGAAGAGTCTCTAACAGTTTAATGAGCAAATATAAAAATGATAAATGTTAACATTATTGTATAAACCACGAGAGAGACTGCTGTCTCCAGTATGAAATTGAAGAGTTCTAAATCGTATCCCATTAGTGGAAGACAAGAAGGGAAGAATATGTTATGCGCTTTCAACTACCTTGGCCCCATGTTGCAGACATCTAATTCCCCACGGCCCTGCCTTTCCAGGAGGGCAGGACTGTTTACGTTTTGTTTAGCAACCCATATCCCCAGTGTCTGGCTTAGAACTCCTCAGCAAATGTATTAAATGAGTGACTATATTTATCAGAATGAATGATTTAAAAATGAACATGTTTAGGGTTCATAATCTGTCTTCCCTGTATGTTTCTTTGGTTGTCAGAGGTAGAGTACTGATCAGGAAAGAATGCAAGATGGACACTTAGAAATCTGTTCCTGGCTTTGCCCCTAATTGGTTCTGTGACCTTGAACAAGTCACTTTCTTTTTCGGGGCTTTACTCTTGTTTCTGAAAACAGTGGTCTAGAATTGCAACTCAGGACACTTTCAGCCTTCAGAATTTATTCATTTATCTATTTTTTCTCCTTTATTGAGATGTAATTGACATAGAACATTATATAATTTTAAAGTGTACATGTTGGTTGGATACATTATATATTGCAAAATGATTACCACCACCTAAGGGAAGTTTTTAAGTAAGGGAGTGGCAGGATCCAACTTCTGGTGTAGGACTACATGTTTGACTGAACTCAACCCCACCCTGGTCCTTAGCCTTCAGACTTTAATAAAAGAGGGTAGGGTCAACCTGCTATATTGTCCCAGGCACTGCATACTGTCCATACTGCTGGGACAAAGTAGTTATTCCTCGCTGTCAGTACTGCCCGCTGTACTATTTAAACCTGCACTTCACTCCCTTGCATTGTCAGATAACTATCTCCTCCATTACACTACAAGTTTATCTGAGGGCAGCATCTTGCCTTTATCAAATTTAAATGGTGCCTGTGCTGTTTTATACCTGACAAAATGCTTTCTTCACTAACAACAAAGAAGTACCTTTTAGTAATAACTAAGTTTTTCCAGGAGCATCTGACCAGTGTAGCAGCTGAAAGGTATTTGTTTCTCATTTATCAGGATGTGCATACAGGAGTTCATGTTGATAAGGGGTCTACTCTCCTGTCACTGTGTTATCAGAAAGGAAGCACTAGGCCTCTGGTTCTTCTCTTTTCTCCAGGCATCACACAATATCCTGTAGGGTCTATCCAGTCTTCAAAGTTTGTCTCTTGGTGCTCTTTACAAATTTTAGTTAGGTCCCGGAAGAGGAGCATGCAGGCTTTAATTTACCAGAGCTTTTACTACTTCCCATTGCTTCTGCCCAGCCCACTTGACTGGTTTGCATAACCTGCCTGGTTCTTGCAGGTCTTTGTATTTGAACCGTCTAGACAGATGGGGTGGGCACTCAGTTACTTACATATCTAAGATAAAAGCAATGTCTGTTGGCCTCAGGGGACACCCTGTTGAATCTATTTATTCTCTTAAAAATAGAAGTAGAAAACTAAATAAGGATTAAAGTAGTAGACATTTGTGACTCTACTTTTTTTTTTTTTTTTTTTTTTTGGTATTAGGTCTGAGACTGTACCACAGGCCAAAGACAGATGTTAGGGAAAACACAGTAAGCTGCCATGAGTTCATAATATGAGTGTGGGCTCAAAACAGAAAGATGGGAGTTATTCTGCCAAGTGAGAAGTAGGTACCTAGGGGCAAAGACTGTTAGACAAAAGAAGTTGATTATTTTATTCAGCAAACCAATCCATTTCAATAAAGGTCATGCTGCTAGGCAGAAAGGAATATGTTATATTATTTTCAGCATCTTCAAAATGTTGCTGTCCACAACAAAGAGGGCTCTCTCCTCATCTTAACTTTAGAGCTTCCCTGACTTACCCCATTAAAGGTATGTCATCCATAAATTTAGATATTTTAAGCCATTTATGGTTTCAATCTGTAACTTCTTGGGTTCACATATAATGGTTGCAGTATAGAGAATATGTATTTTTGTTTGTCATATATATTTACCTCTTTCAAACTTAAAAGAATAGCACTCAGTTCTACTATATATGGCTTTAGTGAATGTCTAGTCCTACTGGTCATGATTTTACAAATTTTGATTGTATTTGTTCTTTGTTTTTGGCTTTCTGGGCTATATAAAGTACTTCATCCTTTAGTGTAGTTTCCACAGGTGTGTTTAAAGAATTATTTTGTGGTATAGATTTTGGAATTCTGGCTGTTCATTTCTAATTCCTTTTAGTCAACTTAGTTGGTAATGTATAGGTGAGCTCTGAACTTCATTTAATGTTGGTTTGACTATTTTTCTTATTTAGACAGTCTTTCCTTTTTTTCCCCCCCATGCTGGTACATTAGTACAGTCTTCTCTTTTTTTTCCCCCCATGCTGGTACAAATTTAGAAAAACCTGCATTTTAAATCTTATTTTCTAAAATTTTTTAACCATCAAATCTTAAGCTTGTTACTTAACTTTTAAATATTATAGTGTACTCAGCTGTAAAATAGGGATAATATACATAATAGATATACCCAATATACGTACTGTACATAATAGATACTGTTGTGAGAATCAAATGATAAATGATTTGTGAAAAAACCTGGAAAATTTGAAGCACTAAATAAGTTAAAAATTTTATTTCTTTCTTATTGTAGCTATTAGAAAAGAAATCCCCCAGGCTTTATTTATTTATTTATTTTAAAAGATAATGTCTGCACATTCAGCAAGTGTTTTTGGATGGTTTCTGGCTCCCTTTGGTTGGGGTTTATAACATATACATTATAATTCCTCAAACTTTGCTAGGCCAGTGATCTGATTTCAGTTTCTGACTTTGCCATAGAATGAATGTGCAATTTTGGGAAAATAAGTCATTTTACTTCTTGAGTCTCAGCTTCTACATTTTGTGGATGATAACGTAGGCCTGACTGAGGTATATGGGTTAGAGTAATGCATGTGGATCTTAGAATAGCACATGGATTAAAGTACTTCAGAGGTGTTGATGTTGCTTTATCTTGATGAATGTAGGTAACGTTTAAAGTACTTAGCATATGGCAGGATCCAGGTAGACACACACCAATGTTAATTCTGTTTCCCCTTCTTGTTAAGTTTTGGCATTTTTTTCTTTTACTATAAATACTAGTTTTTGGTCAAAATTTCAGTTACTTAGATAAGAGTCAGTGTGTTAGCATAGAATTTGACTAGAATCCAGAATCTAAAATCACAGGGAAAGAGTGGGAAGAATGTTTGAATTGAGAGTCTCAAGATCTTAATTCCAGTCCCAGGGCCACACGTTACCAGCTGTGTTGTTCAGAACAATTTACCTAACCTTCCTGAAATCCACCTGTCATTTATAAAAATAGGATAATAATATCTATCCTATGTACCAGCAAAGACTGTCGTGAGGATCAAATAAATGAATACATGTCAAAATGTATTGTAAGCTCCATTGCACTATAAAAGTAAATGATGCTGTTGTTCCTATTAGGCCAAGCAATGCAAATAGTAGGAGGGGACACTTCAGGAGAAGATAGATAGACCCTCAGACCTGAGCAAGAAGCAGTAGTGGCCTAATCCTATGAGGGAAGCCAGCCAAGAATTTATACCTGCTGGGTAAATTCTCAGTTGTAAGGTTTTGTGACTGTGAGCAGTCAGCAATTTCCAGGGGGCTGGTCAGGAAATTAAAGGAACAGATTAAAGTAAAATCAGGTAATGTTTCCCCTGGATTTTTACATTTGAAAATTTTCATTGAGACACAGCTGATCCTTTCATTTTTTTAAACTGTTGTATCTGGGTTTGGCTGCCTGTAGTTACGACATGAATCATGTTTATATTCTGAAAAGATGGTCTCTTTCATCTGCCCTTTCTCTTGCCCCACAACATGCAGCTAAGATCTAAAAGTATTTTTTTCTCAAGGAAATTTTCTCCTCAGATCAGAACTCTGGAATTCTGAGCAAAGATAATTAATGAGCTAGTTACAAATTGAATTTTAGCTTTTCTAGGACTGTTGAAATATTTCTTATGGCATTTCTGGTAATCTTCAGAGGTGAAAATAAAAAATGTGACATCAAATTGCAAAATATCTTAGGAAACATTGCAGTAGTGTTTTGAAGGGAAAAAGAAACACTTCATTAGTAAGAAATGGTTTTGGAGTTCATATACAAAAGGAACAGGTATGAGCATGTTCCTATTAGGCCAAGCAAAGTCTGATTTATACCACAGATTTTGGTATGTTTTCCATACAAACATGTCAACTCAATTCACATTGAACAAAACTCCTTTAATAATAACGTTCGTATGTGGCTCCTATTTTTAGTGCCTTAAGTGTATTGCTGTTCCATGTCTGTTCATGATCATGAAAGAAAAATATTTCAGACTCCAGCAGATTGTGTCTGTCTAGACTGGTTTCAAAAAAGATATTGCATTATTTGATAATGGAAGTTGTAATATTTCAGCTTAGAGGCAGCTCCTTTTAAAATATAGATCTATTTGGACAGTCTTGAAGCCAAAAAGGTATCACTTCTGAAACTTAGTTTACTGGTACATGACTAAACTGTTGCATCCAAAACTGGGTATTTCATTGACATTTCTTAGTGGTGTTTGGTTTTGTGTTGATTAGGTGAAAATATTTGTTTCCCTGAACTAGATTCCTTGTTTCATATCAGCCAGTCGACTATCTCCCCGTTCATCCGTTCAGAGTACATTTACTGGACACTTTATATAAATGGTGTAATAGGAGAGATTGTCGAGAGTGTGATCAGGGAAAGCATCTTTAAATAGATGACATTTAAGGTCAGGCCTAAAACATTAGAGCTGGCCCTTCATCTCTATAAGGTTGGACTTAATGATATCTAAGGTCACATCTGTTATTCTGTGTGTGCGTGAGTAGTAGAATAATCTCCCATGACTGGCTTTACCATGTCTCTTCATGCCTTTATATTTCACTTTGAAAACTTAATAGGTTTCTGCTGCTGTTTTTGTTTGTTTGTTTGTTTTTTTGCCTCCTCTTCCATCTATATTTATTTTATCCCATCTCCCCTCTCCCACAACTGTCCTTGCCTTGTGACAGAAGCACTTCGCTTTAGGAGATTAATGACAAATGTGTTGTTCTTATATTGGTTCTGTTAATAAAAGCATGATTATGGCCAAGTCACTTAACCTTTTTGGGACAGAGTTTCCTCATCTGGAAAATGAGGATAATTGTGTGTTGTAACTACTTTGGAGTGTTAGAAGGTTATTAATATTTCAGTATTAAATGTACACGTGAAGGACTCTGACAAGTACAAAATACGTGGGGAATGTAATATATTTTGGTACCTTCACCCCAAGAGAGACTGACACTGTAAAAGAAGATTTAACCCATCTGATTTATTGCTCTCTAAAATACATTTAAAGTATTTTTTTTAGAAAAAGCACCAATTAATGGAAGTAAAGTAGGTTTCTGTATATGCTGTTTGTATGTTGCTCTTAAATATACCATGTCATTTTGGGAGACATTAATAGGGATTACATATTGGATGATGTTAAATTACAATCCCCTCTCCAAAGTATAGCTTCTTATTATCTGAGATTATTTTTCCTGAGAAGACTATTTCAGAGTAGATAGGTTTTCTAAATTACAAAGTTGTTTTTGTTTAATGATTAAAAAGGTATTATAGGGACTTCCCTAGTGGCACAGTGATTGAGTCCTCCTGCCAAAGCAGGGGACATGGGTTCTATCCTTGGTTCAGGAAGATCGCATATGCCACTGAGCAACTAAGCCTGTGCGCTACGACTACTGAGGCTGTGTGCCACAATTACTGAGCCTATACCCTAGAGCCTGTGAACCACAACTACTGAGCCCATGTGCTGCAACTACTGAAGGCCATGTGTCTAGAGCCCATGCTCCGCAACAAGAGGAGCCACTGCAGTGAGAAGCCTGTGCACCACAATGAAGAATATCCCCACTCACCACAACTAGAGAAAGCCTGCGTGCAGCAACGAAGACCCAACACAGCCAAAAATAAATTAATTAATTAAAAAAAAGGTATTATATACTTTTTTAAAAGGAAATAGATGAACACAGAAGTCCATGAAAAGATATAATTGCAAGATGTCTGAATCAATTTACTTGTCTAACAAAAAGAATTTCATTAAATATGTTGTGAGAGATCCACTTAGTGGAATGCTTTGCAATAATTCAGATGGTTGATGCAAAATTTATACCGGTTGACCTGGAAAATAGCTGTAATATTTTATTGAATAAGAAAGACATAGAAGCAACCTACATGTCGATTGACAGATGAATGGATAAAGAAGATTTGGTACATATATACAATGGAATGTTACTCAGCTATAAAAAAGAATGAAATAATGCCATATGCAGCAACATGGATGGATCTAGAGACAGTTATACTAAGTGAAGTAAGCCAGACAAAGACAAATATCATATGATATTGTTTATATGTGGAATCTTAAAAATGATACAAATAAACTTATTTACAAAACAGAAATGGGCTCACAGACATAGAAAACAGACTTCTGAAATGGGCTCACAGACATAGAAAACAAACTTCTGGTTACCAAAGGAAAGAAGTGGGGAGGAATAAATTAGGAGTTTGGGATTAAAATGTACATGCTATTATATATAAAATAGATAACCAACAGGGACCTACTGTATAGCACAGGAAACTATACTCAGTATCTTGTAATAACCTAAAGTGGAAGAGAATGTAAAAAAAGAATATATATATTTATTTATAGATGTATATTGAATCACTTCACTGTACACCTGAAACTAATACAACATTGTAAGTCAACTATATTTCAATAAAAATTTTTAAAAAATAAAATAAATTGAAAAAAAATTAAAAAAAGATGTGTCACATAATATGACCTGCTTTTGTAATAAATCATATTGATATATATGATAATATAGAAAGTTTTAGAATATTATATATCAAATATTATTTTAATTAAGGCTTCTAGTAATTTCTGATATTTTTATTTTTGTATATGCCTTTTTATATGTCTAGATTTTTGAAAGTTAGCAAATAGTATCTAATTATCAGATTAAAAAAACAAAGCTATTTTCAGTTTTTTGAAAAAAAGATGGGACTGTTTGAATGACATTTCCTAAATGGAGGTGTATTCCAAAGACAGTATGATTATGATATGCTAAACCAGCTTTTTGCTCTATTTATTACTGTAATTATTTTTAAGCTTTTCACATATAAACCTTTTGTTATGAATCTGGCAATATTTATCTGAGCTAACCTTTTGGCACCTTACATATAAAATTGTATTCTAATGAGGAGGTAAACATTTTAAGAGGCCTTACATACTTGGAGGTAGTTATATATTTTTTCAATAAGAAATTGTTAACCTATAGGGACTTGATTCTTGGATGAATCATTAAGTTAGGAACAAAGTATGGAAATGAAGGCAGGTTTTAGACTTTAGAATATTCACACTGAAGCACTCCTTCCCTTTGATTCCTTTGAAATGCCTTAAGGCAAAGGAAGCAAAAGTAGGAGAGAATAGGGTGAAGTAATTCTGTAGCATTTCATTTTTAGATCTCTGGGTATGTTGGCTGACCTTGACTGAGCATGGTTGTTTGTCTGGTTACAGTCTTCTTGTACAGCATTCTTTTAATTGACAAAACCATAACATTGATTTGGGAAAAAGCATTTTTAATAAGAAGTATTAGATTAGAAAAGTAGGTGTTTTTCAAGGTTTAGAAAATCTTTTCAGTTTGTTTTTGTCAGTATCATCTTTCTAGAGTCACCAAGGTGAATGTGTCTTCCAAACTACCCGTTTTGTTTCTCTGTGCTGGTAAGGTACAGCACAGAGAAACTTGTTCCCTAGTCTCTGGGTCTTCTAACTCTGGGAACTACATCCAACATGTTTTCCATTTTGCTATCCAGACTCTAAATAGGGTGGGACACCTGCTTTTGCCTGCCTTCCATGTATGGATCATTACAATAAAATAAAGTGTAATAAAATAAAAAATGATAACTTCAGCCTCCTTTAAGGATTCATTGAGATGAAGCTTGGGAATAATTTGCATATCTTGAAGTTCTAAGTAGCAGGCTTCAAGAGTAGCCTGTAAAGAATGCCATTTATGCCTTCATTCTTTCTCTGAAGTCCTGGCAGCTGATAATCAAAATTTTCAGTTAAAGAGGATTGAAAAAGGTAAGTCTCATAATTTTAAAGACTATGTTTAACAGCTGGAACTCAGGACTGTACAGTGAGGTTTTACATCACATTTAAAATCCACATTTGGTTTTTAAATTGATTGGTAATCGCTTTAATATTCATATGAGATAATTTTGTGCGAGGGTATTTTGCATGTGGTAGTGTAGAATAGTTGAAAGTTAGCTTTGGGAGTGAGGAAGTTAGATTCATAATGCTTTTAAATTCATAACATTTTATGAATTTTTTGAGTACCTTTTTGGATGATTTGTGGCTTCATTAAAGAGATCTCCACACCTTTTGTATTTAACATAGAAGATTCTTTTTTAATTCCTATATCTGTACATCTTTTTATCTTACCTCACACTGCCTAGAACTGTTTATTGGAGGTGAATATTGGTAATAGATTTAAAATAAATAGTGTTGATACAAATAATATCTGAAATTCCATAGTAATTGAGAATCGATTTTGACTTTTAGACTCACAATTTAAATTTAATGAATAGTTGGAATCTGTTGCCTGGAGTGTAACAACCAGTAGTTACTTCATTCATTCATGGTTACCTGGCAGACCCAAAGTTTTTATTATCCATTGAAAGCCTTAGAATGTGAAGAACTTCCTCCTAATATGAAACACAAATTGTCATACTGGAGATAAAGTCTGTTTTGTTTAATTGTGGTCCAGCTACTTTTCATAGTGGAGATCAAGTTTTTTTTTTGTTTTTTTGTTTAATCATGGTCTAGCTACTTTAAAAGATCGATACTGTTCTTCCTTTATCATATGTTCTCATGCTAAAGAGAATCATAATAGAAGGTTGCATTTAGCTAAGGAGCCAGTCAAATTTTGTAAAGGTCTTCAGTAAGGCCACCAATAATTATATTACATACTGCCTAATATAATTTGGAAAAATGAAAGTTTTCCTCTCTGTTTCCTTTGTGTTTATGTTTTCTTTACAAGTTAAGTAACAAATGTGTAACTTGGATATATCGGAATTGAGTAGCCTTCCTGCTTTTAATAACTGTAGCTACCACTGGCTTGATGGCTAAAGCTTAGCTTCCCCAGAAATTGCCCATTAACCACTGAGATTTTTTTCAGGAATCCCTTTTCAGTGGTACTTATGAACCAGACCTTCAGGTTCTTCAATTCCAGCTTTTTCTTTTTCTTTCTCTCTTTTTTCCCTTTTGCAGTAGCTGCCTCAGGTGCTGATGACCTCTGTGAGACCTACCCTTGTCTATTCTTTCAGCTCTGCTGATCATAAATTCTGTTACCTCATGCCTAGGAACTCAGAGACACTAGTCTCCTTATTTGCAACTAACTTTCAGAAATGGTACAGACTCTTCAATTCTCCAAAGTACAGTAGATATTAGACTCCAATGGTTCAGACTTTACTGGTAAAATTCAAGGATAACAAAAGAAAAAAAAAATAACACATGGTAATTTACAAATGTTCTTAAAGATATCTTGTATCTCCAAGGCTGAGGTTTTATCCTCAAGGTCTTCTAGCTCCTAATTTGTTTCCAAAACCCTGGGTAGCTTACTCTACCAAGTGGATTACTTTAAGCACCTACCTCACTGCCTCTGCATTCTGGTGCAGATTTGAGAGGGCCATGACCAGAGTCCTTAATCTCCCCTGATGTTAAAATGATTCCTAGTGCTAAGGTCCATACTGCAGAGCATCCCCTTCCATTTAGTCTTACAGTTATGTAACTATACCTGCTGTGTCCACAGTTACAAGTTTGTGGTCCTGTTTTTAATATGTAATCCAACCCAGTACATTATGGATTGTTTATCCTTGATAACATTACTGCCCCTTTCAGTATCTTTCCATGCCTCGTAATTGATGTGAAGTGACACTTAAAGGTCTTTATCTCCAGATCTCCTGCAAACAACTCCTCAAACAAGCAATACTTTTCAGTCATAGAGGTTTCTCCAGAAGTAACAAAACACCATAACACTGTAACACATTTATAAAATATTAACTCATTTAAAAGGGATAACCCACTTTCTTAACCAGAGTCCACTGACTCCCCTTCTAAAATATGTATATCAGGTAATTCTACTGCTTTTAGGTCTCCCACGAGAAAGAATGGATAGTTGCTTGCTTTATATTAACCTAATAGGGCCATATGTTGCACCCATACATACAGGAAAGTATATGACAAATGTAAATAAAAGCTCAGTGCTTACTCTTACCAAGGCATCTCACCACATATTATTTATAAGCTGCATATGAATGATGGATCCAGATATATATTTTTCCTCTTTCTGAAAGTCTGCAGCATTTTAATTTATTAATTGGTATTTTTGGCTACCAAAGAAATTGGAGTTTATTATTTATAAAAATATTTTTGTTGAATTAGTATGGACATTTTATAAGTCCATAACTAATTGCTCATAAATAACTTTGTCTAGCTGTGAAAATAACTAGAGGGGCATATCCAAAATTTTAACCTTGGGGTACTTATTTATCATATTGTACAAAGGAAGAACTCTCATTGAAAGAATGTGTGTTTTCCTTAAAATACCTAAACAAATGGTAAAATTGCATCGTGCTGGGGTGAATGGGAAATCAAACTGGAAAATATATCAGCATATGTGAGTTGACACAGATACTGTTCCTGCTTCCTTTCTTTCTTTCCTCCCTTCCCCATCCCTTCCTTCTTTCTCCTTCAAGTTCTCCTTCTTAGTTGTCTTTATTTTTTGGTGTTATTTTAACAATGACTTTGTTTAATCTTTCCATGATACCTTAATGATCTTAATATTCAAAAATAAGTATTTGTGAGATGCTGGGCTACAGGTAGATGGGTATGGTTTCTGGCAATGAAAGAGAACCAACTTAATCTGTAGAGAAAGAAAGAAATATGATCCTGGCTTTATTTAGTATAATGCTTTAGCCAGCCAGGATATCGCACATAAAAAGACCACATCTCTAGATGCTAATTACAACAGAAGGGTTTACCACCTGCACTGATTAAATCAACCTTAAAAAAAATTATGCGTTTGTCTTACTAAGTAAAAATCCAGAATGTTTATTAACAAATGGAAGAGCAGTTTCGGTTCTCATCCCTGGGATACTGCTGAGTTTTAAGTTATATATATAAAATGAGGGGTATATTTCTTACAACTTTTGTTGGTGGCTAGAAATAGTTAAGTAATTTTCCTGATGTTAAACTTGACAAAATATGTTTTCTAAACTATAAAGTATTTACCAGAACTTTTTTTCAGTTTCCCTGACGGCACCTAGGTAGCTGAAGAATCCATTGACTTGATCCTCATGTTGTCCCACAGTCACACTTTGCAAATCCCAATGTCAGTGTCTTGCTCCAGTGCTCTTCTGTGCCACTTTGTGAACTGTGCTCCAGGGCAGGTGAAGCAGGACAGTCATTCATTGTTGTAAACAAAGGAGAACATGTTTTCTCTAACCCCACTTTTAACCAATCCTTGCTTTAGTTAGAGGTTTAATGCGATCCAATTTGGAGACTGGCATTATGCTAGAAATTGTTGTAGGTTCTGTGAAATGCTTTGTCCTTTTGGTGCTCTCCCTACATTCCAAAGAACTTGAGTTCATTAATATAGTATCATTAAGAACAGAGAGGGGGCTATTCCCCCTTAGGAAATTAAAAACAATCATTTCGTTTTACTTGACAGCTTTGACTTGGACTTCTACTTTACCTTTCCTTATCTTTTTTCTTTTTTTCCTCCAAGTCATGCGTAGGAGAGCTAAAGTGTTTAATTCCCTCAGAATCCTTTAAAAAATGAAAAAAGATCTTAAATATATTAAAATACTTTGATTTATTCTGCTGTAAAATTAATCCTCTTTGTGGTCAGCTATTTCACAGGATCTTGGCATGGGGATATATAGTGTGTTTTTAAAAATACAATTATTTGAAACTTGATTTATCTTTTTGGCTCAAATATGTGAACCCATAGAATATTTCACATGGATTGCAGTGCCAAATTCATGTCATCCCCTGGAACAAAACAATGAAGTTTGTTTTTTGATTGGAGCATGGAGTCACTTGTTTAGTATTTTTTTTTAACAATTAAGATTTTCACTTTGTCATGAAAGCCTGGTGGCCTTGGCAGTGAAATTTTAAAAGAATGTTAATTTTTGACAATCATCTTTTTTTGGAAGTAAAATTTAAAAGTTTTTTCTAGAATATTTTAGAGCATTTGAAATGGTGACAGAAGTCATTAAATGAGACAAGATAAATTCAGTCTGACACTTTAAGGTGGTATCTGTATAACTAAGGCAAATTGGTGAGTTATGTATAATTACCCAGTGAATTGGGAAACTACGCAGATAGTTAATATGATAGTTCAGTCCAACATGAATTTTTTCCCTCTTTTGTATACCCAGTTAAACCTTGTGGATGGTGGTTAATTCTTTGCAAATTCACCATATTCACTGAATTTTTTAGCAGTTCTTTCTAGAAGTCCTAATTTGAATAAGGTAAGAAAAGGGGGAAAAAAATCCCCAATACATACACACACACCCTATCTTTCTTTCTCTTCCTCTCTCTCTCTTTTTAGATGTGTAATTTTGAGAATAATATTTCTTTCAAGGTTATAAAGTCCATTATTCTTTCTAAATGCAGTCACTAGTTTTATGCACATTTCCTTTTTTCCCCCCAAATTTTATCCTCTTATTTTTGCTAAACAGAGTGTCTGTATTCTTTAGTAATTATAAAGGTCAAAGTCCTCCCTCAATTTATAAGAAGAAAAGCAATGTCCATCTTTACTTTCACTGACTTGTGTTTAATGATTGAGCATCACCAGCTATTATGGGGCTCTGTGTAGTAGGGATTTTCCATAGGTAGACGAGACCATGTTCTCAGTACTTGAGTAGAAAACACGTTCTAACACATCAAGGTAGAAACAGTCCAAGCAAAAAATACTTGTAGATATTGTAGTTATATTGTAGAAGTATAGTCATGTAGAAATTACACTTTGATGATGCTTTGCCCCCTTGAACATCTTAGGATTTTAGTAATGGACAGTTACTAATGCAATCTTCTTCTATGCAGTGATCTTGCACTAAGAGTATAAATATGTTTGTTGTTAAGGTGACACATCCCGTTCCATATGTTGACATTTTCATCTTAATGCATTATGCCTGTCTGGTGAGGATAACTTTAATGTGCTTTTGAAACATTAAAAAAGTTACCTGGAAAGTAAAAATGCCCACTCTAAGGGGTTAGAGGTAATTTAACTTACTATTTTTTTCTGAATTGTAGAAAAATGATTGTTTGAATAAATGTTACTGTTTTTGTGTACGTTCATTAAATTGTACAAGAATTCTAAGCAGCATTCTGAGTGGTAATCAGAAGCATAGAAATATGGGCTATGCTTGTGTGACATTTTTTTTAAAAGGTATTTTTTATATCTCTACCGTTATAGGAGAAATTGATAATATAGGATTATGGGTTGAGATAAGTTTTGAGATATTATAGTTGAAGACAGCAATGATGATTTTAGGGGCAGATAAAAATCTGACCCAGATGTTAATAAAATATGTGAATGTATTGATTTTACTAATGAGTTGCAAGGGTATATTTGGCTTCAAGCAGCAGCTTTAAGCAAGATCAAGAAGTATGATCAAAACCAGCATTTCTTTCTCCATTTCTTGGTTCTGCTTCCTCAGTGTTCACTCTGTTCTCTAGTGACCCAAAAATGGTGTGGCCACAAGCTCTAGGACTATATGCTTTCTCTCTAAAATCCTGATAGGAAGGAGAAAAATCTGCTTCCCATATTGTTTTATAAATGTCCCAGGATCTATGCTATTGACTCTTACTGGCTTGATTTGGAGAGTATACCTATTCCAGTCCATCTGTAGGACAATGAAGATGATATGTACTAATTGACCTCTGTCAATAAAGGCTGATATGTAGATGAGAGTGAGACCAATTTCCCACTGCTGGGAAATTTGGGATACTATTTAGAAAAGATAATGGATGCAGGAGTGGCAACCACAGATGTTCACTGCAGTATTAAGTGTTTCATTTTTGGAGCTCATGGACACTGAGACTGTTGATAGGTTGAGAGGGCTTAGGGTAAGTTTTTATGCTTTTGGACACTGACATTCACACCCCCCGCTTCCTTATTTTTAGGATCTTTTTAATTCATATTACTCTACCCATTCAGTGTATTAAGAAGAGTGGAGTAGAACACTATAACTGAAGCAGACTATAACATAATTCTTTTAGACCTTCCCCTAACATGGGGATGGCAGACAGGGCCATTCTCCCAGCTCTATACAGCAATAGTGTGTGAAGGTTTTGCTAGGAGAAAACCTTGCTCTGTGCTTTCTAGCTGTAATGTCCCTCCCCTTATCAAAGGATGTTTTTTACCCAGTCCTTAAGATATTTTTATTTCCCCCAATAAATACACATCCTTGCTTGAATAATTTAGGAGCTTTTGGCTCTACATAACAGAAGACCAAACTAGCAGTGTTCTCAACTAAAGGACACTTGCTTCCTTAAAAAGAATTCTGAGAGATGGTGGTACTTGTGATGGTTTGGCTTTGCAACTGAATCATCAAGGATACAGTCTCTTCTCAGAGGCTTTGGTGTGTAGTTTTGCTGATTCTCGGTAGTAAAATGGTTCTCAGATATCTTGGCATCAGGTCCTGATATAACAGCATTCAAAGACAGAAGTATGATAGATTGAATAAATATTTTTCTGAAGTCACCCAGTAAACCCTCTTTCTATATCATTAACTAGAACTAGGACACATAATAATTCCTAGATGTAAGATAGAGGGGTAAATAAATATTAGGATTTTCAATACTCATGGTAGGCACTGTGCCAGGTAGAATGTGACTGAGAGTAGTTACATGGCCAGACTCTCCCACAGTGGCTTAAAGTAAATAAAACAGGGCTCCTTTTGTTTTATGTAGAAGCGTGGGAGTAAGAGACTAGTCCCATATTGAAACTTTGATTGAAATCCACTTTTTCTGGTTTAGTTCTTCTGCTTTTTCAATGGTTCTGAGTCTTTAGGATAGTGTCATTTTAATAAAATATTTCATACAATAGAAGCTGGTTGTGCTAACTTGTTATCCTTGCATGCCTCCTCAATTAGGATGCTAATAATGAAAACAGGAATAAGTCAAAATAAATAAATTATGCCAAAAATTAAAGTAAAATTACACATGTGTATGTGCAGATACACACAGAATGTTATATATACCTAGATATTATCGTGTTTTTTGGAGGTGTACATTTCCATGATGTAGTGCAACTGAGATATTCTAGTAATTGAAAATAGCCTTATTATATTTTCCTTTCATTTACTGATTTCCAAGCTTTTCTCCTTTCGTAGGCTCAGACACCACTATCTTTCCATTCAGATTTTATATGATCAGTGTACTCTGTTAGCAAGAAACACTTTAGATACATTTTCAGCCATAGAAAATATTAGTCTTCCCAGATAAATGTTTGCTTATTACATTTCACTCCATCCTTCTCTTTTTCTCACTTTACGTCTGACTACTAAGATACGTATCATTGTACCAGACTTAAATAATTATGACATAGATAATTTTGTTTCACTGGTCACTTCCAAGATTGGAAGACTATTAACATGTTGTGTAGTAAATTGTAGAGATATACATTATGGCAATAATTGTCTTTATGGCATGGTCATAATTTATTTTATAGAAAGTTCTCGTTTAGAGGTAAGTTCTAACGTAATAGTTTTTTTCTCACACTATCAGAATCAGAACTTCTAAATCAATTTTTTCAAATTTTTGAACGAGGCAAATATTTGGATGTTGCTACAAAGATTCTCTCCATGATTGTTATCTTTATTCAGGTGAGATATATTCTAAAAAAGGAATAAAGGCAAATTTAGTGATTCCAATATAATGTAAGGAGATAGTAATAGGATACTGAAGACAGAATGTCTAGGCTAGTAACCCAGCTCACCACTGATGTGCTCTGTGACCCTGGGTCCCTTACTTTAGCTCTTTGTTCCTTGGGTTACTTTTCTATAAAATGGCTGTTATGAAGATTAAATGAAATTATCCATGTAAGCACTTAGCATAGTGCTTAAAATATGGCAAGCGCTTAGTAACTGTTAGCTCTTGTCATCATTTAATTTGTAAAACTTGTGGAAGTGATACTTAAAATTATATTTTGAAAAACATAAAACAGACAAAACATATCTCTCCTTTGATTACCAGAGAAGTATTGTGGGTCTTCATGTGTCTTTAAGTCACTTAGCTTGGTCAGTAGTGAAAATCCTGATCTTGCCTGAAAGGGGAAGGTAGAAATTTGTAAAAGAGAGATCATTGCCCATGACATTCTGTTTCCTTGTAAATAGTATCTGTGATGTATTTAGTTTGAATTACAAGGGCCTAGAATTTTAATGGGGTTAATATACGTGTGTGTGTGTGTGTGTGTGTGTGTGTGTGTGCTTGAAGAAATGAATGAATGGTTTAATACAGAGGCCAAACCATAACTTCTCATGAAAGATGTTATTTGCCCTTATGTCATTTTTAGTATATAAAAAATGACTACTGTTGAGACAGGAATATAAAATGAAGACATAATAAGAATAATATAATGACTACTTTCAAGTTATTTAGGAGAAGATTTGACACTGCTTTTCTTTGTTAAAAGCCTCAGTTTTAAGCTCTAATGTTAAAAAATGGGAGTTTTAATCACCATTAATTTTTAAATCATGCAACTAAGAAGGGAGGAGCAAATATTGCCCCTGTTAAAGTAGAGTAAGTGAGATGGAAATGGTGTTTCTCCAGTGTCCATTGACTGGTATAGAAGTTGTAGGGTCAAAAGTATAGAGCCACAATTAATAATGTAGACAGGACAAATCTCAGTAAATAAACAGGTATAAATTTATAGAGAGGCGAAGATCTCTTCATTATTAAAACTACCATATGCTTACTGAAAAATACTTATTTTTCATTATGGCTCAAGTATAAAATATTATTCTGGATATTTAACCCAGTTTGTTTAGTTCAAAGAGAAAGTCTTCTAAATTTGATGACAAAAGGGAATATAGTAACATAAAACAATCTCCGGGAGTTCTGGGGCTATAGTTATAAGACTAGTAACATTTACTACAGTTTATCTGGAAGGCACTGATAGTGTTTGGGAATCAGATTATTGTTCAACTAGATGGTGAACTTTTACATTTTTGTAATTACCTTTTGTTTATATGCAAACATGCTTGTGTGTGTATGTGTAACTGTGTATCCGTAATTCGAACATTAAAAAAAAAAAACAACCTAACCTGTGAATCTGAAGACTGCCTACAACATAGTCCCTTCATGACTCTGCTGTACATCCAGTGAGTGCATGGTGGTATTGGAGTGAATCATACAAATGAAGAAGGTCTGCCTGGGGGCTTTTCTTTGTTAACAGCAAAGTTAGAGACCAGGAGTCTGAGAAAATCCTGAAAACTGAGAGGTAGTGGGAAGGCAGGAAATAACCTCGTTAACAAAGGAGGAGAATTTTGGTTGCTTTTCTATATTCTCTTAGATGCCTATTCTCAAAATGCTCTCCTTTCTTCAGATTGCACCATTGGGAAGGCAAATAGAACCTTCTTGACCAACCACTAAGACTCATTTTAACAAAATGTGTACCGGAGTGGCTTGACTATATCTTTTGACCTGTAATTTCCTGAGATCACCTGTCCAATTTGAGGCCCTGATGGAATAGTCAGGAGGGATTTCACAGACTATTCTCTGCTTCCTCTGTTTCAGTGCCAAACACAGCTGGTTATCAGACACTGAGCCCTTGCCTCAGCAAAGCCAGGGATGTGCAGAAAACAGAGTTAGTGAGTTGTTGAGATACCTTGTTTAGCAGCTGGGGGTTTTGTGAAGTCTAAGACATTAAAGTCAAGCCCAAGCGCTGGTTGTATTGAGGGGAAGAAGCCATAGAGCTGACTCATCAGAAGGAAGAGTGAAGATATGTGGAATGGAGAGAGCAGTTGCATTCCCCTTCCTCTTTTGTCTTTTAAACTGTTAATACCAAGAGATCTGAATAAGACATGATTTCTGCTAGGTTTATATTTTTCTGCTAGGTTTATATTAAATGTGATTGTTGAATAAAGCCTTCTTGATTCACTTGTGAACCATATGATTTAAAGCAGTTGCTCAGACATTTCTAAATGGGTTTATTTTCATTTCCTCACAATGATGTTGAAACTACCTTTTCCTGTAAATGGAAGTATGTAAATAGCTGAGGTACTCAGAATTTAGACTTATGACTTATTTTACTTGTTATGATATACATGGTAGAGCTGAATATAATATTAACAAATACCTTACCTATGTGTGTGCATCACAACTGCATTTGTTAATCAGAAATTAATAAACTAAGAATAAGAATATTCTGATTAATGCTATACTGATTGATAATACTTAGAAGAAAGTGACAAAATAGAGAAGCATATTCTATTGGCCCAAGATATTTGTTTACTCACTTTTCAATAAGTGAATCTAATTTCAAGTCTGTTGATAAGAATTCAGATCTAGCAAGCAGTAAGAATTCAGGAGGGTTCAACCACTGTGGGATTAATTTTACATCCTACTCTGACCTTCCTAGTTGTGTTACTAGAGCAAGTCACTAAATCTCTCTCTGCCGGTTTCTCCACTTCACAGATGTGAAAAGCTCTCTTGTGGTTTTTAGGGGTAAAAAAGGTAATGAACTTAAGAGTTTTGCACAGTGACTGGAACATACTATAATTTATCCACTCGAAGGGCTACATTATATTCATATTTTAACATATCTGAGAATGGATGCATCATAATACAGTATTTGATAATCTATCAGTGTGATTGGCAACATGCTTTTTACTTAACGGTACATAAAATTATGTTCTGTCTAATAATCAGTGGCATCTTGTGTTTTTTGAAATATGATTCATAAAATGGCATCTAAAATAATAGTCTGCCCTTTAATGAAAGGTATCTTAATATCTTATGAATATGGGAATGGGTATTCCCAAACTGTTAGTTCTTTCTGCTTTTCCATGGAACTATTATTTAGTGTTGTCAACCATTGTTCAATACTAATGGCTAATCTGAGTCTCAATCCAGGCTTCTTTTGTGATTTTGAAATTAAATATACAATGTATAAATTATTTTTGATTAATAAAATATAGACATTACAAATATAAAGCAAATAATAAAAGTACTGAAATTTTTGTAACGGAACAAGTTAATAACTGCTGTGATTTAGCTAAAGATATTTTCACACATCACCAAGTTTCTGATAAAACAGTTGATCTCTACATAATTCATAGGGGTTAAAAAAACTAAGACTCCATCCAGTATGGACTTGATAGTATATGTTATGTGTTTTTAAATGGACTTTCCAATAGTTTCTCATCTAAGTTAGACTGATTTTTGTGGCTGTGTAGTATGGATGTGTGTTATTACTATGGCCAGTATGAAAAGGATGCTGTGAAACAGAGGCTATTGAATTTGATAAGAAACAAAAGCAAAGCTAGCTTAATAGCACTGTTTTTTTTTTTTCCTGCCGCTTCGGCAAATGATGTGATGAAGGAGACCTGAGTGCAGCGATGAAAAATCAGGACCAGGACGTGACAGGTTGAGAGTTATAGGAAATGAAACAGAAGGTAGACTGACTCTTTACTCAGAATAAATCTCAGGTTAACTGAAAGTCTGGGGCTGGGAACAAAGACAAACTCATTGCCCTTTCATGGTAAATGTCTGCAAACCCAGTCATGGGGGAGCTTTTGATGTCCTGGTGTGCCTTTCAGCAGATTTGTAAATTCAGTCGATATATGAAATAAAAATCAGCAGTTGGGAGTCAGTGCCTTGCCTTATATTTTGGTAGATAAATTGCTTAAGGATTTAAAATCCATCCACAGTAAGGATGATACATACTGGATTAGAATTAAGGGATTTATTTGGTCTTCTTTTCCCAGAAAATCAAGATTACTGCATGTCAAATCAGTGTCTTGCGAAAGTGTAAATAGCAAAAGGCTTTACTTGAAACTTCATTTGGAAATGAAGATTCCCATATTTCCAAAATATATTATTATTATAAGATATGATTTTGTGTACCTGTATTTCTGAAAGCAAGTACCTTGCTTTACACAAAGTAAAGCCTGTTAAATTATGTTTATAAAATATTACTTTGTGAAAGTAGCAATCCTGACATATATAATTTATTATCTCTATTCTTCAGCTCACTAAAGTTATATTAATTGTATCTGTATAATTAAAAATGCATCACTATGGTATAGTTGACATATTCATATGATTTGAAAACTCTCACTATGGTATTTCACAAAGATAACATCAGTATTATAGCAGTTGACATACCCCCTACATCTCCTTAAGAAACTATAAACAACATGAAAACAATGGGTCAGCATACAGCACCATAATTGATATTGTCTGTTGTACTCTTTGATTGCATAGGTAACTGTTTATTTTAAAACTGTTCTGTTTTATTTCCTGGATAAAATGGATAATTCTCATCTCTGAATGGTTACATTGAAAACTATTACTGGATACCAGAGATGGTTTTGGTGTCCCTTTAATTGCATTGAATAGACTGCCACCTAATCAGTTTATGTGCTTGGCCCTATGCCTTCTATAATATATGCCAAATTACAGATTTCAAGCCTTTGTCAGTAGAATGGGGATGTTTATATGTACTTTGAAAAACTGTAGGAAAAACAAAAACATTGAAAGTTAGTTTCTAATTTATCAATAGTGTTGATAAAAATCTGCTGCATTTTTAGTTTCTGCCTTACATTTTGGTAAAGCATTAGAGTACAGTTCTTATTCCTAACAAAAGATTCTTTTCCCCTTCTGTGTTTTACTTAAATCATGTTTCTATAATTGAAGACACAGGGTAGCCTGGGGAAAAGGAGGGCTGTTGAGTGAAACAGAACTTAACTAAATTCCCACCTTATTTTTTACCTCAGTCACATAACCGCATTCTTTCATTTCTGATGTAGGGTTGTAAGAAAGGAAAAATAAATTTCCCTCTACCCTTGTGAGTTCCTAGCCGAGATCCCTGTAATGAAAGATAAACAAGAGAAAAATGAAAGAAGTTTATTAACATGTATACCTCATACATATATGGGAGATAAGATACCCAGGGAGAACTGAGTAGTAACTCCCTGAGGTGGTTTAGCATTCAGTCTTAAATGACATCTTAATAGAGAAAGGGTAGGGGGATGTAGGCCTACAAGTTAGGGGAGAATAGATAATTTTCAGCAAAAATGAATGGGCCGTTAGGATAAATGATGGGAGTTATGATAGTTAGTGACAAAGTTTGTCTGGGTGTGGTGTCAACTTCTAGTCTCCTCTCCTGTGACAAGTGTCAATTCTTTCCTGGTGATGAAACTCCCAGGAAGTGATTTATGACACTGAGTTCCTTTTGGAGGATCTATCTGTATGTAGATAAGGGAAATTCAGAGAAAGTTTCTCTGTGCATTTGCCGTTTTTCATGTGGCTATAGCTTAAAATAATCAGTATTTCAGAGCAGCATAATTTGGGGTAAGATGTCTTGAACTCCTATAGTCATATTTTGGGGTGGTATATTTTGATACCCTTCAAGGGTTTGTTTTAATTTTCTCAGGAGATTCTTGTGAGGGTGAAGTAAGATTCCCTCTGGAATGGTCCTTAGTATTCATATCACTGTTACCACCACCACCACCACCACCACCACCACTCAGTTATTAAAACACTTACCATTTTGCAGGCTTTATGTTATGTGTTTTATTTTTAGAATCTTGTATAATCCTCCAAATAGTCATTTTACATCTATAGAAACATGCATGAGAAGAATCGGCTCCTCAAGATTACATAGTTAGTACCTATGATAGGAGGAATTCCAGCTATTTTTAAAAAACCTTTGTATTGATTTATAACACATTTATTACAAACTAATCTGAGTATATGTTTTAATCATTAAATATTCTGGAATTCATCATTAACCTGACCATGCAAAAGTTATTTAAATGGTTCCTATGTCTGTGTTCTCCTTACTTATTTATTTATTTTTTGCAAAGGCATGAAGATACTGAGAAAGCTGTCATGAGAATATCATAACAATATTAAGGGGGATAGAATCAGATTAATTCCATTTATACTGTGTCAGCCGGCCTACATTTGTGATCCATCTCCTTGAGCACACAAGCTGCTTGCTGTATTGTGCTGGTAGAGATAACCCTTAATTCTTCTCTATCCTGTTTTTGAATCATTTCATTAAACAAAAGCCTTCGAGTCTTCTTTTGTTGTGGAGAACAAATGGTTAGATTTTAGGAACTGTAGCGACTTTTGTTATTCACAAATTCCAGAGCCTTTCAAAATTTATCATTCACATTCTCAGCTCTGCACACAATCAGTCATTATGTCAGCAGCTGCCCAGGGAGCCTCACTTCAATTCATTCAGCCAAATAATAACCATCAGGACAACCATTGCTACATTAAAAATAATAATAAAATGAAATCCTTAAATAGCAGAGTTCGTTACTTCTGTAGTTAAAAATTAATTAGTTATATTCAGTAGAAATCCCATTGTACATTTTGACAGGAAGGGAAAAGCCATATGTGTGTTGAAAATTAAATTGATTAGATTGATATGTTTTAATAATAGGAAAGGTTATAAAGGGTTCCATTCCAAATAAATGACTTCAAATGATTTATTACAGACTACCATAACTTAATCAGATGTTGGCTTTTGTTTTTGTAGTTCAGTGAGTGAGCAAAAATCTGTAACCATTGAGTAATTATAAATTTTGAAGTAACTTTAGTGTACACACATCTCCACATAGCATGTGCTCTTTTCTCCATTAGTGATAATAGGCACATTACATATTGAACATTTAGCTGGCTTTTGAATATGTGATATAATCTGCGATTAAGTTATTAAGAAAATAATCATTTTAAATTACAACTTGAGTGTTCTCCTCTGTCTTTCTCCTACCCTGTACACCCTCCCCATCTTTTTTATCCTCTTTTCTGTGATGTGTTACTTCTGGCAATTCATGGCATATCACTGTTCAGAACATTGAAGTAACACTTCATATATTGCAGTCAAAGCATAAATATAAATATTATTTTATACAGCATCATTGTGAGGCTGTGTCAGGGACACTTTCACAGAACTCATTTGTGTAATATCAGGTTCTCCTTATTTTTAACATCCTTGATCATGTTCTTCTTCACTAGTGTCTTAAATGAAAGCCCATGCTTTTTTTAGCACCGTCACTTAATTTCCTTCTTATTCTTGAAATAAAGGAAATGAGATCTAAGTGCTGACTCAGATGATCAGTTTGCTGGCAATTTGCTTTTAAGTCACACATGGAATTAGAGGAATCAATCTGTGCACAGTGTTGCCACCTTTTGCTGAAAACTTTGCATCTTTGAAAAGATCTACCTTACTTTTGGCGTCAGTATCAACTTGAAAAGATGAGGGGCTTTTTGTGATTGTGAATTTAAATTCAATTTTGGGTGTTTGGAAAAGAGATGCATATGTCAGATGACCTGAAGACTTGTTTCTTTTTCTCTGATGTATGTGAGGGCTATTGTTAAGAATCTTCATAACTTTACTTAAAGATTTATGTTATATATTTTCTCAACTATTGGCAAAAAGTTTAGTAATTAACAAATTCACCGTTCATTAGCAAATCCAGTGTGGTAGATGTGATTTCTTAAGAGGTTGCCAAGGAAATTTTTGTGTTTATAGTAGGAAGTGTATATGGTATTCTTTATTATTATTATTATTTTTACCTTTCAGGTTTTCACTTGTCTCATTTATCATCATACACTGAGATCCAGTCTTCTCTTTTTTAGACAAGCATGGCAGCTTGCTGAAGAGTGGATTTTTTTTTATAGGTTTAGGAATATATTTAGCTTATACTTATTGATACTGGATAATTCTCATACTTTCCTTATATTTATTTTCATGAAAGAAAGAACTTATTAGTTGAAATTTAACAACTTCTTAAAAGTCATGTTCACTGAGAAACTCATTCTCATATATAATGCCAGTATTTTATCACCATGTAATCTCAGGTTACTGGTGTCATAGCTTTCATTCAGTGTTTGAATGCAAATGTTTCTAAAGGGTTACTATGATTTTGCAAATATTTAAAAATATGCCAAATAAATATACAAGCTCTAAATGCATAAATATGCCAAACAAATCTGATACAGGATTAATTTTGAAACTGGAATGGGCCAGCCTAATGAATGCCAAGCTTAATGTACAATCTATTTTTTGAATAAATCATACAGGAAAATTGCAGAGTGTGTAAATTACATAGCCATCATAAATCAATATCCTTTAGATTGCTCTGCCTTAGATAAGGGGTAGCACTGCAGAGGCCATGACATATTTGAAAGTGAATGAGAGGAAAGCAGTTAAAGTAAGAGAGGGACACCCATTAAGGAAAGGAAATGCTTAGAAAATTATTATAAAATTGAGTACACAAATTACACATCCCTGGGCACTGGTTATTTTATGCAGAGTGCTTGGATGAATGAGATGGCTCATGTTGGTTTTCACTTTGTGACTGTTACAGAATTAAGATGTTTGAACTATTCCTGCAAATTTGCCCTAGTGCTTGAGAATGAGTTCTCACATCTTAGCGTTATTAGTTTCTTAATACTTTGTACTCATTTGAGAAAGCTGTAGATCATGGTCTCTGTTCTCATCTCAGTTTTGTGTCAGAAAATTAACTTCCGTGGAGGATACTGGTAATCTCTTAAAAATATTTCACTATGGACTATCTAATCATGTTATTATAAAAACTTACTTTGCCATCCACTTTAAATTTGTATTGACTAAATGAGAAGTATTAGCCCGCAATAAAAAGATTATGAGTTTAAAACACCACTTTAAAAATATTGTCTATACTGGCAAAACAAGTTTTGTGAAGAGATGTGAACACTTTTTTTAAAGAAAGATTTTTCGCAGGATCAAATTAACTGCCAGGAAGTTTTGCCAAACAGATTTTAAGGGGAAAATCGGGCTATCCTAACTGTCCAAATGTTTTCTCACGTTTCAAACAAGCAGCTGCTGGGAGTTCATGCCAGTAGTAAACCTTTCAGGCAGAATGTGAGCAACTGCCAATCTTGTGTCAATATTTGAAATTCACTTACAACCATCTTAACTGGTGTAAAAGTGTCTCTTTCCCCCAAAAGGGCCAACAGATAATTCTTTTCCATGCTTTGCCGCCTTTTACTCCCCTAGTGGTGAAATAGCCAAATAAGCAGTTTTGGTAGAGAAAGAGAGATTTCTTTGAGTATTAGGAGTAAGAACAAATCTCATTTTGTCTGTTGATGAGGATGAATCTGAAATAATAACAATGAAAAAATAACAACTAAAAGTGTTAAAAATTATAATCTGTGAATAGTTCAGCAAATATTTGTGTAATAAATTTATTCAGTGCTTATTGCTAGAGCTTTTTTTTTTTTTTAATTTAGAAGGACAGTCCAGAATTTGACCTTCAGAAACTTACAGGGAAAGATTGGCATAAGCAAGAAACAAATGCCTAGAAGTTGGTTTGAAAATATCTATTAAACTTAAATACTGGAGAATAGTTATCTACTTGACTCTTAGATTACAATATAAAGATTATATCATAATCCATGGTCTAAAGGAGTTTTTTTTAAAGTAGAGAAGACTCAAAAGTGCCTGATATTATTGCAGATGTAAACTGAGAAGAAAAAAATGGCAGAAGATTGTGCTTGAGATAAGACTGGATGAATTTTTGTTTCCTAGAGTATGAGGGTTTTCTCAGAAGCATGATGATGGGTAATAGTAAGGTGGGAATAATGAGGGCAGGAGATGAAGGAACAGCAAGGTGAGGCCACGTGTTTGCTTGGAGAGTGACAATTTGTCCAGAGCTGAAGATGGTGAAGTGTAGGCTACAAGTGGAGACGTTGAAGCCAGTGGTTAAATTCCATCCTGTCCTTGTGTGTTTTTATCTAACAAGTAGGCATGGGGAATTTTTTTATTAAAAGGTGATGTGGAACTGAGCATTATTTATTTCTCCTCGAACAACCTTTCATTTTCTCTCTGTCTCACTCTTTTTTTTTTTTTCTTAGCACTGAAAAAAATTTCTTTAGTCATGGACAGTTTTTACAAGATTTAATTTCACCTCCAACGTTAAGTTTATATTATTCAGGTTCAAAAACTGCTAACATATATTATTATGCATATTGATAATGGTTAAAAATATCTATAAAACAAAATCCTAACTTATTATTCATGTTAGATTATGAGATATAATTACAAGGTAATATGATTTTAAAAACCAAACTTTCAGAATTATTGCAATCACTATAAATAAGGCAGTCTTTTAAAATAGTCATTTTTGTAAACTATACTCTTATTTTAGTGATAAGGATATTATGAAATAATTTTTGAAACTTCTCATTGGAATTGTCTTCATAACCAGTAATGGATAAGAAAGTAAGACCACTGTTTTGTCAGAAACTTGTGAATTATTTCTTTCTGTCGCATCACTTACCTGTCTTGGCTCAAAATATATTTGGCTTTTCAAAAAATGAAATCCGCTCCTCACAAATACTATGAAATATAATATGGGCCTCATCAATACTCCCAAAACGTTAGTTAGTAATGAATATGAATTCTAGTAGAGGTGCTAAATTGAAAAAGGTGTTCCAATGTATCTTTTTAAAAAAAATTAAAGAAAAATTTGCTGTATTGCATAAAATTTTAAGGTGAGTTATAAGGAAGGAATCACATTCCTTAGCATGTATAAATTCTAACAAACTTTAAGAAAGTTAGTTTATTTTACAATATAAACTCATGTGACTATCCATATTTATAACTTTATGGAGTTAAAGCACCAAACATTAGCATCTTGGGACAGTAGTTTAGATAGTAGTTGCGTGGTAGTTAGACTCTCAGAGTCTGGGAGATAGAATGCCTACTTTGAAAGCCCATCTTCAGCTTTTACCAGCTGTGTAGTCTTATGGGGAAAAAAATCACTTCATCTTCTTGTATCTCAGTTTCTTCATCTGTATATTGGGAGTAATAATAGTGTCTCCCTTATAGGTTGTTTTAAAGATTAATAACAGTGCATGTGAAGTGCTTAGAATGGTGCCCTGAACAAGAAAAATGTTATATAATATTGACAGTTATTAAGTTAATACCGATAAATTTGAATTTATCCAGACTTTTTTTTCACCATCAAATTTAATGTTAAGCGGTCCTATTTGTGATTTTCATCTGAAAGTACTTGTGACAGAAACTGTTTTCTCGATAAGTACTATTATATGAGTGAATCTGTCATTTTCTTTAATTGTTAGAAGTCTTACACTTTTATAATAAAAAACCAATTAATTAGATGTTTATACATTTTGCATTTCAGGTGGCATCATTAAATATCTGAAATGTGGCATTTTTAAGGTTAGCACAGCTTTTTTTCCTCAGGGTTTTAAAGGAGGTGATTCTGTGTTCTTATACTTAAGTCGTGATTTTATGAATGGTTCCACAGACTACCTAGTATAGTTTGATTCCCACATTTAATTGAATAAATAAAGAGTGCACACCAATCTTGGATGGCTATATAAAACATGGATGTTATGGAAAAATTAAGATATGTTAAGTCTTATAAAAATCACAATTTAACCACAACACAGAATCTCTGCTCTTTTCACAAAGCATCATGTTCAGTATTAGCAGATGATAATAGATAGCTTGTTTTTGCAAGGGTGTGAACATGTTCATTCTGTGTCTTGGGTAGCAGCTGCGGCTGCTGTGCACAGATGTGACAGACTCTCCAGGTAAATGAGAGCTACAATGTTGTTTGTGTAGCTGCTGCTGGTAATTGTAGAATATTTGTGCAGTAGGCCTGCTGCCTGGCTCTTCTGCTGCATTCATAGTGGTAAAAACCTCATTGTGCAATTGGTTTTGCCTTCAGGTAATTGATTCACTCCTTGTTTCTCATTTTGTAGTGAAATGCATTTGATTTTAATCCAATAGTTGTGCAACTCTCAAGGGAATACCCATTGTACTATTGTAGACGAAATTCTCCCTGTGCACTTCAGGTCTTGAGACTGCCAGCTTGTTTGTTTATATTATTGGATAAAGTGATTAATACCCCACCCACCTTTGGATTATGCTACTGAGAAACAAACTTGAATTGTGACAGGCAGTGAGGAGGCCTTTTTTTTTTTTATTTAATTTTTAAGCTTTATACCTAAGGTTTTTTACTTTGTGTATTCTCACATTTAGTAGTTATAAATGTTTTTTGGTTTTTGTATGCTAATTAGTGCTTCTCTTCTTGCATTTGTTATGATTTTCAGATTTTCATTTTAGAAGTTAATTTTGTGTGTGTGTGTGTGTGTGGCTTCCTTGCAGTAACATGTTTCTGATTATGTTTTAACAAGCTTGAAAGGACCTTGGTGTAACTTCTGGTGTCTTCTTGATTTAAAAATCATAAATGAGTATTCCTAATATAGTGAGTGCTTACTGAAATCCCAGAGCATTATGAACCTTTGATAGGAAGGTTCTTCCCATCTTAAGAGAAGAATCACCTGAAGTGATTCTGGAAGTCTTCGAAGTGAATCAGTTGCAACAATGCAACACCAGTGCCTACCTTAGAATCCTTTGTCTTTGAATAAGGCTCAAGGTGCAGTCAAAGAAAGCAGAGTTCTAGGTCATGTTTATTAAGCTATGAGACAAGATTAAATTATGATATTATGAGACAGATTCTGTTACTCAAGATCAAACAACTAGTGTTTGTTATCAGTCATAAGCCTTGTGCCTTGCATAAACCATTTGCAGAAATAATTTGAAACAATTCTTTGAAAGAGCAGATTATGCAAATGATTTTTCCAACTATTTTCCTATAATAAACAAGACGTACTTTAGTTATAACACTTAAATTGTAAATATCTTCCTTGGAAAAGTGAGTTTTAGTCTACATTTGGGCTTTCAGTAGTAGGACACAGGTATTAGAATTTCTATATTATTATATTGTTACAGAAATTATAAAGTATCTTGTGCCCCTTATGAGGAGAGTTCAAGTTTAAAGTAGCAGAACAACTGTATTATATGTGGTGTCATAGAATGGATTATAACATCAGTGAGGCTTCTTTTTACATAAGTATGTGAAGTTGGTGTAGGAAATGCTAGTTGGTAGGGTCTGTGACAAACTCTTTCTAAAAGGTTATCTTTTATTCACCTTTAGTGAATGTTTTATTGAGGAAATGTGGGTTCACTCTTAGCAGGTCTGATTTTTAAAGAGAAGTAGGGCATCTAGATTTCCATGTGAATTTTCCTGGTTTTTAAATGTTGCCTACTAATTCAAACTTTTTTCTAAAATTATTTAATAACATATGGTTCATAGAAGAAAAGATGTACAGTACCTTTCGATAAAGTCTTTTGGTTTTCTCTCATTTTAGCCTGGGTTTTAAAAAATTGAGACGTAATTAGCATGAAATACGCACACCTCTTAAGTATTCTCTTCAATGGTTTTTGACAGTTATATACAACTGTGTAGCTACTACCTAAAACAAGATTCAGAACATTCTCATCACCACAGACGGTTCCCTGGCGCCCTTTTGCAGTTCAATTCTCCATGCCGCAAGTGGGCAACCATCTTCTGGAACTTTAGTTTAAAAGGTAAAGAAATTTTGTCTCTACATCAAATGAAGCCCAAGGGCTGCAACTGCCATTGGCAATCTCCTGCTATAAAGAAAAAATGAACTCAAAGTGAACTTCCTTTTGTCAAAGGAAGGAGGGAAGGGAAATAATATTTAATGCTTACTCTGTGCTGACCACTTTATATCCATTATTGAATCTCTGTGTGCAAAATTCTGCAGTTTTTAAAGCATCTAGATGCAGGGACTGAGGCTTATGATGAAATGGTGTGACTTGCCCAGTGTCAAACAATTAGTAGCTAAGATGAGAAAGAAAAAACAGAATCATAGTTTTAAAGATTTTTTAACTACCGTAAGTGTGGAAATGTACTTTTGAACATTAATAAAATAATGAAAAAGGTTTAATATGCTAAGATGACCACATGGTGATGACGACATATAAAATATATTCATTTATGAATTGCCTGACACTATTCTGACATACTGTTTTCAACCTCACATTCAATTTAGAAAGTAGTATTTTTATTCCTGTTTCACAGATTAGGAAAATAAGGAGATTGTAGGGTCAGGCCACTCAAGATG
Organism: Hippopotamus amphibius kiboko; assembly: GCF_030028045.1. Taxonomy (NCBI): domain Eukaryota; kingdom Metazoa; phylum Chordata; class Mammalia; order Artiodactyla; family Hippopotamidae; genus Hippopotamus; species Hippopotamus amphibius. The sequence goes on from NC_080188.1 coordinate 35,346,246, forward strand.
GTTTTTCTCTTGCTCTCTGTACATCCCCTGCCCGAGCAGTGCGTCCTTTCCCTACGCCTACTCACATGACTGGCCTTATCTGCCCCAGGCCCAGCTAGTGAGTGTTCTCATCAAAGGGCCCATGAGGTGGCCTGCCCGTCTGCTGGTTTCCCTGGTAACTAATGAGTCCACCTGAGGTCAATTCCCCTCTAACTGGAAATCCTCCCTCCCCACCCAAGACTGCCACCATGTCATGTCTGTCGTGCACTGGACACGGTGGGGTGTCACTCCAGGACCTTGCTTCAGACATGTAAGTTCCCCCATTCATTAAACCATTGATGTCTCTGTTGCTGACTCTAGGCTCTTTCTTAGGTCTTAAAGCTGTGCAAGTGCAGGCCTTCTAGGCCTGTGGGGTGCAGCCCAAGAGAAATATTACTTACCTTTGCCCAAATTCACATATCAAATGAATCATTGAGCCAGAATTGTAAACGGGAATCTTTAACTTTAAGGATTGTGCTTTTTATAAAACTATTTTGTTTGTTATATTTTAGTGTTTTAGTATTACTGATATTTATTTTGACAGAAAGTTTGATGAGTTATTCTGTGACAGATGTTTATGAATTACAGATATCAATTAATGGATATAAAGTATGCAAACAGTATAGATGTTTCTAAAAGTATGGAAACAATATGGATGAAAATGATATATTTTATATATAAATGTAATATAATAGTTAAAAAAAGTGTTTAAAGTGCAGTTAAGATGTATACCATATTTTACTGAAGGGTGAGATCTGTAGTCCAGAAATTGGATAATTAGCAATTCAATATTTTGTCCCATTGGTTGGGGGTCCCTAGTACACATTAATCCATCCTTTGTTCTGTCTCATTTAGGAACCAGTTGGGAAATTAAGATCAAACTATTTTTAAAATCATCAAGGCTAATTTAAGAGAAGGTAGCTTGAGTAAAATGTGATGTTTCAAACTATCCCCCTGAAATGGTCTCACCTACCCATTTGTAGAGGGAGAAGCTGGAGAATCAAGATCTCTCTGAAAGCAAGCTCAAGACTTGTCCTAGTCACTCTCTTCCCAGTGGGAAGAAAAAGATGCTTAAGGTTATAGTGGTCTGTGAAAAAGGGAAAGAGCTCAGGGAGGGACCCACATAAGAGTATGACCGTAATATTTTTACCTCTGCTGAAATTGAGTATATGACTCACTGAAAGCTAGCCTCTTAGCAATTCTTCATCTCCTTTGGGGGGAACAATTATGGGATGGAGAGGTAGCAGGATCTTCCACTGAGAGTGGAAGAGTGGTAGGGGACCATGAGCACCTCCCTGGAAGGATAGCAGTGAGAAGAGAGGGAGGGAGAGAGGGAGGGAGGCAGGGGGTCCATCTTTATTAACTGTTGCTCATTGTTTTCATGCACCTTGTGGTTTCACTGTGAATGACAGTAAAATGTTTGTGTGTTCATACTTTAATATTTTTAAGAGTTCCTTATGGGACACTTACTGTGGTTAACCTGTTCATTCACTTCAGTCAGCTGCTAGTGTATTCATTCATCCTGGCACCATAAGTGTGTTTGAAATTCACAATAAACTAAAAACCATTAGTGAAGGTATGAGTCAGTAATAAAAATAAGGCCTGCAAAACTTGTACTTTAATTAAAAATGGGGGCTATTGAAAATGAGAGATTAATGGAGTCATAAAGTAGAAAAATAAAAAGCATATGTAAAACTGAATGGAATAATGGTTCTGAAGATTTACATTGTCTTAAAATGGTTTCTGAAACCTTCCTCTTATCATTAGGTTGCAATTCTGAAGGTCATGAAGCCAAGGAAGGAGGAATTTGAACACTCATCATTACTGTATTGAGCAGAGGTATTACAGTTTACTGTCTTATTTAAAAAAGTAATACATTGGAAAACAATACTATTTTGCCTTTCCATTTTATTTCTGTTTAAAACAAAGTAAACCATATATTTATTTGGCAAGTTCTTTAATTATATTTTTGCTGCACATATAGACAAAAGAATACTGCTTCAAGTTATATGGCCTCAAAGTAAATTAAGAAATCAAAATATTTTGAGCCATGAAAATGTAAAGCTTTAAGTGTTGCTCATTTCTAATTGATTTTCCAGAGGTGAGAAAAATAGGCAGGAAGAAGGAAAGTCACATCTGTCAGTTACTTTTCTGGATATCTATTTGAATTCAGTAAATTAAGAGATGGCTTGGTCCACTACGTGATTTAATATGTGAGGTCAGGACATCTGGTACCCTAATTTGGCTCTACCACAGTTGTACAGTGGGGATTTGGGTCAAATCATTTAAAACCTTCCCCCCTTTTCTTCCCCCTCTACCACACCTCTACAGATTTAAATGTTGGAGAGTAAAGGCTGGGGTATGATACTAGCATCTTATCTATTCCTTGTCTATGTGTGAAAATTAACAAGACAATTACTTCCACCATAATGCTTCCTTATTGCTATATATAGCAGTGATCATTTATTGTACTGAAAAATCTTTTGTTTATGTATACAACTCTAATAAATCATGTTTAGCATAGCTTTATCTTCAGATAAGAATAACCTCATGCTTTAAAGAGGTTAGAAGGAAAAGAAAGGTAGATTGCTGATGATTCATTGGTTCCAAGTATTGGTTTTTAGGTGTTTTCATCAGTGGACATTCTCCATGAAAACCTCACTACCCAATCTTCCACCCCCAGAAATGAAAGATATGATTTGGTTGTCCCATAAATCATCTTTCCAAGAAAGCGAGCTGTTCTTGCAATAGGATGGCAGATGGAACAGCTATTTACCAGTGGGGGGTTTTGTTCACTGCTGCCAAGGATATTGAGGAAAGAAGGAATTATGTTAATTTATCTGTTCTTCTCCTTTGCAAGCAATTTTATGTATGTAAGAAGCTCACTCATTTTGGGATCTAAGTTATTTTTTGCACTTGGTACGTAGCACACATTGTGTGCTGAATGTGTGTATATGCACTGGTTAACTTTTAAGCAGATGTAAATGCAGTATACTGTTAAAGGATCTTCTGCTTGTTGAATTTCAAAAAGTCATGGGAAGGTTAAGCTCTAGAAAACATACCAGGTAGTCTCTCTTGCTGCCCAATTTCTAAGATGTGCGGAATATTAGAGCTCTTACAAAGGGAGAGATTTTCTTTTCCCTGGCTAAAACCTAATAATAAAAAAATATAAAATGGACCAACTCTTACTCTGATTAAGCATTCAAAGATTATTTATTAAATGACCAGATTTATAGAGGAATACAGCACTTAGGCTCTTGGTAAGCTTTACTCCTGGTATTGACTTTTGATATACGTACAAATAGTTTTGCTCTCTTTCCTGACTTTATACAATGACTGCTTAAATGCAGAATCTGTTTTCTCCCTGTGAAGAATACTGATTTTCTTTTTTCTTTTTTTTTTTTAAAGAACTTTTATTGAGATACTGTTAAAAGGCAATAAACAGCATATATTTAGAGTGTACAATTTGGTATCCCAATCTCCCAATTCATCCCCCCTCAACGCTCCCCAGTTTCCCCACTTGGTGTCCATGTGTTTGTGCTCTACATCTGTGTCTCTATTTCTGCCTTGCATTTCCTCTTTCATAGTTGTTAGCATTTGCCTTGTGTATTGAGGTGCTCCTATATTGGGTGCATATGTAATTGTTATCTCCTCTTCTTGGATGGATCCCTTGATCTTTATGTAATGTCCTTGTCTCTTGTAACATTTTTTATTTTAAAGTCTATTTTATCTGATATGACTATTGCTACTCCAACTTTCTTTTGATTTCCATTTGCATGGAATATCTTTTTCCATCCCCTCACTTGCAGTCTGTATGTGTCCCTAGATCTGAAGTGTCTCTCTTGTAGACAGCGTGTATATGAGTCTTGTTTTTGTATCCATTCAGCCTGTCTGTGTCTTTTGGTTGGTATATTTAGTCCATTTACATTCAAGGTCATTATCGATATGTATGTTCCTATTACCATTTTCTTAATTGTTTTGTTTTTGTTTTTGTAGGTCCTTTTCTTCTCTTCTGTTTCCCGCTTAGAGAAGTTCCTTTAGCATTTGTTGTAGGGCTGGTTTGGTGGTGCTGAATTCTCTTAGCTGTTGCTTGTCTATGAAGCTTTTGATTTCTCCGTCGAATCTGAATGAGATCCTTGCTGGGCAGAGTATTCTTGGTTGTAGATTCTTCCCTCTCATCACTTGAACTATATCCTGCCACTCCCTTCTGGCTTGCAGAGTTTCTGCTGAGAAATCAGCTGTTAACCTTATGGGAGTTCCCTTGTATGTTATTTGTTGTTTTTCCCTTGTTGCTTTTGATAACATTTCTCTGTCTTTCATTTTTGTCAGTTTGACTACTATCTGTCTTTGCGTGTGTCTCCTTAGGTTTATCCTGCCTGGGACTCTCTGTGCTTCCTGGACTTGGGTAGTCCTTTCCCATGTTAAGAAAGTTTTCAACTATAATCTCCCAGTATTTTCTCGGGTCCTTTCTCTCTCTCTTCTCCTTCTGGGACCCCTATAATGCGAATGTTGCTGCATTTAACATTGTCCCAGAGGTCTCTTAGGCTGTCTTCAGTTCTTTTCATTCTTTTTTCCTTATTCTTTTCCTCATCAGTGATTATCACCATTCTGTCTTCCAGGTCACTTATTCGCCCTTCTGCCTCAGTTAATCTGCTATTGGTTCTTTCTAGTGTATTTTTTTTTTAATTTATTTATTATTTTTTTTGGGGGGGGTACACCAAGTTTAGTCATCTGTTTTTAAAGTGTATTTTTCATTTCAGTTATTGTGTTGCATATCTCTGTTTGTTTGCTCTTAATTCCTCTAGGTCTTTGGTAAACTTGTTGATCTTTGCATCCAATCTTTTTTCAAAGTCCTGGATCATCTTCACCATCACTATTCTGAATTCTTTATCTGGAAGGATGCCTATCTCCTCTTCATTTAGTTGTTTTTCTGGGATTTTATCCTGTCCCTTCACCTGGTACAAAGTCCTCTGCTTTTTCATTTTCTCTCTCTTTCTGTGGCTGTGGTTTTCAGTTCCACAAGATGAAATACTGCTGATACTGCTTGATACTGCTGTCTGCCCTCTTGTGGAGGAAGCTATCAAGGAGGCTCGTGCATGCTTCCTGATGGGAGAGACTCCTGATTTTCCATTCTTTGCCAAGGGCATGGGTTATTCCAGGGTACAGTCAAGTGATCTGTCCATTGGGACACATAATTATATCCTGCTCTTTGGTGCCTTCAAGAGAATATTTTGAGAGAATTATTAGTTTTCTCAAACATTCACATGTGTATTGAAATAACAAGATCAAATCCAAAATCCTTTGAACTTTTTTGGGATAAAGATAGCTTGTGAAAATGATGAACATCCTCATTACAATTACTTTCCAAGAAACCCTTTTTCCATGCCCTCTAAGATCAACTTTTTTTTTTTGTATTTCTTTTCCTCTCTTTTCTTTCATCTTATGTTTTTCACTTGTCCCACTTCAGGGGAAGATAATTGAATCACCTCAGGATGAGTGCTTGTGGACCCTAAGAATTTGCTGCCTCTAAATAAATTATGCATGTTATATAGCAGTTAGAAAGAATGAAATGGATATATTCCAGCCTAGGTTGTGATTTCATGTGAGTAGTTAATATCTTAGGCGTTTTGTATTAATTTTGATAGAGAGGGGATAAAAAAGGGTATCCAGATCTTAGGAAAGGACATTTTACTTTGTGCTTAATTTCAACTTTAGGTAAAATATGTCTTCTGTGTTCTGAGTTTCTCATACTGATTAAATGATGCTGACCACAAAAACCAAAAACCATCCTACTATTTTTAGTGTATTATTCAGGACAGTATAGGCTATGTTACAGTGACAAATAAAGGTTTTAACAGTATAAAGATTTGTTTCTTGCTTGTATCCAGTGCATATCAGGTGATTTTCTTGGACACTTCTCTTAAGTCATGATTTGTAGACCCACGTTATTTCCATTTTGTTGTTATTCTTTGTGAAATATGTGACTTCTAACATTGCTGTGGTAGTATAAAGAGAGCTAGAAGACCAGGAGCTGTATTTTGAGGACCAGGTCTGCCCACATTTCATAATCCAGAACTTACTTAGCATGCAAACTCACTGCAAGGAGAACTGGGAAAAGCACTCTTTCGGTATGCCTAGGAAGAAGTAGCAATGGGTGACTAGGCTTAATTGTTTCTGCGCATAGTTAGTGCTCTTATAAACTCATATAACACAACCTATGCTATTGCCATTAGGGTCACTTTCAAATATGTTACCCACACCTAGATACATCATGTATCTTAGTGTTCATAAAACACTAAGAGAAAACTGGAACTTAAAACTGAGACTACCCGACTTCAAGACTTTCTATAAAGCTACAGGAATTAAGACAGTATGTTATTTGGTGAAAGAGTAGACAAACTGTTTTTGTCAAAAGATTAATGGAACAGAAAAAAGAATCCAGAAATAGACCCAAACAAATAGTGTTAACTCATCATCCTCAAAGGGCCAGAGGCAATTTAATGGAGAAAGGATAGTTTTTCAACAAATGGTAGTACAGCAACTGTATATTGACATGCAAAAAATATGAAACTAGAAACAGCCCTTAAATCTTTAACAAAAATTAGCTAAAAAATGGATCAAAGACTTAAATGTAAAACACAAAACTATGAAACTCCTAGGTGATAACATAGTATAAAGTCTAGGTGGCCTTGGGCTTGGTGAATAATTTTTATAGAACTAAAGCACAGTATATGGAAGAAAAACATTCATAAGTAGGACTTCATTAAAATAAAAAAGTCTGGTCTGTGAAAGATACTGTTAAGAGAAATGAAAAGAGAAGCCATATCTGGGAGAAAAATCTTTGAAACCCATATCTGATAAAAGACTGGTATTCAGTATATACAAACAACTCTTAAAATATAATAAACTCTTAAAAAACAATCCAGTTAAAAATTGGGCAAGAGATTTAAACAGACAACTCACCAAAGATGATATATATTTGGCAAGTAAGCCTTTGAAAACATGCTGGGCATCATTTGTCACTAGGAAGTTGTAAATTAAAACAATGAGATACTACTACATGCCTATTAGAATGACTAAAATCCAAAACACTGACAGTTGTTGACAAAGCTTTGGAGCAACAGGAACTCTAATTCATTGCTGATGAGAATGCAAAATGATACAACTACTCTGGAAGACAGTTTAAGTTTGTGTTTTTTAACTGTATTATTACTGTATGATATAGCAGTCATGCTTCTTGGTGTTTACCCAAATGAATAGAAAACACACATTACACAAAAATCTTCACACAAAAGTTTGCAGAAGCTTCATTCATAATTGCTAAAACTTAGAAGATGTCCTTCAATAGATGCATGTATAAGCAAACTGTGGTACATCCAGACAGGGAATATTATTCACAGATAAAGAGAAATGAGCTCTCAAGGCACAAAAAGACATGGAAAATCTTAAATGCGTGTTGCGCAGTAAAGAAACGGTCTAATTTCATACTGTAAGACTCCAACAAATGACACTTTTTAAAATGCAGAACTTAACAGTAAAAAGATCAGTAGTTGCCAGGGATTCAGGGGAATGGGAGAAAGATAAACAGGTAGAGCACAGGAGAGTTTTGGGGCAGAGAAACTATTCTGTAGGACATTGTATTGTTGGATACGTCACCATATGTGTATCAATTCTGAGTGAAATTTCTAAGTGTGTTATAGGGAAGAGTGTGTAGAGCAAAGAGTATTCAAAGCAGAGCTAACACTATCAAGGATTGATAAGAATCAGGTCAGGTCAGACTTCTCAGGAGGAGGAACTGCTCAATTCTTGCCCAAGACCTTAACTCACAGGTGCCTTGTCCCTGGATCCCCTCCCTTACTTCTGATCTGATATCTAGTCCCTTGGTTCGCTACGGACAGTAAGTGTTTGATCCTTTATCCCAGTTTCAGGACACAGAATTAATGACTGCTCTTTATAAGTCCCCCCAACCCACTCATAGGAGTGAAGCGGAAGTTCTGTCTAACCTAGACTAGCTACAAACACCCTAGTGGTGAGCCTCAGAATGTTAGGCACGGGCTCTATATAAAGCCCTCTTCTATGAGACCAGAGAGTGTTTGCAAGGGCAGTGTTGAAAGTGTAGTTCAAGTGATCTTGAAGGAGGGGCTGCAGAGGCAAGGAACTAGGCTGGTCTTGATTTTAAGTCTTGGATATATAGATTTAACAGGTACCTTCCTCCTACCAGCAGCTTCTGGAAACCGTGAAAGAAGGCTGAGGACCCAGAGACATAATAGGAGTCAGTCTTGGCTGGATTTTGTGGGGCTTTTGACTGCTGTTTTCTAAACCACCAGAAAACTATTTTCAGATCTCAGTCTAGATATTAAAGAGTCCTCAAGATGACACTACTTTTTGGTAGCAAGTTAAATACCAAATGAACTTATAGAATGAGTTTGTCCCATATTCTACCCACTTTCCAGATATGTGCCATGTGTCAAAATACAGTTTTGAAGTGTCATAATTTGCACTTTTCATAGATATTTGTGGAGTATCTACTATATACCAAATTTGTTTGAGGCATTAGAATATAACAGTAAATGAAAGTTTATCCCTGCTGTCATGAAACTTAATTCTACTTGAGGGAGATAAACTATGAAAAATATTTATAAATAATCTAATGAATAATTCCAGATAGTGTTGAGTACAATTAAAACAGTACAGGGTAAAGAAACACAGAGTGATCTGAGAATGAGGCTGACCTAAGCTCCACTGAGGAGTAAGATTTGGGATGAGACTCAAATGATAAGAAAGAAGAAACTTCTTGAGGATCTGAGGGAATAACAAATGCAAGTGCCCTGAAACACAAACAAATTTGGCTTATTTCAGGGGCAGAAGAGGTTAATGTGACTGGCATTTAGTGAGTCAGATCAAGAGGGGTAAAATCTAAAACTAGAAAGATAGGCAGGGTCTAAATTATGTAGGTCTCTAAAATGCCCCAGTAAGAAATTTGTTTTTTCTTCTACTTTCTTACACATCACTTTAGAGAGTTATTAGAAGGAAGAATGCTATATCTGATTTACCTTATAAAAGATCATCTGGTTACTGGATGGATAATGAACTGGGGGTGAGTAGGGCGGAAGTGTAGAAGGCAGGAGATCGGTTACAAGGCCTTTGTAGTTTTCTAGGTGAGAAGTTGCCAGAATTGTGGTAGTGAACTCTAGAAAGAGCTAGTTTCATGCAGGAACTGATTTGGAATTGTTCTATTAAGTTCTGTGTCATTTTCATGTTTTAGGACTCTTTACCTTGGGATCATTTAAAATATTTGAGTACATTTCTGACAATATAGCAAGTATCATATATGCATATATATGTGTGTGTGTGTGTGTGTGTGTGTGTGTGTGTGTGTGTGTGTGTGTGTGTATGTATAGGGGACTCTTGCTCTCTCCTCTTTTTTATATTTCTGGGAACTATATAAAGGGAAATAGAGAATTTTAGGCCATTTTCTTAATGTCTTTTTTTCAAGGTGCATTTTGTTAGTAGTAAAATTCTTGATGATACAGAAATTGAGCAGTGTAAATTGATTTCTTTTAAAGTTTTCTCTTAAAGCTTTGAAACCTTTAAGCTTCCACCCAGACTTACCTTTTAAGAGTATTTATTTTATTATCCAGGAAGTTATAAGAGGGAAGTAAACTCTGAAACTTGTAGAAATGAAAGCACTACTGATTCCTAAGTTCCCTTACAGTTCTGAAAACTTTGGTCACTTTCTGATTGTGTCATTGTTGTGGTATAAACCATGAGGCTGGATTATATATAGATATTCTTCAAGCATGTTAGTACATTTCTTAGAGCTAAATCTGGGAGAGGATCTGGCAGACCAACATCCTAGCTACTGGTATTGCTAAAGAAGTAACAATTATTTTCAGTTTTTAAAATATAAAGCAGATTTTTGGTGGACGCATATGCAAGTACCCTAGTAGATTGCAAGGCACTTTTGACCCAAGGATTAATGGGATCCTTACAAAGGCTTTTACCAGGTTGTAATTCTGAGAGTGGTTAGAGTACATTCATTATGTACTGCCAGAATCCTTAAGGGGTTTTCAGGAGGGCTGGAAATGGATCTCCCTACATCAAAAGCTATTAACTTGTTTTTTTTGTTCTTCCATAAGGCATACATTAGTAGAGTTTTTTTTTTTTTTTTTAAATGTATTGGGTTTGGTACTTTTTTGAAGGTCACAGTAAGAATGAATTGTGAAATATGAGTGTGGATTAGTGGAGAGCAGAGTAGCTTATTTCCCAATCGTATTTTTCGATTGGGGGAAAAAAAGGCAAAGTGAAAAGTGTAGCTTCTATCTTTGTAGAGTAACAAGGACAGGGCCTTCCAATCTGCCACACTAACAATTTTAATAGCAAAATATCTTCTTAAAGTGTTTTTTGCTATTCTCCATCCTGATGTAAACACTCAAAAAGAGAGCTGTTATTTCTGTGCATTATAAGAATAGGTATTATTGTAAATAAAAGTTTTTTTCAAATTCTATCTACTTAACTTTGTAATAAGGTTGGTACAAACAACACTGCACAAGGAGACTCAAGATAAGAACTTTAGCTCTGGTTTTGTTAATTAGCCAAAATGTTACCTTCTCAGAAATCCAGTTCCCCTAGCAGAAAAAAGGCAATTAGTATTTGCCTTGCCTTCATGTCAAGATTTTTGAGGATCGAATAAGGTAATGCTTGGAAAAGTTTGTGAATCATGAAGTAGCATAATATCATATAGTTCTTATGATTTGAGTCATCACTCCTTTTCAGAAAAATTAGCTACTCACACTGTCTGCTGAAGTTTTGTTACTCTGTTCTGTGCGGTTAACCCATGCTAGCTGAAAAATAACAAAGGCACTCTGAATATAGTCTTCAGATAAGCATCGGAGTCCCTCATCAGGATAATAGCTCTGCATCATCCCAGTACACTGCAAGTACAGTAACAGTGCACAATTCTGTCCAGTTGCAAACCCTGTCAGATTTCAAAAAACATGAAAACTCCCTCAGTTAAATTGTCTATGCTTTTTTCTTGGCAAATTTAATGTTCCAGAGAATTTTAAATAGTTTAAATTGAATTATTATGTTGACAGCCACAATGCTAATTAAATGTCATATTTATTTAGCAATTATTAGTTGTCAGATATTTCGCAAATTCTATAAATTCTCAAATTTAATCCTTACAACTGTCTTGCATTATTATGCCCATTTTAGCTAAAGGAAATCTGAAACTTAGAGATATTAAATAACTTGTGCAGGTTACAACTGGTAAATGGTGTAATTAAGAACCAGACGGCCTGGTTTTAAAACATGCATTGAAATACTACCTTCCCAGGATCATTTTCTGATGAAAAATTTTTAGAAAAATTTTAGCTAGAAATGCAGCATTTTTAGGAAACTCAGAAACATCACTTAAGGAAAGCACATGACAATCCTTCACTTTTGTTTCATTCTGGGGAAAGAAAATTTCAGTTCTCTCTATAACCACTTGGAATAAATTAATAAGTAGTTTGATAAAAATCTTCACATCAGTATTACTTTCAGTTCTTATATGCCCAAGATACTGAAAGTTTATTTTTTATTCTATGAAGAACCTTGTGTATATTTACATGTTTATACTTAGAGCTAAGAAAAGGATGGAAAAGTATGGCTAAATCCTGAAAACTGACTTCAACATATTGTGTTAGTATATAAATTCTTCCCCCTTCTCCTGCGTGTCACAGTTGATGAGCAGTTCTGAATATCAAAGCCTATAACATTTAGAATCAATGATATAGGTTCAATCCCAGCTCAGTATTTGTGAGACTATAGAACTGAGATTCAGTGTATCCCACTGAGCTGTAATTTGATCATACATAACATGAGAATAACTATTAAGGTTTTCTAATCTGTTTGAGAGCATTTTGTAAACTATCAAATGCTATATAAATAATTATGTAATAAACTATAGATATCTAGCAGCTGATAAGGTAAGGTACTCACACCTGTGTAACTTTCTTAAATTTTAAATATGAAAGCTACTAAAATATGTGCATATGCTTTGAAAAATTGTTTCTGCTCTCCTATGGACTGAATACTTCCCCCCTGCCCATTCATATGTTGAAGTCCTAAACTTAATAATGTGACAGCATTTGGAGAAAGGCCCTGTGAAAGAGTGATAAAGGTTAAATGAGATAAGTGTGGGGCCCTAATCAAATGGTAGTAGTGCCCTTGTAAGAAGGGGGAGAGATACCAGAGTTCTCTCCTCCATGTGAGAACACAGTGAGAAGTCAGCTGTCTGCAAGCCAGGAGGAGAGTCTTACCAGGAGCCAAATTGGCTGGCACCTTGATCCTGGACTTCCTAGCCTCCAGAACTATGAGAAATAAATTTATGCTCTTTAAGCCACCCATTCTGTGGTATTTTGTTTTGTCATCCCAAGCTCACTGAAATATTTTTGTCAGTATACTAAAATACCTAAGGATAGGTATAATAAAAAGAACTAGTAACAAGTTATTAGTAGTAGGTTATGTGGAGCAGGGTAGGGTGGGGTTGGGGGATAGATTGACTTTAAGGAATTACTCAGTCTGGAGAGTCAGGTAAGAGTTGATGTTGTTGTCGAATTCCAAGGCTGGTCACTCAGAATTTCTTTGTTGCAGCCTGGATGTAGAATATTTTATTCCTTGGGAAACCTTTGGTGTTTGCTCTAAAGGCCTTCAATTTATTTTATAAGGCCCACCCACATTACGAAGATTATTCAGCTTTAAAGTCAACTGATTGTAAATGTAAATTACATCTATAAAGTACCTTTACAGGAAATCTAGACTAGTGTTTGGGCAAACAATTGGTCATTATAGTCTAGCTAAGTTAATAGGTAAAATTAACTATTATATTGCTGTAACAAATTACTACAAATTTAGTAGCTTTAAAAAATCACAATTATTACCTCACAGTCTGGAGGTCAGAAGTCTGAAATCGTTCTCAGTGGCTTGAAGCAAGGTATTGGAAGACTGAGTTTCTTCTGAAAGTTCTAGGAGAAAAATCACTTCTTTGTCTTTTTCAGCTTCTAGAGGCTGCCCCCATTTTTTGGCTCATGGCTTCATTCCTCCATCTTCAAAGCCAAATCCTTCTTATTTTGCCATCTCCCTAGTTCTCTCTCTTTTACCTTTTTCTTTCATTTGTAAGGGCCCTTGTGGTTACATCGGCCACACGTGGATAATCTGGACTACTCTCCCTATCTAAGGGTCAGCAGATCAGCATCCTTAATTCTGTTTGTAATCTTTAACTCCCCTTAACATAAGATATTCCCAAGTTTCTGGGGTCTGGGACATGGACATCTTGGAGTAGAGTGGCATTCTTCTGCCTACTTCACTAGCTGATAGTTGTGGCCAAAGAAGCATATGGTAACTGCTGAAACCAGACCTTTAAGTAAAACCACCTGAATTGGCAGTCCTAGCTCTTCCTCTTACTAATTGAGTTTATCTGGCAGGTGACGTCATTTTGCCCCACTTTGTTTGTCTATAAATTGAACCAATAGTTTTTGGAAGGATTATGTGGGTTGATACTTGTAAAGCACCTAGAAGAGTGATTAGCACATAATCAAGAAATCAACTCATTTATCTGTTATTATTTTGATTACAGATTTCAATTGTGTTTGTTTTAGAGAATTAAAAGTAATATAAATTAGGGGAAAGGAGAGAGATATAATAATTATCAGTTTGTTCTATAGCTTTTCTTTAGGTTTTGTGCAACCTAAGATAACTTTTTCTGTTTTAAGTTATCTTGAAATCTGGAGATGTAGTGGTATTTTCTACATATACATGTGTACCTACTAAATAAAAGATACTTCATGCCTGGGAATGGAAACAAATAGACATAGCATCACCAAAAAATGAGTGAGCATATTAAAATAGGAATTTGAAAGAGGGGTTGATTGTTTCCTGACTTTCTCTTGATTTGAAGGAGGGAGGTGGGAGTTTTAGAAAAAGAGTAAGGTAGGCTTGATTATTTTTAAGAACATGTAACCCTATAATTAAATATTAAATATTCTCAATAGAAAATCAAAGCAAAACCAGATTAGATTACAAAATTGACGTCAGGCATAGATATGTGTTTGTTTGTGATTTTTATTGTTGGAAATGAGAAGTAATCTGCCAAATAGTTCACCTATTAGAAACTGGCAGCCCAGCAGGCAAATATGGAAGCCACAAAAATGATGTATCTTCTTTACACTGAATTTTAAAATATTTACAGAACATTTTGGTATGTACTTTTTACATTTAAGATTTTTGACATCAATGGCCACATACTAAACTTTTCTGCATTTTCTTGGCTTTGACAATTCCTGTCTATGGTAAATCTTGTGAATTTAGTACTTACATTGCCATAGATAGGGAGAAGCTATATTTTAACCAAGCACATGGGTAATATAATCCACTAAATCATATATGAAATAGAATGTTAAATTCTGAAAGCCTCAAATAATAACATTATTATCATAGTTATAATAGAGTTCTTATTGTGTGGAACTCTCACTTTAAAGATTACTTTACTGAATGCATTGCTGAAGAATAATGTACACAAAATTTATAACAGATTTTGTGCTGTTATTTTTCTTTATGTTGTAATGCAATATTTGGATATTAACATATGCTCATATACTAAGGTGGAAGTACTATTGAAATGTGAGTAGAAAGAACTTCTTTAGTAGCTTAATAGAAAACTATCACTTTGAAAGTTGCTTATGAATACTCATTTAACAGGCTTTTCCTTTAAAAGTTTTTTCATTTAACAAATATTTGTTGAGCAGGTTCCAATACAAATTCTCGCTGTTGAGGACAAGTTAACAAAATAGAAGAGATTCTTCTCCTATGCATCTTATATTTTAGCTTTTAAAAAAAATTGTCATAATTTTTATCTTTTCTGGTAATTTATGGTAGTATTTTGTTGCTGGATATATGAAATAAATTAGAGAGTAAAAGTATATTTAATATAAGTTATGTAAAAATTTAATTTTGAACTAATAGGATTAAATAGATTACTATGAAATACAAAGAGAAGGGGGGTCATTGAATAAATACTTATTGATTTCTTGCATATTGCAGAGAATTATGTCCCTTTAAGAACTAGAAGCTATTATACTGAACAGTATAACTTCCTTATAGCAAATTAGGAAATAGGGCCATACAGAACCTGGGACCTTAGAGAGTTAAATTTTTTGCCTGTGGTTGTGCAGGTGAGGAAGCAGGGCTCTCAGCTAGGTTGGAAACCTACATTTTTCATGGTACATTTCATTCCAACATAAATACTCCTAACCCAAATGAAATGTGCCATCTTGGTTTGTAAATTTAAAAAAACAATTTATTGAAGTATAGTTGATTTACAATGTTATGTTAATTTCTGCTGTACAACTAAGTGATTCAGTTATATATATATATATATATATATATATATATATATATATATATACACATATATACATATATACACACACACACACAAACATGCATTCTTTTTCATATTCTTTTCCATTATGGTCTGTCACAGGATATTGAATATAGTTCCCTGTGCTGTACAGTAGGACCTTGTTTATTCATCCTATATATAATAGTTTGCACCTACTAATCCCAAACGCCCAATCCTTCGTTCCCCAACTCCCCCACCCTGTTGGCAACCACAAATCTGTTCTCTGTATCTGTGAGTCTGTTTCTGTTTTGTAGATATGTTCATTTGTGTTGTATTTTATACTCCACATATGTGATATCATATGGAATTTGTCTTTGTCTTTCTGACTTATTTTGCTTAGTATGATAGTCTCTAAGTCCATGTATGTTGCTGCAGATGGCATTATTTCATTCTTTTTTGTGGCTGAGTAATATTCCATTGCATGTATATACCACATCTCTTTATTTATCTGTCAGTGAACATTTAGGTTGTTTCCATGTCCTGGCTATTGTGAATAGTGCTGCTGAGAACATAGAAGTGCATGTATCTTCTCAAATTCTTGTTTTGTCTGGGTATATGCCCAGGAGTGGGATTGCTGCATCATATGGTAGCTCTATTTTCAGATTTTTTAAGGAATCTCCAAGCTGTTTTACATGGTGGCTGCACCAATTTACATTCCCACCAACAGTTTGGTTTGTAAATTACTCATTCTCTTGAGTGGTATGTTTCTAGATGTTAATATATGCTTTGTTATGAGGCATTTGAAGTCTCTTTGGCCACATTGTTTGTATATATTATCATACAGAAGGAATCCTCTGACTTCAGAACCATAATAACCTATTGGAATCCACATTCAGGTAATAAAACACTCATTTATCTACACATCAGTGGGCAGTCTAGGATATATGTGATTTGCATATAGGTTTCAAATGAGCACTTGAATATTTGAGAATTGTATGGGAAAATAAACATTTATTGTCTAATTGTTGTAGAAAAATGGATCCTCTGTAAACTGTTTTTTTAATCAAGAAATTTAAATTTGAATCTCCATAAGCATGAAGTCATTTTCTGTAGTTGAAATTTACCTCTATTTTTTCTCTTTAATTTTCACATACATGGAAAATTTTTGTTAGTCTAATGCAAAGTTTATTTTGTTAATGTAAAAAAAAATGCTACATATTAAACAAAATCTTATAATAAGCATTGCTTGAGTAGTTACTATTTGCTGGGTGCTGGATGTAAGAGGGTGAATTTGCCAATCTCTTTCCTCAGGAGTGAAATATTTAGAGATATAGTCACTTCACTTAAAATGCTGTCTGAGACACATAAGGACATATCTGGTCATTTGCTATGTTTTTATTAGGTATTTGTAACACAGAAAGTATTTATAATAACTATTTTGTTATTTTAAAACCATTGTAAGAGATAGAAAAATTTAGGTAGCCAACTAACATTACTGCTAATAGTAGCTACAATTATTTGTTTAATGTGGCAAAATCCATGAACTTTTATTAGATTTTATTTAGAAGCATTTAATTTTAATTATAATCTTTTTTCAGTGTTCTTGATATTCAGGTAGCCAGTTATTCCAGTTTAAAAATGCTGTTAGAAAAAAAATTCAAAGTTTGATATTAGAATATATTTAGCCAAGAATTATCTGAGAGTTGGTATTGTCTGAGAATGGTATTTTTTTTGCCAAACTATTTTCATATTTTATACAATAAGCTCTAAATTCAAATATAAATTTAAATTTAATGAGCCAAAACTTTGGAAAAATATTTAAAACAGAAATTTAAAGAAATAAGGCACAAAAACACATTTAATACTCTTTTTGTACTGAAGGTTATCCGTAGTCAACAGAAGGCCATAGAGTTAAAGCAGCATGTTTTGGTAAGCACAAGACTACTAAGCCATCTAACAGCTAATTTTTGTGTGAAATCTCTAATTAAAATATCTGGAACAGTTTTTTTTTAGGAGGTTAATCTTAATGCAGTATAGACCGATCAATATTAAAACTTGCCACTATACTACTTTGTTTTTGCTTTGAAGATAGAACAACTGTTGTTAGGGGAAAGGATTTATATTCTGAATTTAAGAATGGTGAATGGGCAGTTATACCAAAAAAAGATAGATTGGTGTTGGAAAATTTTAAATTTCCATTCTTTTGGGGAGCTTTTACTCTGATGCTTTGGGGTAAATTTTCAATGCAGTGTGTGTTAAGACTGAACCGTGCAACTCTCACTGACATTAATGGGAATCTCTAGGCTAAATCTGCTCATGCTGTGCTGAAAATGTACCCCCTAATGTTTGAGTAGTTTTCTGGCTACCATAGATGCTAAAATAGAGTGATTAAGGTCCACAGTATAAATATATATTTAGATAGTTTTAAAATATTTATTTGATATAGGGTTATGTGAATAGTTATATAGAGCTCCAATCTAATATGCTGCGACTTAATATTGAAAATTGTGGTGTTCAGTGAACTAAACTATATATTTTACTTCAAGCAGGACAGGGATGTTATGCTTCATTTTGACTTTTTTTTACTCCTTACTATGATTCTGAACAGAAGCCACTATAGCACGAAGTGAGAGAACCCAATGAATTCGTTTTTGGAATGCCATATGCTGGGAGTATTCTTAGAGGTTCCCCGCTTTCCCCTTTGTCCTTATTTTTAATCTAAGTACATCCAAGGCTTCAAAAACATTCTATCTAGTGTAAGCTACACATTGAATTTTGCTATTTTTTCTTCATTTTGCTGGTTGAGACACAGTACACAAGTATGTCCTATAAAGTATGTTCCTAGCTTCATTTCTTTTTCTATTTGAGTACAAGTAGATGCTTTATCATTAAAATGCTTTGCCTTGCATCTTTTAAAATGATCAATTTAGAGAAATTCAAACCTATTGTAAAGCTTATTTATCAGATATATACTGTATTTTGTGCTGTTTTTGGATGGTATTACACACTTGTAGAACCTTGTGACTCTTTAAAAAGTAAACAAAAATAATTTTTTTAATCATTGAAGAATGATTATAAAAACATTTCTTGTCTAGTACTTTCTGGTTAGCAGAGTTCAAGTAGGAAACATCCTGAATTTTGCTTTGTTAGTTTTCAGCGTTTGTTTGAAGAAACCTTGATGTAGAAAGTTTCAGAAGAAATACAAGAAGGAAATGTAATCTGAAAATATGTTAAGCAATACATACATATATATGTGTACACACACACATATATACTATCATACTGATATAGTGCGAGACCAGCTCGGCTACTCAAGGTGAGTGACGGGTGCCGCAAGCTTGAAGAAAACACAGACACAGACTGCAGAGAAAGATGGGACCGGGGGACTCAAGACCTCTAGGATCAAGAGCCTTGCTGATTGATCCCAGGTTGCTTTTATAGAGTTCTTGGCATAGCCTAAAGGTCTAACATTCCCAGGTTAATCCCATAAACAATCATAGGCTTCACATGACTGGGGCAATGATCTTTGTTTGCCTCCTGGGTCCGAGTTGAGCAGGTGTGGATCTGAGCAGGGTGTGGATTTGAGCTGGGCATGTTGAGCAAAGCAGCCCTGGGGGCAGGAGACCTCTCTCAGAATGATTAAGGGTCTGTGCCCCACCCCTGTTGGCCCCTCTGCGACTGTGCCTGTCTTAGGTTGTTCCTCCCCTGAGGAATCTTACCCGTCTCTGGCTAACCAGCCATCCTCCAGGGCCAACCAGGGTGATATGAGGCATGCAGTGAGAAAGGGGCTGTGCCCCCAGAGAGGGTCAATTTTCTGCCTATGCCCCCATAGTCTCCATGCCCAGCACCCTTAGCTCCTCCACTGCTCCAGCAGGACATTCTGCATTCAGTTGCTTGGCCCACATACTTTAACATTTTCAAGGTTTCAGAAAGACTCCTAAATGTCTTCCCACAATATAGCATATTTAAATTAAGGAAAAGGAAATGGATAGTGTTGAAGATATTTTTTTGACTTTGGTAGAAGAATCAGACTAATTTCACAACTTGCCTAATTTTAAAAGTTTGGCTTTCCCCATGTCAAGAATACTTTCTCTTTCATTCACTTTACTGAGGTTATTGAATATTACCATCCAAGACTAAAGCACCATTAGATACTCTCCAAATTAGAAAGATGAATAAAGCACTTGGAACTAGAGTGAGATTACACATTTAAGAGTAATGAAAATGAGTTTGGACTTCTTGAGTTCATCATGCCTCTAGGTGACATAAAGAAGTGTCTTCGAGTTTGATTAAAACTGAATGTCTGGGGTTTGGGGGAGAGGTCAATTCAGGGGACAGATTTTGGTGTCATGGTCATAGAGGTGGTAGCTGAAATTCTAGGATTAGAGTAGATCTCTAAAGAAAAGGAAGTAGAATAAGAGATGAAAAGTCTGGAGAAATCATTCAGATAAAGGGAAAGATAAACAAAGAGAAAGACAAGGAGAATTTGAAGAGTAAAGAAGAGATTGTGAAAATGATATAGACAAGGAAGAAAAAATTTTAAGAAAGATGAAGAGCTCAAATATCTAATGTTTCACATTGTTATTGGCATATTGACTGAGAAAAGACAATTTAATTTATTAATCCATGGGTTTGTTTAGTAGTTTTAAAGAGATAGAACTTGGGCTCTAAAATATTGAGGCCTGAATGGAAAATAAAATGAAAGCTGCCATTAAGACTGTCAAAAATTATTTCATGACTTTGGCCATGAGAAAAAAGAATCAAGTACAATGGTGGTATGATACAGAGCAGGAGTTGTGGGAGGCTGTTTTGCTGTTGATTTGTTTCTTTTGCTTGGGTAAGATTTGCATCCATTTTCACTAGGAAGCTGTGTTAATTTATAGTCTAAACTGGGTCACCTGTGACAGTGAAAAGGGGGCTATTAGTATTTGCTCTTGGACGGTAGGCAAAAACAGGAACTGCCTGGCAAACTAGGATATAATAAATTCACTACCATGTGTAAAATAGATAGCTAGTGGGAACGTGCCCTTTAATGCAGGGACCTCAGCTTGGTGCTCTGTGATGACCTAGATGCATAGGATGGGGGTGGGGTGGGGTGGGGTGGGAGGGAGGTCCCAGAGGGAGGGGATATATGTATATATATAGATGATTCACTTCATTGTACAGCAGAAACTAACACAACATTGCAAAGCAATTATATGTCAATAAAAAAAGATACCCTATTTACAGGTAGAGGGAATTAAACCTAATAATTTTCAGTTCTAATCTGGACAGGCTGGGTTAGCATAAAAATCTTTTAGGGTTCTGGATGATATAGAGAGCAGAAACATTGCCACATTCATTCCTGAGATAATTGGATCCAGTGACACTTTCCCAATGATTGGCTGTAAAGCAGAGGCAAAACTTGTAAGGCCTGTGCCAATTGTTTCATAATATATTAAAGAGTTATCTTCCTCACAGTGAAAGGGAAAGACAGAAACAGCATATGACCCTCTAAACAGTTTTTACAGATGCATGTATACACAACATGTAAAGGAATATGACAAAGAGAATACCATCCATTACAAAAGAAAATAGCCAGATATGCAGGGTTATTTTGTGTGTGTGTGTTTTTAAGTTCAGGTTAACTTTTTTGAGATATATTAAATGGGACCGTATGAGATTTAGATGAAACTTTATTTGCATATTTTAAGTTTTTTTTTTCCTAAAGCAGAATATTTTCTTGATAAATATGGTAGGAATGGTAGGTGATATTGGCCTCTCTTTATACTAAGAGGATCTCATTTGGTTTGGTTTGTTACACTATTGAATTCTCCTGGTCCTCCTCCTTCTTTCTTGTGTACCGTTCCCCATAGTCCCTCAAGCTGAAAATTGATCTCTAGTCAATAGTGTGCAGTGATTTGACCTGGTTCGTAATCAGTCCCGCTCTGTGAATGAAATTTATCATGGGAGACTTGATTACTATCTCTGTTAGGACTGACCTGGTTGAAAGCCCTGTCAAGCTGCCTGAAATTTGGATGCTTTGGACGTTTGCCGTAAGGAATTCTTTGCTCACCAAAGGAGCTAAATTGAGCAGAGATGAAGGACTGGTGTTTATTGATTTTTTTTCCCTCCTTGCTTCTGAATAGCTTAGACTACAAATTTAAAAGCCATTCCCTTAGCATTTAAGTAAAATACTCCTCTACTCTTGCAAGTCTTCCTGATATGGTTTCAAATAACTTTATAAAACAAGTTTTATAATTGGAAAAACATTTAGCTGGCTAATAGAAATTCAAAGAAATCTTTGACAATATTGTATCATTGCTTGTACCTGCTCTTGAAAGCTGATAGTAATGCCAGGGTTTCCTTCCTACAGGGATCAAACCATCCTTTGTTTGAAATTAAAAGTCAGTCCTTTGATGTTTCACTGAGCCTTTTGTTCCTCTTGCTCTTTTCTTTCTTTTTTTTTTGATTCTGTTCTGATATGTTTTAAATGTAGAAATTTGATTTTTCTTGATTTACATAAAAAAGATAAATGCTCAATGAAAAACCAACAATACAGAAAATTATAGAGGAGAATAAAATCACCTAACATCTCTATAAAAATTAATTTTGTTAAGTTTAGATCACTATCCCTCTATGCACGTATATTGAATTGATAGTATTTTGTAAATTGCTTTTTTATTTTGTTTTACTCAACAGTATGTTGTGACTATTTTTTAGGACAATAAATATAGGTTTGTGTTCTCTTTGTATGACTATGGATTCGTATATTTAACTGATTTTCTAAAGGTGGGCATATGGAGGTGTTTTCAGTTTTCTAAAATCATAAACAAAGCAGAGGAAAAACTTTGTGTTATTCATTATTTGATGTCAGGAGAGAGCTCTTCAAGCTATCTGAGCACTTTGGGGTATGTTAGCAGGGGACAGGTGGAGCTAAGGATATTCAGTGCAGTTGGGTCTCCTTTAAAGCCCGGAAACGAGAAATAAATTGGGGTCGCTGTTGGGCACATTTTATTGTCTTAGCTTCTTTTTGGCATCTGCTGGCAGTCTTTACATTTGTGTATATGGTGGGAAATGATTGTTCCAGTCCTACATATGCTCACAATTTAAGGCTGATTAAAGTTTTCATTTTTATTTTCAAATTGCATGGAGAGGAACAGTATTTGGTCAGCATGAGTCAAGTGGCTTCTGTGTTTCTGATTAGTTAGGTTCAAGGTGAGGGGTAAAGTAGACTGTGCACTCACAGGGACAGTGGAGATAGTATGTGTGCCAGTTTCCTAAAGAGAGGATGTGATGATGGAGGGAATACTTTTGCATGTACTTTTGTCCTCATCTGATTATAACCCTAGGATAAATATATCAAAGTAAAATTTCAAGATAAAAAGCACTTATTGTAGATTTTAACATATCCAGCCAACTTGTTTATTAGAAAAGTTGTTCCAGTAGACTTTCCTTCCAATGGTACCTGAAATGCTTTTCTTCCTTGATACTTATTCCAACAGTATTTAATTCTCAATCTTTTAACTGTGAACCTGTGTGATAGTCAAAAAATTATGACTTTCTGTTTAAATTTTCAACTTGTAAGAGCTTTTTCTTAACATTTGGGTTCATGATACTTGTCATAAAATTTCAGCCTTGTTTATGATGGTTTTGCTATATAGACATTTACATTTTTATTTAGACAGTTATTAAGCATGACAGAATTTGGGCTAGAGGAATGTACATTCCAAATAAAACTAACTTTAACTGTAAATAATAGCTCCTAACATTGCTAGGTATAAATTGGTAGTGCAAATATAAAAATGTATGTAATTACTTGCAGAGTTTAGTTATTTTTCTAACTTGAATGTGTGCATTGCAATTCCAGATCAGTCTTTTTTGATTTGGGGAAATAGGAGCACAAACTTTAGGAGTGGGTAAGTGTCTTAGATATCATGCACTTCTTTTCATCTGTTGTAAAGCAAGGCATTTGGAACTGTAATTTCTACCAATGTGTATTGAGCATCTATAATTTATCAGCCTATTTACATGTGCTCTTTATTCATCATTTCAACCCTGTAAGATAGGTGTTAACTGCCTGCTTTTTATGTGTTGAGAATCTGAGGTTCAGAGAAATGAACTGAACTTTCTTATCATCATGTAGTTAACAGATGATAGAACTGAAATGTGAAATTAGTTCTTTCAGAATTTAAAACCTGTCATTTCCCTGATTATATCATATATTTATATTAACGTGATAGAGACCCTGTGCTCCAGCAACTTAGTTTCTAATTGGGAAGACGTTTTATTTAGTGAGAGTTTGCCATCCAGACCAGTGACTCTTAACTAGAATGGTACCACCCCTGGAGCATTTGAAAACATGGGAGAACATTTTCATTTGTCAGGTTGACTGGGAGTCGCCACTGGCATTTAGTGATTGAGGCACAGGAATGTTAAACATTTTGCAATGCCTACTTCAGGTTCCTAGAACAAAGAATTTTCCGCCCACATTTGCCCTTGGTGTCCCCATTGAGAGATGATGTTTTTCCCTGTGATATCCATGAGGGCAGGGGACATTTCTTCTTGTTGTATTATTACTGCCTAGTAGAAGGTATAATGCCATTTAGCTTTAGGCTCTTATTACATGTGCTGAAAACTTCCTAGAGTCACAGCCACAAATAGGAGCAGCCATACTAAAAGGACAGGAATTATTACTGCCACTTACCATGCAACCCAGAGTTTCAATACTCAGCTCACTTGCTTACTAAGAGAATATCCACAGCCTTCATGGTATTGTAGATTTTATTGGGTTGGCCAAAAGGTTGGTTTGTTTTCTTCCATAAGATGGCTCTAATAGCACTTAGTTGTCTTTAACTTCATTCAAAGCAATTTTGTTAGATTGTGACAGTGTGCATTTAAAAAAAGACATCAAAATTGGTGAATTTTTGTGTTGCCATTTTAATATTGAAAATGGAAGGAAAAAAAGCAACATTTTCAGTGTATTCTGCTTTAGTATTTCAAGAAAGTTAAAAACTCAACTGAAACGCAAAAAAAGATTTGTGCCGTGTATGGAGAAGGTGCTGTGACTGATTGAACATGTCAAAAGTGGTTTGAGAAGTTTCCTGTTGGAGATTTCTCGCTGGACGATGCTCCATGGTCAGGTAGACCAGTTGAAGTTGATGGCGATAAAACTGAGATGTCAATCGAGACCAATCAATGTTATACCATGTGGGAGATAGCTGACATATTCAGAATATTCAAATCAAGTGTTGAAAATCATTTGCACCAGCTTGGTTATGTTAATTGCTTTGATATTTGGGTTCCACATAAGTTAAGCGAAAAAAAATTTTCTTGACCATTTTTTCACATGTGGTTTTCTACTGAAATGTAATGAAAATGTTCTGTTTTCAAAACAAATTGTGACGAGCGATGACAAGTGGATACCATACAATGATGTGGAAAGGAAGAGATCGTGGGGCAAGCAAAATGAACCACTGCCAACCACACCAAAGGCCAGTCTTCATGCAAAGAAGGTGAAGTTGTGTATATGGTGGGATTGAAATGGAGTCCTCTGTTATGAGCTCCTTCCAGAAAACCAAACGATTAATTCCAACAAGTACTGCTCCCAGTGAGACCAGCTGAAAGCAGCAGTAGACAAAAGCACCCAGAATTAGTCAACAGAAAATGCATAATCTTCCATCAGGATAACACAAGACTGCATGTTTCTTTAACGACCAGGCAAAAACTGTTAGAACTTGGCTGGGAAGTTCTGATTGATCTGTATTCACCAGACATTACACCTTCAGGTTTCCATTGATTTCGGTCTTTACACAATTCTCTTAATAGGAAAAATTTCAATTCCCTGGAAGACTGTAAAAGACACCTGGAACAGTTCTTTGCTCAAAAAGGATAAAGAGTTTTGGGAAGATGAAATTATAAAGTGGCCTGAAAAATGGTAGAAGGGAGTGGAACAAAAGGGTGAATACATTGTTCAATAAAGTTCCTGATGAAAATGAAAAATGTGTCTTTTATTTTTACTCGAAAACTGAAGGCACTTTTTGGCCCACCCAGTGCACCATAATCTGCTCCTATGATCAGAATTCTTCTCTGTCAAAATATTTCATTGGTTCCTTCCTTCCTCACATTTATATTCTGTTAGTAAACTACCAGAGGAGTCTTGCTCTCTGCTCTTTCTTGTTACTCTCTTGGGTCTTGTTCTTTTCTCTACTAGGAATGCAATTCCCATTTTTCTTTACCTCAGTAGATTTAACTCACTTTTCATTATTCAGTTCCAGTATGTAAATGT
Organism: Hippopotamus amphibius kiboko; assembly: GCF_030028045.1. NCBI lineage: Eukaryota > Metazoa > Chordata > Mammalia > Artiodactyla > Hippopotamidae > Hippopotamus > Hippopotamus amphibius. The sequence goes on from NC_080188.1 coordinate 35,371,916, forward strand.
TCCTCTTCTGCAATTGCAGAACACCCTGTGCATAGCGCTATTGAGGTGTTTACCACAGTATATTGTATTTTAGTTTTCTGTTCTTGTTTCCCCTCTAGACTGTAAGCTCCGTAAAGGTAAGGGACTATGTTTACTTCATTAGATTAAAGATTATAGATTACTTTCCCTGTAATTTGAACTATTCATGATGAATATACCACCAAGGTAAGAACCTTGAGAGCAGCTTTGGAACAAGCTGTGCTTCCACCAGTTCAGACTATCCAAATATTGGATTATGTCTTGGCATTCTTTTCATTGGAATGAATCTTGTAAAAATCTTCGTGTATGTTCTTTACCACAGAAGAGATATTTATATGGCTTTAGATCCATCATGTATTTCTAAATCTATCATCAAGTTTGGCAGTAGACGCATTTTTTTGGCTTAATAAGGCTAAATTTTTGCTAAAATTTGTTCTCTTTAAAGGCTTCACTCCAAAAAAATTTAAATCATTTGCTTTAAATAAGCATTCAACCAAAGTGGAAGATAATCACATATACTTTGCAAGTAATGTAGGAACAGGAATTAACACCTATGAATAGGAGAGAACACTTGGAAATTTATTATTTCTATTTTGTACTACCATGACAAATTGACTTAAAAGCAAACTATATCTTGATTAAATCCTAAAAAAGGAAATCTTTAGTGGGCCTGTGCCACTATTAGGAATGCAAATATTTGAATTTCAAACTTACAAGAAATCACTAACAAATGGAATTCTTGGGTAATTAAGTATTCTGATTTAAAGGAGCTTCAAATTTATAAAGTGTGAACTAGTTACCTCAATTTTTCAGTTGTATTAAAATATTTCTGTAATGCTTTAGCACATTAATTTATGGGTAGAGTATTATAAAAATGATATATCCTCTTTGATATAGGCTCTTACAGTACTTGAGGATCATTTTTTGAAATATGAAGTTTTTAATTGTAATTATGGGTTACGAGTGAAATTATGTGACATATCTTGAGTCCAGGACGTACCCTGGGTAGTAATGTTTTAAGAATAATAATTTATAATGTTTTCTTGTGATTTATCTTTTTCTTAAAAACTACATACAATAAGAGTTTAACTTAGGGCTGTATTGATAATTAAGGTTTTAATGTGTCTGTTTGTATATATAAGCTCTTTTACTGATAAATGCTAATAACCAAAATGAAGCATGGAAACATTAGTTCAATAAGTAAATGGTTAGAGGTTGAGAAAAAAAATTTAAAAATCACTAAAATTAATGCATGATATATTTCCTATCATGATATATTCCTAAGCTTGCTTTTGGTTTATAAATATGTATAGTTACATATAGTAGTGAAGAAAAGCAAATGATTCCATAATTCTGTTAAAAATGGTGTATTATTTCTTTCTACTTTTCATATAATTAAATTGAAAAAAAGTATAAACTAAACTTCAATGAAAGTAAAGCTGTCATCGCAAGCTTTGTGGATTTTGCCTTGAAAAAACATGATTAGCATGTTAGATCAAGGTTAAAGAATGTATTATCTTTGAAGGCTGTGACAGTTGGATTGCTGGCATGGCAAAAGAATCTGTATTCCACTAATGGGTGAACTTCTTACCCATGTGATAAATAGTATACTTTACAAAGAAGTAAAATGAGGAGATTTATTTCCTCTGCTTCAGGGAAATGAGTCAAGGTGCATATGGATATCTTGACTGAAAAAGCTGTCTCCTTATCAATACACCAAAGATGAAATGTCTTGTTTGAGTATAGGTCATAAGCACGTGGAAATACTTATTGAAACTTTATGTTCTTTGGACTCTTTTGTAAATTAAATAAAAAAGAATACATTGTGAAATTTTAACTGTGATGTGAATCATACTAATATTGTTGACAGAACTAATATCTTCATTATAAATTGGGTACATTATATGTCTTTCATACATAGAGCTTTAATAACTTAGGGGACAAAATTTGAACTCTGGAACTTTTCAGTACTTATAATTATGAACTGATGGAATTCTACTTTATTTTTGTTCTGTTGTTCAGGGTACAGTTAAAACATCACAAAATATGTAGTATAATATCCTGGGAATGTACTAAATCAGAAGCTGCCTAATTTTATTTGGGAATGTCACTTAAATGTGTTTTATTTAATCTGGATATATTGAATTCTTGTTTAACCTTTCAACTTTTCTAACTTCCTGATCTTATTATTTTCAAAATATCCTTTAATATAAATTTCATTTGCAAAAAATTTTAAAAATTCCATAGTTTGCAGATAATTTAAATTTATTTCTCTGTTTGAGGATTGGAATAGAACTTCTGGAGCATTGGGGAGAGAAGTTCCACCCTCGGAACTGTTTATAGTTGCTCCCCCTCCTCTGGTGTTATCAGGAAGGCAACTGAGAAAAATAACTGTATTGTGGAAAAGTATTAATTACATGTAGCAAAATTTAAAAGGGTATATTTGTCATGAAATGAAGGTGAAAGAAAGCATTTTAAACTTTAGATACCAAATGGATTCAAAGAAAAAACCAGAGTGGTTACTATGAAGAGCCAGCAGTAAGTGTTGTCAGGGACAACCGTCTTTTCCTCTTACAAACTGTGATCCGTTCCCACAGGTCTAGAAAATGTGCCTTAGAAGCAAGTTTGTTCTAGTCACATTTTAGGACACTGGGGAATCTTCTGCAGATGTCTCCAGTAGCATTTTACTCTGCTTCTCTCTTCTTTTTTTTTTTTTTTTGTTAGCAACAACAAACAAGAATAGAACATTATGTATTTTAAAAAGACTCCTAGAGCAGACTATAAAATATGTCTTTTTCAAATTCAGTCGAAATTAGATTTATGAGACAGCTTTGGTAGGATTTTTCTATTCATCAAATTGGATTTAGAAAGAGATTTGTCATCCTAATCGGTTAAATGGGGACAAAATCTAGTCTTAAGTTGTATCGTTGAATAAAATTTCTCAAATTTATATAGTAGATATAATATTTGCTTCCTCGTTAAACATAAAAAATGCCTATTATAATCCATATGACAAATTCTTAACTCTTCCTTTTAAAAACACGTTTATAAATTATTTCTATGAAAAAAAGTAGAATGATTTCTGCCTTTCTTTGGAAGAGATTGTTTAAAATCATAAAACTGGTTTATTAAAAAATGAATACACTGTTCAGTTAATAACTTTTTTTGTTTTTGTTTGAAGAAAAGACATTTAGATGAACCTTCTCTCTTTATAGAGAATTTGCATCTGGGGTTAGGAGAATGGACTTGTCTCATTTCCAGGGAATACCTAGAAAAGCACTACTTATTGCATAGATTCCTTTTCATTCTGTTTTGCTCTTAAAATTATTCAGCTTTTAAAGAAATATCATTAATGCTTGAGATTATCCCTGTAATGAGAAATCACAGCATGCATCTTGAAAAATGGTTCCACTTCATCTTTTCTCATTCATCTCTTAGTGCCATTATAAATGCATGAGTGCAGTGTATGGCTATTCAGGTCAAATTCTCTTTCAGGACTGATGTTCCTGTTATACAGTGTATCCATCTATTAACATGCTGAAATGTCAAAAGCTTCTTTTTTTTAAGAGTAGAATGTCAGTTTCTTTTTCATTCAGAGCAATTTACCCTGCAAAAAAGCAAGAGATTTGACAGTTGCAGCCATCAGGGCCAAGACTGGCAGATGATTTGAGGAGATAGGAGTAAATGTTCAAATATGTATCAGGGTACCCAAAGTTTATACGTTTCTAGGACAGTTTATGCGGTAAAAGGGACAATGCATGAGGTAAAAGGTGCATGTGTATATAAAAAGCTGTATCTTATTCCTAAATTTCAGGTTTTGAGAAATATTTCTTCAGTTCTATAAACTCCTGGTTTCAAACTCTTAAGTGACTTCTGAATTGCAACCCAGAGTATCATTGTGATTGCATGAAAGTAAAGAAGTTTTCAATTAACTATTGTTTACATCTAAATATTTAGAACTGTGATTGAATGCTTTTCATTGATAATTAGAATTTTATTGATTGTATGTATATTGATAATGAAGAAACCAAGGATGGCATATATATGAGGAAAAGAAGCTGGATAGAGAACAAAGATTCTGTATGTTAATGTGGAATATATAAGATGTATCCTATAAGTACTTAATTGTAATATATAAAATGCATAATGTACACCACTGAAATTGCTTTAAAAATACTGTAAATATGAATGTTAAATTAACTGTGGTGATCATTTGGCAAACCGTATTTGGATCAATGAAAGCCTACACAAGTGCACAGTTTTCAAGTTGGCAGTCAAATCCAAACGATAAGCTTCCCCCCACATCTCTGAAAATTCTTCTTTTGTAAGAGAATGGATTGGGGTGGCTATTTTTATTTTCCACTTCAAAAATGAGTTGGACCGAAGGAATGATGTGGTTCTCATTGACATTCCACACGTATTGAAAATACCTTCCTGCATGCCCGTGTTGTGGGATTCGTTCAAGTCCACGCAGTCCTGTAAGGCCTGTGAAGCTGAGCCTCTGCTCCTTTTATTTTCTTTCTCTGGATGGAACTCTGCTGTCTTGAGAGGGTCTATCTGTTGAGAGTTTTTCCCCCTGAAAGGAAAGTAAAGAGCATGTAGGGTAGCAGGTTATTTTGGAAGCTTGTGTGCCTCAGTGTGTAAGTGTGTGGGGAGGTGTGAGGGTGGAAATTGGCCTCATTATGCCTTTCAGTTTATTCGTTTGTTGGTCCCCTGTCAACCTGCCAGCCCTCTCTGTGGGATAACTGCCCTTTGTATCCTAATCTGCCAACATTCATGGTGGTTGCATTCACTGTACCCATTCTACTGTGGAACTCCATTACAAGTGGGGTTTGAATGCAAAGCTTCATGGTATCTGGGTATATAGACAGTGTGCTGAGCCACAAAAGCATCCTTTGTATTTCTTAGTCTTCTTATAATCCTTTAAAATAAAACAAAACAAAACAAACCACAAACCAGCTTTGAAGAGGGGATTTTCTAGGAATAGGAAGGAAAATATGCTTTCACTACACTGTTCCATACTTTTCATAATACAGTGTTTGGGGACGTTTCTCATTTTAAAATCTGATTTGTTTCATTGGCTAAAGTGGGCAGCGTTTGAGGCTAATTTTTACTTGTTGAGGTGTGGGTGAATTCTTCTCGCTGTTACCTTGCCTGGCAGGTGGCTACATTGATTATTCTTGGCATGTGCTTTAGAAGTGCCTCTCTGATCCTCATGAGCTCCTGCTTTGTCCTCAGCAGTCCTGGACAGTTCTTAACCCTGAACTCCCTTCTCAACAGAAGATGCGCCTCTGACCTCTTTATGGTTACCTCCTCTGAGTCTGTTGTTTATCCTCTCGTCTGTGGGCGTGAGAGGTGGTTTTGAGAATAAAGAGTGACAGAATCTTCAGTCAGCAGACAAGTGACAATTACAAATGAAACCAGGAAGGCTTGTTTTTCCTTCCTCCACACCCCCACCCATTACTTTAGAGACAGAATTCCAGCCCTGAGTCATAAGGAAGAGTGACAAAATTGGGATGCTACCGCAAACTGAGAGAAATGCTGTGCTTCTGCTTCTGTCCTTCCTCCCCTCCTGGGGGCTGGCACAGGCCTTGTGAGGGTCAAGGGCCTCTCTTCCTTTCTTCCTCTTTTCTGTTTTGTTTTTGTTGAACTACTTGATGTAGATGGAAATGATATGTTTACTCCTTTTGTGAAAAATCAGTGTAAACTGGGTATTTAAGTTATCGCATTAAAGTACTGAGCATTTGCCCAGTACTCTGCTTCACGTGTGTTTTCTCATTTCACTGGTGAACTTATACATGACCATGGAAGTCAGAGCTTCCTTTGGAGATTCTTTGTTTTTTTAAGAATCATAAATCTATTCATATTACTGTGACTTAGATAATTGGGCACAGCATTGACTTGCATAAATTCATACACACACACACACTAATGATAGCAGTGTCTGCTAAGGTCGTAATCAGTACAGATGAATACAGCGCAGGTTCTAGGTCTTTTATCTACTGTCATAAAAAGAATATCCCCATATCCCCTCCCTCCCGCGACTCCTCCCACCCTCCCTGTCCTGGCCCTCTAAGGCATCACCCATCATCGAGTTGATCTCCCTTTGTTATACAGCAACTTCCCGCTACCTATCTATTTTACACTTGATAGTGTATATATGTCTATGCTACTCTCTCACTTCGTCCCAGCTTCCCCTTCGCCCTCTGCCCCCCCAACCCTGTGTCCTCAAGTCCATTCTCTGCGTCTGCATCCTTATTCTTGCTCTGTCACTGGGTTCATCAGTACCATTTTTTTAGATTCTCTATATATGTGTTAGCATACGGTATTTATATTTATCTTTTTGGCTTACTTTCCTCTGTATGACAGTCTCTAGGCCCATGCACCTCCTTACATATAGCTCAATTTCATTCCCTTTTATGGCTGAGTAATATTCCGTTGTGTATATGTGCCACATCTTCTTTATCCATTCACCTGTTGATGGGCATTTAGGTCACTTCCATGTCCTGGCTATTGTAATATAGTACATCTTTGGAGTAGTATTTTTAGGACTTCCATGACAGTATAAAACGGAGGAAATTTTCTTTTTTTCTTCATCTTTGTCAGTGGTTCTCAAAACTTAACGTGCATGTGATTCACTGGTGTTATGGTACGTGTGACAGAGATTAAGAAGAGACTGATTTGATTTAGCAGGTATTGTGGTGGCACAGAGATATGCATATTAAATAAACATTCTCATTTTCATACAAGAGGCTCAGAAGCCATAGTTTGAGGACCACTGAGAAAAGCCATCCTGTGTGGCCTCTAATTTATAAATGAATCGTTCTGTGTGAGGCTCTGCTTGTTACCAGAGCTAGTTTAACTATGAATTTCTAAATTTGATCACCAGAAGAACAATTCAATCTATATATAGTCATTTTTTAATTTATGTATTTCAATATTTATATTTTAGAGAACACCCTATATTTCCCATTCATAATTCAAAATTATTGAGTAACTATAGTGAAAGTCAGTGTATAAATCATAATGCACATTTTATATGAATGTGCATTATTATAGTCTTCTGACAAATTTTAGATAAACTAAAGGATTATCACAGTATTATGAAAGTATCTTTTACATTCGGTAGAGCTTATCAAGTAATCCTATTTCCATGTGTCTGCAAACTTGCCTCATGATCGTCCCATTTCACACATGTATACGATTCCTAATCCCTGCCACCTCTCTCAGTAATGAGTACTGTGGTAGTACTGGAAAAATTTTACTCTTCGTAGGCCCACCAATACAGTATTTAAGTGCTTTCTAATCAGACTGACTCTAGTAGTGATTGATCCAAGCTCATTCTTTTCTAGTCTTTGCTTAAGATACCTTCTCAGTCCTTGCTATTAACAATGATAAGAATAGTTCTAATTCATAGGTTTATTTTGAGACTTGATGAAAACATATATGCACAGCCAATAGCACAATGCTTCACACATCCTAAACCTTCCACAAATGTTTAGTTAGGTGGTCAGGAGTATCTACGAAGCACATACAATCTCCAGATTTGTTGATTGTGGGTATCAGCAGTTTTGTTTTACTTAGATGTTTGTTACACACAACAAGGCAATTAGATTGGTTTATTTTAAACTAAAAGAGATCTTAGAGATTTTTAAATAAACACCCATGCCACCATCTTTCATTTCAGACACTGAAGAAATGTATACAGAATGGTGAATGAGCTGGCATTGGAATTGGTTTACTTCCCCCAGCCATGCAATACCCATCTTCTAGCCTCAGTGTACTTTCGAATGTTAAATTATGGTGCCTTGACTCACGGAAGTTGAGTTATTGTCATCAAATAGCAACCATCTGATAAGCATTTACACTATGTATGATATTTTGTATGTTTTAAATATTAGCAGGATTATGAAACTTGTATACTAAATTTTTAACATTTTCTTCTTTTGAGTTGGATCTAGTAACAACATATAGCTGATATCAAACAGCCTTGTAACTAAAATTGTCTTGCCCTTTGTATATTAATGTAAATCGGTAAAGCTGGTTCCATAGTTTGGCAGTGGTTCTGCATGATGATGCAACCCAGGGGGACTATCTTAGATCTCTTGGTCCTTGGGTTTGTGAAGCTCAGATGTTTTTTGGAGCCAGCCTGCTGCCAGCTGGCTTATTCTCAGAGGAGGTGCTCTGGCAGTAACTTTTCAGGCAGATAGAAGTAGTCAGATTGGTCAAAATAATTGAGAGCCAATGTTATTGGAATCCCTGTTCAGAATAATTCCTTTTCAGCCGGCCCTGGATGCCATGTAAAGAGGAGTACAGAGTTGGAGTGGGTATCTGACTGTACTTGTTCTGCACTTCATAGAGTAACTCCATCTGAGGATGTAGTGCTTTATTTTGGCAGCTGTGATGTGGTGATTAGCCTCGTATTTTAGACAGGACATGCATCAGAGCCATCAGCCCTCAGATTCAAACTAAATTGGACATTTTGCTCTAGGGAATAATTCTGCTCTACTCACATCTGACTGCTTGCTGCTTACCAGAGGGTGGCCTGACTGGCCCTATTAATCCTCATTTTAAAGTCCAGGCCAAAATATTACCTTCTCAGAAAATCCTTTCTCACCGTTCTCTTTTCTATCATATCTTCCATGCTCCTCTCTATTACAGCAATTAGTGATTTCTAACTTTTTAATCTAACTTTTAGAGGGCAGGGAGAATGAGATGGGCATTCTCATACTCTATGTACAGCTTTATTTTTTTCAATCCCCCAGGATAACGTCAGGCACATACTAAGTGCTTAATAAAAGTGGAATGAATGAACATGCCATTTGGATATCTCTTTGTAAGGTAGACTTTAATAGTTATCACTGGTCCTGGGTGAACACTGTTGCTGTTGTCCAGTTGAAACTAAATGTAATTTATACCATTCCATGTGTCTTAAACTGTCTTGCTCTGAAATACTATTACACATCTGGAGAATTTTGCTCAACTCTCTCCTTTAAAGACACTTCTACAAGGCTGTTTTTCACTAGTATTTAACAGTAATAATAAATGATGATAAATCAAGAGTCAAAGGACTTTCTTTAGGTTTGTTTGTTGGTTTTTATAGTTTTCTTCTTCTCTTCCCTTTGCAGTGTGTCTGTGTGGGAGGGGTCAGGTGGGATGGGCAGTGGTGACAGTTGTATTAGTTTGAGGAATCACGACAACTTTGAAGTGAAAGATTCTTTTAAAGGGGTTTGCTTTAAATGCAGCATCTAGATGCAATTATGCCAAAATAACTTTGAGGTTTTTAAAATGTATATATGTTTTGTCTTATGTTCGGTATAATGAGTTGTGTGTATGTGTGTGTGTGTGTGTGTGTATGTGTTGTTCTTGTTTTTATTGCAGAACCATTTTCCTAAATGTATAATCTATTGAAATCAGTATAATTTTGAGGAATAGCTACTTTCATATTTTCAAAACTTAATCTAGGGAGATATTTATTAACATGGAGATGTGAGTTACTATTTACCTTTGGGTAAATTTCATCTTACTATATTACAAAATAATTAAAAAATTAATTTATGAATTCTTATAAAAATTAAGGACTACAGAGGTGTATCAAGTTAAGAGTAAAAATCTCCAGCCCCTCCTATTGCCCATAAGTAAATATGGTAAATGACTTAGTTTGTATTTTTCTAGACTTTTCACTGTATATACAGTCATATATAGGATAGTATATTTATCTGTGCAGTATATGTTTATGCATATATATGGAATACATAAAAAGCACATAGAATATTCATTAAAAATGGGAATGTAGCTGTTATACATAACATTCTCAGATGCTTTTGTCGCTCCAAAACTTATCGTAGAAATCTCTCTCTTAGTGTGTATAAATGTCTTTCTTTCCTTTTTATCAGTTCTATAGTGGTTCTTTACATACAAGGTCCACAATATAGTGATTTGGTCTCCTTTTCTTGGCCTTCTGTGTTGTTTTCAGTTTTTTCGTACTTTGAATACTGCTGCAGCAGACATCATGGGCATACTTATTGGTGTACCAGTGCAAGTATTTTGGGGGATTACATTTGTAGAAGTGAAATTATAGGGGAAATTATGAAATACATAATAAATGTTTTGCTAAATACTGCCAAAACACAAATGCAAATGCAGGAGTTCTTTCTTTTACGTGGTTATTTTAAAAACAGGATCTTGGTATTTTAGAGTAAGTACATTTCTTTCTAATTATAAAATAATGTATATTCATTGTAGAAAATTTAGAATTATATAACTGTTAAAGAATAAAAAGAAAAGCTTTATAATCCTACCATCTAGAAGCAAGCACTGTTGCTCTTTTGATACATTTAGTTCCAGTCCATATTTTCCTATGAATAATTTTTACTGTGTTGATACCTCAGATTTTCTTATTTAACGTTATAGTGCATTTATACCTGTATCATTAGAAATGTTAAAACACTGATATACTGATTCCCTCATTGTTTATTATATAGCACTAGCATGATACTTTAACTGTATGTCTCTATTTTATATTGATAATGTCTCCACTTTCAGCAGTCATAAATTGTAAGAAATATGTTTCATGAAAAGCTGTCTCTGTATTTCATATTAGTCTCAGTGCATTTTAAAAGTTATATAAAATTGTGTTAAATAGTAGTAATATTATAATGCATTTAGATGCCAAATTTTCTTCCCACAAAGCCTGCATCAATTGTGGTCCCTTCTGTACAGTTTAAGCATGCCTATTTCAGCATTCCCATGCTGCTGCTGAAGGGTTTTTATGATGCTTGGAGGGCTATGATCCGTTTCTTCTTTGAGTCTTAAAGTATTATTTCTTATTTGTTATACGCACTTCTTTATAGTTTGGGCTTAGAGTTACAACTTGGGTTAAACTTCTTGAGTGTGCCAGCTGGCCAATATTATTAGACACTTTATAACTGTTTTCTTATTGTGGAGCTTGACATGAATTGTGTGTGGAGGGGTGAGCAGTGATGAACTCTGCAGTTGTATAGATGTTTAATGGTGATAATGAAAACCTAGACTCTCCAGAAAAATGCCATACACATACAATTTCCTTACAACTTTGTATATTTCTTGGTGATCCCTTAGGAGACCATGTCATCTGCATCCATTCCTCACACACCCAGTGTACCTTAGAGAAGGGAAAAGGGGATCACTGTCTTCTTTGGCTGCCATTTCCTCTTTCGTGTTTATCTTTTTTTCGCGACAAGCCATATTCTTTGGAAGCTCTTGCCACTGGGCTTTACCACCTTCTTCCCTCTTACTGTTGACATGACTGATCTCATTATTTTCTCATTCAGGGAACCTTCTAGGATCAGTCTCATAGCTCTCCTCTCACCAAACCTTTAACTTCAAACAGCCATGGTTTTAATACAGCTCAGTTTTGAAGCCTAAACATCTCTTATAAATTTACCTATCTGCCATGATTATCCTAAATCTTATCATCACCAGATATTTCAGTTTTCAAAACCACAGAAATCAGACCTACCTCTGATTACAGTCTTGCTTTCTTCCCGTTAACTTTCTCAGGTCTTCTCATAGCATCAGTTGAAAAACACATTGATTTTCGTCCCTATCCATGTTCAATTCCTTGACCATCATTTTTCTTACAGCCTTGCCAATACTCTCGAAAACCTTACTCCCCTCTCTCCATCACACTAGCCTGGCAAGATGCCTTACCGGGTGTCAAAAATGATGTGTTGGGAGGACCCAGGCCACGTCAGGCTTAGTCCTTGCTCTTGTGCTGACTAGCAATATAACCTTGGTAAGTCACTTCACTAATCTAGGCTGTATAAATTGTAGTGTTTGGACTAGATCATCTTTTTCTAAAATATGACACTAGACCCAGATGTTATATGTTAAAAAAAAAGAAAAAAAGAGTTCCACACTCAGATGCGTTTGGCAAACAGCGTATTATTCCCTGTTACAAATTCACAGTGTATGATAACATCTTAAAGGTTCTGAGAGTTCCTATAGGGAGAAAAAAGCAACTTAACATTATTTTTTTTTCTATTTTTAATTTGGGGGGGAACCTCTATACTGTTTTCGATCTTTCTTATACCAATTTAATTTTATGCTTTTTATTGGAATATAATTACTTTACACTCTTGTACCAGTTTTTGAGGTACACCAAAGTCAATCAGCTGTATTTATACACATATCCCCATCTTCCCTCCCTCCTGCGACTCCTCCCCACCCTCCCCGTCCCAGCCCTCTAAGGCATCACCCATCATCAAGTTGATCTCCCTTTGAATTTAACATTATTTATCCTAGCATTTCTCAAACTATTTGACTATGGAGCCTCACACAATTTATATCTGCAGAACTTGGGTCGAATTGAACACACTTTTGGGATTGCTGGGCCAGATTATCTTTGGCATTATTTATTTTTGATCTTTAATTTTATGATTCTGTAATTTATTTTATGTGCTTTAGTCACAAAGCATATCTAGGATAGATACAATTCAGCATCTCCATAATTCAGTGAGATGGATTTATGCTACATGTCATCCACAAATAAATAGAACATTGACAGTGGTCCTTCTTTAAGAAGTATTCTTTTGAGATCAGCAGTATTTTATATGTTGTATCAGAAAGAGAGAGAAAAAAATCCTATGACTTATTAACTACACTGTGGCAAGTAATACCTTATTCCACAGTCATTACTCAGTGAAAATGAAGGTTTCTTTAAGACCTTCCTTCAGAGTCACTGAAATGAAAAAGTAGATACATTTTTGGGGAGGAGGGAATGCATATCTGTAAGAATTGCCAATACTTGCTTTGCATAATTTAGTGATTCTGATAGGCTTGAGTAAGTACAAGTTAAACAGATGCATGCAAGTATAGGATTGTAAAGTTCAAAGGAAATGCAAAGTTGATTAACAGAAGTCACTGTCAGAGACTAATTGTAATTCTGCAGCATATGAATCCTTGAAAAATGTCCTCTAAAAGGTCAACCAAAAGTCCTGCTTCTGACTACTGTTCCCTTGAAGAGAATTTTCAAAGTTAGGTATTTCCTGGCATCATAAAAGCCAAGAGAGCTTTTAAATATTTGTAAAAATGTTTTTTGTAAGTTAAAACAGCATGAGATTGGTGGGAAGGATAGTTGAGCCTTTTCTGGTCATCAAGTAGTAAGAGATTTAGCTTTTAATTAATTTAACTAAATGCACTACATGTGAATAGAGATTTTTAAATTGTACACATCACTTTATTTTTTGTTTCCCTGTTTCGTCTTAAATTTTTTTTTTGAGGAACTATTTCTAAATTTGACCTTTTTCATATATTAAGTTAGCATATAAAAGATTCAAGCAAATGTTATTAGTTATGCATTTTAAAATAATTATGTTGGTTTTATTATAAATATGGAATATAATTCCCCAAGAGCATAGCAGAAATAATGAATTAGTATCAATACTTAGACATTTTTCTAGCTCTAATGATTAAATGATTGCTTTAGTAGTGTAATTTTTCAACTCTACATAATTAATGACTGTGCATAAGCAATTAAATTATGTTTAATTTTGATAACTATGATTAAATAATTACATATTTTGTTATTTTTTAAAATTAATTGTTTTGTTGGCTGTGATGTTGATTGAGTTCTCACTTAATTTATTTATTTTGTTTTATAGGAAACATTTTCTAAGTCAAACAAAAAGCCCATGCTACAACATGGCAAAATCTCTATATTTATTGCATGGGCAAGAATAAAAACAGTGGTCCAAATACAAGAGCAGTTCCATGTATTACTAACTGATTCACGAACTATACCCAGAGGATGGTCATTGATATTTTCTGAAAGGAAGTCCTCAGTGGCATATTACACTTTTCTGCCTCTTTTGTCGTCTTATGAAATGTTCAACATTTTATTAATAACTTGAAGAAAGACATCAAAGGGAATTTCTCCAGATTTGCAGAGGACACTTATTTGGTAGCAAGATATTACATTTCAGAAATAAATTCGAAAATTGGTCTCTACAGGCTATAAAATTTGCATGAGTTATAGAAGAAGAGGTTTATGACATGTTATTTTCTTCAAGAAACCATCTGAGGAAATACTCTGTCAGGAGGAAGTGGGTTAGGAGCTGCTCAGTGGGATAAGACTGAGGGTTTTTTATTCATTTGTCAGACCTGATTGAGGGCTGACTACACGCTAGGTTCAGCTGCTCCTGTGCCCCTAAGGAACTTATAGTAATAGCTGAAATAGATATATACAAATTATTGATGTTCAATAGTATAGATGCTCTGTCAGAAGTAGCAGTTTGCATAGAAACAAAATTAAAATCATATTAACATGGGCATTGCTTTGGATGTTTGAGGTTTAAGTTACCTTACCACAATTTGACATTGCGGTGGTATCATTAATGACAACTAATATTATCCACAATAAGGCAGTTATATTTAGTATTGAAGAGAAACTTAAGAATTGAGGCCATTCTTACAGAACCTAATTATGAAAAATGATGGTGGTGAAGAAGGTCCAGACCATATTATATAAAGAAGTATTGAAAGTCTATTTAGCCTAAGGAAGAGAATACTTAGGGACATGATAGCTTTGTATTGATGTCTGCAATTGCCATAATCCATGCTTTTACTATTCTTTGCCCTGCTATAAGTGTCCAGAATATTTGTGAGAGTTAAAACAACTTTCAGAGTACCCTAAATTGTATACAGTGAGGATGTAAGGAATCTTAAGGTTCTCTACTGGTACGTGAAACTTTCTTAGAATGGTTATGAGGAGAATTGCTTTAAATTCTTAACAAAGTGAGTATTTCCAACTTTAGGAAGAAAGAAAAGATATACAGTTGCTATTATTAAGTGAGAAGGTATATTCAATTTGATTCATCCTGGTAACTAAGTCTCTTCCTATAGCTATAGGAAGGTGCATTTGCTGTTTCAGGCCAGCAGGTATCATTATCCAAATAATAGAGCTCAATGTGTTATTAATACACCAATCTGGTTTTTAGTATATAACCCACAACTACTTAGAATGGTGTTTTGAACGATAGTCCTACAGTATGATGTCTGAGTTTACCAAAACAAAAATGCCAATGTAATGTATGCCTATGTTAAACCCGATTTATGTTTAAAGTCCCAGGGATGACTAGCTTTGCAGTATAGTCTGAAGTCAGGGCACCTGATACCTCCAGCTCTGTTTTTCTTTCTCAAGATTGCTTTGGCTATTCAGGGTCTTTTGTGTCTCCATACAAATTTTAAGATTTTTCTTCTAGTTCTGTGAAAAATGCCGTTGGTAATATGATAGGGATTGCATTGAATCTGTAGATTGCTTTGGGTAGTATAGTTATTTTAACAATATTGATTCTCCCAATCCAAGAACATGGTATATCTTTCCATCTGTTTGTGGCATCTTTGATTTCTTTCATCAGCATCTTATAGTTTTTGGAGTACAAGTGTTTTGTCTCCTTAGGTAGCTTTATTCCTAGGTGTTTGGTTCTTTTTGATGCGATGGTAAATGGGATTGTTTTTTAAATTTCTCTTTCTGATCTTTTGTTTTTCGTTTATAGAAATGCAACAGATTTCTGTGTATTAATTTTTAACCTGCAACTTTACCAAATTCATTGATGAGCTCTAGTAGTTTTCTGGTAGCGTATTTAGGATTTTCTACGTGGAGTATCATGTCATCTGCAAAGAATGACAGTTTTACTTCTTTTCCAATTTGGATTCCTTTTATTTCTTTTTCTTCTCCTATTGCCACAGCTACGAGTTCCAAAACTGTTGAATAAAAGTGATGAGAGTGGACATCCTCGTCTTGTTCCTGATCTTAGAGGAAATGCTTTTAGCTTTTCACCGTTGAGGATGATGTTAGCTGTAGGTTTGTCGTATATGGCTTTTATAATGTTGAGGTATGTTCCCTCTAAAACAACTTTCTGGAGAGTTTTTATCATAAGTGTGTGTTGAATTTTGTCAAAAGCTTTTTATGCATCTGTTGAGATGATCATATCGTTTCTATTCCAAGAGGCAGATGAAAAGATATTCAACATTACTAATTATTAGAGGAATACAAATCAGAACTACAATCAGATATGCCCTCACACCAGTCAGAATGGCTATCATCAAAAAATCCACAAACAAATGCTGGCGAGGGTGTGGAGAGAAGGGAACCCTCCTACACCATTGGTGGTAATGTAAATTGGTGCAGCCACTCTGGAGAACAGTATGGAGGTACCTTAAGAAACTAAAAACAGAGCTCTGATATGATCCTGCCATTCCACTCCTGGGCATATACCTGGAGAAAAATGTAGTCCAAAAGGATACATGCATCCCAGTGTTCATTGCAGCACTATTTACAATAGCCAAGACATGAAAGCAATCTAAATGTCCATCAACAGAAGATGTGGTACATATATACAATGAAATATTACTCAGCCATTAAAAATAATGAAATAATGCCATTTGCAGCACCATGGATGGACCTAGAGATTGTCATACTGAGTGAAGTAAGTCAGACAGAGAAAGAGAAATATCGTATGATATTGCTTATATGTGAAATCTAAAAAAAAAAAAATGATACAAATGAACATATTTACAAAACAGAAACAGACTCACAGACTTGGAGAACAAACTTATGGTTACCAGGGGAGAGGGATAGTTAGGGAGTTTGGGATTGACACGTACGTATGGATAAGCAACAGAGACCTGCTGTATAGCACAGGGAACTCTGCTCAAATATCTGTAACAACCTGATTGGGAAAAGAATTTAAAAAAGAATAGATATATGTATATGTATAAATGAATCACTTTGTTGTACATCTGAAGCTAATGCAACATTGTTAATCAACTATACAGCAATATAAAATAAAAAGTTTAAAAAAAAAGTCCCAGGGAAAGTAATGACTTGATTCAAATGAAAGGACCTATCACAGGTACTTGAAAATCTTGGATATTCTGTGAGAAAAACACTTTAAAGTTTTGTACTTGCTCAAAACCAGGATCAAGAGCTGGCTTCACCAGTTTGATCCATGGTATGTTTCTTCATTAACCCGTATTTTGTACATTTTATGTATGGAGAGTTTGCATTTATTTTATCATGGTAAAAAAGTTAGCTGGAGGGCTTCCTAGGTGGCGCAGTGGTTGGGAGTTCACCTGCCAATGTAGAGGACATGGGTTCGATCCCTGCTCCAGGAAGATCCCACATGCCGCGGAGCAACTAAGCCTGTGCACAAAAAAAGGAAAAAAAAAAAAAAAAAAAAAAAAAAAAAAGAACCTCTATTTAAAAAAAAAAAAAAAAGTTAGCTGGAGATGCTTGTTAAAAATATTACTAGAAAATTTATATTCTAATAAACTTTTTCTTTCTGTATCTATCTAAATAAGCTATGTTCAGAATTTTTCTTATTTCTCAACAAGATTCTGTTAGTGAATATTCTACCTCTAATGGATTGTTTCTTGTCTATCATTTATTAAAATCAGACAAGCTGACTTGTTAATATTTCTTCATCATCTAAAACCGCCGGAGAGCAGTCTTAGGTAATTTTAGCACTTTTTCTAGGCTTATAATAAAAGCAAATATTATTTGCAAAATAGAAGACATGATTACCAAAGAGAAGAAACCATATCAAATCAAACCCCCAAACCCAAAGACAGACACTTTTTGTTCATAAATGCACATATGAATGTTTTAATCAGAATGATTACAAAATGATTATTTTCCTATGTAATTGATTCTTTATTCTGCATATATTTATATCACAGAATTTGAAATTACCTGGAGGGTAATTTTTGACTGTGCATCGAGACATTTCTTCATCTTTTTATTTAAAAAAAAAGTCACAGCTTGGTGTTTCAATATTTTATAATTATTCTTCCTAGAGTACTTCAAATGAGATCATGTAATAAATATTCTTTATTATTGCAAAGCAGAGTTGTGGAAAAAACATGGTATATTCAAACGAGTATCCTATTAGTACCGCCAGAATAAATATATGTTCTTAAAATATGTTAACAAAACTTATATTCTTTGGAACGTGGAAGCATAATTCTCAAATAAAACTTTTACAAAACAGAATTAAAGTCATTTAATGGGTGAAAATAAATTTCTATAATACAGAAAGCTTAAATGTAAGAAAAGGACTAGCCAAGGTGTAAAATATGGTAGATATAATAATGATTTTAAAAACCTTAGTAAATCATTCTTTTACATGTTGCTGTCCAGTTTTCCCAGCACCACTTATTGAAGAGGCTGTCTTTTTTCCATTGTATATTCGTGCCTCCTTTGTCAAAGATAAGGTGCCCATATGTGTTTGGGCTTACTTCTGAGTTCTCTATTCTGTTCCATTGATCTTCCTTTCTGTTTTTGTGCCAGTACCATACTGTCTTGATCACTATGGCCTTATAGTATAGTTTGAAGTAAGGAAGCCTGATTCCACCAACTCCATTTTTCCTTCTCAAGATTGCTTTGGCTATTTGGGGTCTTTTGCGTTTCCATACAAATTGTAAGATTTCTTGCTCAAGTTCTGTGAAAAATGCCGTTGGTAATTTGATGGGGATTGCACTGAATCTGTAAATTGCTTTGGGTAGTACGGTCATTTTCACTATGTGGATTCTTCCAATCCAGGAACATGGTATGTGCCTCCATCATCACAAAATCTGGAAACAGCAAATGTTGGAGAGGGTGTGGAGAAAAGGGAACTCTCCTGCACTGTTGGTGGGAATGTACGTTGGTACAGCCACTATGGAAAACAATTTGGAGGTTCCTTAAAAAACTACAAATAGAACTACCATATGATCCAGTCATCCCACTCCTGGGCATATACCCAAAGAAAACCATAATCCCAAAAGAAACTTGCACTATGATGTTTATTGCAGCACTCTTTACAATAGCCAGGACATGGAAGCAACCTAAATGCCCATCAGCAAATGAATGGATAAAGAAGATGTGGCATATATACACAATGGAATATTACTCAGCTATAAAAAGGAATGAGATGGAGCTATATGTAATGAGCTGGATAGAACTACAGTCTGTCATACAGAGTGAAGTAAGTCAGAAATAGAAAGACAAATATTGTATGCTAACTCACATATACAGAATCTAAAAATGGTACCGATGAACTCAGTGAGAAGAACAAGGACGCAGATACAGAGAATGGACTGGAGAACTCGAGGTTTGGGAGGGGGCAGGGGGTGAAGGGTAAGCTGAGACGAAGTGAGAGAGTAGCACAGACATATATATACTACCAACTGTAAAACAGATAGTCAGTGGGAAGTTGTTGTATAACAAAGGGAGTCCAACTCGAGGATGGAAGATGCCTTAGAGGACTGGGGCAGGGAGGGTGGGGGGGACTCGAGGCGGGGGAGTCAAGGAAGGGAGGGAATACAGGGATATGTGTATAAAAACAGATGATTGAACTTGGTGTACCCCCCAAAAAAAAAATAAAAAAAAAAGAAAAAAAAAAACAGATGATTGAACTTGGTGTACCCCCCCAAAAATAATAAATTAAAAAAAAAAACCTTAGTAAATCATGACTGTACCATTTTATTAGACATTGTTTTATAAACTGGAAGACCTGGCAATCTGATAAATCTGTCTTTTATTATTCAGTGGTTAATTTTTTAAATAAATTATTCCTTTGTCTCCTAATGCAGTTGTTAGCTAAATCTGTCTTAAGGAATGTGGAAATCTGCAGTCATGGCAAAGTAATAATACAAATGTAAGTAAAAAGTTCTGGACTTAAATCCAAAGCTATTATTGTAACCAAGTTCTTGATATAGTTTCAGAAGAGAATTTCGAAGTGAAGGTGAATGGGTTGGAAGGGTAGTTATTTAAGATATGTGCATTTCATTTAACTGCCTTAAAGTATTAATTTATCTGTAAGAACTGATTATGTTTGAATGCTAAGTAAACGAAGTTTTAATCATGTTACTAGTTTCATGTAAAAAAAAGGCAGTGCTAGTTTTTAAAAATAACAGAACATTTTGAATCTTATGAAGTAGTGATAAATAAACAGACTTTTAATTTTGGTATTTAGAGATGTGTTCCATCAATATGTGGATTCCTTTCTTGAATAGCAGAAAACAACAATTTTTAAATATGTTCATTCCACTGAGAACCATTTATGATACATTTTTACTTTAAAGGGAATCAAGCATTTGGTTATTGCTTTTCTGCAAGTGATTATAGAAAATACAACACAGCAATAATAAATTATGGTTATTTTGGCAATAGATCTCATCCTTTTCCTAAAATGCTACACCACCATTATCTGTATTCTCTCTGTATTAGGCTCACCATACAATAAGACACAATGGCCCTTGATAAACTTTGATCAAGTCCACTCCCCGGCTTCATCACACACTGTAACGACTTACCTCTTTTACCGTCTGTTAAATGGCATAGTATTAGTTCTTGTCTTATAGGTTGTAGCAGGGATCAGTGGAATAAGGCTTAACAATTACCAGTACCTTTATATAAAGTAACCAGTCAAAAATGTAAGATGTCATTATTTTCCATTAAACTGTAGGGTACATAGGGCTTTGTTTTCTGTAGTATCTACCCATGGCTCCTAAACTTGTGCCTTCCCACAGTCAATATATGTTAAATGAATCAGTAAATAAATGAATGAATGTTTCGTAGGTGGCCTTTTCACACTATACCTCACTCCTACTCATTTTTGAGTTAGCCATTGGAAATTTAAAAATATGTATTACTTCATTCATATATTCTGCAAATACTTATCGAGTAATCACTCAGAAGCAGGACACTCTCTGAGGCTGTCAGTAGATTAGGATGTATTTAGTTGTTTCACAAATACGTCTTGAGTACTTATTGTAGAATGGGCCAGGTGTTGTACTGACTATTTCAGAAGGGGCTCAAATTGGAAGCAGGGAAACAAGTTTAAACATGATATTGATAACAATTAGAAAACATTATTTAAGATCTGACTTCAATGGAGCAGGAACCCATATGTGTAATATTTTCAGTTAATACAGTCTTCATTTTCCTTTTTGGATTTTGAATTCTATACTGAAGATGAAAGTATAATTTTTATGAAAATGTGTGCCTCCCCTCAAATATACTCTTATAGAGTATTTTCTTTCTGTCTAGGTGAATCTATACTGTATAATAACTGTCCTGTCAGAAGTATAAAATTGAAAGCAGTGATGTCTTCTTTCTGTTATTCATAATTACTACTTTAGTACATACAGTCACCTAATGGTTTGAGGGATGTTATGAGTTGAAAATATTCAATGACTGTTAGTTCCCAGACTTGTAGTTCAGTATGACTAGAAAGGACCTGAATGTCTCCATCTCTTTAACTCCTGGTTCAGAAATCTCAAGAGAAGAGTCATTTTTGTCCAGCCACTATAGCTTAGGGAGATAGGCCCTAGCACTTCCAAGAAGGAGGAGTTTGCTGATGTTCTGGGCAAAGTGATCCAGGTGATCTAAATTGCCATTTATTTGTGTGCTGTTTTGAATATATTTATATATACACACACAGTATTCATATATTTATATATACACACACAGTATTCATTTATACATGCATATATTTATGTATTTGTACATGCATGATGTGTGTGAATAGCTATATACATATGCATATATAAAAATATATTACACTGTGCCATTTTACAGAGTTTCTATTTTTAATGCATTTCAAGCTTAAGTTATAGTAAACCTTTCCATAGAAAACCTGATTAAAAGTGCATTTAGTTGTTTAAAGATGTGTATACATGTGGATTAAAAAAATCATGTAAAACGACCATTGGTATGTTCTCAATTGTATCCCAAGGAGGTGCCTTGATAGGTAGCTTTATCTCTCAAGCCATTTTCATGTGAATGTCTATTTTAATTTACCTATGCATTTTCTAATCAGTTTTGTATAATTTTCTAAGTTAATTACTTACAACTTTGAGGTTTTTGATATTAAATTTGTTAAAGGATTATAGACAGAGAAGGAGTTTAATATGTGACATTAGTGGATATAATTAGTGAGAGTTGGAAACTTTAAGTTACAGGCAAAAACCTGAAACTGTGTTGTGATCCTGTTTTTAGAAGTCGTGGTTCTTTTGGTGGGTGTATTGAAAGAAGTGAAAAACTTGGAAAAATTTTGAAGAATATTTATGATTAGATTAATGTCTGAAAAAATATGGTATAATTCAAAAATAATAGTTTGTGGTTGTGATATATTAATAAACTAGTGAATATTAACATAGGAAAGGCACAATTTAAAAATGTACCACTATGGGAGTCGGTCTCTTTTAGATTAAAAGATCATTAAAAGCCATATTTAAATATTGGATATAAACCATTATTACATCCTTTTTGAACAAATCAGTACTAAAAAATGATAAATTGGATAGTGGGTGATATTAAATACTGATTGTTAAATCACGTGTGAAAATAGGATGGTGGTTAAATAGAAAATATTCTTATTTTTTAGTAATTGGGAATAAAAGGCATTCTGAGTGTAGTTCATTTTAAAATACTCAGCCTTCAACCACCATCACAAAAGAGATGAAGAGGGAAAATACTCAACAGTTTTCAATATGTGGATCATGCATATAAATTCGTGTTTTGCATTTTTCTCTTCACTTTTCTAACTGGAATTAATTTTTTTTTGAAATAATAAAGTTTACCAGTACAGTTTCCTACTTTTCTAATACCATAAATGGGTTTAATAGTGCCATTTTCATTTTCTAGGTAGAACCTACACCCAGCCATATTTTGTGTTTATGTCTCTCTTCTTTTCTGACAGAAACATATACTATATAAATAAAAACTGTAATTAATACCAAATACTTACTGGCTGCTTACTGTGTGCCATGTATGGTCTAAGTGATTGACTTCTGTTAAATCTTTAAATCCTCATAACAGCTCTAAGTAATGATATACTGCCTTTTCATAGGGGAACACACTGAGGTATAGACAAGTCAAGTGGCTTGTCTTAGGTCTCACATCTCGTCACTGGAGCATCAGGGATGGAATCCTTAGCCATTCATCTATATTGCTTATGCTATTAACCACTGAACTATGCTGCTTTTTATAAAATAGTTTATTCCAAATACCTGGACGTTATAATTATACTGTGTTACAATATGAAATTTACTTTCAGAAACAAACTTGTTTTTAAGGAAAAAATATATCATGGGCAATACAAAGGATTGTAGAAATGAAGGAAGGCGTAATTTGAGAAGAAATGATAATGGCCGAGGTTATTTGGGTAATAAAGCATGCTGGTGTCTATTACATATTTCATATAAAGTCCTCTACTACCTGAGTTGATAAGACTTTTTTTTTTTTTGTTTGGTGGTTTAGTGACCCAAATAAAATTCAGACTTTGAACTCTGACTCAATAAGTTATTGTAAGATATATAAAATTTTCAAAATTATTAATCAGGAATGTGAATGATCCACCCATTACCTCTGGGTTCAGAGAGGCCAGGACAGTGGGTTCTGAAGAAATTAGCATGATTTATTAGTAGTTCCAAGTCGTATTCATTTCAATTTATCAGCATGACCTTGCTGAGACTCTTTAAAAAGCTTCTAGTGTTCACCTTGAGTCTCTGTTCTGCCTTGGTTTGAACAGTGGTATGGTTTTATGGCCTCTTTTTTTGTTTAGACTTGCTAGAGCAAGTCAGTCTCTGGTTTCAACTTTTCCTTCTGTCACGGTCTGAATTGATCGGAATATTTAAGGTCAGTGGACCAGAATAATTTGTCCTTGGCTCTTTCTTGAGTTCCTTAAAAGCAGAAGTAGAAAGACTGATTCATTTTATAAAAATAGGAGCATGGAGATCTCTTTTCTGTTACCAATTCTTTAACTGCCTGACGGGTAATGTTAGAGGAGGCACTCAACTAAGTAAGGTTCAGCGTTCTCATCTGAAAATTTGGTAACAAGAAATATAACCTGTTTACTGTTCAGAAATGTAAAAGTCATATAAGATTAAACATTTTCATCAGCTACAAACAGATCCCACTTTATATTATTATATTACTATTTTAACTGATTTTTGTTAATATTATTTTGTTAATTTTTAAGCCTCTTCCAAAAACGCTTCCTCTCAGAGACGTATTTTACTCTTAGAATATATATATGTATCCATAGTCCATCATTTTTGATAATTTCTTAATTGATAATTTCTTAACCTTTAAATAATAGCAGTGCATTATTCACTACATAAAAAATTATTTCCTGTTATAGCAACACAGCTATTGTGCTTGGTTTAAATGCATTTTCTAAGCTCTCAAGGAAAGAAGGTACATATCAAAATATGGAAATCTCCACTGGTAAAATAGAAAGGTAATAGAGAGCTAATATCTTTCTGAAAGTGGTAATTTGAAAATTAAATTGGATGTTTTCAATTTGTGGAGGGCATGCAACTGAATCTTTTTGGGCCATATCTATCTTGACAAAATATGCCTTGGCAGTCAGAGCAGACATTGACCTACTCTCCATAAATATATATGTATATATGTAGTTTTTAGTTGCTGACCATTTCACTTCTCAGCACAGCTATACCAATCTTCCTATGGGAGTTATGTATCTAGCAGAGAATAAAGGGAGTGAAAGATTTTCAATAACTGTTGGTTAAGGGAATGAAGAATAAATTGAAGTTTATGTTTCAAGCATAGTCTTTTGGCTTCAGAGATAATGTTCATGGTGGTACTCAAGTTTTGAAGTGTAATTCTGAATCTGTTAGTGTGGTGTTAATTTGTATTTTAAAAAATTGACAGTAATGATAATAATAATTTATTATTTAGGCACACAAAGATATAGATAGATAGATAGGTAGATAGATAGATAGATAGATAAATAGATGCTATTTCTGTAGGAAAGCTTTGATGCTGGATCCTTGTATGTAGAATGTGATATTTACGACTGGTGGATAGAGGAGATGATACATATTTAACCACAGTTTTGTTCCTTTTATCTGTGATGAATTCTTTTTCTTTTCTCTAAAAATAGAACATTTGCTACTACTTAGGCAGATTACCCACCTACTAGTATTCTCATTGGTGTTTAGTTAAGGTTATAGATTTCTTCATTCTGAAATAACGATGTTGGAAAAGAGTGCATTTAAGTCTAAGAAATATGTTAAGTAGAATTTTCTTCTGCAAAACAGTTAAGACTACATCAAATGCACTGTGTTCTGGCACCTCATTTGTAAAATGGTACATTGTTTCTGTTAATGCAGAAAAAATGACTCCACATATTAAGAGGAAGAATCCAAGAGTATTTTGCCTCAAAGAGGAAAAAAAATTTAGTTATGTAACTAACGACCATGTACAATAGCTTTTTTTCATTTCCATAATACTGGAAATTATTATGGAAATAATACTAATCATAGTTTTTATTTCGTTTTTGCAAGCATTTTGTAATACTCTAGTGCAGCAAACGCAACTCATTCCGTGTGATATTGGACGAGGTCACTGTGTTAAATGGCTTCTTCAGTTTTTGCTTTTTAATTTTCTTTGCTTGGTCTCATTTTAAATTAAAAACAAACATTAAAATTTTCCTTGTAGTTTCTCTTCATAAATAAAGTGGCTTGCAAATACATTTCATCATTACTCATAGGAAGGAAAAAGATAAGTGTAAAAAAAAATAACCAATTAAAATACCATGATAGCAAAGTCTTGCCCTGAAAAAGTCTATATTTTTCTGTTTGATATAACTGGTCAAAACAGCATTTCTTCTTCCCTGAGCACTTTAAACTGTATCTCAACTTACTTGTTGGTATTTGGCAACTTGCTATTACAATTTTGACAACATATAGTGCTTTATATAATGTTTTCAGTAAAATGTTGGGATTATATGTGCAAAGATGATTGAATTAGTCAATTAAAGTAGCATTAATTTTAAACCTTGTCATCACATATTCAGTTCATTATCCATTGGCATTAGGGAATTTTAAAGTTTATTTTATCATGTCCCTCTGGGGAAAGTAATGACCCCATAGCTACCTTTTATCAAATAATTACCTTTTCTGATTTTACAATATGAATTTACTCAATTAATTGCTTATTAAAGGTTAATATGTATTTTTCTTCATGTATGATGTTAATTAAAATAGTGGTGTGCAATAAGAAAACTTTGTTAAGGGCATAGATTTCAGTATAATTAGAATTAAATAATACATTAGAAATTTTTGAGGTAAACTGAACAATAATAGTAGAGCATATTGATATTTTCCCCCTGTCATATTAATACATGTCTATTAAGGAACAAATAGAGAAAAGAGGAAAATGAGAAATTTTCACTTACAAGGTCACTTACAAGGTTTTTGAAATATTCAATATATTTTCTTTTATTATTTTTATAGTTGTTTTTAAAATATATTTTTACTACATATATCTATCTTGGTTTCCTACTTTAGTTTACATTGTATTATGTCTTACTAATTATTGTGATTATTTTACATTTTTCATATTGAGGATGGTTTCATTTAGGCATCAAGACCCACATTTTTTGTGGCGATTTGGCAGTAATAACTGGGGAGCCTCTTGATGAATATATAGAGTTATAACAGTTTTTAGTCATATATCGACTTAAAAAAATATGTACAACTTAAAAGTCGAGAGTTGTGTTTTATTCGGTGGGAATTTTTAGGATTTCAAGCCCGGGAGGCAGCATCTGAAGTAACCCTGAAGACAACTGCTCCAAGGAGGTGAGGGGGGAAGCTAGGTTATATAGAAGTTTTGCAACAAAGGGCAGGTAGTCTGAACATAAAAAGATTATTGTAAATTAAAGAAAAACAGGTCAAGGTAGGGAATTTAGTGCTTTTCTATGTATGGGAAGATGTAAGAGTCTGGGCTCACTGAAGTCATTCCTTTGATAGACACCTCAGCTGTTTGGGGCCAGTATCCTGTGTTTTCACATCCTGAGTTTCCTCAGGGCTCACTGGCTCACATTGGAGGGCTGCAGAGCTGCAATCGCTGATGACGGTGACATCCATTGTTTACTGATATAGCAGGAAATATTACATTTCTCACATACATAAAAGTTGTCTAAAACCAATAGACACTTTGACCTGTTTGGGGAAAAGCAAAAACCAATTAAGAATCCAAAGAGATAATATCTAATATGTACAAATGGAGCACTTCTATGAAAAAACTACTATAAAATAAATTTGAAGGAGTTACTTACAAATGATATGTGAAAGAAACTTAACCGCTTAAAAAAACATGTGTGATCCAGTGGTTAAGATACAGACCGTATAACCAGAATGGCTAATTATGGACAATGTATTTAGTTTCAGTATTCTCATAGAGTGTTATAAGTAGTTATGATGTTGAAAAGTACTGCTAGAATTTTCCTGCTTCATTTTCTTTTAAACCCATTCTCACTGGACTTTAATCCTGACCATTCTACCAAAAACGTTCTTTTCAGTGTTCATGATGTTAAATTGAAATATAAATTCTAAGTTCCCATCTTACTTGATCTTTCAACAGCCTTTGATACAATTTATCTGTCCTCATTGAAATACTTCTTTCAACTGTCTTCCAGGTTATCCTGTTTTCCTAGTTTTCCCTGTATTTTTCTGGCATCTACTTCAGTTTTATTCACTGTTTTCTTTTTATCCTCCCCAATCTATAAATCTTAGAGATTCTAAGAGCTTACTTTTTGTGTTTCTTTTCTTTTTTTAAAAAATTTATGTATTTATTTTATTTAATTGGTTGCGTTGGGTCTTTGTTGCTGTGTGCGAGCTTTGTCTAGTTGAGGTGAGCGGGTCCTACTCTTCATTGCATTGTGTGGGCTTCTCATTGGGGTAGCTTCTCTTGTTGCAGAGCACAGGCTTTAGGCATGCGGGCTTCCGTAGTTGTGTCACACAGTCTCAGCAGTTGTGGCTTGCGGGCTCTAGAGCGTAGGCTCAGTAGTGGCACACGGGCTTAGTTGCTCTGTAGCATGTGGTAATCTTCCCAGACCATGGATTGATCCTGTGTCCCCTGCATTGGCAGGCAGATTCTTAACCATTGCGCCACCAAGGAAGTCCTCTTTGCTTCTTTTCTGTCTTCTGTTTACATTTACTTCCATGGTGATCTCTTAGTTTAGCATTAAATTTTATCTAAATGCTGATTATTCTTGAATTTTATCTCTGGCCCAAACATTTATACCAACTCTAGGCTCATTTATGTAGCTATTTTCTCAAACATCTCCACTAGGATTTTTATTGTATGCCTCCAACTTAATACATATGTCCCAAACTAAAATTCTCTTTCTACACACCTAAAGTGAGTTTTTCTGAAGACTTTTACAGTATCAAAAATTCAGTTCTTTACTTTCTGTTGCAATGGTAAAACAAACAAAACAAAACAAAACAAAACAAAACATTCACTTTGCTATCTCTTACACCTCATATGCAATTCACAGGCTAATCCTAATGGCTCAACCTTATATACATCAAGATTTCTACCACTTCTCGCTGATTTTGCTGCCACCACCTTGCAACCGAGTCACCTTCCTCACTCACCTGGATTATTATCATTTTTCTGACTAGTCTACTTGGCTTCCTGTAATCTGTTCTCAACACAGCGCCAGAGTCATCATTTTAAAATATGTCCTGTCATTTTCCTCCTCAGCTCGGAATCTTACAGTGGTATTCTATCTCATACAATCAAAGCCAAAGTATGAGTAATAGCCTGCACAGTTCCACCAGAGTTAGGATTCTGCCCCCGCCTCCCCTGTTAGCTGTCTGATCGCTCCTACCATTCTTCCCCTCACTCAGGCTGCTTCAACACTTTAGGCTCCTTGCTGCTTTTGAAATATCCTTTTTAGCTCTTGCCTGAGGGCCATTATACAGGTTCCCTCTGCATAGAATGCTCTTGCTATAGATACCCACATAGCTTGCTACCTGGGTTCCTTCAGGTCTTGAACTCAAATGTCACCTTCTCAGTGAAGTATGCTTTCATCATATGATCTAAAAATTTATAATCCTTAATGTGCTTTTGTTATCACTGCACACGTAAAACATAGCATTTACTTTACTTATCATGTTTTGTTATCTAAGTCCCATGAAGTTAGGAATATTGGTTTTGTTCATTACTTTATTTTCACTTAGAAAAAAATGTCTAGCACATAGTAAAATCTCAATACATTTATTGAAATAATTAAATTTTTTAATGAATGAATTTAAAGTCACTTAGTACATATTCAGTTTACACTATGTATTATTATTATTGTTTTCATTATTATACGTAGTATTATATATATTATGGATTAGTCTTTATCTGTAGTATTGGTTTTCCAACTGACAGTACTTGGGACCTAGACAGTTCCATGTTGTGATTTTAAGGATTAAAAAATCTCTAAGATACATTTGAATACAGTTGATAATATTCAATCCAATGTAAAAGGGGCAATTTATTAGATGTAAGAATCCTAAAATTGACCAAAATCATTAGAAAAAATGATATATGTAAAATTTCTAAAGAAATTGAGATTATTCGGCCTGAGGAAGAGACATGGCAGGCTTTAAATATTTGACAAAGGGTATTGACCAAATAGTTTCTATAAATACCAAAACAAAGTAAGGTAAAAAATGATTTTTGTCCCCAATTGTAAAAATTTCCTTTAAGATAGAGTTGTTGAATATGAGGATATAGTAGTAATAAAATTATCTTTCTATGATAGTTTTGTTTTTTTTTTAACGAAAACCCTTTCCCTGAAATGCACCTATAAACTAAACTCTAAGAAGGATTTGGGTTTTAGGTGCGTAAAAATAGCTGCTCAATGCAACATACTTCAGTGGAATTTTCTCTCTTACAGTAAAAGATAGTGAAGGCGAAAACCCTTCAGACATTTAATGAGCTTCTTTTCATTGCATACTGAATACTGACATGCGACATTTTTGAGGATGTGAACTTTCAAATAGCTCTTTCCCTACTAGATGACAATTTCATGTAAATAGCAATTATAATAATAATAGCAGCTAAATTTTATATATCAGATTCTTTCAGTGAGCACGTGCCTGTGTTATTTCATTCAGGTCTTCAAACATTACTGTGGGGTAGACACTATTTTTATATTGATATTCACGCCAGTGAAGAAATTGAGGCTAGTAGGTACCTCAACCCACCAAATGCTGTGAATCTAGTAAGTAGGAGACCCAGGTATGAGCCCAGTGCTCCTCATCCTGTTCTGTTCTTTCCAACAGCAATAGAATGCTGTGTGCTGTGCGTGAGGTGGGGAGCACAGCTTCTCAGGTTGAATTTTTATCAGCCCCATGACTTCCTGAGACTTTTTAAATACCTTTAGTTTTCATTTCTTAACGTTTATAAAGTGGGGATAATTATATTACCTATATCATTTGTGAGGTGACTCATGTATAGAAATAGTGCCTAACGTATAGTAAGTATTAATAAGTATAAGGGATCAGAGAAGAACAGCTACATCGGATGAGGAGAGAGAGGGAAGCTTCTTTTTCACTGATTGCCTGATTGTAAAAAGCTTTTTTGAAATATCTGCTTTTGATTTGAGCCTAGAAGTATAAACAGCATTAAACCAAAGAAAGTAGAGAGCAAAAAGGAAATGGTTTAGAGTGTGGGCTTTGGGGTTAAATAGGCTTGATTTATAGCCCAAGCCCTGCCAATTACTAACAAATTTCTAGACCTCCATCGCTACATCTTGAAATCAGGATAGTAATGATAGCTACCCTCGTGATATCTGGAAGATTAGATGAGTCCATGTATGCAAAAGGGCTTAGAACAGGGCCTAGCATATAATAAAGTTAGCTATTTTCATTACGAATTTACCTGTATTTTAGGACAGATACTCTGGAGGCAATAAACAGTATGAATTTGCAGAAAGAGAACTGGAGATGTACAAAACTTTGATAGACTTCTGTAAATTAAAATTAGCAAAAAAGTGTTATTAAAAATACCACAGAGCTTAGTGTTTTTTTAGAAATAAGCATAAATTGTGAAACATACATATTTGGTCATAAAGTTGAAGACATATATGCAGAAACAGTTAAAGGAGCTATGAAATTATGGGTGAGCTGAAGTAGAGAAGTTCTTTGAGGAAGGATGCATTTTCTTTTATGCTGCAAGGATATATTTGAAAGTGCAATTTTTATTGATATATAGGAAAAAGTGATCATTTCCTAGATACTTCTGCTATAATATATCCCAATGCCTATTGTTAATGCCTGTATTTCAAAGCTTTGTGTAGCCATTTACCAACAACAAGCTCATCCTCCTGTATTTTAATTCAGAGCATAACATATTGACACCAGTGTCCCATGACTAGCCCTTAACACTGTTTCTCTGATTTCAAATTCTGTGTTGTTGATGCAACTGTCTAGCTTGAGGAATTTAAAATATTTCTTTTAGAACTTTATATTGGATGCCTGTTAGAATGGCAGTTCTCTAAGCAATTTGTTGATATGAGTAGCATTTGTTCTAACATTAGTATTACAGGAGATTATTGTAATAATCATCATATAAGCCTTGAAACTCTTAGATATGTCCTAGCTTCCTACTCCTGGGAGGGGAAATTCCTGTTTCAGTTGTTAAAGTAGTTATTATATTGTTGAAATTATTGTGTTGTTGAAAATTATTGTAATTATTCTTTCTAAGGCTATAGGAGAAAGCTATTAGTGTAAATTTAATTAACTAAATTAATGAAAATTAAATGATTAATAGAAACTTGATAAGAAACAAAAGCAAGTATATAATTTCACCTAAAATGCCATGCATTTTTATATGTAAATTTTTTATGATATAGTCTTACTCCAAAAGATTTGAAGATGTAAATTTCATTTAGGTATTTTGTAATGGGTGTAATACAAAATATCATCAGAAAGGATTACTTGATATTCTTTTTTGTTTATTAATGAAGAATGCAATGGTATCTGTATTTAATTTTGTCAGCATTCCTGAGACAAGTGTCTCAATTTAAAAAAAACAACAAACAAACCTCAAATTAAAAGCTGGTAATATTTGGCTATTTAGGATTTTTAGTGTTTGAAAATATTTTGCCCTTTGTTTACTCTGGCAAGTTTCTTGTAGTGATTCTTTTTTTTTTATTTTTTTATTTTTATTTTTTTTATTTATTTACTTTTTTTGGGGGGTACACCAGGTTCAATCATCTGTTTTTATACACATATCCCTGTAATCCCTCCCTTCCTTGACTCCCCCCCCCCGAGTCCCCCCCACCCTCCCTACCCCAGTCCTCTAAGGCATCTTCCATCCTCGAGTTGGACTCCCTTTGTTATACTATAACTTCTTAGTACAGTTGTCTAATTACATTCTGAGAATCTCCATTCTCTCTGGTGGTACTCTGGCTCTTTTCTATATTTGATCCTAGCTTACAAAATCTCCCTGGATTAATGTTTGTATGTGTAAGGTGTTATTTGTTTGTTTGTTTGCTTTTGCTTTTGTCTCTGATTTGTTCTGTTTCAGTTGTCAGTTTCTGTTGGGTTTCTCTTTGAATATCTGATAGCACACTGGGGTTCTGTCAGGTTTTTCTAGAGCCTTATGTCCTAACGGATTCAGTAATTGTGTGTCTTATACATGTATGTGTTTCCTAGACTTAATATTCGTTTAATCCAATACTTGGACATTAGTCTGAGACTTGGACAGTCTTCTATAAACACCTCTATCGCCAGGACAAGCAACCCCAAAAGTTTGGACAACCATGAGGAAACAAAGAAACCCCATGCAGGCAAAGGAGCAGGAAAAAACCCCACAAGACCCCAAATGAGGAGGAAATAGGAAAAATGCCTGAAAAAGAATTTAGAGTAATGATTGTAGTGATTTTTGAAATGGCTGGAATTGTGAATATATAAGTTATGTTGCCCAACATAATATAAGCTTGTCATTTATTTCTGTCCTTTTTGAATATTGTAGGTATATATTGTCTTATGACTGCCATTTAATACCTTTCTCATGTTGAGAAAGTTTTACATTCTCTATGCTGTAGATTCATCATCTGTTGAATGGTGATAATGTTATTTATTTTATAAGTTAAGATTTTAAAAATCATGCATGTAAAACCTCAAGTGTAACATTTACAGCCTTAATAGCTGAAAAAAAATATGCCTGTTATGTGCTGAAAACAGTTCTAGTTTTTTTTCTCATGGTCTACTTTTAAAAATCTTCTCAATAACACTTTAAGATAGCTGATAGTCCCGGTTTTACAGATGAGCAAACTGAATCACAAACAATTGAAGTAATTTAAGTTCATGCAGTTAATGTCAGAGTTAGAATTTGTAATCAAGCAGCCTGGTTCCAGAGCATTCACTTTATGTTTTTTTTTTTTTTTTGCTGTTATTACATAGGTGTTTTATATGTCGTATGTTTAATTTGTGATAAATAATATGAGGTATGCGAGAACCACTCAATAAATAATATATCCTGTCTTCTATAGGTTTAGCATGTGGTGAGTGATATATGACATGTGAAATAGAGTATATAAGGCAAGATTATATTCTATTTATCTTGTATAAAACTATTATAAATCTTCCCTTCCTTCAGTTCTTTTATCAAAAAAATTTATCACATGTTTTTTGAATATTTGTTTACACACCTGTTTCCTCCATAGGGTATGAAGCTTCTTAGTAAGCAGGGATCTCATGTTTTTTTTTTTTTGTATCACACATAACAGTGTAGTGACTAGACCACAATAGATTTTGAATAAATTTTGTCGGATGAATGAGTGAACAAATAAATGAAGCCGTTAACATTAATGGAGAATCAAAGAAGGATATTCTAAATGTCGGTCACAACATGTACAAACAGGTTGGAGTTAGAAATGGGGACAGGACATTTGAGAGATCACCAAATGCAGTGATAATAGTAATGGTTACTGTAATGTGACTTGCAGTAGTCTTTTCAATAATAACCATACCTTAATGTCATCATTAAGTTTTGAACAACTGTGTTTTGCGTGATGTTGTAATAGATGTAATAAACGATAATTCGGCACTCATGTTCTTAAAACTATTCTAGCAATTATGATAAACCTTACTTTTGCCATAGGTTGAACTTCTAGAGGGAACATTAAGCAGTAGGATAGTCTCTAAATGACAACAAAAAATGCTTATGTGGTAAAGAAAATGGAAGATGAGATGGGTATTGTAGGCTAATATCATTATACCCAAGCCATAAAACAATGGTTATGAAATAATGACTATCATGCAGATGCCACTGCCTGGGTGTCCTCCTAACTGAAGTTGGTTGCTCTAAACAGGGAAGGGGAAAAAATAAAAGAAACTTTTACTGTTGAGTTTACTTGTTTACTTGACTTTAAAGATGACAATGCAAAAAAACAAGAACCTTCAATCCAGTCTACCACTCAGAAGTTTAATTGATCTTTCTAAATTGTAAAATCTATATTTTATCTCTACAGAAACTGCTGAAGAGACCAATGCTTTGGGAAATAAAAAGTTGTAGAGGAGACTCTCAGCAAACATGGGCTACTTGATGTTCAAGATTGTTTGAGCTATACTATCTCAAAAAGAATTACACCTTCCATGTACTGGAGACAAGGGAAATGAATCCTTGGTGCCATTCTTGTACATTTTCAGGTGGTCTAGGGGTAGTATGCAGTGGTCTTGTTGCATGCCAGGAACTCCCAGTTTTTGGATCAGCAGAAATTTTGAGGGCATGCTTCATGGTAGCAAATCTAAAGTTACTTCTGCTTCAAAACTAAAAGCAACTCTTGGAACTCCTCAAGCTTTGCACCACAATATTTTCTTGTCTAAGGTATATAGAACTATACAGAATACCAACTGGTATCCTTAGGAGCTGCAAATATTAACCAAAATACTAATTTTCCGTCTCTTTTCCTCCCCCTCTCAAATAGCAAAAAATTCGTATTTCTGCCTTGTACAGTAAGAATTCTACATAATGCCTGCAACAGTTTCAACACATGATGAATATAGATCGATGAGAATAATGATGAAAGGAGGAGAGGTATTTGTTGGACTTGGGAAAGCTATTATCTTAATTTTTTTGTGAAGTTCATTCAGTTTCGCAAGAAACTAGACTACTTATTGAATAACTGATTTGAACTAGCATTTACAGTTTACAGTCTGATGAAATGCCAGCTACTTTCCCTGAAAATAGGGTAGTAATTTTAGGGGAAGAAAATTAAGGCATTTTATTTTTTAAAAAAGAAGTAATGGTGCTTAGTAGCTTTATTTTATAACAACTCTTCTCCTTCCAATGTGTATGGAGTCACTAGAGATGCTGAAAAGGTTCTAGATTTCTGTAAAGCCAGCTTTATGGAACATTTAAGTGGCAGTAGTTTGACTAGCTTTACTATTAGCCACATAAACATCAGTGTCTATAGACACATTGTAAAGGCACAGGTGGAAAGCAGCCTGGCATGCTTGCTGTCTGTGCTGAGTTTTAATAGTACATCTGCCTCATTTTTCCCAGTGGAAAATAACTGGATGTTGCCTTGTAGTTTTATTTTTTTTATAACTGTTATATAATAAAATATAGCCATAATAAATAGCATCTAAGCAAATAAAGCAGATTTGGACTGAATCCATTTTGCCTTCATCACTTAGTGTAGCTCAGGCTTTTAAGTACTTGTGTATTCTAAATTGGCTTAATTGGATCAAGTTGCATTTGACTGCAGTGAAGTAGAGAAAGATTTTATTTTTGTTGTTTAGATAGTATTTTCAGTATATTTTCCTTTGCTCTCCACTGTGCTATTAACACAGTTTGTCCAGATTGTAATGTAAATTGCACTTTGATTAAGGTAGTTGACCTCTTAAGCTATATTTGGTGTTGTTTTGTATTATTACAATTATTTTTCTTATTCTTAATGTTGGTAATTAAATAGCTCCAAACCAAGGTGTTGTACACGGTTAAGAATTTGCACAATTGGATCTGCGGGTCCTGGGAGCAGGAATAATGTTTACTTCAGTTTTGCAGCTCTGTTTTCAGGTTTTCTGCAGCTTTGCTTATTGATTACTGAATGAAATGGCTATGAATAGTTTCCTTACTTGAAATCTTAATATATAAATAGGCTTGCTTTTTAAATATATTTAAAATTTTCACCCATTTTAATAGAACGAAGGTTAAAATTACAAGTTAAAATATAGACTTTAAAAGCTGTTGCCTATCAGTAGCAATTTGACCAAGCATTAGAAGAAAAAAAAATCAGTTTTGGGGGTGAAAAAAAATGATTTCAGCCAAGTTATTCAAACCCTTTCTCTCTTACCCTCACAGAAATACCTTGTTCATCTTTGATCTTGATTTTTAACTATAATGACTATAGCTTGCTATGTTTACAGTTATAACAGGTATGTAATAATCATGTAAGAGCGGATAGATATATGACTGTTTTCTATAAAGCATGGTCATTTTAGTTCTAAATGCTATTTGAAGGAAGAAGAAACATGCAAAACTTTATTTTCATTTGTAGTTATAGGTAGCTTTATATTTGTGTATTTATCCCATATGAATTTGAGAATTTAAATTTATTTGAGGAAAATTAGAAAAAAATAGAAAAAAGAATTTTAACATTTAGTATTTCCTTTATACCTCCTGCAAGCATACTTAAAAGTAAATTGGTTATTTTCAGTAACAATGGAAACTAAATTCCAGTACCAAGTAAATTTTAAAAACTCAGTATTTAATTCAGTGATTTCCCTTGTGTTCTGTTCTTTGACTTGCTATTCTGAAAAGTACTGTTTCATTTTGGTAGACCTTACTTTTTAAAGATTTGTGTTGATTACTTACAAGCAGCGTTTATTACTTTTAAAAGATCTGTGAATTAATATGGTTCTCTTCCCCCCCAAAAAACCCCCAACTAATTAAAAAGATTCGACTGGACGTTGTTTAGAAGGAGTGATATGAATTTCCCCCCCATCAGTACCCAATATTTAAATAGCTTAAAATGTGGGTTTATGTGCTCTTTTGATGTACATAATATGTATAAATAAAATAGGTATATTTAAAAGTAATGTCCTCAAAAGGCATGGGTAGAACACACACATGTATATACATATCCTTTAAACTTTATCAAGAGTGTTAACTTTTAGTTGTCTGTAATACCATCATAGTTTGACCTTACTGAATTGTACATAAGTAAAAATTCAGTTATATAGAATCGTGTTTGGGCGCTGTGTTCTTTGTGTAGAGAAAAACTTCTGAAAAATTGAAGCAAACACCCACCAAATTAAAGTGGCAAAACTCCAAATGTTTGATAGTTTGAATAAAACAGTTTCCAACGTTCTTTATAGGTAGATTTCAGTTTTCCTCAGAGCTTTAGGTATTTGTGGTGGTGCTTAGTCTGTCAGTGTGTCATTGTGCTGCCTCTGCTTCTGATTTCTACTTGATAGAACTCTATAGAAAATAAAGAATAACTGTTGACTGAGGGCCTCTCTGTGAGTCAAGTTCATTGGGTTTTAGTGCACTGTGACTATTTTCTTTTTTAAACATATTTCTTGATTAAGGACTGTATGTTAGATTGATCTGATTTCCAGATGGTGGAGTCTCAGATAAGGGACTTACTGTGGCATATAAAGCACATCGTTTTAAAGATCTCAGTACTCAAGATTTTCTGCTTGAAATCTTATACAAAGTGAGAAATAAAGCTTCATGCAATGAACTACAGGCAGTGTAAGAATGGGACAGAAAAAAAAAAAGAGGAGAAAGCAGAGTAGCAGTGCAATGGAAATCTGATATTTGATATGTAAGCTAATCCCTTTTAGTCCTGCAGCCAGATTTTTTTTTCACATGCAGAAGCATTTCTTTCTTTCTTTCTCTCTGCTTTTTGATCTCACACCCTGCCCCCTGCACCGTTGGAATGTCCCCAAAAGACTTTGGCAGAGGTCACTTCTCAGAAGCTTTTTAAACTTTAGTTAGAATACATTTATTGATTTTTTTAATGACCAGTGGAATGAGGATTTTTGGAAAAAGCTCATCTGAGATTCAGTGTCTGACTTGGCAATGCAAACTCTTTTAAACCTTTGAGAACACTTCATTAGACGCCAGGTCCTCATCTTTAGTAAAACTCTGTGAGGATTCTGGCATATTGAATTTTCCTTGGGATTGATATCAGCTGACAAATTGGCCTCACAGACATCGGAGATAAAAATCATTTTTCTGGAACTGACAGTCAGAAACTGCATAAGTAGATAAAAGTTCAGTAACTCTTCTTAAAAAATTCAATCATGAGTCTGTTGAAAGTATTTGGTTGCATGGCACAATAACTTGTTCTTAGACTCTTTTGCTTATTTGTAATTATTTGAGATTAAACTGTTTTGTTTGTCTAAATTAGCCATGAAGAGAAAGTACATTTTTGTCAACTGAAAACCTGATAATTAAGGATAGGATAATGTTTAAAGAAAAATATCTTTTCATATTTGAGCATTTCTGCTTCAGTGCATTTTAAAGTTTGTTGTTTAAATTTTGGAATCTTGACATGATTTCCTACATCCTTAATTCTGAGATAATTCTCATATGAATCAGTGAGTGTACTCCCCAATTTATTCTGGTAGTTACTGTTCTAGCACCCATGTTTCGGATTATGATCTGGTGTCTGATGGGTGTCAAAGGAATCAGGATGGGTTGATTGTAGGGTATTTAAATAATATGCATTGAAAGTTGATTATTATGCATTGTTTTTAAAAATTATGCATTGTATTTAAAACTTACTTAGAGGTCATTTAAATAGCAAATATCTATAATACATTAAAAATGAATTAATTTATGTGCAACCTTTCAAAAATATATATTTTATAAAGAACAAAGTAACTGTACATTTTTTCTTTTTGTAATCCACTTTAAAAAAAAGCACACATTATGAGCTTTAAAATGTATATTCAAAGAAGCAATAGCAATCAATATCACTTGGTTGAGGTGTATATTTTGAAAATTAATTCTATATAATTTGTGAATTGTAGTTTTGTATCTTAACAGGAATTCTGAGACATTTTTTTCTAACTCCTGTATTTAAAAAATAATTTTATTATTCAAAGTTTGCTATATTGCTACTGAAGTTGAAACAAATGGATATTGATCTAAATAATCTTCTTTTTAATAAAACTTCTTGGGTACTCAATTATTCTATTTTCATTATTACAAAGCAGATTGTTCAAATTATTTTGAACTGTTCTG
Source organism: Hippopotamus amphibius kiboko (assembly GCF_030028045.1). Lineage (NCBI taxonomy): Eukaryota > Metazoa > Chordata > Mammalia > Artiodactyla > Hippopotamidae > Hippopotamus > Hippopotamus amphibius. Next base: position 35,410,980 of record NC_080188.1, read on the forward strand.
TGATAGAATATATAAATGTGTGTTTTTTTTAATTTGGCTAAATTATTTTTTAATACAGTTTTAAAGGTTATAGTCCATTTACAGTCATTACAAAATGTTGGCTATATTCCCCGTGTTGTTACAATACACCCTTGAGCCTATCTTATACCCAATAATTTGTACCTCCCTTTCTCCCACCCCTATATTGCCCCTCTGCTCCCCCTCCCCCCACTGGTAACCACTAGTTTGTTCTTTGTCTGTGAGTCTGCTTTTTTTTTTTTTTTATATTCACTAGTTTCTTTTATTTTTTTAGACTCCACATATAAGGGTATCATACAGTATTTTTCTTAGACTTATTTCACTTAGTATAATGCCTCAAGGAAGATTTTTTTTTAATGTACCTGTAAATTTCAGCTTTGCTAAATGTGTATTTTTTTCACAATTAATATTTCATATCAGTAATGAAGTGGACTTCAGTGTGTTCTACCAGAAAATGATTATTTAAAAGTATAGAGCATAGGCACTTTTTATTATGAATGAAAGAAGCTAGATAACTCCTATATTTATAGACCTTGCAAATCATGATTAGGATGTAAAGATGTGTTATCATAGTTAAAACATAGCCATTTTTGAGGGTTAAAACCAGATTAAATTGGATGATTGCTTTTTATACTAACTTGAAAGCTAATTTTTAAGCAGAGAAAGAAAAGAACATTCATTGCTTAGGAAATAATCTTCCTGGAAGGCCACCAACTCTTCTTAGGGTTAGAGCGATGGGCTGATGGCTACTTGCAATGCAGAAATGTTAAAGGGAAAGCAGGAAACCCTTCTGCCCCCACAGCCATTAATCCATGTTCCCCACATAGAGTTTCTATTATGAACTGAGTCTTTTTCTAAGTATTGGTTCTAACCTTCCATAGTCACATCTGTTGTATATTTTACCATCTTTTCTCCCATTGTAGGAAGCTTCTTGTTTTCCTGTAAGCGACAGAGTGGTTGAACTCCTTTTGATGGTGAATTATTCACAGCAGGTCACATTTTCTTCCTTATTATTCCATAGGGCAATAGCTGCAGAGTTTCTTACATGGGAACAAGTTAAAGCATCTGTGACTCAGTTCTAAGGCCAAGCCTGAAGAAAGAGGTGCTTGTGGATGTGGAAACTTGGGAGAGAGTAATGTTCTTGCCTTTTAGTATCTTTATCAAGGCCAAAAGAGTACAGAAGAAACAGACCCCTGGAGGAGTTACCACTCAAGTACAATGCCTTAACCAAGATGAGAGTTTTGGTGTTATATATGCCATGAACTTCTGATTAATCAGGAAACTAACATATCTGTGGGGCAGAAACAGTTTTTTTTGTGTGTAATTGAATTACAAATGAAGTAAAAGGCCTATACTTTGATTTTGATTTTAATAAATAAAAACTGTTCTCCCTGAAGGCAAGAACTTTGTGTACACTATTCTAATCCTTGATATTAACTGCAGAGGCTGGATATACAGTAAGTAGACACTAATTAAGGGTTCTTCCCTTTCCTTCCGTTTGTCTACCTTATCCTATCCTATTCTACTTTATCTTATCCAATTCTATCCAATCCTCTGTATGCAGGTAGCCAAACTGACTGTCACCATAATAAATTTCTTCCCTTGTCTTGTGTTAATTATAACTTATTTTGATATTCATCTAAACAAAATGTAAGAAGTTCAGCATTTTATAAGTAAAAATATTGGGTAATACATTGATTGAGCTTTGAGGATTATTCCCTGTTTTAGATTATCTTCAGTCCTTTTCCCCTAATAAACTAGAGTTTTCCATATACTGTATAGTATTTATATCCTTTGTAGATATGTTGACTATTCTAAAAAATATGTTATATTTTTTCCATGGGGAGGAAGTTTATAATTAATTTCTTCTAATTTATTCACATTAAAAATGAAGATACTAAGGGCTAGAAAAGGCATGGGATTTTTCATAGCGTAAAATTAATAATTAGTGGGAGTGTTTTCATTTTACCATTGGTCTTTGGTCAACATCACATATTCTTTCCTTTATTGTTCCCTTGCTTTTGTTAACTCGGCATTTAGTTTGCTTTTCTTTTCTTACTTCCATTTAAGGTAGAAGCTTTAGTTATTGATTTGAGAACTTCTTTTCTAATATAGATGTTTAAAGCTATACATTTGCTTTTAAGCACTACTTTAGACTCATTCCATAAATTTTGTTAGGTTGTGCTTTATTTTCTGTTCAGTTGAAAATATTTTTAAATTTCTCTTGTGATTTCTTTGATGCATGGGATATTTAGAAAAAAAATTTTTAATTCCAAATATTTAGGGATTTCCAAAACCTCTGTCCTTTTTGTATTGAATTTAATTCTGTTTTGGTTAGACAACTCACTTTGTATGATTTCAGTTCTTTTAAATTGGGAGAAAGGTGGTAGAATTCCTAGGTGAAAACCCCACAGCATCCCTACTATTCTTACTAAATGTCGAGTAGTTATTCTGGCATAAGCACTTAATTTGTTGTGTGATTAGTCAATTTCCATTGCCCTGAAATAGTTGTTTTTGGAAATTTTGCCCAGTTTTATAATTGATTTAGAAGTCGGGCCTAGGACACTCTCCTTTATACAATGGCATATATTCTTGGAGGCCCTATACTATCACATGTGAAAAATATAGGGCATTTAGAACTAAACTTTGTACTCTCAATAGAGATGTGTCTGTGCTCAAAGTGTTGAGGCTAAATTCGTGGGGTGCACATTAACAGGCTACTCTATCTGAGCTGTAATCTGTCTGAGGAGTCAGCAATACAAGCTGGCTGATGGAGAAATTCTATTTAATGGAGTAGAGTAGTGTCAAAAAGAGGTTTATAATGGAAAATAATGTATTCATCCTATAGAGGGTCTTGAAAGCTAGACTCTGTGGAAAGCAGTAGTGCATTTTTGGATTACTGAGGAAAACAAGGTCTTAGACTATTCTGGTAACTGTTTGCAGAGGGAATAGAATGGTGCTCTAAGAATACCAAAGTGCTGTTGCAATATGGAAGGTATGGGGGCCAAAGGTGACAACATATAGTAACAGGTGGGCAAACTAAGTGTCAGATGCCTTGGATTCTTGTTTTGGCACTATCATTTGATAACTATAATAGTCTTTATGAGTTGCAGCTTTCTAATCTGTAAAGTACGAATATTTTTTGCCTCTGCCTGCGTCACGTAACTGGGATGATTGTTGGAAATAGAGATTAAAAAGCAAATCTAAACACTCTACAGATAAAATAATATACATAGTGATTGTTATCAATAAGAAATTAAAGTAGAAGATATTTGAAGATAGCTCATAAACTAGTAGATTGGGAGACTGAAATGGGGCTGGTTGGAAATTGATTTGAACATCATGACTGAAGAAGTAACATTTAAAGGCAAGTTGAAGATATGGAGGCGGGATGTCAATAATGCTGTTAATGTATCTATTTATAGAGCTTTGTTGTGTATTTTCTAAACTTCCAAATAATGTGAAATGATAGTATGAAGGCCATATAATTCCTTTTATAGATAATAAATTGTTCCACCCAGTATTTATTTGTTTAATTCTGAGAATGATTGAAAGACTAACTCTCATAGACAAAAAAATCACCTTATAGTGATTTCTTTGATTCCTTGTATTTTTATAAAATCTCAGTTCTCATTCATCTTTTAAAAATATCACTGTTATCTAAGGCTACAGACCATCTGTTAACTGACACCAGAATGATCTTTTAAAAATATGTTCGTACATGTCACTTCTTTATTTTTTCATGAAACTTTCCTGGATAGTTCAGTGGAAGATGTCGAATACTTTTGGAATTAATGCCACACAGACAAAGACAATGTCTTTTCATCTTAATTTCAGACTAATTTTTACTGAGATTTCCTGGGGAATCTCAATTAAATACCAGAATGTGAAGGTGCCTCCTAGTAGTCATCAATGTTGGGGAATTCTGAGATGACTATTTCCTGAAAAATTCATCTAAGGAAGCTTGTTTTCTGCCTTCCATTATAAGCATTCCCTTAACATATATGGACAGTAATAATCAGTTATAATGCTATTTGAGAAGCTTGAGGGTATAGACTCTGAATTGGGACTACTTGTGATCAAATTCTGACTTTACCACTCAGTGTCTCGGAATATTTATTTGTAAAATAAAGAAGAGTTATTCCAGCCTCAGAAGATTTTTGTAAAGGTTAAGTGAGAATATAAATAAAGTCCTTAAATTCTTTAAGTTAGAATATAAATTGTTCATAAATAAAGTGTTTAAAACAAAAATATTTTTTAAAAGTCTTAAGAATATAAAGTCAGACTTTCTCTTTCTCTCTTTTTCTCATTCTGTTCCTAATCCCCATTGAGAATGATGTGTAAACTCTATAAGTGATATTTTTGTCTGCTGAGTTCACTTCTGAATCCATAGTACCTAGAACAGTGCCTTGACATAGGGTAAATATTTAATTGCTAAGTGAAGGAAGGAAGGAAGGAAGGAAGGAAGGAAGGAAGGAAGGTGCTCTACTTTTTAAACTTGCTGTCTCAGGAGTAGAAAAATTTACCTTGAACATTCATATTTATCATGTATTTTTTAAAATTTGAGAGTCCAACTTTGTGGTTATATTATTTTCCATTTTTGATATGTGTTTACTTTTTATATAAAGCATGGGCTAATTTAGCTTTTAATTTTTAATTAAAGCAATCTAGTATCCATATCCAAAGTATTTCCATCTGATTCTTAAAAGCTAGAGTGAATTGCAGTAATTGCTCATGAATTGCTTTTTATATAACTTTTTGAACAGTTATGAAAACATGAAGATATAAACACACCAAATTCTTATATCCTCCATGACTGTTTTCCTTCGAAATAGTCACTTTGCTCAAAAATAATTCTAGTAACTCTTCTTTTAAATATCCCTTTTAGACAAGTTTACTAATTATAAAAGAAATTCAGCGTTATTACTTTATGCTAATAGAACGGTGTCATTTGATATGGTACCTTTTCTTGCCCTCTCTGTTTGCTTTTCTATTCCCTTCACCTGTCCACTCTTCTTTTCCTTTCCTGTGTTTTACTTCACACCTGGCCTTCATCCTCTTAGGAGGCTAAGTGACCCTGTGTGTGCTTGTTCTTTCCTCTGAGTTGTCTACAACTCTTAAGTGCCTTAAGTGGCTGTAATTGAGTAAAGCACTGAGACATTGAATAGCCAAACTGTAAATTGGAGAATCTCTGTTCTTCTGTAGCAATAGAAAAATGACCTATAAAAATAGTTATGTAAACAAAATCAAGGACAAATATAATGGTGCACTTTTGTTCTTGGTCTTAAATTATGTGAGGTCAATACAGACAGATTCCAATTAATAACTTTAATTTTTAACTAAAAGAATTAATGTTTCGTTCACCCAGTCAGCATTTTTTTGAGGCCTTATTAGGTGCTTCATTCCTTGGGCGGGAGGGGTAATGGAAACTGAAGAAATAGTCACAGTCCCTGTTCTCAAACAATCCATGTTGCAATGTAGAGTTCAGCAAGATAGAAGAATATACAACGAGGTAACGGAGCATCAGGGAAGATCTTCTTGGCTCTATCAGTGATGTAGTGGGTCTGGTGCTATCAGGGGGAACGTTATGTAAGTTATGTTTGGATTTCAGAATGTATTTACTAAATGAGAGAAAAAAAGATCTAAAGTATGAGGATATTTTGAGGAGAACCTGTGCTATCATTACCCATGATTGCTCAGATATGTAAAATATTTACAAGGTGGGACATGCTTTTTTCTCAAAAAGCAGGGAAAAATACCATATTGGTATTTTAGCCAATAATTATTCAAGGAGCACATTCAGTTTGTTGAAAGAATAGTTGTACAGGGAAGTTCAAGAAGTTTATGAAAAAATTGCTTTCAGGTTCCTGTTCAAGTGGTCAAATGTGCCATTTAAATATGGACTTGGATTGCTCTTGTACCAAGCCTCACTAACTGGCCAAATATGGGTAGAGTTTCACTGGAAAAAATACAGCAAGTTCCATTGCTGTAATGTTTTAAAATGCTCAGAGTTTAATGCTTCTATTAGTGAATATTTTTCCATGAATTTCATATATATCTGATGGTAATCAATAGTGATTCTATAAAGGCAAACTCAATTTTAATTTTATGTTCATGACTTTCTGCCTATATCTAATTCCTTATGCATTTGGGGGACAAGATTCTAGAATAGATAATAGATTTTGTCATTGTTTTGGCACGTACATCATTACTTGACCTTCTGCTAATAGTGTAATATTACTAATAGCGTAATAAATACTAAGTATCATAATAGTTAATATAGGCGATGCTTGTTTAAAGCATTGCATGGACTCACTGGAAAGTTCAAAAATTGATAGGACCAGTTGCATCACACTTAGAAAACACTGAAATCCCAAAGAGAATACCTTGAAGGACATTACTCCTTTTTAAAATTTACTATATATATATATATATATGTATGTATGTTTTACGTTATTCTTTTTTTTGGTAAAATGTCTGACATTGATATTACTTTAATAATAACAAAAATAGGAAATACTATGGTAATTTACAGAAAATGAAGACCCAAATCTACCATTTAAGTAAACTCTCATATTGTTGTTTATCCTTTCTGTTTTTAAAATCTAAAATTGTGTAAATTATTGTAATCACAGCTTCTGTATTTACACATGGATACACAGAGCATGTGTATTTTTTGTGTTTGTGTGTATGTGTGTGATAGAGTAGGGAGATATATTAAGGTCTTCCTCCAATTTTTTTTCTCACAACAGTTCTAGTAATGAAAGTAATTAAACACATCCAGGATCTTAGCTAGAAGTGCCTGTGGCAAGAAACCAGAAAATTTCTTGGAAATCTCAGAATTTATTTTAAAACCTTGTGTGTTCGTTTAATTAGGAAAATATTTAAATTCAATAGCTATCAAATTCATTCATTTTTCTCAGTGAACATTATAGGAAATTAGACGGTGTTGGAAGATAGGTCATATGTAAATTGAATTTCATTTTTATACAAGGTTCTGCTGCTATATCCCAAGCATTGTGGGAAAAAATCCACTTGACAAACAATAAGAAATACACAAGTCTACTCAAATAATCTACAACTATAACCATAAAATAAAGTGTGTATTTTTTCTCATCATCTAATTAATTTTTTTTACAGAAATGTTTAAATGTTCAGTAAATCGGAGGAAAAAAACATGGATTTTTAGCAACTGAAGAGCAAATTAAGGTAATTATTAAATTATTCTTGTGAATCATGATTGTTAGTAACTTCAAAATATATTTAATGTATTTATATTCAAGTTGTATAGACTTTTGTAAGTATCATATTGAAAATTCAACATATTGCTTGTGGGCTACTGAAATGAAATTTTACATATTTTTGTAGAATAGACATTTCTTGTGAACAAATATGTAGATAATATACTTCAAAGTACTTGCTGTTGTGAGGAAGTGTACTCCAACTATATGAAAAATAAATGAGCTACTAAAAATTAATAATTTCAGTAGCTTTCTACCTCTTTCAAAAGGCACATCACTATCTTACTCTCTTAAGTAATACGGAATAACTTCAGATTTTTAAAAAATTAGTACATGTATATGATACAGTTCATTAAAGTTATTTTTGCTTAATTCATTCCATTTGCTCTCAATTACATATCTGTGATGGTGAATATGAATATCAAGAAATAAAATGTGTGCATTTTGTAGACCAAGCTGTTTAACATAACTCACATTCTTTTCAAAAGTGTTTTTATTTGTCACAAATATATTTATGCAGTACAATGTAAGAGGATTCAAGGAGTATAACCTTAGGCTAGTACATGTAGCACATCTTCTTCAGCAAATTATTTGAAGGCTAAGCAGGTCTTTATATTAATCAACGGTAAAATTGGAATTTACTTTCTTCTTGGAGTTTCTAAAGTTAACTTCCTTAAAGCAATTTTGGAATTTCTAGAATGTAAATTCTTATAAATATGCAGCTTAAAAGTAGAAATATGAACTTTCTTATTTTTCTTTATATTAAAATCATTTTCATTTAAGTTTGAATTGATATAATTGGTATGTATATTAAAAATCATTATAAACCTATTTTCTTTCTTTTTTTAAATTAATTAATTAATTAATTTTATTGGCTGTGCATGGGCTTTCTGTTTTTAGTTGCCGTGAGTGGGCGCTACTTTTCATTGTGTTGCATGGGCTCCTCATTGCTGTGGCTTCTCTTGTTGTGGAGCACAGGCTCTAGGCACGTGGGCTTCAGTAGTTGCAGCACATGGCCTCAATAGTTGTGGATTGCGGGCTCTATAGCGCAGGCTCAATAGTTGTGGCTCATGGGCTTAGTTGCTCCACGGCATGTGGGATCTTCCTGGAGCAGGGGTCGAACCCATGTTCCCTGCATTGGGAGGTGGATTCTTAACCACTGCGCCACCTAGGAAGCCCCAAACCTATTTTCAAAGATTCTGTATTTTTCTTTTTAATCTAAGAGTATTGACTTAAGACTATAAAAACATCACACTCACTTTTATACATATAAAATTTTCCCTTTGATGTTCCTTCTTTTAGATATTTTTGTTTTAATTTCTTTGTCACTGCTTTCTTCTGCACACTCATTCACAAATGCAAAGAAATAATATTATCCCTCTTTTCCAGAATAGATATGGTTGAATCTGTTTGTATTTGTTAGCTTATGTATATGTTGACATATAAATTTTACAGACATTCTTTTATTGACCTGAATAAAATGGTTTTTTGGGTACTTAGTGAAAGAAATAAATTTAAAAAATAATATGATTGAGTCATTTAAAAAAAATTAAGCCAAGTGAAACTTAGATGTACTTGCTCTGGGGAAATTAAGTGCTGGTGGGAAAGATATGAAGCTCTACAGAAATTATTATATACAGTTTAAAAGGGTAAATGGCAAATTGCTAAGGAATCAAACGTGGGAGCAGCTCACTTTTGCTAGAGGCTCTTGAAATCTTCATGGAGGCTGTGAAATTCACTGAGGGGGTTGTTGAGACAGAGAAGGGGAGGTCATGCATTCCAGACCAGCAGAATAGCTTATGAAAGGGTACATAAAGGAGCAAGGGTTGGCTATTGAAGGACTGATATTTAACGGTGTGGCTGGAGGATTACACATGTGGTAGGACAGTGTTAAGGGATGAGCCTGGAAAAGTAGATTTGGAGCAGCTTATGTAATATATCATGTTTGCCAGACAAATGCTTAATTTTCCAGCTTAGATGTCTCTGTGGAATCCTTAAGGGTATCTGTAGGGTTGTGAGAAGAAATTTTCCGAACCTCTCCTGATGCTTATTTTCATTAAGAAATATAAGAAAGAATGAAGACCTTATAGTACTTAATATAATGACTGCTAATGGCTCCCAAATATGGAGTTTCTGGAAAATTGTAGAAATTTCTACAGTGTTAAATGATTGACAATGTTTGCTTCCTAGTTTTTTAATTGAAATATAATACATGTATTGTAAGTTCACCCTTTTAAAGTGTGTAATTCAGTGGTTTTTAGTATATTCACAAAGTTGTGTAATTGTCACCACTATCTAATCTAGAAAATTTTTTTCTTTCCTAAAAGGAACTTTGTACCCACAAGCAGTTCCTCCTCATTCCTGCCTCACCCCATTCCCTGGCAGCCACTAATATACTTTCTGCTGCTATGGATTTACCATATAAATGGAATCATGTAATATTTTTGTATCTCCCCTTTTTACTTAATGTAATGTTTCCAGGTTTCACCCTTGTGTGAATCAGGACTTAAGTTTTTATGCATGAATAATAGTAATAATAGCACATTTTGCTCATCCATTCATCAGTTGACAGACATTGGGGTTTTCTTTACACTTTTTGGCTGTTATTAATAATGTCACTATGAATGTTTATATCCATGTTTTTGTGTAGACATATGTATTCATTTCTGTTGGGTATCTACCTGGAGTGGAATTGCTGGGTCATATTGTAACTGCATGTTTCATCTTTTGAGGATCTTCCAAATTGCTTTCCAAAGTGGCTGTACCATTTTACATTCCCTCCAAAATGTATGAGTGTTCTAATTTCGTCATATTCTAGCCAAAAGTTATTATTGTCATTTTGATTATAGCCATTCTAATGGATGTCAAGTGGTATCTCATTGGATTTTGAAAGCAGTGTTTGTTTTTAAGAGTATTTTAGTATATTGATGTTACATGAGTTTAGATAAGTGCATTAAATGGAATTATTGTCAATTTTAAACTAGACTGGTTCTCATATTTAGATAATACATGCAAAAGGCAACAATAAAAAATGGTAGAGCTGGTGTTTTCTCTATTCCTATTAGGGGATATTTTCAGATTCATTATGTGATAAACAGTGATAAGCTACTCAGTTTTATTAAGGATAGCAAAAACAAAATAATCTCACACCATATGTGATTAAGCTTGGCCTAAGAACATATTTGTCTTCAGGTATAAGTTAATGATAGTACACAACATCATTAATAGCAAGACTTTTAATAACATCTGGAACACAAGTGCACACGACTGGGTTTTTCAGCAAGGTTTGAAATCATGCTCAATCTAGTCATTTACAAATTTTCATTACATTTATGACAAATGTTTAGAAGCCTTATTTGAGATTTCCTGCAGGGAAGGAATGAAATCATTGGAGAAACCATAGTTCTTCCTGCTGTGGTAAAAATGGTTGAAATCACACAAGATAAATTATATGGCAACAAATAAAATTGTATTACTTTATCACCAAATACTGTTGGAAGATGACATGAAAAACATTACTTTAACCAGAAAAAAAAATATTAGAACAAATTATGTAGTATGAGAGATTCGTTTTGACTCTGGACAAAATATATATTTTTCTAACATGCATCAATTTGTGATATTTGCTAGATTATTTTTTAAAATCAGATTTGTTGATATATAATTATGTATAGTAATGTGAAATTCTATTTTGACACAAAAAGTTGTATTAGAATGTGCCAGCAAAATCAAGATACAGGGTATATCCTTCACCCCCATTTCTCTTGTGCCCCGTTGTAGTCATTCCCTGCCACCACTATCAGCCCTGGAAGCCTCTAGATTCTTCATTAGTAACAAAATACAAAAACAAAAACAAAAAACAAAAACACTTGAGAGGAAGCAGACTGAAGAGGTCAGATTTTGAAGACAGATTCTATATGTGACCTTCGAGGTGTTACTTATCCTCTCTGCTTCAGTTTCTTTGTTAGAAATATGGGGTTGACAAAATGGTCTACCACATATCATTTAGGATAGAGCTAAGCATATTTAAGTATTTATAAACACTTAATGTTTTTATAATAAACTATAATTTTTTGAACCTTTAAGGAAAGAAATACTGGAGAATATATATTTTCCAAAGGAAATGACCTCTTAGTATGGATTCAACCACAAAGAGTCAAATCAAAGTTTTCAAAATAATAAAACCAATTCAGAAACATCATGCTTGCACAAGTTTTGGTTAATGGCTTCATTCTTCTAATTCCTTAGGCACAAATGTTTGGAGTGCATCTTGAATTTTCTTTCACCTGCACTGCACATTCATCATCTACTGAGCACCTCCTCGGCTACTACCATGGTCCAAATCACAGTCCCCTCTTGGCCAGAGAATTGCAACATTCTTCTGTTTTTCTTGCTCCACTGTTTTCACTGTTCAGCACTGAGAGCCTCTTTTTACCTTGAAACTCCTCTGCACTCCAGCTGCCCAGATACCATTTCCATTTGCTGAGCACAAGAGGCCGCTCTACTTGAAGGAGCCTTATGTAGCTTCTTCTACCAATCGCGCTCTCCCAAGTTACTCCCATGGTTTATCTCCTAGGCTTTAAATATCCTCTTCTCATGGTAGCCTTCCTTGAAGAGCCCTACTTAAAACTGAAACTGTCTGGGGGCTCTCCCTGCCCTCTTTTCTTGCTTTATTTTTCTCCAGATCATATGATACCACATTACACACAATTCTGTTTATTGTGTCATCCCATTAATTAGTATATTTTAAATATTTCCTCTTTATAGTATCCTTTTAATTTCTAATTTTATGTGTCTTTCATATTGTACCACTGGCCTTGCTCTTGGATTTGGATATTAGAAAGTTAATTCTGGAAGCAGGCAGTGTGGGGGACTGTGTGAATGGGACGGTTATCTGGGAAATATTTGCAATATCTCATGTAAGGGATTATACCGATCTGGTTTCAGGCAACAACACTGGGAACTGAGTGGTAGTAACACATTTGAGATTATGTATTTAAGAGGTAAAATTGACAAGTCTTAGTGACTGTTTGTATTTGATTAGTGAGAGTTGAAGTCTCAGTGGGACAAGTCTTAGGCTTGAAACTGGCAGCCCCATGGATGGTGGTACCATTTACTGAGCTTTAGGGAGCAAGGTTCTTTGTGTGTTTGTGTTTTACAGAAATAATAATTAATGTTTTCACAGAAATAATAATGCTTGTTTTTTACAGAAATAACGTCAAGAGCTAGATGTTAATTTTTATCTCTAGGTAGGAATGATCTCTAAAAATACAAGACCTTAAACTGAACGTCATTAATTGTCTCAATTCTTCACCCATTTGTTTATAGAAATTAAGAAAAAATGTTTTGGTTTGCTGTGAAATTCCATTTTCTAATTAGTTTCAAAACCACAGTTAGAAAGTGCAGGATGTAAAAACTGGCCATGGGCAGAGTAAAAGCACATTAATTATTCAGATAGTCATCCCGGCTTCTTCCATTCGTGGAGATATAGTGGCTGTCAGAATCTGTCAGCTGTATAGTTAGTGCCCTTCAGAATTTGCATGCATAAATGGTGACCTTTGGAAATTTGCATAAAGATAAGTCTACCATTGGAATGATAGCTGCCAGTCAGTTTTGCAAGGCAAAAGTTGTCAGCCACCATTGAAACCACAAAATGGGCTGTGAAGCAGCAATAGCAAATGGAGTATACACAAAACAACAATAATAATTATTTCACCAAAACAAAACTACAACCTATTTTTAATAGAGCTTTATAATGATTAAAGAAGGTAAAACCACTTACTGAATATCCTTGGATCAGTATTTCTGCTTTTCTCACTAAACATTTTTGTGAAAACTTGTGTTTTAAGATATCAAAATTTTTAAATTTAATCATTTAAAATGTTTATTAGATTTTGTATTATAAAATCAATGTATGTTCATTATAGAAATTTATAAATATTGCAAAGAAAGTGTGCTATCCATAATCCCACACCCAGAGGAAGCAGCAGTTAACGTTTTAGTGCAAATTATTAGGTATCTTTTTAAATAAATAAATATACATAAACATATTCATAGCCTTATAAATGGGCAAGTACCTTCTTACTAGCATTGTGCTATATTTTATTCAACATAAATACTACTGAGATAAATATATATTTATATGAATCTTTTGGTATATAAGTGATTATTTCCTTGAATAGATTTTAGCAGTGGGAATATTGGGTTTAAGTTTATGAATCATTTTAAAGCTTTTGATACGTATTGTTAAAATTTCCTTCCAGAAAGTTTCATTTCTATAAGCTGTCAATTTACCTAAATATACACCTTCTTCATTTAATCATTTTCAAATGGTATATTTTAAATGTCTGATAAAAGCCTGCCATTTAGGGAATGTTGTATTAAAATCTACATAAGGCAGAAAATCATTTTCAGTTAAAAATATCTTTCTTTGATTATTGTTAGAAATTTCAATTTCTATATATAGTAGCATATAGTGACTTTATAACTTACCACACTCATTACGCTAAATCTAAAACATTACTATTTCAGAACAGTGCTGAATACCTAAAACAAAGGTAAAAAATAGTGAAAACAAAATTTAAAAACTTTGAGCATTCAAAATAGTTATACATAAATTGTGTGATAAAAGAGACTCACTATCAGAGCAAGCAAAAGACAGACTGACTATCAGAGCAAGCAAAGTTTATTCTTTTTTTTTTTTAAGCTCTTCATTGGAATATAATTACTTTACACTCTTGTACCAGCTTTTGAGGTACACCAAAGGAATCAGCTATATTTATACATATATCCCCATATCCTCTCCCTCCCGTGACTCCCTCCCACCCTCCCTGTCCTGGCCCTCTAAGGCATCACCCATCATTGAGTTGATCTCCCTTTGTTATACAGCAACTTCTCACTAGCTATCTGTTTTACAGTTGGTAGTGTATCTATGTCTATGCTGCTCTCTCACTTCATCCCAGCTTCCCCTTCACCCCCCACCCCAGCCCCATGTCCTCCAGTCCATTCTCTGCATCTGCATCTCCACTCTTGCCCTGTCACTGGGTTCTCAGTACCATTTCTTCAGATCAAAGTTTATTCTTCATCTCCTCATTTCTGGACTACGTCTCTGTCTATTTTAAACAACTATGACTTTTCCTGCTTTAGCAAACAAGGTAAAATATTGAAATGCACCCAGACCTCCTATAGTTTTTCTCATCTTGAAAATACCTGAACATGTTTTTTAACTCAGTACATTAAAAATAAAACAAAAATACTATTTGAGTAAACTATAAATGGATATACAGCTTTTTCCTGATATAATAGTTAACCTGGAATTTGGACATTATGTGGGACGTATACTAGTTTAGTTGAGCCTCGCTTTCCATTATTTCTTATCTTTATGGGTAAACCCTGAACCAGCAGTGCCCTGGACAGAATCTTGTGTCCTGAAGCTTATACTTGACCAAATCTTATTTATGTTAAACTATCCAATGCTGCCTCTAATTAATGGCATTGAAAATATTATGATGGTTCAGCAAAGACTAGTCATTTCTGATCGAATCAGGGATGCTGTTGATTATAGAGAGATCTGTCCTAGGCTATAAATATTTATAGATTGGAGTTTTGTGCCGTAGCTAAAAACTAAAAATAGTTCATTATTGACTATTGATTTTATTTGTTTTTTTGCAGGAGAGGGATTTTTTATGATTTTTAAGTTGAGTGTATGCATTTAAAATCTTTTATTGAGTACATATGTTTAAAATTGCAAAGGAATTTGTAAATACTAGAGGAATTTTATCAAGTGTGTGTAACCATGATTTGTCTGTCTTTATCTATATATCTGACTGTGTATCTATACTTATAGTATTTTGTTTTGTTTTGTTTTGTGCATGCAATTCTATGAGGTTTAAGACTTGTAGTAGAACTGGGTTTTTATCACCACAATTAGGATACAAAATAGTTGCATCACCAAAAATTCCCCATGCTGTCCCTTCATAGTCATTTTCTGCCTGTGTCTCTACCTAGCAACCACAGTTCTGTTCTTCATTCTTATATTTTTAGATTTTTCAGAATATCATATAAATGAATCATACAGTAAGTAACCTTTGAAACTGACTTCATTCACTCATGAAAATGCCTTTTTTTCCCATGTTTTTGAGTATATCAATAATTCATTCATTCTTTATTGCTGGGAAGTGTTCCATTGTATAGATGACTCACAGTTCAACTATCCATCCACTTGTTGAAGACATTTGGGTTGTTTCTAAGTTTTGGTGAAAATAGAGTTGCTATAAGCATTCATAACGCAGGGTGTGTGTGTGTGTGTGTAAATTTTCATTTCTCTAGGGTAAATACCTAAAAGTTGGGTTGCTGGATCGTGGTAAGTGTATATATTAATTTTTATTTATTCTGTTTTGTATTTCTAGCTGTATTTTGTTTCTATTTTATTTGTATTTTATGTGACATTGTTATCATATAAGTTGTGCAAAAACTTTGATCTTCAAGTGCTAAGTTAATTTGTTAATTTTTTAAGACTAACTTGACTATGGCAGGACCTACTTTTATTGGTCTCTGAATTTAAGTAGAAAAAAATTACATCATCCAAGTGGAAAATGCTGCTTTCATGATTTTTCCTTCCATGATATTTTTCACTTTTCTTTAAGAGTGTCTTGTTTCCTTTAGTAAGCGATCCCCAAACAACTAACTGTAGGAACTGCAGCTTAACTGTTTCTGCACTGGATACAACATTAGCTGTTTTATTCTAAGTAAAGCGCTTTTTACATAGAAAAGACCCTTACTGAGAAAATAGTTTATAATATGTTCTAACAAATTTGGTCATCTAGCATCTAAGATCCAGGAGATGAAAAGAAAAAATTATAAAAGAATAGACATACTAAAAACTAAATATAAATCTGTATATTAAGGATGGGAACCAAATAACCACTGAAAGTCATCATAAAAAATTTAGTAAATGTAGCAGTCTGGATCTATTATATGTCAGAACAAAGTTTCCATATGTGTCTAAGAGCCTTTGAATTATACATATTTTACAAATGTGGTTCCTATTAGAAAACTTTCCCTCTAGGCTTGGTCCTGCCATTAACTTGCTGTGAGACCCAAGGCACATCATATAATCTCTCTGGATTGTAGTATTCTCATTTGTCCAATTAGTGAGGGTAGTACTAGATTATCCATAAAGAACCTTCTTGCTCTCAAAAAAAAAATAGGATGCTGCAATTCTGTGGTGATCTTGGGTCATTGAGAAGAAAAAGTTAGTTTGTGTGTGTTTAATATACTTTGTTAGAAAGCAAGGGTATATATGATACATTTTAAAAGATTTTAAAATAATACGGATAACTTTGAAAAAGTTTTGCTGCTTAGAAAAAATCCATTAAGTATTCTAGAAATCTTGACTATTATAGAATCATTAATTTCCCTACTATTTTTCAAAAGTTAATTAATTTGAAAAATTCTAGATTTTGTTTTAAGTATTTACATGAGTAAATATAAATTGATATTCCCATTTTTAGTGTTATAGATCTTTATTGAAAATTGTACTTTAAGATTTTTCCAGAATTTCTAATGTCAGTAAAAACTTACTGAATTAGTGCCTCTCCTTAATTATGAAACACAGGCTAGTAATAAATTCTCAACTTTTTTCAGAGAAAATATGCATTTTTTTTTCCAAACAATTTCAAGCTTATATAATCACAAGAAAAAGAGACTGATTAAAACCACCATCTTCGGTTATATTTGCTTAATGCAGAATAACTACTACTTCATTAACATATTTCAAATGCTAAAGAATATCATTGTAAACCTTGAAGAGGAATGAAGATTAAAACATTAATTTTAATTTGCTTTTTAAACTATATTTGGTACATAATTGTATTAGTGTCTGGTGTAAGATCTCTGCTAGGTTCTGGAGTAATGGTGCTGTCCTGACATAGAGAAAATCACAAGTCTAGCTGGGGATACAGAAACATGTAAAACTAGGTATATTATAATGTCCTAAATACTATAATAGAAACATGAGAAAAAAGAAGTAATTAATTCTGAATAAAAGGCCTTAGGAAACTTTTGCAGAATTTGGTAGCATATGGGAAGGATTTTACTGCTGGAGAACAGGGAATGGATATTCTAAGAGAATGGATATTCTTAGAGTATTCATTAGAAAATAGTGAATATTTTGTTCTAGGGTATATAATTTTCCTAGATGATATAGTATTAAGTACAGAAATGTAAGGACGTTAAGAGACCCTTTAATACTATTATATATTTAGTAGAGACCTAATTATATAGCTATTATTGTGATACTGTTTTTTTTAAAGAGCAACATCTCTTACAAGTGTGAGAGTTGAATTAAAGGTGGGATAGAACCATCAGATAAGAAACATGAAATAGAGAGCTAGAACTGATACCTACCATCTTCTGTGAACTGTTCACAAACACCAGTGCTCTCAGCATTGATGAAATTCCAAATACTGAACTTCCTCCACTGAATTTTTATATGAACCTTTGAGATATATACCTTTAGAACTTATTTAGCTCAGGAAGACTACATTTTTTTCTTCTTTAAAACATTATAAATTTTACACTTAAAGTTTCTTTTATATCTTTCCATTTCATCTCATGAATTATATGTGTTTTTTTCTTGAATCCTAAAAAGTGTTAGTGGAAGAGAATTTGATTGTTTAAGAAAAAAAAGAAATAAAGAAATTGAATTTCTTGGTTTGGCTTAGTGCTGCCTTCAGTGTTCTGAGAACAATAATGCAATTAGCTAAAATGTTTATCCACAAAATTTAATTCCTGGGGAGTAACTTCTCAAATTGCCTCTTACAAGTGTAATGGAAGCAAGCAGTTGTTTGCTGGCTTCGTTGCCAAAAACTGTGAATGGCTAGATTTTTATAAAACTTGGTGGTAATGCATGTATAATCATGTAAACTGTCCATTGTCAATTTGAATGAAGAAAGTGAATTTTGTAGACAAACAGTTTTTGTTATATTGTGTCCCAGTGTTCTCAGCCATGAGTGAAGAAATCCTCGATGTTACTAATTATTCCAAAAATGAAGTTTTTAATAGAGTTCTTTTTCATTTCAAATTAATTTCATCCCTGATTAAATACACTGAATTATTAATATTTTGGATTGTCATTTTATGGATAACCTGGTGATTAGTATTTGAAAATGAACGGCATATGTAAATATCCAAAGAAAATGAATGCATTTTATCATTATACCTGTATCAGTAAATATTGTAGCAATAATTCCCTCTGATACTACCTTTGAAAAGAATTGCTAATAGGTAAAGAGCAGAGGAAGTGTATTATAAAAGCTTTACTGAATATATAGCTTCTGAAATGTTATCCCTGGACAAAAGGCTCTACAAATCATTCTAACAACTTTTCTTTACTGTATTATGTTATTTCAGGTGCTATCTCAACCAGACTGTTTCCTAGCTGCCTTTGAAACATACTATTAGGTTAATCCTGTACAATAAACATAATAAAAATATGAGGACTATAGGTTATTAAATCCACTCAGCAAAATGTCACAACAAATTAGAGCTTTCATTTTAAAAATAGCCAATTACAACCCATTTGTAATAGATAAGAAAGTGATAAGATAGTTGAAAGTATTTTAACTGGCATGAACTTCAATAGAATGCCAAGGAATAAATTTAATGTAAAACAATTTGGAAATCTTTGATATGAAGGGGAATAGCTCAACTGTTAGTTTAGAAAAGTAACACTAATTTCTTTTTTATTCCATCTTCTAAGAGAGCACCTTGGGCTAATGCTAATAGACAAACAAGGAATAATGAGCTAATGGAGTCTCCAGTAAACTATATTCACTGTAAATGGAAGATCACATCTGAACTGAGATTATTTCCAAATTGCATTTACTATAGCCTATGTTAGCTAACCTATGTTAGCTAAAGAGGGAAAGGATTTATTTGTGAAGAGCTACTTACATTGTGCCTTTCATTCAAATGCTTGACACATTTCCTGTACGTACATGATATCCAGTAACAAAGTTCTTTTAACTTTAGTTATAGCAGAAAGTAAACTTCTAACAAAGTTTAAATTAATGAAGTAACATTAGATTTTCCGCATTATGTATATTCATCTTTAACACATTTAGAATGCAAACTCAAAGTGCTAGCCCATTTCTGCCATTAATGGTGATAAAGTCTTAAAAGTAAAAAACCCACATTTTTTACTATCGTTAATAATGCCATAGAGCAACAAAAATTGGGTACTTTGAAACTTTTTAAAAAATGTACATATATCAAGTTACATTAAAATACATCTATTGTATTAATCTGGAAGGAGAGATTATTATTTTGATTATATTGGAAAATTATTGCCATCTTGATTAATTTGAACTGAATTCTTGGGTATTTTATCACTTGAAGGGCTTTGATCTCTGACAACATATTGTATAATTTAGGTAAAAATAAAGAGTAACCAAGACACTTTTGGCTTTCCCAGTCAGTGACCTTTCTGTAACATCCAAATTTAACTCACCTAGGAGGAAATTTTATTGTTATTATATTAATGTATAATGTAGTTACTATAAATTTATTATAAATCTACATATTTTCCAGCTAATAAATTAGTTTGTAAATTGACACCAATAATGTATTTGTGCAGTGCTTTGACTGGTATGTTTTTTCTTTAAAGATTTTTTTGATGTGGACAATTTTAAAAATCTTTATTGAATTTGTTACAATATTGCTCCTGTTTTATATTTTGTGTTTTTGGCCGCAAGGCATTTGGGATCTTAGCTCCCCAATCAGGGATCGAACCCACACCCCCTGCATTGGAATGCGAAGTCTCAACCACTGAATTGCCATGGAAGTCCCTGACTGGTGATCTTGATGCTTCTCATATTCAAATTCACATCATTGAGTGTCTATTATGTCCCAGGTACTAGGAAACATATTTTCATGAAATTTTTAATAATCCATGGACCTAGTAAAGAATATATTATCACTAGCCACTGAGAGGAATGGAAATTTGATTTAGTAGAATAAGTTTTTATATTTCATAGTTTCCTATAGTTTCTTTAATATAATAAAGATATATTAAAACTGTAAAATAATACACAACAGCAGCAATAGTGCAGTTTCTAGGAGTTCATTTATATAAAAAATGTCATCATCCTATTGTCATTCATTAGTTATTACAAACTTATATAAAGGTAGGATTTTTAAACAACAAAATTTTGTTCTTGCATATTAATATAAGTTCTGTTTTTCTCCCCCGTAACAATTTTGTCTTCCTGCTCTTCTCACAGAACTTTCTCAATTTCAAATTTCAAATACTTTTACAAAGAAATTAAGGAATAGGACTGATGTGACTGAAGCAGAATCACCCTCCATTTCTGTGGTCTGGCCAGCATTAAAAACCAAATAGTAAAAAAAGATATCCAAAAGGGAAATGGGGGCAAATGTGGGGTATGAAAATATGAAAGCACGTGATCTCTGGAGGTTTTGCTTTTTAAAACTCCTTCAGAGATCACCTTAATCCTCCAGAGAATTGTGAATTTCACAGCATCTTCCTACCTCTCAATTCCTAGTTAGCTATGTTGTCCATTTCCTCACCAACTTTTCTTCCTTCTTTTGCACCACAGACCTGTAACACCAGTGTTTCTAAGATGCTGGTTGAGATTAGTCCTGTTTTGTTCCTTATGTTTTCTAAGTGCCACATATGAGTACCTATCTTGGGAAAATTTGAATAACTCTAGGAGTTGCTAATCTCCAGTAAAATTTTTAAAAATAGTAGCTGGTCTTCTCAGGCTCCAGAGGGGTATGTTGAATCTCTTATCTTTTAAGAATCATTTCTTCAAAGAAGGGATTTTGAAACTTAAAGATTCTACTTCTCTGTATTGTACTCCAAAGATCCTTTGAGCATATAGTTGCAGAAATAGAATGGATGAGAAACAAAACAGTTGCTGGAGAACCCTACCAAACCATAGTTTGAATGAGTAAGTAAATCTGGAACTGTTGAAAGCTCTGGAATGAACCATTCTTCATATTATTTTAGAAGACTTTATACACCCAGAAGATTAGACTCTGAATGATGAAATAATAAGGTGATGTTAGTTTTGATATATTTTATTTTGCCTTGAGAAAAAAATTCATTGAACAATGTTTCACTGCAACTACAATCCTGAAAGTTAGTCAGTGTTCTTTGTGAAACGTGTAAGAATTAAAATTAAGAAATAGTTGAATGAGATAATTTATTAAATAAGAAATCAGCCTTCGGAAATCCAAAATTCCATATAAAGTATGAGATTTTAGCTTTGCATTTTGGATTTTGATAGGTTGAAAATATCCGTTTAAGCAGCCCCTTCATTAGATATCAGAGAGTGAGAATTAATAGCCTCTGTAAATGTATTGAAAGTAAATGGCACCACAGTTCAACTTGAACAATGCATTTTTTTTCGTTGAGATAAGTTGTCTTTTTTCTTGTCTATTAACATTTAAAACATGGCAAAGGATTTCATACTTAAAGTCATCTTCTGGAGTTGGTTAGCAAGTTTAATTCATGATAATTCTACCTCTCAGCCTTACTCTGATTCAGTTAATACCTGGTAAAATAGCATCTTCTTTCCTCCTTTCCTGGCTTCCTTAGGTTTGCTGACCGCTCCACCTTTTTGGCTTCCTCTGTACTTTTGTCCACTAACACCATATATGGAGCCTCTGGTACAGAACACCTTTTTTTTAAAAAAACACGTTTGACTTCCTTGATATACGCCTGAAATATGAACCAACATATTCAGAGGATCTGTCAGAATCCAATACTCATTTAAATAAGTGAATCCGATCTGATGTAGAGAACATTTAAATAAAGGAAACTGCTCTTTCTTTCACCCTTCTTCAATTTTGCATGTGCTTTTTCTCCTTCCACAACTGTCTCCTTAACCCCAGTCCCCCTAAACATACACACACACACACACAGAGACACCTTCACCCCTGTCCTTTTCTCTTTCTTACTGAAAAGGAAGGAATAATGTATACTAAGGTTACTTGAATTTATTCACATATTCTAATTAGAAATAAAAGTACTGAATGGACCATTTATAAAACAGGACAATCCCTTACTTGTAAGTAGAAAGTATGCGGAAATAGAAATTGTCCATAGAATTGAACTTTACTAAAATTATTATTTATTCAAATGTCATAATATTTGAAATGAAAATTGCTTACTTCAGTTAGTATTCATATCTTTACTAATAGATAAATAACATCAAATGAACTGTGTGAAACTCTCAGGAATAGAGATGATTTTTTATATTTTTTACAATAGGAATTAATATTATTTAGAAAAAGGTACTGCTGACTACTTTGGTATTGATGTTGAAAGTGTGTTTTTATGGCTAAAGATGTAATCTCTGAAGCAGATTATTTTCCGTGTGAAATTCGATTTTTAAATGACATAAATCATTTATTAGTAATGTATAACAGAATTATTAATTTATTCCTATTTTGTCTTTTGGGCTAATCCCATTAATTTTCAAGATCTATTTTACAAATACTATATATACTTTATAATTTTAAAGTATTTAGATTTGTAAATAAAAGTAGAAAAAGCAACTAATAATAAGAGAAATGTCAATCTTTGTAGTAAATAAAAATACTAAAGGAGTACCTGAAACTAGTAGTACTGGTTCTGTCACTAGATGTATTAAAGATAGAATTTTACTTACGTGGACCTGCATTTCTACCCTAAAATTTGAGAGCATTGGACTTAATGATTGAGGTATCTTCCTGGCGCTAAATGTTTAATATTTAGATCTTCCCTCTTGCTCTACAGACTTAAACTCTTTCCTTTGGGATTTTAAAAGTGAGAAGGAATGTCATTCGTGTTTGCTGTTATATACATTAAGGTAGACAAGAAGCTCAATTGGAATGACATGGTATAATTTCCAAATTTAAAATGTTCTGTTGATGAATGCGATAAATTTGTACTTAGTTGTAAGTAGAGGCAATGAATACCAGGGCATGTGATCAGTGCAAGTGTGCCCCTGACACAATATAATTTTCTGCAAATCAGAATAATCAGCAAGAGAGCGAATATTTCCTTAATGGAGTACTAAGAGTTTATCAGCTTCTATAAAAAAATGAAACTTCTAAAAAATGAAGAAAAGGGAAAAGACCCAGTTCAGTTTTTAAACCTCAGTTAAATAAAAAGGTTTTGCGTATGTAGTATCTTAATGATTAACATATCTGGAAGGGTTAATTCGATGTTGAAAGCAGTGTAATAATTGTAGAAATGAGTATAATTATTATAAAAAGCTTTTGCTCCAGTGGAATAGTCAATTGGAATAAATAAAAGTAAAAAAGACTCTTACAGTATAAGAAAGAAGAAAAATGATATACTTTGTTTTGTAGAGGAAGCTAGAAAGTCAGCTAGAAATAATTCCTGTTTAAACGTGGCATTTTGTAAAAGAGAACCATCACTATATATTGTCCATGAGATTCCCTGTGAATAACTGGCAATGTGAGGCTATAGTAGTCAGAGCTCTTTATTTCTTCCAAACCAGTTATTGTGCTGCTAATTAGAATTGGATATTGGTGGTAGTGGAAATGAGGGAGACTATCAATGTTACTTTGTGTTAAATTTTAATCACACAAGTTAGGACATTCAGAATTATGGTTTCCATGGTAACTGCAACACTGAGCCCTGTGTGAAGGCATTACAGTGGGGGTCTTTGATTAAAAGAAAGTAAACCAGAAGTGAAACAAAATGCTCCATATGTGCAGCTAAAGTTACCAAAAAAAAAAAAAAAAAGTGCAGCTCCCTTGTCCTTAATTATATTTGCTTAATAGTATGTCACGTGTTTGTGCAGTACACTGAAAGGTCTGTTGTAATTCTCATGTGGATGCTATGTTTTCATGGGATTTTAAATGATTATTTTTATAGCACCTTTTTGCATTTTTAAAATTTATTTAATTTGTGATTCTCATTTTTAACACATCTACAGAATCTGACTTTAGGGAACTCACGATAATTCATGTGGAAGAGAATTTTTGTTTTCGTTGAAAATTTTTTACAAAATATGTAGATACAATTGTAGTACTGGACTTTTGCTTATAAGCTTTCATTTTGAATATTTAGGTTAAGACAACTATTTAAAATTCCATTTTTATTAAGTTAAATTTTTATTATCGACATGAAAAGAGTCCCAAGGAAGAAATGAGGTTGACTAATTTCAAGGTATTTAAGAACACTGGACCCATAAAGAGAGTTTCCTCAAGGACCAGTGGCCCGGGTTTGATCTCTGGTTGGGGAACTAAGATCCTGCAAGCTGCATGACATGCCCCCAAAACAAAACAAAATAAAACAAAACAAAACACAAAATATTGAGCACATAAAGAGATTGCTACAGTAAAAAGTAATTGGAGACACTGATTGCTAAGGATAAAATGTATTTGGAGAAGATTTATTTTTGAAGAATATATTTTGGTTAAGAATAATAATCATTAAACCATTATGTTAAATTCCTGTCTCATTTTTGATAGAAATGTAATATTTAGCATATGCTGAAAAACAAATGTTTCATGCCATTAAATATATATATATTTATATATATGAGACTGGGTAATGCTTGTGCTGCAGAAACAGAAGAGACTGCTCAGATAAGGAATTTTTCTGTATGGTAGTGGTGCTTTATTGAGCATCTATTATAGGCTTAGTTATTCTAAGTTTGTGATTGTCTGAATTTATATACTTTAAGGAGCATGTGATTTGGTAACATTTTTGACAAGAATAAGTAAAAATAAGAACAAATATTTTTCTACATTTTCATCTCTAAATATAGGATGCGAATTAGACTAATACTTCTCATGAAATAGTTCAAAAACTTGTAACATGTATTCGAATCAATAGCATAGATGAATTACATCTAGTCATGGAAAAATGCCAATGGGTCAGACTTTAAAATTAACACCATTTTACAGACCATTAGTCTGTTGCAGATATAAGCAAACTTTTTCTATAAAGTGCCAAATAGTAAACATTTTAGGCTTTGCAGGACATGTGGTGTCTATCCTAACTGCTGAACTCTACTGTCATAGTGCAATGGCAGTTGTAGACAATGTGTTAAAAAATGAGCATAGCTGTGTTGCAATAAAACTTAAATTGATGTTGAAATTTGAGGTTCATATAATTTTCACATGACATGAAATAAACTTCTTCTTTTAAATATTATAAAATATAAAAAAACATTCTGAGCTTGTGGGATGTACAAAAACAGGCAGTGTGGCAGATTAACCTTGTGGGCTGTAGTTTGCCAAACCCTGATCTTTTTTATTTACTAGTTTTTGTTTTATTTTTATTTTTATTGGGGGGGGGGGTGTTTGTTTATTGAAATACAAAGTATAATGCCTACTCACATGATAAAAAATTAGTTCTTCAACACTAAACACTCATGTATCCAAAATTATTTTTTAAAATTCTACGTCATTTTCAGTTGATGATGTGAATATTTGATGATTCATTCTATTTTAAAACAATGGTAATCATCTACATGGATTTGATATGTCCCCAAAATAGCATGACTTTTCCACATATGAAGTTTAATCAAGGTGAAAGCTAAGCAAATATTTGCATAGATGGAGATCAAAATATTAATAAAGTGATTGGAGAATGTAGCTTACGCATATAAGCTGCAATGGGTTCCCTAACATTGAATCCCAGAGTTAAGCACCCTCAAGCTCAGAGGAATACAAACAGGCCTCCCCATAAAGGGTGATGCCACTGTGAAATTTATGATGTGGAATAACACTAGAATCTGTGATTCCTGTGTGTGCCTGGCTGCCCACAGATGGAAGAGGGAAAAGAAACTAGCCAGGTATTTCAGGTCCTTTCCTAAACTTATCAATTAGATAAGTGACAATTTTTTTCCTTTAGCAGAGTGAATAAAGGCTGACAAGTGCCAAAAAGTTACATTAAATGTAACTTGTTCTTTCTCATGAAAAAATGAATTTAGAGAAAAGGTTTTTATTTTTTCTTTTATTCATTCACTTAATCAATCATTCAACACATCTTTTTAGCTATCCACTATATTAGTCGGCTCAGGCTGCCATAGCAAATACCATAGTCTGGGTGGGTTAAACAACAGAAAAATTATTTTTTCATATTTTTGGAGGGTAGAAGTCTCATCTCATAGTGCCTGTCTATTTGGTTCCTGGTGTGGGCTCTCTTCCTGGCTTGTCGATAGCTGCTCTCTTATTGTCCTCACATGACCTTTCCTCCATATATGTTCATGGAGAGAGGGAGTGAGCTCCCTGGTATCTCTTTTTATAGGGACATTAATCCTGTCAGATCAGGGCTTCATCCTCATGATCTTTAACCTTAATTGCTTTCTTGGAGGCCGCATCTGCAAATATAATCATGTATGAATTTTGGAAGAGAGCAATTTACTCCATAGCACCTACTTTGTGCCCGGCTCTTTTCTAGTTAATGTGTATGTATTAGTCAGCAAGTTCCTGGTACCATGGTGTTTATAGTCTATTGGCAGAGACATCATTCAAGTAATTTCACTAATTAATGTGTGCTAGCAAACTGAAATAACTTCTCTAAGGAAAAGAACAATATTTTTGAGACTATTATAATAATAAAGAGTATATATGTAATATATAATAAAAACCTAACTTAGGTTCAGAGAAGGCCTCCCTGGGGACTGAAAAGGAATGTTCTAGAGAAAGGAAGCAGCTTGTGGGAAAAAAACAAAACAAAAAACCTTGACACTGTAGGGAGCATGCATCTGTAATCTTTCCTGTTCAGTTGCTATGAGGGGACTAGTACCTTGCTTTTTTCCAATTGCAGCTTACTTTTTGGTCTGCAGAAATACAAGAATAAATCCATAGTCTGTAAATAATTATTTAATTACATTTAAAACAACTTATCTGAAAAAGTTTAGAATCATATCGTTTGACATTTCTTTATCCTGGCTTTAATATTTATTAATAGAGGATGCCTTAACTAGGTGTTACAGCTAAGATGTGGAAACATTCGTTCAATCCATCAATTTTTTATCACCACTCTGAATGAAATATAAAAATCCTGATAGTGTATATAAGTAGTTTAGTCTAAGTTGAAACCATATTTATTTTTTTCCTTGGCCAAAAATATTTTGTTAATATCCGTCAAAAGGAAAATCTATTCATGGTTTCAATAATTTTGTCAAAAAGTATCAGAATCATGATTAAATAATGCCTTAAATAAAAAGCTTTTTGTCTTCTTAGAACTCTGGTATGTTAGTAGTATCCTAATATTGCAAAATAATATAAATATATTTGAAATATTTATGAAAATAGCATAGAAAATGATAATATATATGTATATAGGCAACTGAGATGTAAATAAAGATGTGGTGAGTATGCTTACAATGCACTCCACTTGACCAGAAGTTCTTTCCCAGACTGGGGCTTGGATAGTTTTCATGGTAACTACTTATGTCTTTGAAAAGAGATGGGATTAATTGAGGAGGGAATGTAGATGTCGAGTCTTTGGAAACACTGCTACTTGCTCATTATGGAGAATACAAAAATATTGGCAGATTAAAAAACAATTTGATTTTACAGTGAATGAGCAATTCCATTTGGAAAGGAAACAAAATTTCATAGGCTTTGATAATTTTTTCCATGTGTGACAGGAACTCAGTCTTAATTGCACTTGGTATTATAGTAACTATTTACATTTCTTATTACTGTATGTATAATAAAAGGACACATTCTGTAAGAGGTACTATTTGTAGACTTCTAGCATTTAATCTTAATTGTATTAGTTATGATTTACCTAGTCCAGATACATATCTGTAGTAATACCCAAAGGGATTCTTTAACTTGAGATTTACGGCGACAATAAAAACTTTTGTTAAGCGTTAAGTTTTGTCAAGACTGAAGCATTCCTATGGCATGAGAACTATCCATTAAGCCCAATGGAACACCAGATTGTATTCTGGTATATATCACTTATTGCAGTTGATTCAAATTCCTCTTAATTCTGAAGTAGAAAATATACAGTGTAAAATTGTAAGTAAATATTAGTACTGACTGTAACATAGATTTTTTTTTCCAATTTAAGAATGCAAAGTGAAACTTAGATTTGATCCTGACTTTACCAAATTCTTATGTTGAGAGGCTTCTTTGTATTAAATGCAAAACATGTTTTTCACATTGCCAAATGCTAAGCTAAGTATTGATAATTACCATTGCTCAGTGTAGTGGTCAGCCACAGCAGAAAAAGAATGCATTTTGATATGCATAATTCAACATCTGGTTGTCACTATAATGCTAAGCCTAGCAGAAATACTCTTTGCCAGATGTGATTTATAGTTACATTATATTTTATTTAGTTTAGCAAGATGTATTTAAAAAGACGTCAAAGATATTACCAGAAATAAACAAACCTAAGCAGTTTATTCATTCATTCACTGAAATGGTAAAAACATTCATAATGAAAGTAGTTAACATTTATTGAGAAGGACCTGCACACCTGCTATTTGCATGTATAACCTTGTTCAATTTTCACACCAACTCTGTGAGAACAGATTCTATTTGTTCTTCATGGGATAGCTGAGAAAACTAAAGAGAAAAAAGTTGTGGATAGTCACACAGCTAACATGTGGGAAAGGCAAGCTTTGAATCCAAGCTGAGACCAAAATGCTACACAACCCAGCCTCTATCTATGCTGCTATAGTTTCTATTGTGACTTTTGACCCTACCTATAAGAATAACAAGTGGTTAAATTTCAAGATCAAATGACTTTTTGTAATATTAATGAGGACTACATGCCGCTTCTATGAATTACTAGTACATTTTAAAGATAATATATATTACTGAGGCAGATAGAGAAGGCAATACTTTATTAAGGCGTTTTTCTCTGGTGAACATACAAGGTTTTTTTGTGTTTAAAATAATTTTTAATATATCTGTATTGATAGATAATCCACTTTTATTTTTAAAAAGTCATTCCCAGATTTGTATTATTTTAAATTTGTCTTTTTTCCTTTTCTTATTTATCAAAATGCAACAGGATAGATAATGTGGCTGATAAATCACTGGAATTATTAAACTTTTGCAATATTATGATTCTTGTTTGCAGAGGCAAGGGTAGTTCAAATATTTTAACTATTATGTGTTTGTAGAAGGAAATATTCTGTGCAACTTACTTGGTGTCAGCTAAGTAAAAATATAAAACACTGTTAGTATTGTTCTTTAATAGGTGAGCTTATCTCCTGTAATGGGTAAATGATGTCATTGGTATTTCCTTGAGCTAAGAACAGTATGCTGAATGCCACAAATCATTCCATGGAACCAGCTGTCATAAAATAGTGTGTAAGATTTTATATTATAACTAAGGTTAAAAATAACAAAATAGAATGTTATGGATATGATTACTTTCATCAGGTTTGTATAGGTTTTATTTCATTCCTATGGCATTCAAGTTAGGCAAGTAATTGTATAAGTAATTCAGCAGGACTTCTGTACTTGGGTTTCAGGGATAAAATTTATATTCAATGCCTAAATGTGATACAATGAAACGTCATAGTACTTTATTGTACTTTTGCAGAATTAATAATAAAGATAATTCGAGGTAATTTTTTTTCTAACTGGAAGCCAAGATTAGAGCCGTATGGAAAAATCTGTTGAAGAATTATCCTAAAGTAATATGCTTAAAAAATAATTTGCTTTGATATTGCAGAAGAGGATATGTCATTAGTATTTTACATATTAATTTGCTCTTTGCACAAATTCATAATGAGAGAATAGTCCCAGCCCTTTAAGATTTGAACAGAGTCTGAAAGCGTAATTCAATAAATATAGTAGTTAATCCTTTAATTTCCTTCCTTTATATCCTATGAAACCCTCAAACTTCAAGGTTTGAGGTTCTCACAATCTTTTTTTATTTGTAACATCTTGATGATGGCTTAGAGTTGTCCACAAACAAACCAACAAGCAAACAAAAAACACTAGTTGTGTAAACCAATTTTTAGTTTACATGGCGCCTTCTTTTACCTTCCAAACAAAGCTCTGTAACAACAGTTTCTCCGTTATCATTATAGAACATCTTGAAGGATTGGGAAAAGGCAATAGTCAAATCCCAAGAGATGAAGGAGACTGGATTAGCTCATATGTAATGTACATACTTTGCCATTAATTTCACAAATATGTGTATTTAAAGCTATTAAAATTCTTTTGGCTTGAATTTTTATGTATATATGTGAGTACTCTTACTGAATGAATGAATTCATTAGAGAATGAGAGACTAGATTAATAAATGAGCGGATTCTTTTGTAAATTGTAGACTCAAAATTATGAATTAGTTTTCCATAACAAACATTTTGTAGACTATATTTATGAGGAATGCATCTGGAAAAATAACTATCTAAATACACATGATGTTGAGTCTACATTACATCATATTTTGTAATGTAGAGGACAGAGGGGAAGAGGGAGAAGGAAAGGAAAATAAGATACAAATATATTTAAATAAAGAGTCTTCTTTTTATTAGATGGATCAGTGATTCTTAGAGAAACTTTACAAAATTTAACATCCAGCAAGGTTCTTTTGAACATTGCATTAAATTACTATTATACTCTTCTGTATGCTTTCTTCTTGTGGAAATTTTCCCTTCTCTTTGCCTGCAATGAATTCCAAATGTGCCAGGCTTATGAGTTTGGCCCTTACTTCTCTTGCTGGGCCCCAGTTGGCCAATGAGAAGGCTATTTTAAACTACTGACCCTGCACCTGGGTGTTTGTAGCCCATGGTGTATTAGCTGCTGTCCATTTTCCTCCTTTCTCTACTGCTTGTAAAGACTTGCCTGACTGTAGACTGTACAGAGATTAATTTGATCATTCCCTGCTTGTGAGAATAGATTTACCAGAAACCCCACATCTATTTTCCAGCTCTTACTGTTGTGGAGGACTGATTTTGGACTGAAGCTTGGTTTTCTTTCTTAAGCTTTGTGAAAATGTCCCCTGCTTAAGTTGGAAATTGCTTTTTTAATGTAGATTATTTTACTTATATAAACTACAAAAGAGTCAGTAATGGTGAATTTTAAAATTCTTGAAACTAATATCTATGATTTTAAATAGACTGAGGTTCAAATCTAAATTCTGTGATAGGCTGATTTTTTTTCCTGGAAGTTCAATAAGAAAACACGAGTTTGTATGATGCCAAAGTGTATGTATTTCCTTTTGCTAAATCTAACATGCTATTAAATTTATTTCTGAGAGTTTTAAAATTATTCTTATAGATTAATGTAAAAGAGTCATTAGTAAAGAAAGCTGTTGATTCTTCAGCTTCTACGTATACTGACTTTTAAGTCTAAATAATGAAACTTATTAATTTTGTCTTGACTCTTAACGTGTCATAAGAACAGTGATTTTGGCTGTGGAATTATGATACTGGCATTTTATGCCCCAGGACTAGCACTGCTTGTTTTATTCGTTTCTTTTTCCAGTTATCTTTCAATAAAAGCAAAGATATGTTCTGAGAAAAATCACTAGAATTCCAATTTTGTTGAAAAATTTTATAACTATGTTTTTTCCCAAACTTTTGCTTTTCATATTTATCAAGCAGGATACATATTTATTTTCTTTTTTGATATGTCTAAAAAATTAGGCATTGTGATAACCTTAATTAATTTGCAATTCCAAAACCCTAGAGCACTTGAACTAAATGAAAGAAAGGCATCCAAAATACCAAATTGTGTAGAGGTCTAAATGTTTCCGTTGTACAAAAAGTCACCTCACTCCTTTTTTATTCTTTTAAGCAATATCTAATAAAGAATGTTACCATAAGTCCTTTTAACCAAATTTGAACCAGGAAATAAAATGTAATATCAATAGTTTCTTTTTAAAATGATTTGGAAACATGAAATAATATACCTTTACTGGGACTCTAAAAATGATTGCATTGATTTTTATGTTTGATTTATATTAGTAAAGAAATATTGACAGTGATTTGATCTGTAAGGTTAATCCAAAAGGAGAATGGGTTTTGCTCTGCCTTACTTTTAAAGAAGTGTTATCCTGACATTTTAAAATGAACTTTTCGCATATTTAGCCTTTCATAGAACTAAAACTTAATTCAGAGTTTAAGGGATCACAGAAAGGGAAGTTTAGGATAAAGATAACACATTATAGTTACATTTTTGTCTATGAGTAGAGATATACTAGATTTTCACAGTAATTAATCCAGATGAATGTGTGTGTGCAGTGTTCTTTTTGAAAAATAATTACTTAAATCAGCATTTTGGCAAATGTAAGAGAAGAAAAATTAAAAACTCTAAAAGTTAATTTCAGTTACTCATTACTTTAAAAGAACTGGTGTTGGACATTTTAAAGTAACATGTTTTTCCAAAACTTTAGTTTTGTAATTCTTTAAGTCTGGGTTATAAAAATGAGTAGTATTGAGAGGTTTGCTAGATAGAACAGGATATTTTTTCTTCTTTTAATTTGACATATGGCAAGAATTATACAAAGAATTTCTGTGTCTCCTTCAATCACATTACCCCAAATATTAAACTTTTACCTGTAACCACAGTTGCTTAAAAAAAAAAAAAAAAAAAGGCTAGCTTTTTTTTTATTTTTTTATTTTTTTAAAGCACAGAGATATACGTGCTTTGTCGTTCCATCGGGCTTCACATGCAAACACAAATGAAAAGATAAAATTATGAAAAATTTCAAGATAGTTAATGAAGAGTATTTAACCCAAAGTGTTGATCCTTTTGAGCATAGGGCTCGTGTGACTACACTGGTTGCATGCCCATGAAGCCAGCCCTGTTTATAAACCTTATTCAGATGTTGTCAATTGTACCAATAATGTCCATTATAGCAAGAGAAAATCCCTAATCATGCATTACATTCAGTGATTGTGCCTCTCTAGTTTCTTTTTTCCTTTTTTTTTTGAGTGGTTTCTCAGTCTTTCTTTGCATTTCATGACATTGACATTTATGAATAGTAAAGGACAGTTATTTTATAAATGTCCCTCAGTTTATGCTTTTCTGATGTTTTCTCATGATTAGATTCATGTTAGACATTTTTGACAAGAATACCAAAATTGATATGGTGTTCTCAGTGCACTTTATCAGGAGGCAAGTGATGTCAGTAACAATAATTTGTCAGCCTTCCTTCTTCTGTAGAAATTAGGTTGTAACAGAATAAGCAGGATTCTTTCTTAAATACTAGCTTGTCACATTTTTGTTCACCTCTTATAGGTTAGCTGGCAGTTTCACACTGATATAATGCATATTAATACTTAAGAGCAATATTTAACTTATAGGTTTGAATCATTAATAATATTTCCATACTTTCACAGGCAATTTTGACTAATAGCTCTTTCAGTCTTTATCTTTTGTTGGAAAAATGATCAATTCTCTTTACCTTATCTTGAAATTTTGTTTTCTCCACATTTGTGACTTGTCAGAAATTTCAAATACATCTTAAGCTGAATTGCTAGAATGACTGCTTATATTTTACTTAATGGATGTCAGGAAATAGTTGGGAGATTTGAAAGATTTCCCAAACACTTTCAAATGTAGTGATATTACTGAGAAGATCACTTTAAAAACTCTGCTAATGAAGTGATAATTCTACTTTAAGATGAGAACCAGTTTTTGAAAGGATTTAAATATAAAGTCATTAAAACTTTTCTTATTTTTTAGATTAAATATTAAGAATGTGTTAATATGAAAGTTAACCCTCTTTCATTCATTTTAATAAACACAGATTGAGTTCTGGGTAATATGTCACCTCTCAAACCTCCACCCTAGCCGACCAGTAGCTGTGATAGCTTGTCTCAAAAAGCTCACTGTTTGGCCAGAGTCACAGGCAGATGACTCAATAATTTCAGTTCAGTGAGGCTAAGTCCTATGAAAGGGGCAGGTAGAAGATATTCTAGGAGCACTGACGTGGGTGCCTGACTCGCCTTGGAAACTTATTGAAATGTTATGTTTCCCAGTAAGCTTTCCTGAATATATGATAAATTTTGAAAGATAACTAGAGGCCAGGGACAGGATTCTAAATGGAGGAAATAAATTGGAGGTATTGTGCTTATATTACCTTTAATGGTTATTCATTTTATAATGCTTTCTTAGTAAATTGGTTTTGCTTTGTTGATTCCCCAAAAGAGGTTCCTTAACTCTCTGAAAGTATTCCGCCTACCACAAACAGCAGTGGAAACACAACATTAATTAATTATTTAGCTAAATTGAATCTGTAACTAATGCTGCAATGAACATGTGGATGCATATCTTTTTGAGTTAGTGTTTTTCTATTATTTGGGTAAATATCCATAAGTGGAATTTGCTGGATTATGTATTAGTTCTGTTTTTAATTTTTTGAGCAAGATCCTTCGTTTTGTTTCTATTGTAGCTGCACTAAAATACATTCCCACCAACAGTGCATAAGGGTCCCCTTTTCCCTGCATCCTCACCAACACTTGTTTTTTCTTGTCTCTTTGATAATAGCCATTCTAACCAGTGTGAGTTGATGATTCATTGCAGTTTTGATTTGCATTTCTCTGATGTGCTTTTACATTCTAATTTCGTGCAACTATATATTATAGTGAAAGATTTTCTTTAAGGTAGTCTTTTAATTTATTCATTAATCTCAAATGAAATCTCCCAAGTCTTGAGTTTTCAAGGAAAACAATTTAAAAGAAGATGTGACATTATTGCAACTAAGCTTTGATAGCAAGCTTTGTGATATTCCAAATAAACTTTTCTTTACTATCTTGGGGAAAAAAATTTCCAAACAGTTTGAGTTACATGAAATGTTTTATACAGTGAATAATTTGAAAAATATTTTATTGTTATATTACAAATTGCAACCTATGGCAGGAGGTTTGGGCTTAATAATGTTTTGGGCTTAATAATGTAACATAATAAAAAATATAAAGTACCATAAAATATCCATGTTAAAATATTCCAAAATATTAACTGAACACTTTGGTATATTAACTTCATACTGAGGAATTTCAGATACATCAAATGTTTCAAATATATGTACTAACCCTTTATATTTCCATAGTGTACAGTGTTTGGAATCTACTACATACTAAAAAATAAAATTTTTTTTATTAAATTACCTCAATTTTATAATTTTCATAGAATTTTTAGTATTGGGTTGGCCAAAAGTTTTGTTCGGGTTTTTCCATAATATCTCACAAAAAAACCCAAACGAACCTTTTTGCAAAACCAATAGTATGTAAACAGGAAAAGACGGAAGTAATTTCTGAAGTTATAATTATATCCTAAAAAATATCAGACACTTTTATTTTTGCGATTTACAAACCAATTAATGGTGTGAAATTTGTCCATTTAAAATAATCTACTAGAAATGATTGTTGTCTAATAGATATATAATTACTCTTATTTAACTTAAAATTATAAAATGTTTCTGTTTGGAAATAGTGTATGTTTTATGTGCATATCTAATAAACACAGTTGAATATGTATGCAAATGTTGGAAATTCAATTAGACAATTTCCCTAGGATTTACTTTACTAATCACTTTAGTAAATGTTTGAACATTTTATTATTGAGATCAAATTTTTGATGTCTTTGTGAACACTATTGGAAAAACTTAATCATATTGGTGTTAATTTACAAGTATGCATAATTATAATGCCTCATTATTTCATATTACAATTCCTAATTAAGGTCCTGTAGTAAATGATTATAAGCAAACATCAAACAAATTGTGATATTTAGTTTTTCTACTTTGTTTTGAGTTAAACTTTTTATATACAAAATTTATAAATAGATGTAGATTGACATGTAACAAATATTACAGAGAGATTTCTTTTACATTTTACTAAGTTTTCCCCAATGGTGATATATGGAAGAACCACAGTAGAATGTTACAAACAAGGTATGACATTGATACAGTGAAAATACTTTTATTTTCAATCTGCCTATTTTTTTCTATTTGAAGTGAGTTTCTTGAAGACACGATATCTGCCAATCCTTGTCTTTTATTTGGTGTAAATTTACATAATATAGTTATTGACTATGTTAATTTAACATGTTAAGGCTTACATCTTTAGTGTTTTTAATGTGTTTTTATATGGTTGCTTTAGGTATTACATTATATATAAATGACATCACACAACTGTTGTCAACATTTCACCAGTACAAGTGAAATGTGTAGACTTTGTCTCCCTTAACATCTCTTTACCCACCCTTATTTATAATACAGTTGTCTTATTTTTCTCTACATATATTAAGAACCACACCAGTATCAAAATTTTGCTTCTAATGTCAAATATAATTTAAAAAGAGAAGAAAAGTCTGTTGTATTAACCTCTTTTTTTTCTTACTATATATTTTTTTTCTTTCCTGATAATAAGTGATTCCTACTTTTATTATTTCCATTTGATTTAGAGGCTACTTTCTTTTAGAATAGGTTTCTTAGTTTTCCTTCATCTGAGGATATCTTTATTCCCTATGATTCCTGAAGGCTATTTTCCTTGACATATAATACTACATGTTCACAGATTCCAGCGATTAGTATGTGGACATCTTGGCAGGGGACTTGGGGAGGGGGGTGGCATTTTGTGCCTATCAGAAAAGGAATGGTAGATCTTTTATTATAGTTTCTGAGGCTCTTTTCAAATATATTTTTTTCATTTTTCTTCTCTGTGGTTTCAATTTTGTTGTATATAAAGTTAAATATTCTGTTATCTTTCCATTTAGCTTTTGAGGCTATGCACTGAGTTTTTAATTTTGGTTATTGTATTTTTCGGCCCTAAATTTTCCACTTGGTCTTCTTTACATCATATATTTCTTTACTGAGACTTTCTATTTCTTTACTAAGACTATCTGTTTTATTTGTTTCAAATGTTTTTGTAATTGCTTTTTGGGGCATTTTTGTGATAGTCCCTTTAAAATCTTAGATAATTGTGACATCTCTGTCATCTCAGTATTGACATCATTCAGTTTTTCTCTGAGATCTCATTGGTTATTCGTATGATGAATAATTTTCAGTTGAAACCTGGAGATTTTGTGTTTTATGTTATGAAGCTCTGGATTTTATTTAAATCTTCTGTTTTAGCTGATTTCTTTTTTTCACTGACCCAACTGGGGAGACTGAGTGCTGCCTGTTACTGTCATATGGAGATAGAAGCTCAAGTTTCTCATTTGGCCACTGTTAAAACCTGAAAAGCGACTCCTTATCACTGCTGGGTGAGGCTGGGACATCCAGTTCCCTCCAGTCTTCTATTGATACCTCCCTGATTGGGAGGAGTAAGAGTGTCTTGTTACTTCTTCCTGTGTGGCCTGAGCTGACACCACAGGGCAGGGAACTCTCCTTGCCTGTGGTCAGTGGTGAAAGTTTCCACTTGGCCTCTGCTCATACTACCTTATAAGAGGTGCTTCATTACTATTGGTTGGGTGTGGGTATCCAAGTTCCCCATGTAATCTTTATTGATAATGTGGAGTTGGGGGTTCTTATTATTGCCTAGAGGGGGTGAAAGTCTGAGCTCCGCACTATGCCTTCTTTGATACCACCCTTCTGGGGGAAGTGTGAAGATATCTTGTTATAACCTAATGGGGGAGAACTCTAGGCATTTCTTGGCAGTTGGTGGCATGTATGGTTGTGGGGTTTAGTGTTTTCTGTGTTGTTTGCCTTGGGAAGAGTGGTTTTGTTAAAAGTTTGCTGAGTTACTGTGCTGTCTCTTTCCTGGTTCTTTGGCTCGAAAGAGCTAGCTTTAGTTGGACAGTTTTTTGTCTGTACCTGTCGTTTTCAAGTTACCAGTTTTTTGTGTTCCATGTCTAGGTTTGGTAAATCCAAAAGAAAACCCAAGAACTCACCACTTGGTTGTTCTTTGAATCTTGAGGTCCCTAGCCTGTTTGCTTGTTCTCTCCAATTTTCAGGGTCTTCTTATGTTTATTTTATGTATAATGTCCAGGAGTTTTAATTATATTTAGTTGATAAGTAGAAAAAACAAAACAAAACTTGTATACTTTCTTCCTAAGATCAGAGTTCTCTTTACCTTATTGTTAGGAAGAGCAATTCCAGGACTTGCTAGGTGGCGCAGTGGTTAAGAATCCAACTGCCAATGCAGGGGACACGGGTTCGATCCCTGCTCCAGGAAGACTCCACATGCTGCAGAGCAACTAAGTCTGTGAGCCATAACTATTGAGCCTGCTGTCTAGAGCCCGTGTGCTGCAACTACTGAAGCTCCGCAACAAGAGAAGCCACTCCAATGAGGACCCTGTGCACCACAATGAAGAGTAGCCCTCACTGGGCGCAACTAAAGAAAGCCTGTGTGCAGCATTGAAGACCCAATGCAGCCAATAAATAAATAAATAAATAATTTAAGAAAAGAAAAGCAATTCCAGATACTACTCTGATTTTAGAAAATGTATCCATTCAGATTTATTTTGTAATGTGTATGGATTCAGGATCAAGGGGAGTGAATGTGCTATTGCTAATTTTTGACTATTAATGGAAAAATATTAAACTCATGTTCCACTGATATGAAGTATCTTTGTGTATAAAAGCCAGATTAATATAAATGTTTATATTTAATAAGATGCTTCCATGTTACCAACCCATCAACTTTGTGAAAAACAAGTCAGAAAATCATCTAAGAAGTCACTTTTAGGCTGTCATAGATAATTCTGAAGGGCACAAAGTATTACCTAGAAATAGGAGCCTAGGAACTAACTCATCTGGAAAAATAGGAATAATATCAAAGGCTTTTCACCTGCCTCTGGTTGGGTCCAATGAAAATGTTTCACTAATTTGAGATATGTATCCTAAGTGTAATATAAAGAGGAACTTGTATGCAATATAAAGAGGAACTGCCAAGAATATACTTTCTACTGCTCAGTGCATTTTAATTGTTTTTGAACATTGGAGCTGGTAATTAAAGATTTTATTTATTCTTTTATATAATAAAAAAGAATTTTATTTCCAGAAAAGAATTTTATTTGCTTGAATCTTTTCTTCTTCTCTTCTGGTAAAGAGATGAATTATTTAATAGCATGATCCAAATGAATATTTTCAACAATTATATTATTATGCTTGTTATTTTCCTTAACTCTTTGACCATTAATCTGTGCTCTGTATCTGTTGTTTTTTTGTGTGTGTGTGTGTGTGGGATTTTTTTTTTGTTTGTTTGGTTTGTTCTTTTATTTTGATTTTTTTGTTTGTTTTTCTAGTCCACGTATGAGTGAAATCATACGGTATGTGTCTTTCTCCATCTCACTTATTTTACTTTGCATAAAACCCTCTAAGTCCATCTATGCTGTCACAAAGGGCAGGATTTCATCTTTTTTATGGCTAAATAGTATTCTGTTGTATATATATACCACATCTTTTTATCCATGTATCCATTGATGGATACTTAGGTTGCTTCCATATCATGGCTATTGTAAACAATGCTGTGATGAACATAGGGGTGCATTTATCTTTTTCAATTAGTGTTTTCATAGTCTTTGGATAAATAGCCAGAAGGGGAAATGCTGGATCATGTGGTAGTTCTGTTTTTAATGTTTTGAGGAAACTCCATACTGTTTTCTACAGTGGCTGCAGCAATTTACATTCCCACCAGCAGTGTACAAGGGTTCCCTTTTCTCTACATCCTTGCCAGCATTTGTTGTCTTGTCGTTTTAATAGTAGCCATTTTAACAGGCATGATGCCTCATTGTGGTTTAGATTTGAATTTCCCTAATAATTACTGATTTTAATACCTTTTTATGTACCTGTTAGCCATGTGTAAATCTTCTTTGGAAAAATGTCTCTTCAGCTCCTCTGCCCATTTTTCAATTTGTTTTGTTGCTGTTGTTGTTGTTGAGTTGTATGAGTTCTTCATACATTTTGGGTATTAAATACATATTGGATGTATCATTTGCAAATATCTTCTCCCATTTGGTAGGTTGTCTTTTTGTTTTGTTGATGGTTGCTTAACTCTTTGAATAGTTATTGGTTAACCTGTGTTCTTGCAGTTATATTAAGGGAAATGGAGG
The DNA here is from genome assembly GCF_030028045.1 of Hippopotamus amphibius kiboko. Classification (NCBI taxonomy): domain Eukaryota; kingdom Metazoa; phylum Chordata; class Mammalia; order Artiodactyla; family Hippopotamidae; genus Hippopotamus; species Hippopotamus amphibius. The sequence continues at coordinate 35,451,221 of NC_080188.1, forward strand.
AGAGGAGACGGAGACAAAAAAATATGAGAATTGGTTTGTCTTTTGCAACTGATACATTAAATACAAGAGTTGTATTTTTGGTTATTTTCTTTTGATTTTTCTCTGATTGTTACAGGAGTTTGTAATTGTCACATAGTGTAAAAGTGATTTTTCATTTAGTTTCTGGTAAAAGACATAAACATTTGTTTTTCTAATTTTAGTCATCAAAATAATGATAAGAAAGTTTTTATATTATCATCTCAGCTTAAATTAGTCAACCTTTCATGGAGATCTTAAGTATATACTATATTTACTTAATCTACATTGTAGCTTTCTGGTTGTTGTAAAAATAATTGGAAATGTGCAAACCAGTATTCTAAACAGGTTTCTGAATTGAATCTGAATGGAAGGAGATGCTATATTTTATTTACAGCTATTTCTTATTTTTTGCCTTGACATTAGAAAATGTTTTATATGTTTAAATGGAAATAGTCAAATAAAAAGATTAGAGCCTTTAAAGATAGGCTT